>NW_026126515.1:11552500-12159500 GCF_943737965.1 Phodopus roborovskii | reverse complement strand
TCTTTTCAACATGGCACGTTCATCTCCTGCTAGTGACTTCACTCTCCTTCTTCCCCATTTCTCTTTCTGGTCACAAGTCCCACCGAATCTGTATCTGCCTAGTTATTGGTCAGCAGCTCTTTAACAACAATGAGAGCAGCATGTCTTCACGGTGCACAAAAGGACTATTCCACAGCAGATGACCTTCTCCAGACTCCATGGAGAGGGAACTCAGCCTTCTATGTCACAGCAAGTGACAGGCATATAAATTAAGGTCACTTTAGACCCTCTGAAAAACTCAAGCTATGGGCTCTCTACCATTCACAGATTGAGCCTTAGCCATATAGAACAGAATGATAGCACAGCCCATTCCTGCTATATCCCTGTCTCCAGCATCATGTAGGAAAGGGGAAAGACAAGGAAAGACTTTCAGATTCTTTGGATGTCTCTCTCACTATTTTATCTACACATTAACCAACTTTTACAAATGTCAATATGACTTCATATTGACATGTTGATTAGTTTGCAGATCTATTCCAACAGGCTTTAAGTTTATAGATGTCAGGAATCTCTTGTCTAGATGTGTCTTCAGCATCTAGAGAAACTACCATGGAAGAGTTACAGCAGGAATCAAGTTAATCCCACTCTGCTGCTCCCTGGTGATATATCCTTGGGCTGACTAAGCTTCTTGGCCACTTAACGTTTTTTGTTGTCTATTAGATGATGCTGCTAGTATAGTCTGTATCCTCTCACTGGGTACTAAGGATTGAATGACAAAATACTATTTAATAAAAAAGTGAAAATATCAACTACCTGATAGTCTTCCTAAGGCCCATACTGGGTGAATATTTAGGAACCTAATCACCCACTAAAGATTTCTTATAGGACTTGGAGAAACTGCAGAAACATTTTTTAGGTAGGGCCCTCAAACATCAGGATTTTGAGGACTGCACATTGTGGTGTTAATTGGAAATGTCCAGTCCAGTTCTCTTTCCATTTTCAATAAAATGTAGCTTGTGATGAAAGAGATGTCAGTAAATTGGGCTAGTATTTTAGGCTGGAAAACAATATTCAGGCTGAAAGTGTAATGCCTGCACTGGCCTTACTGGTTTACAAAGGCCATAGTACTGGTAGATATGTTTCAGGAGATCTAAACGAGAAATGGAGCAACAGATGCTGAGTCCCCGAAGCTGCACAGATGTCATTTTTGCTATATTAGAGGTGGCCTCCAGTAAACAGATGGTGGCAGATGATGCTCTTACAGTCTTTGTAGGGGATTTTGTAGCTGAGACTGAGCTGGTCCTGTGGAGTGAGGCTTCACTGACTCCAAGTACAGCAGGTTCTAGGGAATGTCCAACAGAGCCTAGGAGAAACAATTGTGGTTTTGAAGAGAGGCAGAAGCAGGACACAGCAGTTATTGGACAATAAGAACAGCATATGATGGGGGATAAAACCAAGTCATCCAAGTTGGTTTTCCTGTTACATTTACCAAACACCATTTTAAAATTTTGCTCCAGTCTTATTTGTTTAGACTGCACAATGACACCAGCCCTGTGAAAATGGTGTCACAGTGGCTACACAAGCTCAGCCATCCTCACATTGTTAGGCAGAGATCTTTATTATGACATTTTCATGGAATATAGAAACCTTTTGGACCTTGACTTGAAGCTGAAACTGAGGATGCAGCTGAGGCTTGGTTTGAACATATTTTATCTGGGCTTAGCCTTTAGCAGGGTGGCCTTTGCCCTTTGGCAATAGGAACTCAAGCATGTTGCCTGATCATGGTTTGAGGGGACTATGTAGGTAAGCTAACTGAATTTGTAGTTGGAACCTTCCTAGATCTTAGGTTTAATCTCCTTATGATATTGCCCCTACTGTCATGGGCCATTGATCTCCAGCAGACTCTCCTTGTTCACATTAGTGAATTCTTCACAAACTTGAACTCCATTCTCTTAAGAGATTTACATACCTATAACTGAAGTTTCTTCAATTTATTTTTTCTTTTTTAAAAATCAAGTTTATTGTGAATTTCTTTTATATAGATATATATATAATTTAAATTAGAACAAGCCTGTTTTACATATCAATCCCAATTTTAGCACCCTACTGTCCTCCCCTGTTTCCCTCATCGTCAATTTATTTTTATGTATGGGTGCTTTGTCTGTGTGTATGTCTGTGTACCACATGCATTCCTGATGCCTGAGGAGGTCAGAAGAAGATGTAGGATCCCCTAGGACTAGAGTTATAGATAATTGTGAGCCACCCTGGAGGTTCTGGGAATTCAAGCCAGGTCCTCTAGAAGAGCAGCAATGCTATTAACCAGTGAGCAATCTCCCCAGCCCCTAGAGTTTCTTGATGCCATTTTTGCTTTGTTGTGTATAATGTGGTTCTAGGTCTTGGTCACATCTGCATCATAAACAATGTCCAAAAAGCACCCATTGTCAGAGAAAGACTCTGTTGGCTTCTGGAACAAACTAATTGATCTCTCTAAATTAGTTTTCCAGAATGAAAGAGGGCACAAACTTTGCAGACACCTCTTAAGGTTTCAAGGACCATTGAGAGGACTCAATGAAGATGTTCAGGTTGTCCCAACTCATGATCACATTTAATTACCTATTTCCCCTTTATGCTATTTTTATTGTTGTATTCCATACCCTTTAACATTTAAAGAAGTGTGTGTGTGTGTGTGTGTGTGTGTGTGTGTGTGTGTGTGTGTGTGATTATATACACCCACAATTCTGCTTGAAGTACATACAGGTAATTTATTCCTTCCTCCTTTGCTGACTCTTCTTGAATGCAAGAATCAAAAAGGCAGGAATATTTGTCTTTTTTATTTCTTGTTGGCCCTATATACTAGCAAAGGTATCATATGAGTAACTGGTACTCAGTAAATATTTTATGAATAGTAAATAAGTGGAGGAAAAGCAGTTGACTGAGAGTAAAAACCCAGTGGGTGCTAAGATTGTATGCTAACTCCTGGGGCTTAAATAATGCCTGGATTGCATTCCACATAAAGCTGAAGACCTCCTTTGTTTTGTACAGCATTTATCACATTTTGTCTATTAAGTTCAGTATTAATGTGTCTTATTTTCTCTACTAGAATAAAAGTGGAGCAATTAGATTATTAGATTCAGTCATTAAAGACCAAAACTGTGCATTGGTTAAGGGAAATGGCTTCTGAATCAGGCCTCAGATCTGCCATTTATAGTGTGCCCTCAGGCAAGTTTTTGTCACTAGGCTTAATTTTCCTCATTGGTTTAGTGAAGCTAGTAATTGCTCTGTCCCCTCACAACTGTTTGGAGAATGAAGTGAGATCCTGCTTGCAATGTGCTCAGTGCAGTATTTGACACATGACAAACAGGAAATCAATGACAGCTTGAGTGATTCACAGCTGCCTCCCTCTTGGTATTTTACATGGTGTTCAGGGTAAAGCAAGGTGTCCTATACAACAAGGAACCACTGAATTCTGTGGCACATGTTTAGACTGAAAATGGCCTGAAGACTCACAGGATTCTCTTCCATTCTCTCACTCTCCCTCTCATTCCCACCAGCTCACTCTCACCCCAGCCATCCAAGTCAGCTGAGTTCCACTATCTCCTGTGAGAAAGCAGCCGCTGCATTGTCCTTCTCCCAGTTCAAAGGCTAAGCTCTCATTATGCCAGCATTCTGGTGGGCCTGCAGAGGACTACTCAGACTGAATATCTTGTCTGCCAGGGACCAGGTCAAGCAACAAAGAGAGAGATTAAATGCCAAAGATTTGCTGCATTTTAATGCTTGGCTCCTGACATATGTTTATGCTAAGGGACAATAATTACAACAATATGACCCTGCATAACAAATGGATCTGTCAAGCTTGTAAAGTTGTTTGCACAAAGTCAAGCTTAACTTGTGGTTTTCTTAGCATGCACCACTGACACACATGCACTGGCATGTTATAACTCTTTGTTAAAAATGAAATGAAAACATTCATTCACTCATTCATTTATTCACCTGTTTGGCAATTATTCACTGAGGGCTGAGCTAAGTCTGATGAATAAATTTGTACATGGCAAGAAGTTATAAGTACAAAAATGAAGGTTATAGAAAAGTCAATGTTGCAAGTAAAAAAAGCCTTACCCCAAATCTTCACATTCAATCTGAAGAGCTAAGATGGTAACCACAGAAAGAACTTGAAAAAAAATAGAGAATTGTTTATGTTTCTGTCCCTCATCTAGGTAATTCTCTTGCTTCAACTCACTTGCCAAGACTCTTTTGTGTATAGAAGGGCTGCATGTTTAATTGTCGCTGTCTTTGATTGAAGGTATCAGGCTGGTTTATTCTATATCTACTTTATTTAGTATGTGAATTTTTCACTATTACTGTAGCAAAGTCTTATTATTTTAATTCTTTTATTATTTCATAATAGCAAAAATTCAATATCTTACACTTATGAATGTTAGAAGGCTAAAATGGGTCTCACTGGGGTGAAAGCAAAGACTATACATAGCTTTTTCTTTCAGATGTTGTTACAGGGCAAGATAGTACAGAGATTTTTCCTTCTTATATTCATGTTGAGACTATTTTAAGTTTGACTACAATTTCTCATCCTTGATAGCAAATCCCTTGGGAACTTACCCAACTCTGTTCTAGGAAACTGAGGTCAAGATGCTCCTACTAATTTACCATAGTTTCAGTTAAACTGCCTGCTCATGCAAACCTACCTCTCCAGCTAACTGCTTATCTTAGCTTCTGCTGAACAGTTTGCCTACACAAAATCTCTCTCTGCAGCTTCTGAGGAAGATACCAAGATATGTTTTGTTTTGTTTCCTTTTCGTTTTTGTGGGAGTTTCCTTTAAAGATCCCTTGCTCTAAACAGTTGGGACTACTGGAAGAGAAAATTTCAATTGGCTATAGACTATGTCTGAATCGTCTTTTCTATCAGGCACTCATAATAGCACCTCTGCTTTCTTGTTTCCAGCGTAAGTAAACTTAATTCCTTGGCTCTTTGCTCTTTTCCATCTTAAAGATGGTCATGGATGGACTCTTTCACACGTTGTACCACTCTGACACTAACTCTTCTGCCTCCTTCTGCATTTAAAGCATCAATATGAGTATACTGACTCAGCCAGATAATGTGGCCAATGCTCCTTAGGTTGAAGTCAGAAAGCCAGCTACATCAATTCCCCTTTACCAGGAAAGGCATACTGTCAGAGATTCTGAGGATTCCAATGTGGACATTTTTTTTTTTTTTGAATGACTATTATCCTGCCTGTTCCCAGGAGGAAGACTTAGCCTTCACATTATTCTTACCATTCTTTCAAATTCCACAGAGGAAAAGAAATACTTTTGAGCATTCCAAACCACTGGATACAGATAATTTTCCACATACAGCAGGCCAAATGCAGAATTAAGTCTCAGGGCTCAAATCTTATGGGGTCTCCAGCATTCTACATAATGCTGGAGTTATATTTGTCTCTCTTGTGGATTTCTCAAGAGAACATCATTGATAATAGTTATTTGCTAAGATTTGTTTGGTGAGGTATCTAAGTCTTTCCACCTTTCCACCTTCATCATAGCTTGATTTTATTAATATTTGACAAGTATTGACTGCTTACTCATTTTGCTTATTATGTATCTGCAGAGGAGGATACAAACTCTATGAGACAGAGACCTTGCTTGCCCTGGTTTAACCACAGTGTAGTGCTTAGACTCTTAGAATGACTTATAAAACTTATCAAAGAAAAAAACAAATGAATTATTACGTTTATTTGACCTTTCTGATGATTATATAGTGACCTCCATCTTTCTCTTAAAGCCAATGTGCGGTTATCTGTCCGGGCTGTAGGAAAAGTACTTGGAATTTAATTATTACAGATAGAGTATATTTTAAAAAGGAAGAAGCAGCAATCAACTTTTCAAAATATGTTTTCTTTACATGGGTTTATGCAAATTAGCTCTGGACAAACACTACAGTTGTTTCAGTGAGTGTCGGACCCTCTACCCTAGGATGGCACAGTGAATGACATTTCCTTCACATTTGAGAGGCTTGAGGAACAGCTGGCATGGGACACCCTAGGAAACCATTTTCACTTAATTGTGTGGGCACTTAAGGAAGAGCTGGGGTCACTTTTCTAGTTCTACATTCCTGTTCATTTAAATGTGCACATTTAAATCAATTCTTCTTCCTGCTTGGATGACAATTACCATATTTGATATTTGTTAGTCCTCAGCAGTGCCTGGGACTTGTGAATAATTTAGGAATGTTAGATTGTTCCCTAATCAAGGCAACTAAACAGAGCAAGAGCTGGATTTGTAGCTACAGCATCTCCCCGCAAAAAAAAAAAAATGACAGCGTTAAAATAAGAGCATTTAGGAGATGCACTATCCTACTTTGCACAAAGTGCTCATTCTTCAGATAAAAATCTCCTTTTAGTACCCATTTCACAATAGCTACAAATAGTGACTTGATGTATTCTTGACAAAGATAAAGTCCCATGCCCAAGTCCCAAGTCTGCTACATATAGTCTGGGCCCCCAGTCCCCACACAAATGCCTCATATCATACATAGGGGATTTTTTTTGACTAAGTATATGTATGTGTGTGTGTGTGTGTGTGTGTGTGTGTGTGTGTGTGTGTGTGTGGTGTTAGACTCACTCCTGACTGTTACAGCATTTTTGTTTGTTTTGTTATTTTTTTACATATATATATATACACACACACACATACACACACACACACACACACACTATTTGCTCAGTTATCAAATATGCATCAAGTGGCTATTATATGTTACATGTTGTTTGAGGTACCAGTTATCTTTCCTTTGAGGCAAGAAAATTTATTCTGGTGAAGATTACACCAGTCTTCAAAGTGATGAGTTTCAGGACATATTACTCTAAAACATAGTTCCTGTCATGTGGAAATTTTTAAGCTGGATGAATTTAAGATCTATCAGAAAGGACTTGATCTTCCTGTCTTTGTCTCCTTAAGGAGGTCAAAATAAGATATTGTTAGGTAGCTAATTAGATATTAGCAGGCTTGGGGACCATTGGAGTGGACACCCCCTTCATAATTAGCAACTTTTAAAGCCAAAATTGAAACAGCAGGACTCTGTTTTCTGGTCAATATAATGGCCCCACTTTCATATCTCTGTCTCTTGGTATAGATAACATTAACAGACTACAACCTAAAACTTAGAAGATTATTACCAAGTAGCCTTTCCAGTAAGAACATGGATATAGTATTAAACTATTTAGTCAGAATCAAATGAACTGAATTTGTTGAACCCATAGGAAAATACAAATCAGAAAAAAAAGGTATCTGCTCTAGAGACTTTGGGAATAGAATACAATCTGATGAAAATGTACATTAGTATATGGTCCCTTCAGCTATTATCCACTCTTGCCTACTGGGATTCTTCACTTTGTAATCAAAAGTCTATCTGTCTTCTGTTCTCTTCTGTGTGCATCAACTGAATTCTTTGGTGGAGACCATAAGGATGAAAGAGATAATGAGAATTTAAATTAAGAGCTCAGAACACTATGACCGTACCCTTCGAATGTTGTGTGAGAAAACCATTGAAAGCTTCCCCAGTGTACCACTCATAGCTCATATTCTTTATCCTTTGTTTCTCCATAGGTTTGTATATGTCATCAAACCTAGCATAAAAATGCCCAGTTATATTAACTTATTTCTCACACACACACACACACACACACACACACACACACACACACACATTTTGTGGTTTTATTGGGCCCTTGCTTACACTCACAGAGGGGGGAAAAAAGCCAGGTTTGATATGGTGCCTAAAGGGGGAAGGAAGGGGTAAGCATGTTCTAACGTTTTAGATTCTAGGACTGAGGCTGAAGAATTAACAAAGTACAATGCAACAGGAGAAAAGACACCCTTTAATACTTGTGTGTTTAGAGGCCTTGATAGAAAATAAGTGGTACTGAGAGAATGGTTAGACTCACTAGGGACAAAACATTTTTGTTTTATTTTTTTTTATTTTTGCTTTGAAAAGTCAATAAATTTGTTGACGAAGGCATGACAAAAAAGGGGGTTTGGCTGATAGTGGTCATTAAGAGGGAAAAATGTAAACACATGGGGGGAAACAAAGAAATACAAGAGTAATGGTGAGACTCACCATTGACTCCATCTTGCTGCTGTCTCTCTGACTATGTTGATAAGGGTCATTCTAGGTCAGAGCAGGGAAGGGGAGAATCTCTACAAGAGAAAACTTACACCCTAGTTCTAAGCAGACACGAAAAAGGTTGTCCTTCAGTGTTTTCTCTTCTTTGATTGTCATCTACTCAAAATAACCCTTATACCAAAGGAGTGTATTTTCAGGGACTTAAAATTGGTCCTTATGCCCAGGTCTTCATCATCCTAGATGACACTTGCATAAGATTTGTCAGGTGAGAAGAAACTCATCCCATAAAACAGGATCCACAATCAGAATCCTGCTAAGATTGGCCACTGTTCATGGTGACATAACATATTTCAATACACCTTAACATGTATCTATAGATAGAGTCCAATGTAGGACTTCTAATTTTGTCTATTTTACCATCTCCAGGAAGATATTATATATCTCTTTTATATTCTCTAATGTCTCCCTGGAATGAATTCTAAATATTGCATATACAGTACATCACTAATATACCCTTTAATTATTGATAAAATCTATCCAGGCATTTTCTTCGAATCTGATAACAATCAAATTGAAATCTGAGTTGTCACCATCCACCCACATCCCACTCAGTACAGATCCTCATTAAAATAACTCACGGAGTGGTGAGCTGACAGTTTATGACATCCTTTAAGGTTTTTATTCTTTTTACATGTTTTATTTTGAATATGAAGCCAAAGGCCAAGACGTCATAGTCTTCACCACCATCCTTTCTAAATTGAGCTTCAGTAAATTTCCTACGCAAGAAATTGACAAAACAAAACATGACTCAGACATGGCTTCCTTCAGTACTTTCTGCAATTTGGAAATTCACTAGACTGCAGTAAGCCTGTATTTGATTGAGCAAATTTACTGTCTTTATAATATCTGCATAATAAAACCCATGTTGGTTGCGTAGCATAATAGAAAGAGGTTCAGAATACCATCCATCCTTGGGATGTTGAACAAAATGCAGGCAGACACACTTACAATCCTAGGGCCTAGGTGAAGATGGAATTCACTCCCCCAGCCCCTTCCCACTGTGTGGAGGGCAACCAGCCAGGAACACAGGTGTGCAACTCATTAAAAACAGAATTAAGCCCAACAGGCTAGGTAGCAGCCACATGAAGAATGTTCTGCAAAGTGAGACACTCTAGGGCTTTGACCTTGGGAAGGAAGTCAGGGGGAAGAGCTGCCTCTTTGTTTACTGTTCTCCATAGTTACTGACTCAGAGAGGAGAACCACAGAACAGTTGTCTCTAATAGCTGCAGCAGCAGACTCGAGAGTACAACTATGATTATTAATACATTAAAGTGAATATCTACTTAGTATGTGTGGAACACAGAGAACTGTCCTCCGTGATGAGAGAGCCAAAGCAATTAATGTGAAGGGGATCAGATAAGCCCCCTCCATATATTCAATATCAACATAAGAATTACTTAGCATTGTCACCAGAGCAATATATAGGATCTGCATATGAACACCCCAATTTGCTGTGTGGGTGCTTCTCTTCCTCATTCCTGGAAGAGACTAACTCTTCTCTACATAACAATCCCAAATAAATATTTATCACAAATTTCCTAGCAACTGTCCCACCATTCACCACCCCTAGAAGTCTAATCCCCCTTTCTCGTTGTCCAGTTATCTCTTGGTAAATGTATTTTTTAAATGGAAAATAAGCTTCTAGGCCTCAACCCTACTTGGCTTTGACCGCATTAAGTTTAAAATCAAAACTACAATGTGCATGCCCTTTCTCTAGTTAAAAAGTCTTTTTTTTTCTATAATCTCATAGTTTGCTGTAATACCAGAATTAAATAGTCTGCCCCCTGCAGAACACCAATATTTTAAAGGAAGATATCAAAATATGTGAACCCCCCCCAAAAAAATATTATTTCTTCTCAAGCTGGGAAGATGTCTCCATGAATAAAGTAATATCTATGAAAGCATGAGGGCCTAGACTTAGACCCCCATAAACTCGGGCATGGTAGCACATTGCTGTAACCCCAGCACTGGAGAGTTAGAGACAAGAGGATACCTGGGGTGAATCCCTAGGGCTAATTAACCCGCCAGTGCAGCTGAAAGAGCAAGATCCATAGTCAGTGGAAATGCTGTCAAAATACAAGGCAGAGAAGTGATTGTGACAGACTCTCAACTTCAGTGTGTACATTCACCAACCTGGACAAATGGAACTGCATACATGCATATCACACACATACACACAGAGGGGGAGGGAGAGAGCAGATTTATGTCTAAATTATTTTGATGAAAGTTCCTCTCAATTTGTCTGCATTCCTTGAGACACACTATCACATTCCCTGACAAATTTAAGTATTTAAAATAGAACAAAATCTTCCCTCACTAAGACATTACTCAACCCAAAAGGGTAATTGCAAGAGGCCAGTAACGAACTGTTGCAAAAGGCAAAATCACTCTGACCAAGTGCTTCAAGGCTTGGGGTAAGGGGGAAATCTTCCTTTACAGAGCAGTGTGAACATGACTATAAAGAGTCTGGTGTATGAAATTAGCTTGCAAAGGTGGCTATGATTAGATTTGTATACCAGACATCATTTCCTTATGGGGTCAGCTCACTCTGGAATGGAATACCAAACAAGGATTGTATGAGAACAGGCAAAATTCAATGATCTAGGGACAGTAGGTAAATTTAGCCAAGGCTTGATTAATAAGCATTTGGTCTTAATTGAGACTGAGAACAGAGTAGCTGTTCTCATTTACGAGGTAAAGAAAGGGAGTTTGGGGGCTATGCTCAGCCTCACCATGGATAAACAAAGAAGGCATCTGTGAGCTATTTTTAATAATAAGGGAAGGATGGCTCTGTGTACTAAACTCTTTCCAGGAAAAAGAAGGATGGTTGGATTTTCCTAAAAGCTTTTACGAGAGCCCAGGACAGGTGGTATATAACACTGTTAATCAGCATCATTACAGTGGTAAGAGAGTCATTTGCTTGGAAGTCGATCATCTCAGAAAAGCTCAGCTTTTAGTGCTGTCTTTTCTAGGATTTGTACATGGAATTCTGGCTCTTTGGTTACTGGGTATTTGCTCTTCTGTTCATAGAACTTTTCTAAAGTACAATTAGAATATGATATGGGTTCTAACAAAACCCCCAATTTAACTGCACTGTAGTGGAAAAAGTCACTGAGTCTACAATGTATAAACTGTTTATTACTTAGATTTTTATGAAGATCAATTCTAATAGCACTGAATTTCCATTACCATTTTTTTAGTTGAAAAAAGCTAGTTCAAGAAGGGTGTGTTCACTTTATCCCAGCACTCAGGAGATGAGAGGTAAGAGAATCTATTCTAACCAAACAGCAAGTTAGAGCTCAACTTGGCCCACTTGACACTGTCTAAATAAAAATTTAAAAAATACACCAAAAATCACTTTGCTTAAGTAATGATCTTATAATAAACTTATAGAATATATAAGAAAGGTGTTTTGTCAAGTGAAAGCATTCCTTCTACCATATCCATACTTTCATCTGAATTGCTACTACAAGTGTTATATACCAGGAGGTATTTCTTAGCTGTGGGGTTAAAAAAAATACTCAGGTATCCTTAGAAAACTTCTATTAGAAAACACTGAAGGCAAAGAGGCATAGGGAACAACATTAGAAATTAAAGTGATAAAAAATTAATTACACCTTAATCCTTAAAGTACTTTACAACCTAAACACATAATGTTCTGAGCCAAGATAATAAGCAGTATACATTTAGATAATCCATTTTTAAATATTGCTTCTAAGCTATAATCTCCCTCAATTATGGGACAAGAATAAAGCCTCATTGGGCATGTCACAAGGGGAGGGTGAACCGGCTGGGTTGCATTTTAAGAAAGCTGGTCCCCAAGTAAACACTCTGGAAGTGCCCTCCTGCTTCTCCACCTACCCTCTAATTATGTTTCTCATTCTGCTTCCTCCACACACCACCCAGAATTCTTTCAAAGGAACCAAGGCTCCTATTTATTGAGTTACCAGAGTGTTAATCACATCTAATGGTTTTAACACAATAGCAGGCAACCTTTAAATGTGTTTCTTTCAAATGATTAATGCCTGGCTTCCACTTGGGCTTCTCCTTTTCTGCGGTTCTCCAATGATTCCAGGAAGCCTTGTTTCCCCAGCTAAAATCAGTGTCTCTCATCTCAACAAACTTGTGTTGGAGTGATACTGGCAACAGTGCAAAGGTTAGGAACTCCAGAAGGACATCTCATTACTATCTAGATGCCTTAGACAGTCATCACCATCTAACATAGTGCCTGACCACAGTAGGTATTCAGGCTAGACCACAGTAAGTACTCGGACACTATTTATGAAGTGCAGGTGAGAGAGGGAGGGAGGCAGGCAGGGAGGGAGGAACAGAGGGAGAGCTGTAGGAAGGAAGGGAGGACTAGAGGAAGGGAGGAAAGAGGGGAGGAATGAAGGAAACCTTATTTTTCTTCAGTAAGAGAAATAGATAGATTTACCTGCCTTCTTGGAGCATACTGAACATATACCAAAGAGTAAAAATACAAATAAAATCTTAGGAAAGTTCACTGCGTTGCTCTATTTTCCTTCTGCCCTCTATATAGTTGCCTTTCAAAGTGGAGACAAGGGTAGATGTGTATGCCTGGTTCTAAGACACAAAGAAAAGTCTGCATGGAAGCTTCTACTGCCAAGGTGGCTTAAGAATTAATTGCTCTCTCAGTCAAGTTCAGGGTCTATTAGTGCAGTGATGCGGGAAGGGCCTCAGGGCCTCCTTCTCTAAGCTTAAGTACTACTGTCCATCACCATGGGCTGAGAAAGGCTAAGCAGCACAGGCATAAAGGGAGCTGGGTGCAGTGTTTTACAACCACAAACACTAGAAACTACCTACAGATCACTATTTGATTTCATTCTCCTAGCAACAGAGCTTTTCTGAGAGGGTATGAGGTAATCAGTAATTATTTGGAATACAATGGCCAGAGCTAATTGGTCTCTTCCAACAGTGTCAGAGGAGAGAGAAAGAGAGACAGAGAGAGAGGGGGGGGGGAGGGAGGGAGGGAAAGGGAGAGGGAGAGGGAGAGGAGAGAATTGAGCCTTAAATATGCCACTTATGTCAGGAGGTATAAAATAAAAGTACTTGGGAATTATTTTTTTTCAAAACACTTAATCACTTATTAATGCATTATTCCAAGCAAATGTTCTTGGACGACTGGTCTGATCATTTTACCAATTCTTTAAATCTGTTAAACAGCAAAACAAAAAGGATGTGGTGTCCCAGATTTGTCACTGTGAGTCAGTACACGAATGAGCTATGCCTGTCAGACCAACCTAACCTCCACTACCATGAAGAAGTTGCACCAGAGGGAACCAAGGGTGGCAAGACATTCCTCACACTCAGGCCTGCAAGTAGATTATAATTATTATCCTTTGTTAGCAATCTGTGAATAAAACATTCGGTTATCCCAGCAGTATCACAGTTACACCATGAGGCTCCTTGTATTTTCCTTGTTGCATGTATTAAAAATTCATAAGGAAATGAAGAATATAAAATCATAAGTAGGAAAGAACAATTGTCATTACAGACGCTGACTGGCCCACAGATATCGTGTGTGTGTGTGTGTATGTGTGTGTGTGTGTGCATATGTGTGTACTCACACCACAACCACCACCACTTCCACTACCACCTTGTAATCATGACTTGTCCATCTAGCAACCCAGGATAGAAAATCAAAGATGTGGCTACAACTGATGTCTTTCTCATACGCTCTTATAAAAACTTTTCCAATCCTGAGATCAGGGCCTCAGTAAAGCAATGTGGCTTTCTAGCACTCCATGACTGCAGCCTTTAATAATTTATTTAAGAAATATATCCATATAGTAAGCATTATTTTCTGGTTAATATCCTGTACTTTGCTAATTGAAGACATCTTTCTCCTTCTCCAGACTGAATCTTATCCTGAAATTTCAAAGACTTTTCCCATACAAACTGAAATGATGGTTAATAGACTTTGGATATATAGCATGAGGAATAGGTAGACAGGGGAGAAGGAGAAAAATCTATGCCTGCTCCTTTTAGCAAATGCTCACCCATCTGTGGTTCAAATAGATCTCTTCCTGTGTGCCATGCTGAATCTTAAAATTTCATTCTAAGAAGGCTTAAGAGAAGAAGGAAATAAAAGTATCTATATATACCCCCAAGAAAGAAGATTTTTAACATCTCTAAGAATAAAAGTGAGTCCATGGTGGTGGAAGCATGCCAAAAAAATTATATCTAACTCTACATCACAAATCATTCCAATAATAAAACAAAGATGAATCACAACAAGTGAGGGCTGCTTAATAAAAGCTCAGAATTCTATATCTGTCATGACTACTATGATAGCTATTACTCACACATTTATATTTGAAATTAAATTAGACCCAGTCACATTTAAGATACTGCACTAGCAACACCTTATATGCTCAGCGGCCAGATATAAGGAGGGCCTGTCAGTTTGGAAAATTTATATAGGGAACTTTTCCCTCATCATAAAAATTTCTGCTAACATTTTAGTAAGGATTCTTTTTAGTGCTGCTTAGAATTGCAGATATATCACAAATCATGAAATAAATAAATTACTAATCCATAAGTTAAATCGTGTACAACAAAGTCCTTATATTTGGGTCATTCAAGGAGTAAATAGCACACTAAGGAAATAAAAGTTCAAAATAACAAATATTTCTTAACATCAGAGGCTAACAATATTGGTGTATTTCATTTGCACATCCATAGAGTAGCTGTAGGCCCTTAATGGAGAGACTGTGGACCTGAAAAGATGACTTCTCCAATAAAATGATCTCCAAGACTACATAAAAGCTTGACATTAGCACACACCTGTAAATTGATGCTGGGGAGATGGAAAACAGTATTCTTAAGACTTTCTAACAAGTCTAAAGTATGCATGAAAAACAGAAGTTCAAATCCTCAAGGCCCTCACTAACTTTTCCTTTTTTGTAACTCATGAACACTAGGTTTATTCCATTCAATAGATTGTCATTTGAAGCTACCTTAAGAGACCTACAATTGTACAATCAAGAGAATCTTGTCACCCCAAATTCTCTAGGGTTTATGGCCAGGAAGAGTCAGAGTCTTAAAAACAAATCTTGGGGAAAAAGAGGAACAAATCTATCCAGGAAGTCTGGATAACTATTACCAGATATGACTAATAGGAGTATGATTAATACTCTCTGGTACAGTAGGGTTACAATAGAACATGCCAAATGTGTTTTTTTTTTATAAACTATAAGATAAAAGTTTAAAGTTTCCTAACAAAAATAAATGATACATCATTAACTCAAAATGCTAAACTGGATTTAATCATTATGTATTATATGCATATGAATTGCATATGCATATTGTATTCTTTAAATGTGTATAATTATTACATGTTTAAAAGAATGTGGAGTATTGTTCCTCCTGTCTCTTAACTCTTTTGGAACTTATTTTAAAGAGCTCACTGAAGACTAAAAAGGATCTTGAGAAAAGTTGGCTCAAAGACTAAGGTCAAGGTGAACAAACACAAGGTAAATAGAAGGGAAACCAGAAACACTGATATACTGGTATACTAATAGATATATCTGAAATGGGAGAAATAAATAAGATGCTTTGGAACTATTCTGTAAGGAACAGATATTTCTGTTTTAGCCACTGAATAAAAGTTATCTTAGGAGCAATTGTAAGAAAGATTAATTGAACCTGTTCTGTGTCACTTTAACTGAATGACTACACGTAGAACAATCCAAATACATCTGTATTTATCATATGCACAAAACACCAAACAGATAAAATACCTCAGCATACAACCAGATACACTGATCCTGAAAGTAAAGAAAGTAGTGAATAGTATTGAACTCATTGACACAGGAAGAGATTTTCTGAAAAGAACACCATTAGGACATATACTAAAAGCCATATTTTATAAATGGGACCCCATGAAACTGAAAATCTTCTGCACAGCAAAGGCCACATCATTCAGACTAAGTGACAGCCTACAGAATAGGAAAAGATTTTTACCAACAACACATATAATAGAGGTTAATACGAAAAATACATAAAGAACACACACAAAAAACTAATTTTCTCAAAAGAGGAACCACAAGTGACTAAAAAAAAAAATGTTCAAAATCCTTAGCCATCAGAGAAATGCAAATCAAAACTATTTTGAGATTTCATTTTACACCTTTCAGAATGGCTAAGATCAGACAACAAATGACAGCTCATGCTGGTGAGGATGTGGAGTAGAAGAGGAACACTCATCCACTGATGGTGGGGGTGCAAACTTGTAAAGCCACTATGGAAATCAATATAGTGGTTCCTTAAGAGGATGGGAATCAATCTAATCCAAGATTCAGCTATATTATTCTTGAACATATAGTCCAAAGACACTTTATCCTACCACAGAGACATTCACTTAACCATGTTCATTGCTTCTCTGTTCCTAATAGCCAGAAATTGAAAATAACCCAGATGTCCTTTAACAGAAGAGTGAATATAGAAAATGTGGTACATTTATATAAACAAGTATTACTTTGCTGTTTAAAAAAAAAAAAATTAAAGGGCTAAATTCTCAGGTAAATGGATGGAACTAGAAAACACCTTTAGTGAAGTAACCCAGAAAGACAAATATGGCCATTGCCTTGCTCAGTCATCATCAGAGAAGCTTCTTCTTCCTATAGCAGATGGTAAGAAATACAGAGACCCACATGGTCAGAAATAATGCAAAAAGTAAGAGACCTTGGACCAAACATAAATGGGATGTCTCTAGAAAATCTCTGCTTTCAGGGTTCAGGGAAACCCATGGAAGAGAAAACAGAAAGAATGTAAGAGCCTGACAAGGTAGAAGACACCAAGAAAACAAGGCCCTCTAAATCAACATGATCAAAACTCTTACGAAATCACAGAGACTGAGGCAGCAGTCCCAGGATTGCATGAGTGTATACCTGGTTCTCTGCATATATATTAGGGTTTCCAGTTTAGTGTTTTTATGGATTTCTCTAGTATGTGAATGAGTGGGTCTCTGATTCTTGGGCTCGCTTCCTTCTGTTTATTTTTACTGAACAACTTCAATGTGCTAGTTTTAGTTTTGTTGGAGGGATCCTGCCTTCCATTGCCCTGTTCAGAGCCTTCTGCGGACTGGGGACTATGCACCCAGGAACCCATCCCAGTGGACCAGCCCATCCATAGTCTGCCAGCATCCTAGCCCCAGATCCAGCCAGGAGAGAATAGCTTGATCCTGTTTCCACCCCACCTTCTGAGACCATGATGGGAGCTGCCTGAGGCCTTGAGACCATGCACACACATGGAATTCTGACCCTATGGACCAGCCCATCCAAAATCTGCCAATGTCCTATTCCCGCCTCTACTCACTGCAAGAGGAGAGCCATCAGAGTGTTGGGCCTGCTTGCACCCACAGAAAGAGAACCTTGGTCATGTACCCACCAAGACAGGGAGAGACTCCACTGGTACACACTCAAGAAGGGATGGATAGATGACAATGTAAGAACATGGTCAACAATAGAAAGATAAATATGATGCCACCAGAGTCTAGGGACTCCACACCAGCAAGACCTGAACAGTCCAACTCAGATGAAGCAGAAGAGAATGACCCTTAAAACAACTTTGTAATGATGATTAGACCCCCCAAAGAGGTAATGAGAGATATCCATTAAAGAAATGGAAGAAAAAAACAAACAAAAAAATGGAGGAAAAACCAAAAATTGCAAGAAACAGTGCAAACAGTACAAGGCTTGAAAGATGAAATAGAGATAATTAAACACACACACACAGTTTGAGGGAATGCTGCAAATAGAAAAGCTAGGTAAACAATCAGTAACTACAGATGCAAGCATAACCAACAGAATACAAGAGATAGAATACAGAATCTTAGGTGTGGAAGATACACTAAGAGAAACAGACTCATCATCCAAAGAAAATCTTAAGTCCAACAAATCCCTGACACAAAATATTCAGGAAACATGGGACACCAAGAAAAAACAAATCTAAGAATAACAGGTATAGAAGAAGGTGAAGAAACCCAACTAAAAGGCGCAGGAAATATATTCAACAAAAATCATAGAAGAAAACTTTCCCAACCTAAAGAAAGACATACCAATGAAATTACAAGAAGCTTACAGAACACCAAATAGAGTGGACAACAAAAAAGTCCCCTTGCCACATAATAATCAAAACACCAAGCATACAGAATAAACAAAGACTATTAAAAGCAGCAAAGGAAAAAGGCCAACATATAAAGGCAAACCTACCAGAATTACACCTGACTTCTCTATGGAAAATTTGAAGGCCAGAAGGTCCTGGATAGATATTCTGCCAACACTAGAAGATCACGGATGCCAACCTAGACTACTATACCCAGCAAAGCTTTCAATCACTATTGATGAAGAAACCAAGATATTCCATTACAAAACAGGATTTAAAAAATACACATCAACTAATCCAGCCCTACAAAAAGTTCTGGAAGGAAAACTCCAACCCAAGGAAATTAACTACACCCACAAAAACATAGGCAATAGATAATCCAACTTTACCAAAGGTGAAAAGAAAAATGGGGGGAATCCCACACACAATTCCAACAACAACAAATCTAAAATAAACAAGAATTAACAATCAATGGTCACTAATATCCATCAATATTAATGGTCTTAAGTCACCTATAAAAAGACACAGGCTAACAGAATGGATACAAATACAGAATCTATCCTTCTGCTGCACACAAGAAACACATCTAAGCTTCAAATACAGACATTACCTCAGAGTTAAGAATTGGGAAAAGATCCAATCAAATGGATCCAAGAAACAAGTGGGTGTAGCAATCCTAATATCTAGCAAATTAGACTTTAAACTAAAATCAATCCAAAGAGATTAAGAAGGTCATTTCTTATTCATCAGAAAAGAAATTCATCAAAATGAAGTCTCAATTCTAAACATCTATGCCCCAAATACAAAGGCACCCACATACGTAAAAGAAATGTTATTAAAACTCTGATCACATATGAAACCTCACACACTTATAGTTGGAGATTTCAACACCCCACTCTCAACACTAGACAGGACCACCAGACAGAAACTTAACAAAGAAACAAAGGAACAGAAGTTATGACCCAATTGGGTTTAACAAACATTTACAGAACAACCCACTTAAACACAAAAGAATATATCATCTTCTCAGTGCCACATGGAACCTTCTCTAAAATCTACCACATACTCAGCAATATAAAAACCTTCAATAGATTAAAAAAAATGGAATAACCCCCTGTATCTTATCAGACCACCATGCTTTAAAGTTAGAATTCAACAACACAATTGCAGAACCCCTACAAACTTATGGAAATTGAACAATGTGTAATTGCACAATTCCTGGGTCAAGAAAAAAATAGAGAAAGAAATTAAAGACTTCATAGAATTCAATGAGAGTGAAGACACAACATACCCAAACTTATGGGACACTTTGAAAGCAGTGCTAAGAGGAGAGTTAATTGCACTAAGTGCCCACATGAAGAAACTGGAGAATAGTCACACTAGAGAATTAACAGCACAACTCTAAGCTCTGAAACCCTTAGAACAAAGGGAAGCAAACTCGCCCCAGTGGAGTAGACACCAGGAAATAATCAATTTGAGGGCTGAAATCAATAAAGTAGAAACTAGGAAAACAATACAAAGAATCAATGTAGCAAAGAGTTGGTTCTTTGAGAAAATCAACATGATAGACAAACCTTTATCCAAACTACCAAAAGGCTGGAAGAGAACATGCAAATTAACAAAATCAGAAATGAAAAGGGAGACATTACAATGAACACAGAGGAAATCCAGAGAATCTTCAGGTCATACTTTGAAAACCTGTACTCCACAAAATTTGAGAAAAAAATAGTTTTTGTTTTCTGTTATATCTTGTTTTAGTTGGTTATTTTTCTCCCATAGGCATCTGTTTGTTTTATAATGACAGAAAAGGAGTGGATCCAGACGAGGTGAAAGAGGGGTGTAACTGTGAGAAGTATAGGGAGAGAAATACAATAATCAGGGTATATTATGTGAGGAAAATCTATTTTTAATATAAGGAAAAAAATACTTTTTAAGAGGCCGAAGAGTGTAAAATTAGAGGCAGTTGGTAAAAGTTATAGGAAGCAAATTTCAGATCAATAAAAAGGGATTTCTTAATTATTAGCTCTGTCTTAATATAAAATGCAATTCCTCAATAGAGGAATCATCTCTTCCAGTGGACTGTTCAAGAGAAACCATATGCCAGTGACACGAGATGACTTCAAAGGATCTGTCCTCTGCTGAAATTGTGTGACTCGCTTTCCCACTTCCTCTCACTGCCCTGATCCCACTGGGTGAATAACTAAGGAGCAGACAATCTACTCAACAGAACACTGCAAGTCAGATTCCCCACTGTTCTTGGCCCCCCACAATCTCCAGTCTCAAGAATGGCAATTGGAGGAGTTCTATTTCTACATGACAGATTTGTTTGGCTTTCATATAAAAAACTTAATTCATCTCACTTTCCCTCCTCTCTTATATAAAATGCATCACATTTGCCCAACCCTGTTTTAACATTTAAGCATGCAGTTGAAAGAGCCCACAGAAAAGCTTAGAGAACAATATATAGTGTAGGGTAAGGTATTTTTGTCAATCTGGAACTTCAACTGGTTGACTCAAACACACATTTGTAAAGTAATTGTTTGGACACATTTATTTACTTGTTGAGTACCTTCATTTTCTTAAAAAATGGCACTGAATTAAGAATTTAGCTAAGGGGGCAGGATTCTTACTAAAATGCTTTGCAATGCTGTCCCATTAAAATTAATACGTACTATTCATAAAGTTTGTTACTATTTACTATAGAAAGCACAGGGGTCAATAAAAAGGAGATGCTGCTATTAGGAAGTTTTCAGGTCTAATAGTATACACATAAAGATAGAAGGACCACATAAGGTGCATCCAAGGAGTTAGATCGCTCTTTGAAGAGAAAGGTCTTATCTAGCCATGAAAAACTCAAGTTATCTCCATCAAAGAAGAAGCAAAAACCATAAGAAAGAGCAGTAATTCTGAAATTATTTTTTCTCTGAGTAAGTCAGTCAAGGAGATTCTCTATATAGGAATAATATTCACACAACTCTTATCTATCAACAACTTATGTATTATCTAGAGGTGAAAGGA
Organism: Phodopus roborovskii; assembly: GCF_943737965.1. Lineage (NCBI taxonomy): Eukaryota > Metazoa > Chordata > Mammalia > Rodentia > Cricetidae > Phodopus > Phodopus roborovskii. The sequence continues at coordinate 12,138,181 of NW_026126515.1, read as the reverse complement.
AATTGCTTGGTCTTAGTTGAAGCAATATAACCAGATCTTCCAAATTGCAGAAAGAATTAAGAGCATTAGTAAATGGGTAAACTGAAAATACTATGAATTTCATTTGATAGCAATCAGAAATTAACAAGTAATTGTGAAGTCTATGAAAGGAGAGGATAGATTATAGGTGTCATGGGCTTTCATAAATGTGAATAACTTCTTGACTGGAATGAAAAAATGAAAGAAAAGATAAGCATATGCAGATGGAAAGGGAAATATCAGATAGCACTTTCTCAACTGACATAAGCATTTAATCTAATATACTGTATCTTCTGGAAGACTAAAGAAAGGTATTGACCATTAGTACTAGAGTTCTAATCAAGTGTGAAAACAGAATGTTAACATTATTTGGTATGAATAGGCAATGGCAGTTAAATGTGGACAAAGACAGGAATTTGATTATTAAAATATTTGGAGAGATTAAGGAAGACTAGATATGTTAAGAATTTTTATATTTTGCTTTAGTATGTTGACTTTTGGATTCTACCAATATTTCAGAGGCTACCTTCACTTGGCTAGCCACTTCCTATAGATAATAAAAGACTGTTCTAGAAGTAGATGTTTCTTTTTTTTATTCTCAATTTAAGTTTTTATTTTTTTAATTTATTTTATATAACAAAGTCCATTTAAATGAAAACAAACATTTATAGACAATATTTGGGCATTGTTCTTTCCAAACTACTTCCTGCTGGTAAGGGGCACTGTCATGGGGGATTCAAAGAAGATTCAGAAATCCTGGCTGTATTTTGTAAGGCTGCTTTGTCCAGCTGTTTTGAATGTAGGATCACCTCATACTCTGTTTCAGGCAGTCTGGATTGATCAAACCACATTAGTCTGGAAGGAATCCACATCTTTTGATTTGCTGTGGAAACAAAAATAGAAATCCTTTTCCCCAGTAACTTGTCCTTCAACTTAAATTTGGAGTCAAAGCATTTTTTTAATTTAATTTATTATTTTACATGTTGATCCCAGTTCCCTGTCCCTCCCTCCTTCCCTCCATTTTACTCTCTGCCCTCTCACATGCACTCTAACCACCCTCCCTTCCCATCCCCCCCACCCCAATTCCATATGTAGGGGAATGCCATCCAGTTGGGGTCATGTAGATCTGACAGGTCATGTGAAGTAGGGACAAGGGCTTCTCTCCTGTCTCTAGATTAAGGCAGTTATCCCTTCATGGGAAATGTGCTCGCAAAGTGAAGTAGATGTTTCTTATGAAATTCAATCAATCCCAAATCAACATTCTCCATATATCTATCTCATTTAACTCTTGTTGTCCAGGTCAGTATCAATCCAGAGTGCTCTGGTCATCCCAGGACCAGTATTAGACAACCAAAATCTATTGTTTTACCCCAAAACCTGCTTCACCAATTTCTGCCTACTGAAACTACAATGGTGAACTTACAAATACTTATTCTCATTTCCACCTCTAGAATATTCTTTACTATTTTCTGTAATTGCATGATCCCTCCTCTGGAGACTTGATGGCCATCATCTCTAGATCCATTGGCTTAGCCACTCACAGATCACATAAATGACTCATAGTTGATGTGTCTATAATTTGGACTTAGAGGTGACCATAGTTTTGAATGAAGGAGTTGAAGACATAAAAGATATTATAAAATAAGCAGACTGGTATTTCTTTAGTATGTGTGGCAATTTGACATTACATTAAAGTACATTGGATAATAACCATATCTATATCTTAAAACACAAACAGTGAATACATTGCGAAAACAGGAGCAAGCAAGTGAATAGTAAGGATATCAAAGTGAAAATAACATTGAATGAAGACATTAAAGTAAAGACAGAGACTGCAGCCTCCTGGGAAAACTGAGAAGTCTTTGTGAATGACTTACCACTGGGGAAGTATAAGGAAGACTGAACTATATTTTACAAGAAATATGTCAGACCTGGGTCTTGTCTCAAAAGTTGTACGGAATACCAAGAGATTATCAGGGGAAGAAATTAGCAGATACTTATCTGGTATTTATTTGCTGCAGGGAAAAGTGATTTGAAGTTTAGATTAAACTTCAGAAAATGCTTAATGATATCTGACATTAAATAAAACTTAACTCAAGAAAAGAGTATGATGAAAGGAAAAACTCAATCACAGATACAGTGGACAGAGAGAAAGAATGATGGAACTATAGCCCTATGTGATACTATGGCAGATGGAAATAAGGTGACAGAAGCTATTGTGTTAGTGGAATGTGATAAACATAATTATACAAAAAGGGATGAGGGGAAGTATTGGGACCTGTGTTTTAACTATCAAAAAGAAGTATTATGGAAAAGGGGGTTCATAATGTTGCAAGGAGAGTATCAAGTGAGCAGAGATTCAACTCTAAAAAAAATTTATGAGACTATTAGAATCTCAATGGCTCCAAACAGACTTCTCCAAATGGTAGGCCAAGGACAAAGGGGGATATTTGCTGACATCTTTAATTCAAATAAAACCCCAAACTACTCATTTATAATGTGGCTATAATCTGTGCTTAGGGTGACCATAGTTAGTAATCAAGGGGCTGAACTTGCAGAAAATATAGAAGACATTACAAAGTCACCAGATATCTATCTGGTGTTTATTTATCATGTGGGAGTGATTTGATGTGTAAATTAACGCTCACCAGAAACTTGAACCAAGATGTCACAGAGATGCATTTAGCTTAGAAGACTTTTTGTTTTTATTCTTTGAAAAGAAAAAAAAAACAAGATTCTTAAAAAGGCTACCATTCTCTCCCATTAAACCATATTCCATTTTTACAATAAAAATTTATTACAGTATAACTGTAATATGTGAGGATATGATACAATCCCAATATTATGAGGAAGAACCAGAAAAAAAGATAGGCAAAGCAGAAAGATCAACTGCATCATAAGGTCTAAGGAAGGCTGTAGGGTTAAGTGGGGTGCTTGGTGGAACCTTCCTTAACAAACTGGAAGCTAAATAGATACTCAAAACAGGTGAGAGTGTGAACCATGTGGAAAGAGGAGAAAGTACTCTCTAGGTGCCAGGGATGTCTGCTGAATGCTTTTCAGCATGATCTCATTTGTTACCATTATTAACCACTCAGCAAATGAGGAGAGAGGGCAAAGAGAAGGCATTTATCTTTGCCAAGCACAGCCAGTGCAAATAATAGTCTGGATGGATGTAAAACGACATAGTCTTACTGTGAAAACTTGTATGCGTTAAAACTGCTGGACTCTCTGAAAGCTCAATCTTGAATTTTACCCTCAGTCAGTTCTCCTACCTGAGAGGAAGAACCACCATGAAAGAGAGTGCTGTAGAGATGACAGAGAATGCTTGAAGTGCAGACAGACTGCTATCATTATATTAAATTATGGTTTTTATCTCAAGCATTAGAAAGTTCTGAGCAATAGTAAATGAGCCTCAAGCTATGACATTTATAGTAATAATGCCTGCATGAATGTGGCTCATAGTGATCCTGCAGCCCGGTGATAAATTGTGTGTGTGTGTGTGTGTGTGTGTGTGTGTGTGTGCGTGCGTGCGTGTATCCTTCTGTTGGGGAAGTAAGAGAAGGCAGTTGTAATGGTGGCAACCTTTAATATCAAATAGTCAAGACTGTTCTTTCCTAAAGAAGTCATTGTAGATAAAATGTCATCCCTTCAGAGATTCCCATGTCCTAATACCAACCTAATTTATGAATACATGGTGCATTATACACCAAAAGGGACTTTATACATGGAAATTTACTAATTAATAGTAATTAGTGATCTCTTATATGTTCATCTGGGGAGACTGGTGCATGTGTATATACAGGTATCCTGCTTTCCTTTCTGTTTGTGTGATCAAACATTCAGATTAAAACAAAGTTAAGGAAGGGAAGGGTTGATTTGGCTTAGGTTTCCACATCGTGTTACCTTATTTACAGAAGTCAGGATAGGAAGAAACTAAAGCAGGAACTATGATGCCATTTGATAACTTGCTCCCAGGCTCCCAGGCTCTCTTATGTATTACAGAACCACCTGTCTAGGGAGTGGTGCCATTCACAATGGACTGAGACCTCCTATATGAATCAGCCATCAGGACAGTCCCCCACAGGCATGCCCATAAGCCAATCTGATATGGTCAATCTCTCAGCTGAGACTTACTTCTCAGGTGACTATAGGCCATGTCAAGCTGACAGTTAATGTTAACTAAGACAAGAAGTATGCATGTATGTGGGTGCCAGGAGACAACTTCTGGTGGTATTCCACATGAGCCATTCATCTTGTTAATTCATGCATAGTCTCCTGAAAACATACCATGTAGATTAGTCTAGTTGGCAAGTAAGCATCAGAGATTGGCTTGTCTCTATTTCCCTAACACCAGGATTACAAGTGCATGTCCAGGGTTTTGCTTGTTTATTTGTTTGTTTTCATTTCTGTGGCAGGGGCAGTTCTAAGGTTCAAACTGGGGTCTTCATGCTTTCAAAGCAAGAACTTTACTGACTGAACTATCTTTCCAGTTTAAAAAAAGGGGGTTGTTTTAGGATGAAAGACTATGCTGTATTACCAGGCAGCCCAGTAGAATCACAGAACCACTGGAAAAAATCAGACAACTACCTACTGAGGACAGAGAGATGACCCAAAGGGAAAGTCAGGGGTACAATGTGTTCTTGTTGGTTTTATGATGCAGGGGGTACTGTAAAGTCCTCAAATACTCATAGAGCCTCCTATCTTACAAGAAATAAGAACCCTAGGTTTATGACTACAAGGAGATAAATTGGACCCAAACCAGCTAGAAGCTAGAATCATTTTGAAAATATTCCATCCCAAAGCCTCTGGTGAGAGGACAACCCTGCTAGTATCTTGATTTCAGTCTTATGATTACCCTCTTCACATACAACTGACATGCTTAACAGTGATAGAAGAAATGGAGGTTGTTAAAGATTATAAGGCAGTGGCAACTTATTAGAGCAACAATAGAAAGTGCTCGTCAGTCTCAGGTTATAAGAAATTTTATTTCTAAGTACAGATTTAAGGGAGTAAACATTTTATATCCTTTAGGAAATAGTTTCACTGTAAGAGTTAAATCTGGGCAATCAAGAGTCAACCAGTCTCTCTCTCTCTCTCTCTCTCTCTCTCTCTCTCTCTCTCTCTCTGTGTGTGTGTGTGTGTGTGTGTGTGTGTGTGTGTGTGTGTGTACTGAAGTCCATACATTATATTCAGCCTTCCTTAGTTCTTATCTAACACACTTTTCTTGTTCTAGCATCTCACTCAAAATACAACATTGTATTTACTTGTCATACCTTGCAATATATGACAGTCTCCCATATTTCCCTTTTTTATGAAGATTGACAGTCTGGACCAGTACTAGTCAATGTTTTGTGGGATGGCCCTGTGTTGGTTCTTGTCTGATGTTTTTCTCAGGATGAGACTTGAGTTACAGGTTTGTAGAAGGAGCTCACAGGGGTGTCGTTTCTGTTACTCCCTATCAGAGATAGGGATTCTTGAATGACGATGTGGACTTTGATTCACTTGCTGAAGTGATTGTTGGCGTTCTCTACTTTAAAGGCACTGCCCTCCCTCTGCTTCTATAGCATACTTAGTGAAAGAAAGGGACTCTGTGTAGCTTATACTTAGAAAGAGCAAAAACTTTTACACTTCATGCCCTTTGCAAGAGTGTCTACATGAATTATTTGGAATTCTTCCTAGGAGATCTCAATATAAGTGTGTGTGTGTGTGTGTGTGTGTGTGTGTGTGTGTGTGTGTGTGTGTGTGTTTGTGTGTGTGTAATATGGGTGTGCATGTATGAGTCTAGAGATAAGAGGCTGATGTTGGGTACCTGTGAGTCCCTCTATACCATAGTTTAGAGACAGAGACTCTCACTGAACCTGAAATTTACCGAATCAACTAGGCAGGCTGACCACTGAGCCCAAGGGATGCTCCTGCCTGTACCTTTTCCTTCTTCTCCAGAAAAACCCTACCCCACTTTTTACCCCTCCCCTGGGTTACAGATGCATGCCACCAGTCCCAGATTCTAGGAATCAGAACTTAGGGCTTCCTGCTGTCACAGAAAGTACATTGCTGGCTGAACCATTTCCCAACCCCTTCATTATAAACATTTAATACCCTCAATTCACTTTTAGTTCTCTAAGACATCCAAATTCTGATTTTTCAATACCATCCTCCTCCTTGTGAATACAAATCAAAACAAATGACGTGATGACAAACCCATCATTAATGCAGAAAATATAATAAATTATACAGATTCATCACGGAAAAATTATCATTCAAGGGGAAGAATTTTATTGTAAGCTCTTTCAGAAATGAGGCAGACAGCATCTTTTAGATGAGCGTGGCTCATCCCAACACAACTGATTAAATTCAAGGTTTTGATAGGTTACACAATTATATTTCACTCTCTGAACCTATTTCCCTTGCTGAGATGCCAGAAACACCAGATCCCAGTCTTCAGTTTTGAAAAGCAATGTCTCAAGGATGCTTTGACATCTCACACACTTTGACATGAGAAGCAGGACAGAGGCCATCTACAGCACTTAATTCTCTCTTTGTATTAGTGTAGCGTACAGTGACAATACTTGGCACAGCTATAATAACCTAGAGGGGAAAGTACAATTAAATTTGGAGTTGGATGGTCAGAAGAGCTCAACCTCTCAAATTCATGGCAACATGAGGTACTGACTGACCTTGCTTCTGGGTACAGCTGCAAATCCAGGCCTCCAGCCAGAGAGCAAGATGAAGAAATATACTCTGGATACTGCCTCTGCAGGCTCTCCAGCTCTGCCTAGAGGCAAGAGCACAAAACTAATGGGAAGCTTTATCTGTCAACCCAACCACAGCAGTTTTGTCAACTTTTGTAAGGCCTTCAAGGAACATCCGTTCTTAAAAAAAAAAAAAAAAAAATCTGGAGAGACCTTAAACTTCCAGGTGATAGACTCATTGTCATTCAGAGTAAAACTGAGTGCTGAGTTCTGGCAGTCTTCTAAATTTCTGACAATCTGACAATAAAGGAAAAATTAAATCAAGACATAAAAGGAAGCAAAGTACCAATGGTTTTCTTCTGAGAGTCTCATTTCTGCCAGGGTAACCTTGACCTCTCTTGTAGCCACAGTTGAACTATAACTCCTGAGCTTTCTACTGCTACATCCTAAGTGCTGGATTTTCAGACTTGCACTAACATACCTGGTTTTCTTTGGTGTTGAGAATACCTCTCCCCTTTTTATAGACTTACACAAACAATTCTTTTATGGAGCACATAATATAAGCAACCCCCAAACCCAGGTGTAAATCAAGAGAACATCTTGATAAAAATCTGCTCACAGAGGGGATAGAGAACAGGAAAGCTCATGATTCTGCAAAGAATATACATCACCAGCTTTGTCACAGGATTAGCTAGGCAATTGTCCTGGTAGCTAGCATACATATGAACACACACACACACACACACACACACACACACACACACACACACACACACACACAGTCTCCAAAAGGTTAACTATATTTGTCAGCACAAAGAGTTCTTTATTTGGCTCATACTTAGCCTTTTAAAGCATTATTGTCAATGTCTTGGTTTCCTTCATAGTTCCCATACTCCTCTAGGTCCTAGGATAATATAAAAGAAAATCACAGTTTATACCTACTGACTTACAATTATTACCCCAGGGTCAGGTGAGCAAAGCTTAGCAGAGCTCATGGGAAACAGATATCAGAATGTTTCATGCCTACCTCAAGGGTTACAGTGATTTTTCTTATAATGTCTATATATCTGAAACCTCTTTCTCAGAACAAGATCATCTAATCACTCAATTACAGCTCTCTTCCAAGGAGGCAACAATACTTGTAGCATTTTGTGCAGGTGTGAAGGGCAGCACAGAGAGGACGGGGCCCATTGATGATTTGCCATCCTTAACTGTGCCTCTATCTTAAGAAATTACCTTGCAACCCTTCAGGCACTCATCATCTTTTAGAAAAAAATATATAGATATTGAAAAATCATTTTGCTTTTCTCTGTATATGTGTTAATTCATTTCACCTTCACATAATAACAGACAGAGGAAGTTCTCACCACTGTTGCAGCTTTACAAATAAAGGAAATGAGGTCTGGGTGACTAAGTAACTTGGTCAAATGTACAAAAGTTGTCAGGGTCTAGGTTTCAACTTTGTCAGTCTGTGATAAAGATTTATATTCTTAACCACGAAATCATTCTCCCCATAAATTGGATTATTTGGTGTGAGGATCCCTCCCCGCATAGACTCTACACATTGAAGAGGAAAAAAGACGGCATATGACAATGTGTGAACTGGCGGAAAGTCATCTCTATTAAATATTGGGGATGCAAGAATTTCAATGTGAGATATTCTGAGACCATAGAAAAATACAGATGACTGTTTACCAACCATTTGAATTGACCTGATCTACTTGTCAATGTTTCTATTTTATGTTAAGTAGATTTTTGACTTAGTTACTATTTAATTTCTGTGATGAAACATTATAAGCAAGGCAACTTTTAAAGAAAGAATTCAACTGGAGCTCTGCTTCCAGTTTAGTCCATTGCCATCATGGCAGAGAGCATAGCAACAGCAGAGCAATGGTGCTGGAGCAGTAGGTGAGAATACACATCTCATCCACAAACTGAAGGCAGAAAGAGAGACAGAAAGAGGGCAGAGAGGGAGAGTCTGGCTCAGGTGTGGGTTTTTGAAACCTCAAAGCCTAGCACCAATGTCACACCTCCTCCAACAAGACCAACACCAGCATGATTTAGAGGTTACAGTCACTTCATACAGCAATCCTCACAGAAAATTCTTCAAAAGAACTATACCAATCCTTCAGAAGGCAATCCTATTAAATGTCCCAATTAACTTGACCACTAAGTTCTACCAATTAAAGTTTCCATACTATCTCACCCAGGGCAAAACTAAGGACATCCCTTCCAGTACATGAACACTATTTTGAATTGTGTTCTTCATTTTTTTTTTCATTGTCCATGAACATCCCACGTTTTGTTTTGTTTCCCAAAAGGATTCTGAGCTCCATAAACAACTATCCCACCCACAGGAAACACCTACACAGGATGCATATTTCTGAAAAGGGGCAGTTAGATCCATAAAGCAGAGTAAAGGTGCTAACATAGAATATAACACAGTGTCATCAAACAAGAGAGGGATGGTGATGGTGGTGGTGGTGGTGGTGGTATATATAAGCAAAAGATCTACCTAAAGAGTGCTCCTATAATGGTTATTAACCCAGTACACAGACTAATGCAGTATAGATCTGGGAATTCAAATTATCACACAGAGAACTGAAAAACCATACAACAAGAGCTATCAGGAAAGGTATGAGGCTTTACTATCTGTTCCTATTCCCCTATGTTCCAAATGGTGGTTTTTCTTCTGATCTTATCTAAAACTGTAAGTCCTACTGTAGTCTTAACTCTGAAAATAGGATTGGCTCAGTCACACCTTCAGTGTCTGTTCTTACCCCTTCTCTACTACACTAGAGACCAAGGTCTAAGGTCATTTCAACTCTTGAGAAAATTAACCACTCTTCCTAAAGTGTCACCAGAACAGAGCAGATATCTACTCTAAACCATTCTGGAATAGTGGGAGAGGATGAAATCCATACAGTTCAGGGAAGAGGGTTTCCAGACAGGATCTAGAGCACCTGTAGACAGAGAGAAACTGAGCTCTAGCCACATGTTGCATGAGAGAAGAAAATAATCATGAGAAAAGTTGACTGCAGCTTAGGAGATCAGAGAAGGAGGAAGAGCTAGCCTTGGGTGGGAGGGGGTAAGATTATTACAGCCTTGGTGTGAATACTCACATGGGATCAAAGCTATCTGAGAAATTTCTACCTTCATTGACCTCCTACAACCATTGCAACAAAATGGTTCCTGACCACCTCAAATATGGATATAAACAGAATTGATGGAAAAAGCAGAGTTTCCTGCCTTTGGGATGTAAAAATGAAAAGTATGCTGACTTAAATTAGGTTGTTGAAGATACTTCAATGAAAGTGCTTCATGTACTTGACTTCAAATGCTAAGTCTAGTTGCTGAAAATGAAGACATAAATGCACCTTCTATGAAGATAAATGCATGGTAGATGCTGTTATATGTAACCCACGGGTAGGGAAGATATAATGTAGAAACATAGACTCTTAAGCACTTTATTTAGTCACTTGCTATATGGGTCAAAAAAAATCTGTGATTTGCCCTTGCAGATGTATGGATATTTTCAAGTGAATATTTTTTAAGTCGGAGAGGCAAGTTGTTTGAATTTTTTAAACATGTGCCCTAAGCACATGATACATCTTAAGAGTATAACTGCACAATTTCATAAAAAGGAAAATTCCGACCTTAGCAATATGTGATGTCCCAGTGGATATGGACATGGAGTTACTGAACAGGCTGCAGAAATGCAGCAGGGAACTTACAACAGCCAGTGAGGCATGAAATGTGAGAGGAATAACGAAGCGTGTTTGGGTTATAAAAGGCAGCCTTAACTGTTTGCTGATGTGATTGCAATAGCTGGAGGTTTATCCATAATACACTCCATACACATAAAAGAGAAGTAAAGATGAGGGCGCACTGAGTGTGAACATTGCTAAAATATGAGTTAAAGAGGAAAAGGGGACAGAGGCAAAACAGTCCAAAATAGAAAAGAAAATGAAAAGGCAATGGCAATACCCACTTGAGAGAACCCAGATGGCAATCCAAAGATTTGTAAGCCTCTAAAGGGACCAAATGAAACTGTCAAAGGGGAACGTTTTCATTTGCCAACACAAAGCTGAACAATGGTGAGAGAGGCATGTTTTCCTAAAACAGATGCCACAGCTATTGCATGGTCCATGTTCCTCAGTGGACTCAGTTTTAGAATTTATCACAGAGGTCTTCAGCACTGGAGACTGGCTGAGGGGCACACCAGACCATTCTGTGAGCTGTAAACTCTACCAACAAGGAAAAGAGCAAGTAACAGCATATGGCAGGGTGTCGAAGTCAGTGAAGGGGACAACATCAAATGCTTGCCTCTTCCTCCACGTTGTTAAATCCCCATCTTATCACCTGATTTTTTCTGGTTTTGGCTCTTTCATTGGTCTTTGGAGAGGCTTGGTAATAAAACTTGGTACAAGAGCACCAGAAAAGTGAAGTGCAGCATAATCAGCCATTTTAAACCCTGTGAAAGCAGACAACAGAAGAGGTTGAATAGCCCCAGGAATGCCACTTGAAAACTGAGGATCATAAGAAGATTTTAAGATTAAGAAAAAGTGACAGTATTAGACCTGGTCTCAACAAATTCAACAACATAAAAATAAAAGCCATTCAAAAAGTAACTCAGCTACGAAATTCTCAGTGCCAGTCCAGGCTGTAGATGAGTACTTAATCTTGTGGGAAATCCAATCCAGAGGCAAATGCAGAACAGTTGAGGATTCTACCCATTAGAACAAATGGATGAGGAAAATCATAGGTTCTAATGAAACATTTTCACTGCAAGCAACACAAACAGATGTAGCCAACATAGGCAAAAGGAAATGTATCCCGTATTTGTTGAAGGAAGAGCTCAAAGAGCCATTATTTTCAAGTCCCTACACTTAGATGTTTCCCTCCTAGAAGCACTCAAGATTCCTAGTCTAGAGGGTCTTGTCTTTTTTTCCCCTGTTACTGTAAAAAATACCCTGACAAAAGGAACACAAGATAAGGAAGGGTTTATTTAAATTCATGATTTAAGGGTAGAGTTCATCATGGTAGAAAAGTCAAGACAGCAAGAGTTTGAATTAACTAGTCATGCCACATCCATAATGAGGAAGTAGAGAGCATTAAATACTTCTTGGGCACTCTCTCTCTCTCTCTCTCTCTCTCTCTCTCTCTCTCTCTCTCTCTCTCTCTCTCTCTCTCTCCCTCTGCATAGGGTAGGACCCAAACCCAGAGAATGGTGTTGCCTACCTGCCTACTTAAGTGTGAATCTCTGTACCTTAATTGACATGTATAATGTAATCTATTCCAATGTAATCAATTGTCCAGTCAAGAACAATGAAGTCTGGATACTGTGAAACAAGCAAAAGCAAACATCTGCCTCATTTGTAGGGTAGAAAATAAATCTTGTTCTAAGAATTCCAATGCCATCATTGCTACTAAAACATCCAGAAAAAAATAAAAATAGGACAAACTCATTACAATTTCATGTGTCAGTTGGGTCATAGATGCCTACATACTTGCTATTATGGGTGCATCTATGGAGTGTTTTGGAATAAGATTAACATTTGAGCGCATACACTGGTAAAGCAGATTGGCCTCCTTCCTTCGTGTGAGTATGCCTCTTCCAGTCAGTGTGACTCCATCAAACAGAAAGAATGACCCTCCTACAAATAAGAGGAAACTCCTTCTAACTATTTTGAGCTGGGACATCTGTTTTATCCTCCCTTTGGACTAAAAATGGTTCTGCCACAGTTGAGAGTAGGAGTCTAATTCAGCTTCCCTAGGTCACTAGTTTGTCATTTTCGGGCTATAGAACTTTTCAAATCCTGGAACTGTGTGGCCAAATTCTTTCTAATATCTCTCCAATGTTCAGATATATAGAATGGATAGGTGGAGATGGGTGGTGTCTTGGTTTCATTTCCTGATGCTATGATAAAATATCCTAACCAAAACAACTTAAGAGAGAAAGTGTTTATTTGATTTATAATGCCAGGTAACAGCCCTAAAACTGTGGAGAAGTCAAGTCAGTGGAACTTGAAATAGCTAGTAATATTGCATAAATAATCAAGAATGGAGACCAATGAACTAATATATGCATGTTAATTAGTACTCTGCTTTATACATACGTAATCCCCTGCTTAGAGGATGGTGCCATCCACTGCGGGAAGGTCTCCTCATCTCAATTAACAGTCTCATAATAATCCCCCAAGGACATGACTGCAAACCAGTCTAATCTAGACAATCTTTCACTGAAATTCACATGGCTGTTGAGTACCCCAACACAGTCACCCTCTCAAAGAAGAGATATGAAAAAAAAAAAAACATGTTTTCCTCCCTTAATATATTTAGAATAACTTCCCGTTTATCATGTTTTTCTGTAGCCTAGTAGATGCTGAATTTATGATTAGAAGTCAGAGCTCCTACATAATTCAACTTTAATAAAATTACAAGAACTTTTTAGCCTCACTTTTCTCACCTGCTGGTTTGGCCAATAGAACCTTTAAAACATAATGGTTTTGAGAAATATATGGCATAACTAAGGGAAAATGCCCAGCTAATACTTAATAAAATATGAGCTATGAAATGATAGTTTATTGAATATAGTAAAAAAAAAGAGCCTAACTCAGGGCTGGAGCTTTATTACTTATTCTTTTATTTACATCCTCCAAGGACTGGGCATACCCGCTGCTACAAAAATTTCTGTGAGTAAACAATGCAATGCATTGATTTAAAAAAATGATGGGGGATTTCTATAATTATATAAATGGTTATTGGCATGGAATGAAGAATGTATATGAAAAGGTACAACTGACTAGTACCCACTCCCACAGACAGATAGTGATTACAGCACAAATGAGCAACTGGATAAGATGACTACAGAAGAGGAGCTGGACATCCTGCTGATAAAAGTGTGGTTTTCAAGGAAAATGATAGAGCCAATGGTGTGGGTTAGAAAATCATATTATGAAGAATTGTCTATCATCCCAAAATTAAAGCCAGGGCTGTTCACTTCTTAACTATTATTGCTACAAACTCTACTGAGCATGTTCTACTAGCCTTCACCAAGTGTCACTTCTCATTATAAGATAACCTGTCAAGAATTTAAAAAAAAAAAAAACTTATTCTTATATTTCATATCCCAAGATTTTAAGGCCCAACTATCACAGTTTAATCTCTAGCTTTCTGTTTAAATAAATAAGTTTAGAACATGCTACATGCTTTTCTGATCTCAAAATAGCAGAATTGAAGGAATTCGTAACCTCGGTTTTATAAAAACATCATCACTGAGAAGGAAGCAGAATATTCTCTCCTGAACCCAGTATTAGGATTTTGTTGTTGTTGTTGTTTTGTATAAGCAACAAAATTTGAAGTTAATGAAAATTAAAAACCTTCATAGAATCATAAAATAAAAATATGTCTTATGTAAGATTCGAAGACTTTCATTTTGGGAAAACTAAGTCCAAGAAAGAACAGCAAGATTTCCAATTTTTGCAATATTCGTTTTGATCTTGATCCTGATTTTCAGTCTTACACTGTTTTCTTTTAGTAAATGCTACATAAGCATTATTGCATAGCAGGGACTGCCCTAAAAGTGAAAGACACAGAAAAGAACAGGGCTCTTTTGAAACTTTCACCTTAGAAGGAAAAAGGAACAAATAATCAACTAAGCAAACAAAAGCCTAAGATTGTTTACAAAAGGAAAGATTCAGGTTAACATATGGGAGTGATACAGGTACTTTGTTAGGAATTCTCCACAAAGGAACCTTCCAAATAATCAACATTTGAGCTAAAACAATTACCCTCAAGAGCCAGACTAGTTTAAGTGAATGTATTCCAGACAACAGAGCTGCAAGAGTAAAGTCTGGGATGTGGAGGGACAAAAGGAAAGATAAAATAGCTGCTGGCATGCACGAAGGAGAAAGTGTCTGTAGCCATTACAGACAATGGTAACTTTGCTTCCAAAGCAGAGGTTACTCACAGCCCAATGATCTCACAGTCCAGTGTTCCTCATTATCACCAAGCTAAACCTTTTCTGGCAACATAGAACTACACTTCTGGAAAAATAACTGGAAAGCAGATTTGGCTCCTTTGCTGTAGGATTTTATTTATCTGTAACATGAGGCCATTCAGTAAGCCAAATGATTCTATAAAATGGATTCCCATGGATGGCCCAATCCATTTCGTCTACTTAAGGGGTACCATTTGTTTCCCCTGGGCTAATGCAGACTAGTATACTCAACTTGGACATTATGGAGTCGTCTGGGAAGAGAAAGGCCAGCAAGTGAGAAATGATGGATGGCTTGCCTTTGCCGAATACACTTCCTCAATGAATCAGCATCAGTAGTGCTGAGCCTTCCAGCCTCTTCTCTGGGTTGGGGCCCAACTCCACAGGCTCCTTAGGGACAAGAAAAATTTGTGCTCACATTTTTTTTTCCTGCCTAAGGAACACAGTAAGACAGCTCTGTTTTAAATCAAGCTTCCCACCAACTCTTACCTCCACCCTCCACTGGAAGGGAAATGAGACAAGCAAAATGGCTTGACCGACACTGAATAGATCAGAAACTTACTCACGCATTGAGTGAGAGATGGAGGCAATGGGGCTATCTCAGGCATGGCTAGGCTAAAGTGTTATGACAGGTCATTCTCACTTCCCTCCTCCAGTAATTTTCTGTTATAGCAAAGAAGATCCCTTTATGCATCTGGTGTTTGTACTAGACACCCATTCAGTTTAATTCCTGCACTCTAAATGAACAAAGTTTACAAATAACCCTTCTATGTGTCTCTCTGTCTCTCTGTTTCTGCATCTATCTATCTATCTATCTTTCTTTCTTTCTTTCCATCTATCTATCTATCATCTATCTATCCCTGATAGCCACAAACATTTAGAAATCAGAAAGTATGTGTCTTGATCTGGGGCCAACTCAACGTAAGAAAATTTTCCTTTTCAGCCAAGTTTATTCTGCAAAGCTTAATTATCCAATTCATATTGTCTTAGAAACTGAGTGAAAATTACAATAATGCCAAGTTTCTGAGCAGAACAATGTAATGAAGCATTGCTTATGAAGCCTTCACTAAGTGTTATTATATAAGCATATGATAAGTACATTGGATACTCTCTGTTGTCTATTTATCAAAACTGCCTAAAGTGTGGGGAAAAGAGAATCATGGTCATTGTAACTGCAAAATCCATCATCTTATCAGAATTGGAAAGTATGTTCATCATGTGTTTTTTATTCAGAAATGTCAATTTATGGCTAGTTTTTAAAAAATGTAGATAGAGTCTGGAGAGATGGCTCAGAGGTCAAGAGCACTGACTGCTCTTCCAGAGATCTGAGTTCAATTCCCAGCAACCACATGGTGGTTCATAACCATCTGTAAGGAGATCTGAATCCTTCTGGCATGCAGGCATACATGCAGACACAGCACTGATACCAAAAAACATAAGGAGCTTCTGAATCTTCTTCGAATCCCCCAAGACAGCGCCCCTTACCAGCAGGAAGTAGTTTGGAAAGAACGACGCCCAAATTCCCAAATATTGTGTATAAATGTTTGTTTTCATTTAATTGGACTTTGTTATATAAAATTAAATAAAAATAAATAAATAAATAAATAAATAAATAAAAATATAGATAGAACTACTAATGCTGATTTTGATTTTTGCTTTATTCTGTTTATCATAGTCACTGAATCACAACCCACAGGCTAACTTTAGCCTCTAAGTTTTGATTTTGTAAATAAAGTTTTATTGGAACACAGGCTTGTCCCATTCATTCTTATGCTGTCTATCTATCACAGTCTCTTTATTTCTGAGACAGTAGTTGCAAACCAGTCTGTATGGTTCAAAGAATAAAAACTATTTTAAATCAAGTGTTATTTTTAATATTTTAGTTGAAACAAAATTATATCACTTCGACTCTCTCCAGCCCTTCCCACTTACCTTCTCTTGAAGCCCCTCTATGCCCTCCCATTCTCAAGTTGAAAACTTCTTTTTATTTGGCTATATTTGTTAGGTGTGTGTGTACACACACACACATGCACGCACACACACGCACACACACGCACGCACACACATATGCACACACATATATAAATTTATAAATAAATATATATATATATATATATATATATATCATCCTGATTCCATTTTGTTGTTTATGTGTATATGGTTTCAAGACTGACCATTCTACATTAGACAAATAGTAAAAAGCTCATCTCTAGGAGAGGCTATTTCTTCTCCCAGAAGTCAATTATTGCCTGCCATTTTTGGACTAGAGGTAGGATCCTGTAAAACTTTTCCCCCTCCACAGTTAAAATATCTGTTGGTATGGCTTTTTTTTTCCTGTTCTTGTTTATATGGCCATTTCTAAAACAGACTGTTTCACAGCAGACTTCCTGGTTCTCTAGCTCTTACGTTCGTTCTGCCACCACTTCCATGGTGTTCCCTGAGTCATAGATTGAGTAGCTGTAATGTAGATGTATCCATCAGGGATGGGCTCCCTCATAATCCATTGATCTCTGCACCACTTGTGGTTTTCTATGATGGTACCTTGCTATAGAGAGAAGCTACTTCGGTGAGTAGCCATAGCTACCCTGATGAGTAGGTATAATGTTGAGTGTAGTAAAAACTATTCTGGGCTAGAAAGGTGAGAATAGTAGATTCTTTTCAAAGGTCCATGACCTCACTAGCCCCGTGAAGCTGGCTAGGTCTTCAATAGCAGGCACAATTTCCCTCCTATTGGGTGGGCCTTAAGTCCATTTAGACAGCTTTTGGTTACCAATGACATGTGAATATTACTTCTTACCCTTCATGCTCAGGTCATTTGGGTAAGATTGCTTTTCTGTTTGGTTTGCTTCGCTTTGTTTTGCTCTGCTTTACTTTTTTGAGACAAAGTCCTAAAAGTAGCTCTGGCTGTCTAGGAACTTGCTATGTGGACTAGGCTGTCCTTGAACTCAGAGACCTGCCTGCTTGGATTGAAGGTGTGTGCCACTATACCTAGCCAGGTAAAACAATTTAATCACTTCTCTTCCATTGCAGCCTGCATAGTATTATTTAGAAATATAAAAGCTATTCTTCAGGAAAAAGGCTTCTATGTCAGATACAGTCTTAACGGTTCAATGTCTTCAGTGTTTATTTTACCAATGACATTAAGGAATATTAAATGCTTCCAAACATGCCATAATTAGACCCAATGTTTTATACACCAACTTTTAAAGATTAATAAAAAAAAATTTTTGAGTAAAATAAATGCTCCGTAGCATGAAGGTAGGACAAATACATGGTATCTGCCATGTTCCAAGCCTTTCTGACAAAGGACTTTCTGACGAACTAAAGCAGGATTTTCTCCTCCTTTTTTCTCCAGCTTCCCTGACTTCTTTACATTTGCAATCTGGGAGAATCCCTCATTACATCTCTTGTGTGGAAATCTCAGTCTTATGCTGTTTCTCTAATAAACTAGTTGACATGGGCACTTATGTATGAGGAGCATTTATTTTGCTCATTCATAATGCCAAAGAAGTGTCTGACAAATTTTGTATATTATACAATGAAGTTTGGAAGCTGAGGAGTAAACAATGAAAGAAAAGAGAAGAACTATCTAGTACTCTCCTAATCGAAGCTGATGTAGTCCCCTGGGAGATGGCAAACTTTTAGAAACTTCCATTTTCTTTTTTCCCCACCAGGAACATTGATGCCCACCATTAGGACAGCATATGCTCTAAATCCTACCTTAGGAACTATCCATGCCACAAGAAGGCTGCGTTCTTTTCATCATCATTTTTACTTCATTAGTCAGTGCTACGAGCTTTGTCACTCTGACTCCTCTAGCCAGCAGAGGATTCAAAAAGAACAACACTGACCCCAAACCACAAAAGAAACAGTCCATTTAAAAATAGATCTTGTATATGATTCTCAGCCTGACATGGTCTCTGCAATCTAAATCTCAAAAGCTACTGGAATGAAGAAAATAAGGGCAGTTTTCTTTGGTAAAACAATCTACAATTTGTCATATGCTTTTTAGTGAAATTGGATTCTTTGCTCTGGTGATTTTCTTAGAGTTCTATGAGGCTTAAAAAAATGACCTTCTTGGGGTCCCTCTCTTCTACCACAACCACTTTTCCCACAGCACTCGCTGAGATTCTCTGCTCTCTCCTTGGCACATTCACTCACCCTAGGATTCACAGCCCATTGGAATGCCTGTTAATAAACGTTCGGACGCATTCTCTTTAGCTGAACAATTAAGAAAGATTTCTTAGAGACTGAACCATGTGTGACCTAAATTGGATTTTAAAAGGCTTTTCAGAGCCCAGGGAGCAACATTTGCAGCATAATCGCCTCTACCTTGACATTAATTATGCACCATGGTGCTCAGAGAGTAACCCTGAGCCAGGAATATAAGTGTTTATAAAGTAAACATGTCAAGCAAGGCAGAACATTGTAAAAATGGAGAAAGTATTAAAGCCAATGCTCTTATGATCCATTTCCTCCACTCTTTTTCCTCCATCATAAGTATCCTGCATCGAGGCTACAAAGGGATGGCATTTGCCTGTTCAATGGAAGCTGAGGCGACTCAACAATAGTTATACCTCGGATTTCCTGAAAGGGAAAAACGAGAAAAAGAGAAAGAGAAAAGGAGCTGCATTTTTTTTTCCATTCTGTGGTTGAAAATAAAAGGAGCTTGCTGATTTAAAGGGCTGCATAGCTTTAGGGAACCTTAGAAAGCATTCTTGATAGGAGTAATTCTGTTTCTATACAGCCATGAGCTATAATTTCACTCCCCTTTGTTCATTATCAAGGACATTTGCATGACAGCAGGGACTGAGCAGTTCCTTAGTTCACCTATTTCTAAATCTTACATCTTCATTTAGTGTCATTAGTCCTCGCAGGTGGCATCTTTATTAATTGTTACACACAAAACCCCAATGTCACAAAGGACCACAACTATATAGCAAGAGGCTTAAAGCATATATTCCACCAGCTGCAAGGGAAAAAAATAGCAAGACAGCAACTAAAAATGTCTAATAGATCCAGTGGTTTTCAAAATAAATTTAGCATTGGTTCTGTAAATCTCATGAGGAAGCTGAATTTAAAAGGGGGAAGAAAAAAAATACACATAAATGTGGCGTAGTCTCAGTTGAATTGGATGTTGTCCAGCATCCACACATTCACCAATCCATGGCCCAACAACCATGGGATGGTACCAGCAATTCTAAAGGACTCTCAGGATATCTCCCATGTCCTATTTGGAGATTTTAATCTACCCACAATATGTTGATGTCTTCTTGATGAAATACATTTATGCTCACTGACAACAGGTACAATAAGTTTCCTTCAAAGCCCTTCTACAGCTAGCTGTCTAATAAAATTTTACTCCCTGAAAGACAGTAGAAATTCACCCCCAAACACACCCAGAAACACTGCCTTTACATTTTTAGAGAGCCTCTCCATAGCACATCTCTGCCAGGCATCTCAAGTTGGTAGACTTTATAACACATTAGATGAACAGAACACTGGAGAAAAGAAAAGATATCCAGGAAGAATTTATTGCTGATGAAATAAAATCCAAGGAATCTGAGCTCTCTGCAGGTCAAAAACATTTGCATTTTTATTTTGGATAGAAATCGGCACATGCTTGAAGGCTGTGCATAACTGGAAGGCACCAGGGAACCTCAGTGATTAAAAATGGACACTTGTAAAGTCAAGTGGCAAGTGTCTAGGCTTTGGAAGGATGACATCCTCACTAAGAGATTCATTCCTGTCAAAGTCAAGGGGACAGACATAGTGTCTAGCAAGAGCAGGATGATATAGAAAAGGAATTACATTTACATATTTAAAATTTCATGAAGAAACACACTTTTCTAAGTTCTTCAGAAACAAAATGAGTAGCATTTACAAAAGCCCACTGTCAGAGGTCCCTTAGACTGCCCAGGCATTCTAACAAAAACCCAGCCTACAAATACAGGGACATTAGGCACTATAAAGGGTCATGAATCATGACCTGATGTTTTTGGGTACATACTGGTCCCCCAGCTTACTAGCCTACGCCCATTTTTAATAGTGTTTTCCCTTTCTTAATAAACTGTCCCTGTTTCTACTCAAACCATGTGTCCTTTGTTCAGGTTTTGGGGTTTATTTTGTTTTATTTTGTTTTTCTTTCTCTTTTGTGTCCTAGGACACAAGAGGACAGACTGTAATGAGTGACCTTTGGATTTAGATCTATGCCTATGATGCCCTGCTCAAACTTGTGGTACCATGGAGACTGAGAACTCTAAAACTGTGAATTAAAAATCATCTTTTCTTGTTGACTATTGTTCTGTCAAGCACTTTTTCACTATAAAAAGATATATTGGTGGGGTTGGAGTGATAACTTGATGAAGAGTGAGCATTCACACACATGTACATACACACACACACACAATTCAAAATCACTTTTTAAAAACTCAGGTGAACACAAACATACATGTGAATCTGTTTTCCAAATTAGAAGTATAGCTAGAGTATTAGGATCTGTCAGCATTAAATTATAGGATTTCATAATTAATTTTCAGAGCCTTTTCCCCACCATCATTTACTTTGCCTAAATATCTCTGGCCTACACATTATCTCATTTCATTTAGATTTGCATTTCCCTTCCTTTGTAAACAGCGGCAGCAAAAGCAGTGACCCCCCTTTTCTGAAGTCACCTTTTATCTGTTTAAATTTCAATTCTCAAGCCAAGTGCATCTTCCTAGGGTGAAGAGTCTTGCCTCACCATTGAACGTTAAGAGGTGCCCTCTTCCTTGACTTGTTCTTTGTCTAAATAATTGATTTATTTTCTCATCTTTATGTCTGAGCTAGACTGAAAGTTTTGTGTTTGTGTTCTTTACAGCTATAGGTTTAAAACTAAAACCTCAGGCTTCTCAAGAAACATTTGGTGAGAGCCTGAAAAAGTATAAAAGTTGTGCAGAGAATCTTTCTTATAGGTCAATTATAGAAAGTTTCTTTCACATTTTTTCAAAATGCATGACCATTCGTTTTCAAGTATTATGTTTCATTTCACATTAGTTATCTTTTAAAAAGTGATTGCATATTGATAATCATTGAATAATAATTGTGTGCTGATGTTGTGTTAGGTGTTATTATATGACAGAGTGGATGAATACAGAGGTTTCTCCATCTTGTATTCTAGCTGAGGTCATTTAGGTTTAACTAGAATTTGATCTCCTTGATAGAAGCCCTGTGGAAAATTAATTACCCAATTTTATTTTAGGAACCCAAGGTCAAAATGCCCCAGCTAACTTATCTTAGCTTCTGTTAAACCTCTTGCTTGTGGAAAACCTCCCATTGTAGCTGATGAAGATGTGGGGTTTGCCTTTAAATCCCTTACTCTAAGCATTTTTTGTTACACTTAGGTCCCAAATACCTGAAACACATATATTTTGTACATAAACATCTACTTACTACTCCTGAATCATATCTGTTCTAGTTTGTTTCTTTTTATTTGTTGTTTCTTTTTATTTAACTTTCTTTTTACTTATTCTTTGTATCTTTCCCATCAGGCATCTTGATCCCATTCATGTCCAGTCCCTTCATAGCTACTCTCTGCCCTTCCATCTCCTCCCAATTAAAATAAAATTCAGAGGAAAAAATAAACAGTGAGAAGGCAAGAGGAATCTCATCATAGAAGCTGTAGTGTGACATAGTGAGTCATACAATAAACTCTTTCAGCCATATATGTTTAGGCAAGTGTTCATTGCAAAGAGTCATTGGTCTGGTCTGAGGTCTCTGTTTTCTACTACACTTTTGATGCTGGGCCCTCACTGGGACTCCTCTTCAATATCCTTTTGTTGCCCTGTGTTTTGGAAATCCTGCCGCTTTGGGTCTGCAGGAGCAGCCCTTTCGCATATTCCCATAGATCATAGATGGAGTGGATGTTGGAATGGGCCAACTCATAGCCCTGGCTCTGGGCCTGGGTAGTTGATCAGCCTGCCAGCTCACCCATGTCTTCACAACCTGGGTGGGCTCTCCAGTACTGACCTTGCTAGTTCACCCCTAGCAGTGATGTAGTGAAGAGCAAGGGGCAGGCCTAGTTCTTCTACTTTCACATCCTCAGGGTCAGCTCTACTGGGCTGCCCAGGCAAGGTGCAGGTTCACTTTCCTGAATGCTGCAGCTGGTGAGGGGGAGGGTTAGATCCCTCATCCACCACAGCTGACAAGGGCAAGAGGGAGAGGGCACCTTTCCCTTGCCCTTACCACCACATGGCCAAGCACCCCTGGTCATAGGCCTATGTGATAGAAGCAGTTCCTCAGTTTAGGTTCCCCTTCTCCAGGTGTCTTTAGTGTGTGCCAAGTTGACAAAAATCAGTCAATACAATGTCTATCTACTAACATGAGCCCTGGCCTTTCTAAGACTAATAAAACATATCTGAAGGATAATACACCAGTCATTTGCTATAAGTGCAGTCTCACGGCATACATTATAAAGGACTGTCATTGGTTTTCTGTGATTCTTGGCTTCTAAACTCCTAAGTATCAATCAGTGTTCAATGAAGGGAAGGGTGTGCTCAATACTTGGGAGCTACTCTACAAAGCACAAATCCATCACCTTAGTTTAAGTTCTTCTCTTTGACTCTCACAAATTTAGATCTGCACTCCAGACAGTAACTAGATGTCTCTTCTCAAAAGTAGGACCGGGAAGTCAATGCTCACTTATAAAATTACTCAAATGTTAAGCAGCATTTATACTGCTTACATCATACCAAAGTCATCTCTAGCAACTGTAAATGAGGGAAGAATAAACAAAAGTAATTAAGAATGATCCCATCAGGTTCATCTTGGTGCCTTTACTTTCTCAAAAACTATGATCACATCGTATACCATGGCTTTTGGAACACATTAAAATATACCTATTGGCAGTGATTTATTTCTAAAAGCTCTGCTGTGAATTTTGAAGAAACAAAGTAAGTTCCTTTTTCCATGAATCCAAAAAAAAAAATGAAAAGGAAGAGGAGAAGGAAGAACAAGGAAGAAAGGTTTAGAGACATGGGAGTGCCTTTTTCCTTTGAGTACCACAGTGCCAAATTTCTAATCTCTACAATAGCATTCTCTGCACAATTTTATTGAGAGACAGCAGACTCCTGGGGCAGACAGTCTTACAGGATTGTTCACTTCCCAAATTTAAATTTCTGAAATGTTGACCAACCTTCAGTGGCTTGAAAAACATCATTTCCAGGAGAATTAGGCTTTGTAGGAAACCACAACTGAATCAGAAATTGGCAGGAAGCACTTTATATCCTCCTGCCATGAGCTTCTCTGTCTATTTCAAAGGTGTTCCTTTCAAAATGAAATCCTTCGAGAACAGATCCCAGGTGTTGACAGCCAACTGGTTGTATCTGTTCTCATCAACTATAGAAATTTCAATGTGGTAAGTGGCACAGGATAAAATCAATGGAAACTTTTCTCTGAGTGTTCTTTGTACTAATAGAAAACAAATCTTAAAATTAAACCCTTCCTTCATGATTGTCAAAAATATAGGGAAGTTAAAAGGCACGAGATTTGTCTAAATAGCTTTGCCAATGATCCATAGAAATAAATGCTATACCAAACTTATTTAAAGCATACAGAGAAATTTAAGATGCCCTATAAGGTACATTTTATGTTATTCTTACAACTCTTCATCAGGAAACTTACAATGGGTTTTTAATTAGTTTTGCCTTGAAAGAAAAACAGCTGGCTAAGATAACTATGCAGCTGTATTTTCCAAAATACTTGGGCAAGTTTACATGCATTCACTTTAATTGTTTTCACTTCTGTTTCTTTTACATAAGTGATACAGTAGCCACTGTGTTCTGTACCCATCACTTCAAAAACAAATCATCAAAAATATTTAGGAGATAGACTGGATTCTCTGACATCCAGCACTGTGTGAACTTGAATAATATTGCCTAAAATCATGGTTTTCAAGGCATTTTAAAATATGAAGGCCTGAATCATCCTGTGGTTCAAATGTTCTATTTGTATTAGGGAAAATGAGAAGTTCTTGTTGATAATGATTGTCACAGTTTTAGTGAAAGCTAGAGAGAACAAACCTGTATTTAAAACTCTGAGAGGTTTTAGAAGGCTAGAAGAATAAAAATGAGCCTGGAATATAGAATAATAGGTACTGTGGTATAATGGAAAGACAAAAATAATTTCCAAAATTCCTTCCACATTTGAAATCCTGTTCAGAATTTATAGCATAATTCGTGAGTTAGAAAATGTTTGGATTTATTTTTCCCTAATTGTAAAACTAATAATATACCCATGGTAAAAGTGAAATACTATTTATGGCACTTGAAGAAACCATCCTGAATGAGGTAACCCAGTCACAAAAAGAGGACCATAGTATGTACTCACTCATATATGGATTTTAGACCTAGAGCAAAGGATCACCAGCCTATAATTCACACCACCAGAGGAACTAGGATACAAGGTGTATTCTAAGAGATTCATATAAAGTCCCTCACAGAAGCAGGAAGGGACAAGTCCCCCAGAGCACAGGGGAAGTGAGGGGGGGCAGTGAATGGAGAGAGAAGTAGGAGAAAGAGAAGGGGAGGAGAGGAAAACATGTGCAACTAGGGAGATTGAGTCCGGTTAGGAATAGAAGACAGGAGAGACACAGACACACACACACGCAGAGAGAGAGAGAGAGAGAGAGAGAGAGAGAGAGAACATAAAAGAAGGAGCCAATATTGGTTTAAAGAGAAAATTGAACCCAAAGAAAGGTCTAGAGACCTACAAGACCGCCACCAACTAACAATTTGAGCATCCATGGAAAGGCTACCATAAATACCCTTCCTGGATAGTGAGATCAACAACTAACCTATTTATAAAATAATCATTACCTATTTTCCAATCCTCAGAGATAACCTACATGAGTATTTTTTTGTATTCATCCCAGATATAGATTAATATTCATGCTCCATACAACTGAAGACAAACTAAATATAATCTTTGTGTCCTAAATGCATTTTACTTTTCCCAATGCCATTAAAATGTTTTAACATTTATATTATATTATAAATGTGTTATTGTATACTCAAATTTGTTCAGTGTTGGATGTTTCCATATCCACAATTCATGATTATCTTTTAAATCCCACTTGTGGCTCATAATCAGTAAAATCTGGAGGCAACAAAGATATCATTAAGTAATTGAATGGATACGCTCTGGTACATTCAAACAATGTGATAATCTCCAACAATAAATAGAGTGAAATATCAAGCCCACTCCAAAGGCATATATATAAATCTTAAATTCATAGTACATTTAATAGGGAAATGGAGGAAATATTCTGAACTCAAAAACTTTATAATTGACTGAAGTAAATAAGACTAAGACAAAAAGATGATATAAGCATGGAAATACATGTTTCCATGGTAGTATGCATGAACAATTATGAAACTGGTACCTATATATACTGGAGGTGAAAAGCTCTGTAAGTCAAAGGCTAAGTAAAATAAAGACCATATTTCTTAGCATTGTAAAATAAAGGTATAGAAAATTCAAGGGTAAAAACTCATTGTCTAATGAGACATTAGAATCAGAGACATTGAAATTAACTCATGTTCAGTTTAATATAAATACAAATATTTATATAGAGATTCATTGATGGTGTGCATGTGTAGACGTTATTATATACACATTTCCGGCCTTATTGTATCAGGTGAAATAACTAAAAGCTCTGAAACTCAAGAGCAACAGCATACCTACTATCCAAAATGTTTGTTTCTAATGCAGTAAAAGCAATAAGGGTTCCTTGGAGAAATGACTGGTTCTAGGAATAAGGAAAGACATATAAAAGCATCACAGTGATTAGTATTTTAAAAAAAGGAATGACCTAAAAATAAAAGCTGGGACAATTTAGGCAATAATACGATACCATTGTATTATAATGCAAAGTATAAAAATAAAAATCTATACATCTAAAGTCATCAATAAGTGATTAAACAACTTAGTCAATTATGGAACATAGGTACATCTTCCACATAGAAAAATATTCTAAATAATTGATATAAATACTCTACCCTTAATGTACACAAATAATCCACCAACCATTAAACACAACTCCTCATAGTGACTTTCTTCAAAGAATGCAAATACAGGAAGGAAAGGAGTTGAAGGTTAAGACCATATTGCTGAAGAAATCATGCTTCAGATACGGAACTCATGGGGCCTGAGCAGAATCAGACCTGAAACCCTCCTCCCTGAGAACTAGCTTTCAGAAAAATAGAAGGCTCTATACAAGCTACCAAAAGAGGAAAGCAATCAATAGTTCTATCCAGCTGTGAAGTCCATGAACCACAACAATGACCGGTTGTGCATGATATACCTACAGGTGCAATCATGGCATTTGCATCTCAGCAGTAGCCAATAGATGTCTAGTTGGACTTAAAGTCCACTCAGCAGGGTGACACTGTGGCCCCAGGTGGCAGTGCAGGCCACTCAGATCTGTGTGGCCCCAGCTGCAGCATGACCTTCATATACCAACATGGCCCCAGGTAGTAGCCCCGACATCCACACAGCCTTTGGTGGTAACAAGAACCATGAACATCAACACAGACCCTGGCTGTGGTAGGCCATAGACCAAGGCATGCCCTCAGCTGTAGCTTGGGCCCAAATGTCACTAAGGCCACACATAGCAGCACAGGCCACCCAGATCATCCTGGCCTCAGAGGCAGCATGGCTCTCAGACTCAGGTGGCTGACTAGCCTCCAGGCATCCTCTCAGCCTTTCTCAAGAACAGGATCAATGCACATCAACACAGACCCTGGTTGTAGGAGGACCACAGACCCAGATATGGCTCTCATCTGCAGCTCCAACCATGGGTGTGACCATGGCAACAGGTGGCAGCACAGGCCACTCAGATCAACATAACCCCTGGAGTGGCACAACTTCAGATACCAACATGGCCACAAGCTGGCTGCAGCCCAGACCCCAGGAATCGCTGTGGCCTTAGGTGACAACAAGGTGTCTACAAGAGCTAATTCCAGGACAGCCTCCAAAGCCACAGAGAACCCCTGTCTCAAAAAAAAAAAAAAGTTACATTTCAAACCATCAGAAAACAAAACATTTTGGCTCAAAACTGTTGTCCATAATTCCGATTATTTCTAGAGAACTAGAATTACTGTCTCAAAGTAGGTTGATATATTGGGCCTATATTACTCAGTTGTTTGCCATTCTGCATTCATTTGCCAGTGAGCAACCCTTGACAATAGCACTAAAATGGTTCGGATCTCAAATCATCCTCACAAATGTCAACAAGGCAGCAAATGCAATTTTAATCACACTGGATTTAAAATAAGATACACAGAGGATGAGAGCAATGCTACATGAGTCATGTGAACTCTGCTACAGTTTGACTGTGGACTTTTTTCTTTTCAATGATAGAGAGTTGAACCCAGAATTTTGTGCCCACTAGTCAAGCACTCAGGCACTGAGCCACACCCGTGGCCTGATTGTGGACTTCTAGCTAGCTACATTCTGGTCTTTCTTGTATCATAAATTCTAATTGGTCTTAATAACGAAAACCAGAAGTCAGATATGGGGATAAATGCTGAAAGATCAGAGAAATAAAGGAGCCAGCCACTAAGGAGACCTTTTACCTCTACAGAATCCTCACACCAAAGTGGGCAAGATCCTGTCTCCACAAATCCTCAGACTGAATGTTCTGTGTTCCTGTCTCCTACTGCCTTATATTCCTCTCTCTGCCTGGTCATGTCCCTTCTTGTCTCCTTAGTGCTGGGATTAAAGGCATGTGACTCCCATGTACTGGGATTAAAAGTGCGAGCCACCACTACCTGGCCATGTTTCTCTTTCAGACTGGATCAATCCAATGTAGCCCAGGGTGGCCTTGAACTCATAGAGATCCATCTGCCTCCCAAGTAATGGGATTAAGGTGTGTGCCACCACTGCCTGGCCTCTATGGCTAACTAATGGCTTAGGTTCACACTTTGATCTTCAGCCAAGCTTCATTTGTTAGATCACCACTTTCTAAGCCATACAACCACAGTGATCAGAGAACATTGCCAGTGACTTCAGGGGAAAACTACACACAAATCGATTACTACAGAAAGAATGTGTGACAGTTATTATTATTGAGGTTTAGCTGTTCATTCATGTACTCAATAAATGCCTATTTGCTGAGCTTTCTGGAAGGTTCTGAGACAGTAGCAAACAGTGAACACTCCTAACACTAAGGGGCATATAGCTTTATAGTAATGTAGAGATATACACAAGACATTACAGTAATATAGGAAAAGTGTGCATAGAATGATGGACAAGCAGGAACAGAAGCATAAAGTTATGATCACAAAAGAGTCCTGAGGGAAGGGGAACGGCTGAGCCAGACCTAGGGGAGTTTCAGGACTTAACCCCGGGATAAGTTCTCTCATTTCTCTAGTGCCCACTTTCTTTCCAGTTCCAGTAGGTTTTGCAATGGTAGTTCTGTAACAGCCAGAATGAAAGTATTGATGCCATGTATTATGATTTGGCTAAGCCTTACCCCGAAAGGCAGTTGACAAGCACTTGCCAACACAACTCTGCTTCAGCCAATCAAATTCTGAAGGAAGAACAAAATGTTTGAGAGGCATGGTGAACTTCAGACTCTGAGAGGTGTTGGGTAAAGCTATGGTATAAAGTGTTTGTGAGGACAGAAGCAAGTGGGAACAGAACTCTTCATAAGCCAAAGTAAACATTTACCACTAATCATGGGGTGCTAGGGAATCACTGATGTGTGTGGAATGGAAGATGCCATATGCTTTGATGGTTAGAAAGAATCCCTCTGGGGTGTCAGGGTAAACTGGCAAAACACGTTTTTATTTGACATACCAGTAACTTAGATTTGACCATTGTCTCCTCTCCCATGGATGATGTAATGAAAGTATTATTCTGAATTGGCATTTGGAAATTTTTGTACTTTTCCTTTGTATGTTTTACACAGATTTTCTTATTCCTGTTGTTACTTTCTTGAGAAGTGTCACAAAACAGTAGATTGAGATTAGCACTTTTGACAGATTTATTATATTTCTACCTGTTCCTAGAAAGTTCACTTCTTCTCAACTCCAGAGTTACAGAGAGAGCAGGACCTGAGACTATGAAATAAATGAAGAGGCTGTTGAACGCAAGGCGAGAAATAATAGTGTCCAAACTTGATTGTAGAATGGTTGTGTGAATAGCTTTAAAAAAATATTTAGGAAGGGGTTCATAGTGATGGTGGAATGAATGAAAAAGAATGAGCGACAAGAAGTAAAAGAAAGATTTCCCAGATATCTGACTAATTCTAATTGAATCTTTAAACTGGTTATATTCAGAGATGCTGTGCTCTGAAAAGACAGTAAAAGATAGTCTTCAATCTCATATTTAGCCAGAAGATTGTGTAGAGGGGGCAAAACAGTAAAAGCCAGTCATTCCAAAGTTTAGTTTTGTCTCTCTGGTTAGATGACCAGTCTTGTCTCTGTAATATGTAGCATTAAGACTTATTCCCTTATTTTTTTCTTTTCTGTAGGAAGGCAAGAAGACACTGAGTCACATTCCTTGGGATCTAGTCATTTGGATGACATCAACATTGCAGGTTAATTCAGCACAAACAAATCATTAGCGGTGTTCTTGCCTGCAGTAGCCTTGTCATTATGCCTCTATTCATTACTTACAGAATAGGAGCCAACAATAAAATAATAACTTGGGTGCTGGATTGTGTTGCCACTAGCAAACAATAGAAACGGGAAAAGAAAGAGGTAATTGTCATTGAGTTTGAAATAGCCTTACAAATGCTTCATTTTAGGATTGGATTTTTATTTTAATTATGTGTTTATGGGGAGGATGTGAGGGCAGGGCCCACAAAGGCCAGAGATATCAGAAACCTGGGAGCTGGAGGTACAGGTGGTTGTGAGCTGCAAGATATACATTATAGGAACTGAACTTGGGGTCTTAAAAAGGAATTATATAGGGGGTGTATGTGTGTCTGACTGTCTATCAGTTAGCCAGTGTCTATGTGTAGCTTAAGGAAACAGAAAAAAAAATTCTCACTGGGTGGGGGAGGGAATAGAAGGAATGAAAAGATAGAAAATGCTTCATCCAGATGATGGAGACAAAGCAGAAGCCTGAAGCCTTCTCGAGCCAAGGAAAGCAAGCACATCCTTGAAAGGAAGGACAGACAGTGAGCAGTGTCCAAGAAAAACAACCACTAAGACACTCTTTTTTCAATCTACCGTGAGAGTGAAGATCATTCCTGTGAACTGGGCTAGATGTCCCAGAAAATGTCAGTACTAAGCTGAAGGAGTGCAGTTAGTGTGAAGGGCCCCGAAGGAACTGTGAAGGGAAATGTCAGTATAGAATTCAGCCTCCTTGTTGAGAAAAGGAAAGGTTTCAAATTCACAACAGTGCAGAAGTAGACAGGAATTGGCTCCTGTTAGCACTATCTGTAGCAATAAAGAGAACATGGTCAAGAGTGTTATGCTGAGCTTCTTATACAGGAGATGTTCTGTGCAGACTCACCTTCCCATCCACATCATAATTCTTGTTGAACCCAGTAATTTATTGCATGAAAAATACATCTGGAAGGTTTATATGTTACATATTGTCTGTCCAGTTTTTTGAGCTAAAAATATGCTGTCTGTCTCTTTACTTGGTCAAGAATTTCCTTTGTTGGATGAAAGCTTTTTAATTTCATGAGGTCCTATTTGCGATCATTGGCCTTATTTTATGAAAAGTCGGTATCCTATTCAAAAAAGTCCTGGGCTATGACTGTATCTTGACATGTCTTTCTCTGTTGTTTTTCCCCTCTAGCAATTTCAAAGTCATTAAAGTCTCTGATACCTTTGAAGTTAATTTTTGTGCAAGGTGCAAGACAAGAATATAGCTCCATTCTTCTACGAGTGTATATTCAATTTCCTTAATACCATCTGTTAAAGAAGAAGCTGCCTTCTTTTGTCATCTGTATTAAAAATCAGGTGGCTGAGGCAGCATAGATTTATGCCTGAATCTTCCATTCTGTTCCGTTGATCTACATGCCAAGAAAGATGAATTCTTGAAGGAAATGGCATTGAGCTTATATCAAGTCCAACTTCTTTGATTATGTAAGTCATAGACATTTAAAACAAGGGTATCAGGGGGAGAAATGGATGGCATTTATGGCATGGAGAAAAGGAAGAATTTGTCAGGCTGAAGAATAAGATGTAATAAGGAATTTATAAGGAATAAGACTTTATCCAGCTATGAAGTCAAGATGATGAATGATTCCTGAGAAATATTTGTGATGCTTTAAAGATGAGATGATATGAAGGAGAAAGGAAGGGAAGGACAGAGGGAGAGAGGTAGGGAAGGATGGAAGGAGGGGGGAAGAGAAGGATGGAGGAAGGGAGGGAGGGAAGGAGGGAGGAAAGGAGGGAGGAAGGGGAGAGGGAGGGAGGGAGGGAAGGAGGAAGTGAGGGAAAGAAATAAGGCTGGCTAAAAAGAAACTATTGATTTTCCCAGTGTGGTTCTCTAGCAGCCACTTAATGAGCCATTTCCATACAGTGGTTGAGGAAAAGTCATAGGGAAAAATCAGCAAAAGTAAATAAATAAATAAATAACAAAGGTAAATTATTTTAGCCTTACCTTATAGTTTCTGCCTAGTGATCTAAATCACAAACTTCCTTTATAACAAAGGTATGACCTACCTCACAACTTTTAACTCCAGCACCAAATATTCCATCAGTAAGGGGTATGAATGTCTAAATGTATAAGGATAGAGGATTTTACACCTACAAAACTTCTCACATTTTAGCTTAACCATCCTTCTAGGTTTATGTTGGTGAGGTTGTGAAAATAGTAGTCTTCTTCTCCCCACCCCCCAAAGAAAATCCTCTAAGGACAACTTACACTCAGGAATGAAAACAGGAATGATAAGCTTTGGCAGTGGGGTTTGTGAAGGTTTTCTATCTTGAGAAACCAGAGCTGAGTCCAAGTCCTGCAGAAGAAAATGAGCATTTATTAGAGTTACTCCTCAGACTTTGTACAACAGTCTATCATTTAAAGTGATATAAAGAACA
Source organism: Phodopus roborovskii (assembly GCF_943737965.1). NCBI lineage: Eukaryota > Metazoa > Chordata > Mammalia > Rodentia > Cricetidae > Phodopus > Phodopus roborovskii. The sequence continues at coordinate 12,105,437 of NW_026126515.1, read as the reverse complement.
GGAAGGAAGCAGACTGAGGAGATGGCTAAGTCAGTAAAGTGATGGTCACAGAGCATAAAGAGCTGATTTCCAATTCCCAGAACTCATACAGAAAGGTGGGAGTAGTGGCAAGTGTCTATAACCCCAGTGTGCTCTTGGCCAGAGACAAGTGAACCCCTGGGGTATGGTGACCAACCAGACTAGCTGAATCAGCAACCTCCAAGTTCACTCAGCAACCCTGTCTCCACAATAAGCTAGAACACAATTGATAGAGGTATCTGATTTTGCCCTCTGGTTTCCACATGCACTTGCACACTTCTACCCACACACATATACACTCCCACACAAGAACACAAACACACACAAAAGGAAAGAATAAAAATGAAGAAAGGCAGTACCCCACCTGGAGATCATACTCCAGCAGATTAAGTACAGAATCCAAATTCTGTTCCTGGTAGCACAACTTTTGACAAGTGAATGAAAGACTGTGAAGTCAGTTTCTACCTCTGTGAATATGTTGATTCACATTCTTCTTACATTCCTTTCCTATTCTAGATTTCTTCTTTTGGCCAATGAAAATGTTAAAATGGGTTGAAAAGAAAGAAAGGTAGCTAGGTAAACATGCTTTGAGACTCACTGCCAAGTCCAAGATTCAAGAGTTTTGAACTATGTTCAAAGAGTAGCAATTTTCCTACAAGAACACAGTTCCCAGGCTGCTTTCATCGACTATAAATTTTCATGAAAATAGGTCTCTCTATCCAGAAGTCATTTCCTGGAAGAAAATTGGAATCAAAACAAACCAAACAGAATAGTTTCTACTTTGTTTTCTTTCTTTCTTTTTTTTTTAACATGTAATGTCTTCTCAAACTTTAGAGACAGTATGTTTTTGTTCAGTTGAACTTTATCAACTATTACTAATTTATTTTTATGGAAAACATAAAATTGAATGGGATGTAATCCCTGTCTTCAAAGATTCCCATTACAAAGAAAAGAGATGCAACTCATAGGAAAAGTAAAATCAAATAAATGTCAATGTTAATGGATTGATTGGTTATGACTAGGTTCTCCTAATGGAAGAGGCAGATTGAGGCAGCATCCTTTCCTTGATCCTATAAAATAGTCCCTTTTTTATTAGAAAACATAAGGTGGTAATAATATTTTTGGTGGAACAATGTAATTTTAAAAGGAGATGTTTAAGTACAGACAATTGACAAGAAAGTACTTTAAAAATAATAGAAAGTCTATAATTTTAGATGTTTTGAAATAAATATTCATTTCAACTTAATGAAATGTGTTCTTGTGTTTATTAAAATAATGATGAAGACACTGACCAGTGTCCTCTCTTTCAGAGCTCTGAGAATAAATTGATGTTTAGTCATAGGAGAAAAAAAGCAGTGTGTTTTTTTCTTACAAATACCATCTATCATAATATTATATAAAATTCAAATTACTAATAAGCTATGTTTTCTTTGGGGTTTGCATACAAAAAGGAGTCCCCTTGTAATCAAAGATTCAAATATAGTGTTCTTAACAGTTTGAATATGCTTCCTGTAGTAAGACAAAGAATAAATTAACAAGAATTTATAAAAAAAAACTTTTAGAATTCTCAAGAAATGCTAAATACATCTTATTAAATGTAAATAATAATTCTTATTAATTTAACATATGAAAGCCCCATGCTCAACTAGTCACTAGAATTTTAAACACAAATTCTTATCCTAAATTTAGCCCTTCTTTTTATTGCTTTTATTAAAAAACACACATTATCTAGTTCATATTTATATACCAAGAAATACTTACAATTTTATTTAACACACTAATTTCAAGGAAGATCAACTTTTATTTAATTGGATGTTTCATAGATCTTCAGTTCTCAGACATTTCAGGACTTGCCCATGATCAGTCCTTACAAGTCATAAAGATAGAGATCAAACCCCAAACACATCACCCCCCAATACTAAGCCTTCTCTTGATTCCTTGTCTCAATACAAATTGTGCTCTCTGATAAACAGATGGTTTCTTCTCTTAACCACCTTCACTTTGGGAGAGACAATCAGGATTGAATACCAAAACTTCTGCATAAACAGTTACATATTTATTAAATGAAAATCATCGTTGTCACTTCAACAGTATGCCCAAAAGGGTCAGAGATGACAGAGCACTACCACTATGCATTACGTCGGTTGCCTTAAGCTTTTTTCTATGAAACCAAAAACAAAAAACAAAAAAGGAATCTCAGAGTGTCCTGAGAACTGAGGACTGCATGCAGGGGAGCTGGCCCTAGTGGACCAGCCCACTCTAAGTCTGCCAGAGTCAGAGTTTTGGTCCCACCTCCAACAATGGGAGGAGTCCTGTTACCACCTGCTGGAGTAGGAGAGCCATCAGAGTATTGGACCTGCTTGCACACACCAGAGGAGAACCTTGATCTCTTACCCACCAAGGGAGGGAGAGACCCTATCAGTACACACTGGAAGAAGAGATGGGTAAACGACAGTATAAGAATACAGTCAACTACAGAAAGATCAATATGATGCCCAAAGAGTCTAGGGACTCCTCACCAGCAAGACCTAAACATCCCAACAAAGATGAAGCAGAAGAACAACCCTAGAAACAAGTTTATGATGATGATAGAGACCCCCCAAAAGACAATGATAAATCCAATTGTGGAAAGGGAGAAGTGATGAGCAAAGAGGTTAAGACAATGCTGGAGAAACTCACAGAAACAGCTGACCTGAACAAGGGGGAGCTCATGGATCCCAGACTGACAGTTTGAAAACCAGCTTGGAACAAGGCCCCCCTACTCATGTGTGACAACATCTATACCTAGTGTATGAATGGACATTGGGAGCCCACTCCCCACAGAAGGATAGTCTCTCAGCCTAGACACATGGGGGAGGGCCCAGGCCCTGCTCCAAATGATGTGACAGACTTAGATTATCTGCCATAGAAGTCCTCACCTTTTCTATGGAGCAGAAGAGCAATAGGATGGGGATTGGTAGGGGACATGGAAGAATGGGAGGGAAAAGGAACTGGGAATGATATAAAAAATAAGAATGTCTTAATTTAAATTTTAAAAAAACTGATAAAAGGAAATTATTGATAAATACTAAATCTAGACAGTTTCCCCTATTATTTGTTGATATTGATTGTTCCTATTTGTTGGAACACAATTATAGGCAAAGGTGAGATTGTGAACATTGTCAATTATTTTCATACATAGGACACCATTTATTATATAGGTACTTTTGATTGTTTACTTATTTATTTGAGAGAAGGTGTTTCTGTGCAGCCCAGACTGCTCCAATGCTAGTGAAGCTCCTTCTGTCTCAGCTGCTGAGTTCTGGGGTTATATGCTTACTTTATTCTTCCCAGTTTGATTATATATATAGGATACTAACCTAGGGCATTAATAAATAACCCTTACCAAACACTTATAGATTTCCACCTGTTACTGTGTGCATTTTTCATATATTTCTATATTTATTCCTCAGCTCCAGGTGATGAAGGCTATTGTAATCACTTGTATTTCACAGAAGATGTGAAATAGACACTTCCAGATTGCTAAGCTAGTATATAAAGAATTCAATTCTTTAACTTAGACTGATTCCTGAGTCTGTGCCCATTCCAGCATATTGTTGCACTAACTTCAAGAAGATTTGCAGTGGATGGAAGGACATTTGGGGGAATGCACTTAACCATTTCACATATCAAGAATGCAAGAATACATGTCTCAGAGAAGTCCATAACTTCTCCAGTGTTAAGTCTGACATCATATAATCATTTTATGACAGGCTTTCAAATATGGCAGTGTACTTTGTGTATGTAGGGGAATTAATTGCAAAGAGTCTATTGTGACATTCACCTGCTGGTAGCTTACATTTATATTATTGCTGTCATTCATAAATCAGTCTTGAAAGGCTAAGAAACTGGATCAGGATACACACATTTTCAAGCTTTCTGCCTAATTCAAGGCATTTTAGTAGCTGTGGATAGAACCATCATTCTTTCTTGGTCTGGATAAGTGACAGTTTGCTTGGAGAAATATATAGCCTCAGTCCATTGATTGCCCAAGTTTCTACAGATGAGGAATGATAACACAAAGAAAAATGAAATGGTGACTCCACCCTAGGGGAATTAACAAAAGATTCAGGAAGTTGAACAGGCTACCTTATTTCTTCTTTTGCTCTGCCTACAAAATGTCCTCCATCTCTTGCCATTTTAGAAGAAAATCTTCCCACAGTATTTCAAGTAAAGAGAACATACTTTCCTCCTTTTCATCACTAATGAAGTAATAAGGGACACAAGAAGGGCATACCTGGTACCATCTCATCCTTCTAAGTAGAAAATGCCTTCAGGATAACTGGTGTATGCACATCAAAGAGTATTGAGCTAGCCTGATACATCATATTTCATAGAGAGATCAACAGGGGAATTTATCACAATTGACCCCATCAGAGAAGGATCAATCATCCATGGTAGACCTGGGGTTATGAAATGCCCTCACATTTGGTCATAACATTTATCATGGCAGGAGCTCCATAGCCAACAGTCCTCTCTTAAAGTATGCTACTGCTGGGATATTTATCTTTGTTGGATTGACATATTAGCCCTGCATTTCCTCTTACTTCACACTCATCCTCCTGTGAAATCTTTTATGACTCATCATGGCAGTCCACTAGGAAACAAAACTGGTGATCTGATAAACAACCATGGGAGAGAGGATAAAAGCCACATAGATGTGTGCACATCTACGAGGGTGTTTTTATAGAAAGGCTAAAGAATTTATCCAGTGGCTTTTATTTTTTGTAGGTCATTATTTTGAGCAAGGTCACATATTAGAAGGAGGATTAAGTTTTTGGAAAAGCAACACCAAAAATATCATATTTTCCCTTTTTTTTAAATTTCAATTTGAAACAAGCTTGTTTTACATGTCAATTCCAGTTCCCTTTTCTTCATCTCCTCCCCTGCTCCCCACCATGACCTATCCATTCTTTTTCTGCTCTTCTGGGAGGGTAAGGCCTTCCATGGATCTTCAAAATCTGTCATATCGTTTGGAGCAGGACTTAACCCTTCCCCCATGTTGGTGACTAACTTCTTGAGTTCTTTGTATATTTTGGAAATCAGCCTTCTGTCAATTGTGGTGTTGGTGAATATCTTTTCCCATTCTGTGGGCTGCTGTTTTGTCTTATTGACTGTGACCTTTGCCTTACAGAAGCTTCTCAGTTTCAGGAGGTGAAACATTTACTAATTGTCAGTCTCAGTGAATACCGGCATAATTCTTCACAGACCTTGGAAGAATGAATACCTCCTATACTCATTGTGGCTGGAGAATGAATCCCTGTACTGAGACCTTGTTCCTGTCTTATATAACTCCCTAATGCTGGGGTTAAAGGTATGTGATCCCAGGTGCTGAGATCATCCTTGTGTGCACTGTTTCTCTTTAGGACTGGGTCAATTTTGTGTAGATCTGAAGACTTTGAACTCACAGAGATCTATCTACCTTTTAATCCTGAGTCCTAGGATTAAAGGTGTGAACAAACACCTCCTAGCTTCTGGTTGCTGGTATTAAAGGTGTGTGCCTGGCTTCTATGGCTGTGGCTGACTTTGCTTTCTGAAACCTCAGGCAAGCTTTAATAAATCATAAATAATATATCACCACATTCTAATGCTTGAGGAATAAAGTAAAAAATAACTTCCCATAATTAGGGTATAAGGAAATAGGAATAATCAGGAAACATAATTCCTTGTATTAAATAATGTGTACAAGAATATACACAAATTGATTATATCTGGGTAGTAAGCTTGTGGTGAATTTTAGTGTTGTCTTAAAGCAATGTCTGTCTTCTTTTCCTATACAATTGTCATATATATTGCCTAAAAGAGTTAAACACTACCAGATTTCCTGGCAAAGCACATCCAGAGAAATTATGGTGACTATTCCCTTACTCCCCATTGATTGATGGTTCAACCAGATACCAACAACTGACATGTAATGGCAAAAGTTATAGACTTTAGAGTGAAAAGTCTGACTTTTCCCATTGGTTATATATTCAGCCACAAACAGCTCATCTATACTCTCTAAGGCTTAAATTTGGCATTTATCAAATGCAGAGCTTCACATTTGGCAGGCAACAGTACTTGGCTATCTATGCCCACCAGTACATACAAGCCACCACTATTCTTCCACATGAGCAAATGGAGACTAATTGACATTCAGAAGAATACAAGAAAGTGTACATTATAAATCCCCAAATTTCCCGATACATTTTGTGGTAGTTGTACTATTAGATCACTCTAATGCCTCATCCAGATAGTATTGTTGCCTCGGTAACTATAGTAAGTAATACAGACAAAATGAATGACTTAAACATGTTCATTTTAATTTTAGATACAGAGGTGAGTAGCACTTGCTCTTTAGTTCAAACTTTAGCTAATAGGTATAATGAGATATCCACCACGCCCACACCTGTTGCACTGACCACACCCATTGGGGTGGGGACTGGTGCGGATGTGGATAAATAAGAATATGGGAAAATAAATAGGCCGATAGATGTTTGTTCAGGGAAGAATCACTTACAACAGAAACAGATGACCGCCAGCAGGGTCCCATCTCAAGGATGCCTCCGGATGTTATCTGTCTCCAACCAGGAAGCAAGAGAGAACTGCTGGCATCACCAACTCCAGACTTAGTTCCCCCAGGTCAAGTCAGCACCTGACCCTGCCCCCAATGGGCGTGGTCAGTGCAACAGGTGCTGGTGGAGAGGATATCTCACTACAATTCCCCTTTTAGTCTAAAGAAAAGATTTAGGCTTGATAAAAAAAAAAAAAAAAAAAAAAAACTACATACAAAAACAGTAAATGTCAAGTATGCTCTAAGAAAAGGAAAATTAAGAACATACAAACTTAAGAACTACAAATAGGCTTATTCTATGTGTGTTCTATTCAGCAGTGGATCTTTCCAGTACAGCCCCTGGAGTAGAGCAGGAGCTTGGTGGGTATAGCAAACCTTCCAATGAATAATACAAGTCCAGCTGTTTGCTCACAAACATGCTTGTTCCCTCTGCTGGGTTATTAAAAGATTCACAAAGCCATGTAGTTTGCCTGTTTGGTGCTACAGGTTATAAAATGCAAATCAATGTGGCCCCTATTTATGCTTTGGTCTCACCTTATTGACTGGCATCTGATCTGACATAAATATTGGAGCTTCTGGCTAGAAGAAAATTTTCTTGTCACTAATCTGGGCAGGAATTAATTAGAATTATAGAGACTTGGTACTTACAAATTTCCTTTATGCTTATCAAGACAATCTCTCCTGATTTTTCTACACTAGGCTTCCTTACCCCCTTTCTATATAATGCCTTTCCTTTCTTCCTTTAGAAGCACTTCAATCAGAGAAAAGGAACCAGTACCAATATTCAATTACTAGTTAATATGTCTTGCTGAGTTTTCCTTTTAACAAATTAATATATAGCCCAAAGGACAGTTTATATAAAAAAGGTAAAATTGTGGCATATTTAATGTTCAATGGGATAAATTCTATAGACTGAGGCTAAGGATGTTCTCAGCAAGATTTGCATTGTTGCTTTTCAAAGTGAAGAAGATAAATGATCAAAAGAAAGTCACAAGCAAAAAAGGAACCATATTAATGTTCATATTAATGTTCATATTAATGATTGACCCAGTTGTGTCTTTAAAGGCAGGCACACCACTATTTAAGAAGCAAGCCTAGAAGTAAAAATCCTTCAAACATCAATTTTTAAGTCTTTGGTTTACACAATGAAATCAATTACCTTTCTAAAAATGGGTGCATGAATCCTCCCCCACTTCTTTTAAATTATGTCTAATAATTGATACTTAGGGTCATTAATTCAATCAGCTCATAAGAACCATGAAAATTACATGACATTTTACACTTTGGACTTGAAGGAAATTTCCATACCTGCCCTATAAAACTGCATTTGTCTACCATCTTAACTTACCAGGTTTATGACCAGTAAGCTTGCATGATGATGACAGCTGTCTTGATTTTCTGTTGAGTTTTGGCAATGATGATTAAGAAGAAATTCATAAGTGTTTGGCTTTAAAATACTGTATTGGTCTTCTGAGACTATACTAAGAAAGGGGAAATATGTTTCTGTTTCATTCATATCAGTTTTTAACAAGACTCCAGACTGACATAAATTTCTAACTAGATGAGACCCCTTAAAGCAGGATGTGATTTTTTTTCCTTAAATTTGACATAATATTGCATTTTAAATTATGAGACCTAAAGCACCAATAAATATGTATTTAATAAAATGTTTAATATAGAATATTGAGCTAAATTGTGTAAAGAAAATAAAAATAAGACAGAATTTTATTTTAATCCAGTTATGCAATTTAGAAAGATAGAAGATGATGATAACAACAGATAGATAACAGGGATATAGATGATAGATGATGAGTGACAGATGATTTATAGATGATAGATAGATGATAAAAATATTGATAATAGGTGAATAGATGTTATAAATGTAGATAAAGTATATGGACATAAAAGATACATGGATTGATGGTTGGAAAGATATACATAACAGATGAGTATAAAGGATCAATATATGGTAGATAGCTGAGTGCATAGATATGGAAGACATATATATATATATATATATAGTCAATGGTATAATTAAATTGGAAGAAAGTTATATACATATTTACATAATATTTGAGAGACAGAGAAGATAAAGCATAACTCACAATGTAAGTAGAACATAGATTCAAATAGGCAAATATCAGAATGTAAAGTAGATGCCATTGAGAAAGAGGGGAACAATAAAAGAAAAATTTACCTCAAGACTGAAATGGCCCTCATTGCCCTCCTAAAATGTTGGAAAATTTCAACTGAGGGAGAGGAATAGATTGAGAGAGCAGAGACTGGAAGAATGCAGATAATCCCAACAACCCTAGAAATATTAAAAAATAGTGTTGAATCCTTTATCATCTGGGAAATGCAAATCAAAATGACTCAGATACTTTCTTATACTAGTCAGAATGACTAAGATCAAAAACACTGATGACAGCTTATAATGGAGAGGACTAGGAGTGAGGGGAACAGTCCTCCATTGCTAGTGAGACTGCCAACTTGTACAGCCACTTTGGAAATCAGTATGGTGGTTTCTCAGAAAATTGGGAATAAATTTACCTCAAGACCCAAAGGGTGCACAATCATACCACGAGGACACTTGCTCAACTATGTTCATAGCAGCATTATTTTTTTGATATTTTTTTCATTTAAATTTGAAACAAGCTTGCTTTACATGTTAATCCCAGTTCCCACACCCTCCCTTCCTCCCCTGCCCCCCCACCACCAACTCCCATCCCCTTTATGCTCCCCAAGGAGGGTGATGCCTTTCATAGGGAGTCTTCAAAGTCTGTCATATCATTTGGAGCAGAGACTAGGCCTTTCCCCATGTGTCTAGGCTGAGAGAGTATTCCTCTAACAGCATTATTCCTAATAACCAAAACCTGAAAACAACCTAGATACCCTTCAACCAAGGAATGGATAAAGAAATTGTGGTACATTTGCACAATGGAGTATTCTTCAGCTGAAAAAAAGAAAAACAAAAAACAAAAAAAAAAACAAAACACACACACACACAAAAGGAAACAATGAACTCATGAAATTTGCAGGCAAACAGATGGAACTAGAAAAAACTCATTCTAAGTGAGGTAACCCATATACAGAAAAACAAACATGGTATGTACTCAACTTGTAAGTGGATATTAGGAGTAAAGCATGGGATAGGATAACCAACCTACAATTCACAGCCCCAAAGAGGCTAAATAATGAGGACCCTAAGAAGGATATGTTACAAGAAAGGTTTTTCTCCCCCGTATGTAACGAGTTTTTCCTGCCAATCTGGTCCCACAGCCGCATCAGCCCCAAATAACACACAGAGATGCTATATTTGATATTAATGCTGTTGGCCATTTACTTGTTTCTTATTGGCTAGCTCGGTCTTAATTATTAACCCATTTCTATTAATCTAAGTATTTCCACATGGTCTCATCTTACCAGAGAGTGAGGCTGGCATCTTCTCTCCCCAGTCTCCCAGTTCTAACTCTTCCCTACTACTTCCTTGAATCCTCCTTGTCTCCTACTCCCGCCTATCTTGCTTCCTATTGGCCAACAGTGCTTTATTCATTAACCAGTATGAGAAGCATATTTACACAATGACATCTCGCATCAAGGATATGTGGATTTCCATTGGAAGGGGAAATAGAAGAGATCTCCTGGGTAAACTGGAGTGGGGGAGGATAGAGGCAGGTTGGGATGGGACAGAGTGGGAGAGTAACTGAAGAGAAGTCTTGATAGCGGGAGGCATTTTGGAGTTAGGGAGAAACGTGACTCCAGGGAAACCCCCAGAAATCCACAAGGATGACCCCAGCAATAGTGGAGGGGGTCCTGACCTGGCCATGTACTGTAATCAGATTGGTGCCTACCCTAATTGTCATCAAAGATACTCCATCCAGTAATTGATGGAAACAGACACAGAGATCCACAGCCAAGCTCTGGGCTAAACTCCAGAAGTCTTGCTGAAGAAAGGGTGGAGGGATAGTACGAGCCAGATCCAGGGGAGTCATGATGGAGGATCCCACAGAGACCACTGACCTGAGTTCATGAGAGCTCATAGAGTCTGGACCAACAGTTATGTAGCCTGCATGGAACTGACATAGGCCCTCTGCATTTGAGTGACAATTGTGTAGCTTGATCTCTTTGTAAGACTTCTAGCAGTGAGATCAGGACCTATCACTGGCATTTAGCTGGATTTGAGGAACCTGTTCCCCATGCTGAATTACTTAGTTCAGCCTCAATTCACCGGGAGAAGTTCAGTCCTTAATCAACTTAACATCCCATGCTTTGTTCAAGCCCATGAGAAGCCTGCCCCTTTCTGAATGGAAATGGAGGAGTGGATGGAGAGGGGAGTAGATGGGAAGGGGAGATCAGAGGAGAGGAGGGAGGAGAAACCATGGCCAGCATGTAAAATAAAAGAAAAACAATGTTATTTAAATTAAATAAAATAAAAAAGAAATTGTGTTTCTAAATCCCTTGTAAATCAGGTGTATTTTAAGAGATTCATATAAAGTTCCTCACAGAACTGGGAAGGGACAAGTCCCCCAGAGCTCAGGTGAAGTGAGGGAGGGCAGCGAATGGAGAGAGAAGTAGGAGAAAAAGAGGGGGAGGAAAGGAAAACATGTGCGACCAGGAAGATTGAGCCTGGTTAGGAATAGAAGACAGGAAAGAGAGAGAGAGAGAGAACATAAAAGAGGGAGCCAATATTGGTTTGAAGATAAAATTGAACACAAAGAAAGGTCGAGAGAACTACAAGACTGCTCCCAACTAACAATCTCAGCTTCCGTGGAAAGGCTATCATAAATGCCCTTCCCGGAGAGTGAGATCAACAACTAACTTCTCCATGGAGCCCTCAACTAATGCCTGTTGAAAACAGGATCAAAAACCCATACATAAACACTGAGTCGAAGTAGAACCCAGATGCAGATGGAGAGGACAAGACCATGCGGCAGAAACACATACAGACAGCTTACCTGAACAAGGAGGAGCTAATGGAACACCAGACTGATAGCTGGGAAGCCAGCATGGGACTGACTCAGGTCCCCCTGAATATGGGTCTCAGCCAGAAGGACTGAGCAGTCTAAGAGACCTCAGACAGTGGAGCCAGGATGTATCCCTGGTGCACAAAAGGACTTTGCGAACACATCCCCCATGGAGGGATAACTGCCTTAATCTAGAGACAGGAGAGAAGCCCTAGTCCCTACTTCACATGACCTGTCAGATCTACATGACCCCAACTGGATGGCATTCCCCTACATATGGAATTGGGGTGGGGGATGGGAGGGGAGGGTGATTAGAGTGCATAAGAGAGGGCAGAGAGGGTAAAAGGGAGGGAAGGAGGGAGGGAAGGAGTGAGGGACAGGGAGGGAGGGAGAGGGAGGGAGGGAGAGGGAACTGGGATCGACATGTAAAATAATAAATTAAATTTAAAAAAAATGCTTTGACTCCAAAATTTAAGTTGAAGGACAAGTTACTGGGGAAAAGGATTTCTATTTTTGTTTCCACAGAAAATGAAAAGATGTGGATTCCTTCCAGACTAATGTGGTTTGATCACGCCAGACCGCCTGAAACAGTATGAGGTGATCCTACATTCAAAACAGCTGGACAAAGCAGCCTTACAGACTACAGCCAGGATTTCTGAATCTTCTTCGAATCCCCCATGACAGCGCCCCTTACCAGCAGGAAGTAGTTTGGAAAGAACAACGCCCAAATTCCCAAATATTGTGTATAAATGTTTATTTATATTTAATTGGACTTTGTTATATAAAATAAATTAATAAAAAAAATCCCTTGTAAATCAAGCAAAGGAATATACTTCATGCTGAGATTTTTTTAAAGTGTTTCATGATTCTGAATTATACATGAAGGAAGTGAAGTTTAGGAGCACACATCTAGCTTAAAGGAAAATAGCTTAGAGGTAAGGAAAAATGCATGGAGTGAAACATAGCCAAGAGGTATGAGTAGCAGGTACCTCTTAATATGTTACAAGCTGAGATCAGATCTGATGGGTCAAACAATTTCACTTCTTTTTTACCTCATAGTGTCGCCACTTCCTGTTTCAGCCACCATGCCTGCAGCCTGTTGCCATGCTGTCCCCATGGCCACAGACGCTAACCTCTGGAACCATATGCCAAAATACGGTCTTTATCTAGTAAGTTGCCTTGGTTTACGGTGGTTTACCTCTTTGGCAGAAAAGCAGCTAACCCACTGCATGAGTTTCAAAATATGACGGAAAATCTCCATGGCTTGGCTTCTTTGTTTTAACTCAGCTAAAGAACTATCATCAAGGATAACCTAAGAATAAAATGTCACTAAAAGCTCTGAACAATGTTCAGTGTAGATTAAACTCTCAAGGATGCTATGGTATCATTACCTTGTTTGAGTCCCATGACCTCATTATCTCTTACATTGCACCAAGCAGATGGATCCTAATTTCATGCTTATTTGACTCTCAGTCTCAAAAGGCAGGGATGGTAATGAATTTTAAAAGGTTTATTTTGTTATTTTTATGTGTATATGTATGCTCTCTATCTATAGGTATGTGCACACGAGTGCCAATGCCCACAAAGGCCTGATTCAGTGGGTCTCTCCAGAGCTGGAGTTACAGGCAGTTGTAAACCACCTGACGGGAGTGCTAGGAATCAAATCTGGGTCCTCAGAAAGAGTGGTTCACAGGCTTAACTGATGAACTGTCTCTCTAGTCTCAGGCAGTCTCGTTTATTTAAAAGTTTTGGCCAGAGTGTCTGAACTGTACTATGACTACATAAAATGTTTAAGGAAGAGATTGAGGAAGTATTTTTTGGGTAGGCTAACTAGTATTTCTCGTTGAACAAGACCCTTTTCCCAGAAGAGAATAGATGCAGTGAGCTCATGTGTATCTAGCAGTAAACCCAGGACAACAATGGTACCAAGAGCTGCTGCAAATAGAGAAACACCATGGCCCTATCTCCTCACACAGCTTCAGAGAATGTAGGAGTTTCTCTTGATTTCAGTATAATCCACATCACTATTACTGTGGACAAAAGCCTAAGTGCATTTTCTTCAGGTAGTTTGAATCTTCACTTGAAAATCGTGCTTCATTCTCTTTTTTTCCCTTGCAATTGATCATCAAACCATACTGCTCGCTTCATTTTCCTCTTTTCTCATCTTAACCTAGCCCGTGTAGATTCTGAAAGAAACATCTGCATCCATGTACCACAGTAGCCTCTTGAGTATACCTTACATTTGAATTTTTAATTTTATTTATTTATTTGGTTTTTGTTTGTTTGTTTGTTTTTTTTTTGTTTGTTTTTTGTTTTTTGGTTTTTTTTTTTTTTTTGAGACAGGGTATCTCTGTATTGCTTAGAGTCTGTCCTGAAACTTGCTCTGTAGAACAGGCTGGCCTCGAACTCACAGATATCTGCCTACCTACCGAGTGCTGGGATTAAAGGCATGTACCATCAAGGCCTTGAATTTTTAATCCCAAGATGAAAATGCATTGTATGTGTATGTGTTTGCATGTACATGTACATGTGTGTGCATGTGTGTGAGAGTGCATATGTGTCTGTTCATCTAGCTAAAAAAGAACTAGTTCATTTTTATTAACCAGAATTCAGTTCATACACAGACTGACTTAGTCCAACAGTAAAGAACCTCAATTACAGAGATGAGTGCAGGCTTGAAGCTCAGCAATCTAGTTGCTACCTATGTCTATTTTTCATAAATTATTTTTCTGAACATGTTTCATTTATTCCTTTATCAGTAACTAGTTATCATGATGAAATGAGATAATTATTCACAACAGCTGATATAAACTACAGTGTTATCAATATCATCATTCTGTTATGCATCAGGCCGATGAGCATTGGTCAAGGTGGACAGATACACATGATGTACAAGGGAAATACAGCTGAGAAAATGAGGAATGAGGGCAACCTTATTATTATATGAAAACTCAAATATGCAAGCTGAGGCTTATTGATCTCAGCAAATAACAGATATTGTTTGAAAGTCAGTTCAACTTCCCAAATCCCTGTTTCTATTTCGAGTTTCCTGGGTTAGTAAAAATAAAGATGGTGAAAACTCAAAGGAATGTTTTAAGATCTTGAAATGGAGTTTTGTCTTCTGTTAATGAATCGTTGTTTTATCAGTGCAGGAATGTCATTATCCATTATGGGAATTCCTGAATTTCTACTAATTGTAAACTCATTTTAACATTACCTATATCTTTCAAAATAATAAGGGTTTTGCCAGCATGTGCAAGTCTTTCTTTGTATTTTCTGACTTATTGCTGAGCAGCATCAGACTTGCTGTTCATACAATCTACCTTCTCTACCTTTGTGAAATATTTTGAATAGCTGTATTTTTTTTCTTGATGTACGTCGAGCTACTTGGCCCTGGTATGTCCAGCATTTTAATAAATGTATATACCAATTAGCAAAATAACTTCTGTGGTTCTGTGTGGTCATTTTTATTTGCATTTTTTAATTTTATATATTCATTCATCTTGTGTGTATATGTACACTCGTGCATGAGCATGTGCCCTTGTACACACGTGCCACTCTTCTTTTATGGAGGTCAGAGATAGTATGATTGTAAGCTGGTTCTCTCCTTCCACCAACAATGTCCTAAGATCAAACTCAGGTTGTTAGGCTTGGCAGCAAGCCTCTTTACCTCCTGAACCATCTTGCTGGCCCAAGGTTATTTTTAATTCTTTAAGATGAATTTGCATTTGTGCTTAAATTCTTAATTTAATTTAAATACTTAATGTAATTATATCTTACTTTAATTAAAATAACTGAAAATTGGACTTAATTTGAAATAAAGATTTAATTTCCTTTCAAATTGAAACTCAATTTAATTTAAAATTAAAATTTAATTTAATTTAAAATTGTGATTATTTCACTGCTTTCTAATGTGATTTAAATTTTAAATGGCTACAGATACAAACTAAGAGCTGATATATCATTTGAGATGTTGGCAACAGAATATTAAAAGTGTTTGAAGTTAAAATAAAAAATGCAAAGTGACATTCAAAAACTTCCAACTCCATATCCAAAAGAAACAAGTGAAACAACCTAATATGTACAAAAAGTCTAAGTGTTGGATGGGAGATGTTCTTATTAAAGCTGATTAGTCTCTACATTCTTTAACCATTTCTCAGCTACCATAACAACCTTAGTGGAATTCATACCTTCATTAAAATCACAATTATTTTTACCTTTAAAACAGATAGATTTTGCTCCCCAAAAGTTACAGTATTGGTAAACAGAGTATCAAGGGAATTCATCCACTTCTTAGGCAATTTTCTTACATACTGACAGCCAGTATTTAAGACTAAATATGCCTGAAATACTAATGATTGTTTCTAGCCACTGTTTCTGAGAATATGGGTGAAAGGCTCCCAAATGGAAAGGCCAGCAGCACAGTGTACTGTACAATGTTTTATTTACATGCTTGTGTATCGCTACATGCTGAAATAAATGGAAACTTCATTTTGAGTGCATAAATCAGAAAAACGAAGCAATTATGTTTTGCTCCCAGACAGCTCATGTTCTAGAACAAAAGCTCCCTTTTACCATCCTCCTTCCTGCTGAGTATTGTCTTCCAAGCATCCTTCTAATCCAGGCACACAGCAAATGCCAGCTTCTGCTTTCTCAGTATCTTATGGGCTAACCTACTCACATATCCATTCTCTGAACTATGCTGCACTCTAGTTTCTCTTACTCTTTAAAGAAATAGATAAAGTTGTCTGTTTTGGAAAAGTAAGCTGATGCACTAAAAAGAAAAATATGTATTTCAATAGGTACATGAGAGAAAGGCCAACAAAACAAACAGTATCTGCCTCTTTTCAACAAAATTTAACAGTTTTGTCTCATTATTTTGAAGCTATGCTTACTGTTTAAAGAACTACTGTCACCAGTGTTTGTGAGAAAACGTTACTAAAATACATATTTACACTATCTCATCTCAAGGGTTACATAAATCCCTATTTATTTACTGAAAAGCAATGCCATCCTTCTCAGTGATTGCATTCCCATTCTGTAATATAAAACACTTTTTAAAAAGCCAAGAAAGTTTGGAAAGAGCAAGGAATGTCACTACAGATTGTGCGTAGGTGGCCAGTGAGGGGGATTTTAAGTTGGGAGGGAAGAGAGAAATTGGAGAGAGAAGCATAATCCTAAGTACATTCATTTTCTTAATGTATGCCACAAGACAGAATTATTTAGTCACACCTCTGTATTTAATGCAAAATCGGTGATGAGGCAATCACCAAGATGTAAATCAAGCTGCCAAGGGGAGGGAAGGTCTCCTTCTAAACCATCTTTCAGAGTAGGTAAGATCTTAAATGCTATTTCACGTCCAATGGTAGGTGTGAGTTTGAGGCCCTAAGACAGCCCTTCAGGTACTGTCAAAGGACACTTGCCTGTGAACCCTGTGGCTTTACTACTGACTGCTTACTATGAGCATCAACAAGCTGGTTTTTGGTTTTTGTTTTGTTTTGTTTTTTTCTAAAACTAACTCATCATCTGCAAAGTGAGTTATCTTGAGTGAATTATCTTGATGATTTGATAGCAGTGTATACGTAAGGCAACCAAACATGTCCCTTTCAACTACTATAGAGTAAATAATTATTAATCCTTGCCCAGCATCTATTCACTCTCACCCCCCCCCAAAAAAGAGCCCAATTTTCCCTTGGGGAATAATTTCTTACTCCATGGTGAGGTAGGGGAGTTGGATGGCTTACTTGCACCCTAAATTCTCATATATATGTGCTACAAACATACTCAGTGTGAACTCTGACTTCTGCTATGGCCCCTGAAATTCATGTATGGGAAACATGATCCTCAGGACAACAGCATCAGGAAGTGGGGGCTAATGGGAGACATTAGGATCATAAGGACATGTTCTCATAAATGAATTCATGTCATTGCCAAAGGAAGCTTCCTCAAGTGCTGGAGCTCCTAGTATGTATCACCACTCCTGGCTCAACCTAGATTTGATTGACAGAATTTATCCATGAACACTGGAGATAAATGAGCTAATGTTGATTTTTGCATAAGTCAGAGTTGGATCTCAATAACTTGTTGCATATTGGATTGTGTGTGAAGTATATGTGGTGTGTATGTCTATGTATGTGTGTGTGTCTGTGTGTGTATCTGTGTGTGTGTCTGTGTTTGTATGTCTTTGTGTGTGTGTTATGTGTGTCAGTGTGTGTGTCTTTGTGTGTGCCTCTCTGTGTGTATGTGTCTGTGTGTAGGGGTGTCTATGTGTGTACCTGTGTGTGTGTCTGTCTGTGTGTCTCTGTGTATATGTGTGTGTCTCTCTGTATGTGTCTCTGTGTCGTGTCTCTCTCTGTATATGTCTGTGTGTGTGTGTGTGTGTATGTGTGTGTATACAAGGATGGGTGCTCATCATTGGCACCTGTGAAGGCCAGAGGTTGGTGTCAGGTTTTTTCTATTACTCTCCACATGATTTTTGAGACCGATCAGCTAGACTGGTCAGCAAGCAAGCCATTCTCCATCTCCCGGTGTTGTAATGAGAGAAGCATGCTATCGCTGCTGCTACCACATTTGGTTTTTTTACATGGGTGCTAGAGATCTGAACTCACATCTTAATGCTCGCCTGCTGTCTTTGTTTGTGTGTTTGTTTGTTTGTTTTTCTGTCATAAAACACCCTGACAAAAGCCTCCTTAAGGGAGAAAGTGCTTGTTTTAACTCATAGTTCCAGGTTACAATCCATCATGGGAAAGTCATGGTGGGAGAAGCCCAAGAAAACTGGTCTTACTGCATCCATTCATGATCAAGAAACAGAAATGAACAGATTACTGCATTCATGCCTGTGCTCAGCTCACTCTCTCCACTCTAACACAGCTCAGAATCCCTTACATAGCAAAAGGTATCACTTACAGTGGGTGGGGCTTTCCACTTCAATTACGGTATCGTTATATTCCCTCATAGACATCCTCAGAAACCTTTCTTCCAAGTGGTCTGCATTGTATCAAGTTGACAATTAAAACTGTCACACATGATAAGCACTTCAACATTGATCTATCTCCCTAGCTCCAATCACAATAACTCAATAATAATCAAAGAAAGACATCAACAATTTGGGAGAGAGACAGAGGATGAACATGGAAGGGATTGAAGGGGTGGACCATGGAAAGAGTTTTAGAGAGATAACGATGTAATTATATTTTAAAGATTTAAACATATAGGTATTGTAATGTGGTTCCTGCCACTCACTTTCCCAAAATAAATTGAACAAAAATCATAAGCAACAATAAATGGGATTACAGACTATACACTATTTAGGTAAGCCAAATTTTCTATGCTCACACATGTTGTAAGAGTTGGGCCAGACATATGGCTCAGCAAGTAGAGGTACTTGCCACCAAGCCTAAATATCTTTCTTTGAGCCCCAGGTCCCATATGGTGGGAGTTGTCTTCTGACTCACCATACATGTCACATAACATATGAAAGATTTACACACACACACACACACACACACACACTTTTTGTTATGAGCACTTTTGAGCCAGCCTGGTCCCACAGCTGCATCATTCCCAAAATAACACATAGAGACTCTATTAGTTATAAAGCTGTTGGCCGGTGGCTAAAGCTTCTAATTGGCTAGCTCTGTCTTAGCTATTAACTCATTTCTATCAATCTAAGTGTTTTTCGTGGTCTTACAGGAAAAAGAGAGAGAATCTGGACATCTTGTTCCTCTCACAGCCTACACACACACACACACACACACACACACACACACACATATATATGTGTGTGTGTGTGTGTGTGTGTGTGTGTGTGTGTGTGTGTGTGTGTGTGTATTCTAAAGTTGCTTATCCAAATAGAAATAAGAAAAGTCTCCTGGATCCTATAATTCTCAAAAAAAAAAAAAGGAGAATGAAGGAGAATGAAGGAAAAGAAGAACACATTTGACAATGAAGAAAAAGAGAAAGAAGAAAGAGAAAACAGTAACATACTGATAGTTTTACCCAAATATCAAATATCAACATAAAATTCAAGGTATCTTTTGCTGGCATTTTTCTGTCTTGCATCCAGTAGCATGCTGCTGTGAAGATGTGTCTCTCTCTTCATACGATGTAGACATTAAATATAAGCAGAGCATAGGGCAGAGGGAAATGTATAGCCAAGGGGAAAGCACTCACTCGGCATTTGGCCTTTACATCTAACCTCTCTGGTTCCACAGAAATGAGGCTTCCACAAGCATAATATCGGGTGTCACTAAAATTCCAAAAGTTACTGAAACAAAAAATTACTTTTACCATTATTATGTCTTCTTATCACTAGAAGTCATAAAGATACATTAAATGGGAACCCTTGGACTCCTGGACAGACTACAAACTCAGGATTTATCATGAAATATTTGGTGAATTTGCTATCCCCATCAATGAAATTTAGTCAATGATTAGTGTTCAAATTCAGGACCTAGAAAAGTTATCTATTTTCTCCACCTGAAAATATTTTTTAGTTCACAGTGTAGCATATATAATGGGCACCACGGTGGAAATGATTCCCTTCCTTGTTGCTTCAAACTGATACCTGTTGTACCGTTTAATTTCTTAGCATCTTCAACTAGTATGCCAGCATATCAGCATCAGTCAAAAGAGCACTGGGAAGGAAAAGCACAGGAAAGATGGGTGATAAACCAAGAGTGCTAAGAAAATTATTAATAGCTAGAGTATTAAACTTGCTGGGAAAAAGACTGGTGTTGGCCATTTCATAATTGCCTCTGATTGATTGACATGACAAATTTAACAATAGTAGATGATAGAGGGCAGAACAGTACATCATATACTTCAAAGCACAAAACTAGACACTCTTTGTCATTATTTTAATTTTAGTTTAATCATTGACACGTGTGATTTTTCTTCTCTAGAGATTTAAGTTTAGCTTGAGCTACAGGAATCATTTTTCCCTCTCAATTGTTCTTACAAGGATATATTTTATGATGAACATATACCTTCTTCCTAGGTAACTTCTCCCTACATGTTAATCTCCTCTGTTCTCCCAGACAATTTCACTTCAATTTTCATTTAATATACACATACTACATGATTTTATTTGAGTACATAAAACCTAGCTATTACAGATGAGAGACCATATGATAATTCTCTTTCTAATCTGGCTCAAATTGATTAATATGATTGCCCCAGTTGCAACAACGTCCTTGCAAATGATGCAATTTCATTTTTCTTTATAGTTTAGTTTATGTAATATGCTTTTTCTTTTCTTTTCCCATTCCTTTGTTGACTGACACATAGGTTGGTTCCATAATTTAGCTATTGAGAATAGTACCGCAATAAGCATTGATGTTCACGTATTTATGCAATATACTGACTCGGCCTTCCTTAACTAAATAATCAGTAGTGGTGTAGCTATATGATATGATGAATCTTTTTCTACCATTTTGTGTTTGTTTTGTTTTTGTTTGTTTGGTTGGTTGGTTTTTGTAGTGTGTGTGTGTGTGTGTGTGTGTGTGTGTGTGTGTGTGTGTGTGTGTTTGCCATGTGTGGAGGCCAAAGGACAACTTGTGGGAATTTTTTCTCTCCTTCTACCATGTGGATGCCAATAATTAAACTCAAGTTATTAAGCATGGGTGCCAGGCATTTTTACCACTGAGATATCTCAATGGCCCATGTATAGATTTTTTAGTAACTTCCATACCAATTTAAACAAAGATAGGACTAGCTTTTATTCCCACCAGCAGTGTACACAAGTTCTCTTTTGTTTATCTGAGTCAGCATTTGTTGTTTGTTTTCTTAATGACTGACATTCAGGCTAGAGCAACATGGGGTCTCAATTTAGTTTCTGCTTTTCATTTCTCTAATGGCTTGAAAACCATCTGATGGGGTTGAAAAAATTTTGACATGTATTGTCTATTTATATTTCCTCTTTTATAAACTGCCAGTTTTATTACCGTATTTATTGATTGAGTTTAGTTTTTGCTGTATTTTTTGAGTCCTTGATAGATTCTAGATATTCTATGCCAGATGTATAATTGGCCAGTATTTTCCCCAAATCTGTAGGCTGTGTAAGAGGGTCTCTTGCCCAGCACACTACATATAATGAAATCAAATAAAAATCAGAAAATAAAAGATGATAAATAGGGGGGAAGAACCTATATCCACTAGCTTTCCATCACTATAATGAAACACATAAGGCAATTAACTTATAAATAGAAAAGTGTTGTTGTCCCTTGGGGTTCTAGATACTACACTCCAAGGTCAAAGGACCTAATTCCTTTGGGCATCTGGTGAAGGCAGCACAACATGCTGGGAGCTACAACAGAATAGATATTTTATCTCACATGCAAGAAAGCAAAGCAAGGTGAGAAACACCAGAATCCCACATCCCCTACCTTAAAACATGACTACAGTGA
Organism: Phodopus roborovskii; assembly: GCF_943737965.1. NCBI lineage: Eukaryota > Metazoa > Chordata > Mammalia > Rodentia > Cricetidae > Phodopus > Phodopus roborovskii. The sequence continues at coordinate 12,083,457 of NW_026126515.1, read as the reverse complement.
CCTAATGTCCTGATAAAACCCTGCTGACTACAGGTTCTACCACCTCTACAATGTCCCCTTTAATAGACCAACACCTTTAACACAGGGTTATGTGTTAACCCTGTCAGAGAATACCCATATTGCAACCACAGCAAAAACCAGCTGAGGCAGTGTCTCAACAGCAAATGTGAGGCAGCTGAAGCTTGAAAAGCATACAATTCAGAGCAGAAGGACCAGGGTGATGGCAGTTGGGAGCCTTAGACAAGGGTGAGCCAAGAAGCCAGAGTGGGAGTATGCTCAAACAGAAGCTTACGCCTCTGTCATCTCAAACTCTGGAGGCCATCAAAACAGGACTGTGGGTTAAAGAAACCTGAGTCAGAGGATACTCATTGGAATTAGTGATAGTCCATAATTTCTACACTGATGCAGGGCCAACGCTATGTCTTTCATGGGAGATAAATTCCAAAATAATCACTGAAATTACTTTCTTGGTGATTCACTCTTAGAGTGTAAAATGACTTCAGAAGGTTTTGCACCTGCTAAGTTTGTTTACTTTCTCTCATTGAGTATCATTTATTTCTTCAGTTCAGAAGAAATACATAACAATTGCCCAATTACTACAAAAGTAGGTAAAATGCTTTTTGTTTTAATTATTTAAAATGAAAGAAAAAATTGGATCCATGTCTTGCTCATCTTGGTCAGTAGCCTGCTACAGTTTTGTAAATATATGCACAACCCCACTTATACTGAAACCGTTGTTAAATTATTTAAATTTCCATACCAGTACTTCCATACACAGTCTCTTATAAGCCATTAGAAATGCATATGTTTAGGTATGTCTATATTTATGTGTTTTAAGCTTACACATATCTTAAACAATGTCAAAGCAAGTGCTTCAAATTGTCTCCTTATTTTTAAGCTATATGTTACATATAGTAAGTCCACATATATATGGAGTATATTAAGCTAATTTTGCTAAGTTAAAAAAAATAAGAATAGGACTACTGCATTGAATTGATGCAGAAGATACCATTGTTCTTATTATATTTTCTCTTTGTCAATCATCTTTTCATAGAGTTCCAGTTTCTAGGACACATATAATTTTGGTAGAATTAAGCATGGATGGCTCAAAATTATATAATTAAATGTATTCAGCTTCAATTAGCAATTATAATTGATTCAGAGCTGTTAACATGACACCTGGTAACAGTAACACAGGAGCATAAGCAGTCTAGCCATTGATGTGTGCCAGATAATTATTGAAAAATGGGAGACAAAAGATAGGCAAAAAAATTTCACAGAATGCATGCAAATAGGAAGACACATAGCAGACAGCCTGTATTTAGTGCGATGTCACAAAACCCAAGCTCAAATAACATCCATAGTCAGATGGGGCTACTGAATATGGAAATGAGCCAAAACCTCTTTGTTCTTAATATTGCTCATTTTGATTTACTTTTCTCAGAAAGCAAATGTCCTTTTCAGTGTGCAATCATTTCCCCATATGAGAATATATGATCCAAAGAAAAGTCAGTATTGCATAATAACTCACCAATTATTTGTGCCATCACAGGATGTCTCATTTTTTAAATTAAATGTTGTTTGGATAATGTGGAATAAATTCATAGTGTGTTCAGTAATTCAACTCATTTATATGTAATTCATAAGTTGCACAGTAATTCAGCTCCATGTACCTTTTATTTCTTGTCAAATCTCCTGCAAAGAAATTTTCAGATTATGTCTACCCTTGATAGCCTTGACCCCACAGAACAGGTATTTTACCTTTTCTAATGCCATTTATTATTATTATATTAATACACATTGTTAATAATATAATAATAATAATAATATCTTGACCACAATTTCCCCTCCCTACTCTTCCCCCAGTTTCTCCCCTCATCATGTCCCCTCTGCTCCCACATCCACTCCTCCATCTCTGTTCAGGAAAGGGTAGGCCTCCTATGAAGGATAAACCATGGCATATCAACTTGCAATAAGACTAGGCACCGCCCCTCATTGAACAAGGAAACTCAGTATATGGAGTAGAATTCCAAAAGCCAGCAAAAGAGTCTAACACAGCTGATGTTTCAACTGTTAGGAGTCCTACGAGAAGATCAAGCCACACAACTAAAATATATGTCCATAGGGTCTTAGTCAGCCTTATGCAGGCTCCCTAGTTGCCAGTTTAGTCTCTATGAGCCCCCCATGAGCTCTGGTTAATTGATTCTGTGGGTTTTCTTATAGTGCCCTTGACCCCTCTGACTCCTTCAATCCATCCTCCTCATATTCTACAGGATTCCCCAAGCTTCACCTAATGTTTGGCTGTGGGGATCTAAATATGTTTCCATCAGTTGCTGCATGAAGCCTCTCTGATGACAATTGTGGTAGGCACCAATCTCTGAGCATAGCAGAATATTATTTGGCATCAATACATTGACATTTGTAGCAAGGCTAATCATGTTTGGGTCTATCACAGGTCTCTGGGATGTCCAGCCTCTTGGTCCTGGCATTCCAAGCAGTGTCATGGATGGGCTCCCTCTTGTTCATGGGTCTCATGTTGGACAGCCATTAGTTGGCTACTCCTACAGTTTCTGTGCCACCTTTATCCCAGCACATCTTACAGGCAGGAAAACTGTAGGTATCCAGTACAGACCATGTATCCCCTAAATCTAGAAGTCTTAGTTAGGGTCATCATTGTAAATCCTTAGAAGTTTTCATTGCACTAGGTTTATACCTCACTCCAAAATGACCCTCTTTCCCAGTTGTCTCTCTTCCAGTACTTTCTCCTTCCATCCACCCCACCACCTCATCCCTTCTGTTCCCATCCCTATCTGCCTCAGTCCACCCTAATCTATTCTTTTTTGCCATAGGTTCACTACTCACCCTTTTCCCTTCCGAAAAGAGCAGACCTCCCAGGGATATTAACCAAATGTGGCAAAACAAGTTACAATAAGACTTAAGACTAGGCACACACCCCCGTATCAAGACTGGACAAGACTTTCATTCCAGTAGGAGGAAAGTGGTCCCAAAAGCAGTAAAGAGTGAGAGAAAGCCCCTGCTCCCACTGCTAGGAGTCCCACAATCACACCAAGATACACAACTATATGTATGCAGAGAACCTAGGTCAGGCCCATATAAGCTCCCTGATTGTCACTTTGGTTTCTGTAAGCCTCTTTAGTCCTGGTTAGTTGATTCAGTGTGCCTTATTCTTGTGGTGTCCTTGAACTCCTAGGCTCCTATAATCCTTCCTCCCCCATCCCTTGGGATTCTCTGAGCTCCAGCTAATGTTTGACTGTGGGTCTCTATATCACTTCATATCAGTTCCTGGATGAAGCCTCTCTGATTATGATTATGCTAGGATCTGGTTTACTAGCACAGCAGAATATCATTAGGAATCATTTCATCAACTTTTTTTTGCCAGTAATGTTTGATTCTATCCTAGGTTTCTGGGCTGTCCAGCCTCTGGTTCCTGGCCCTCCAGGCAGTGTCAGGCATGGACTTCCTCTTGTGATGTGAGTCTCAAGTTGGAGCAGTCATTGGTTGTCCACTCCCACAAGCTCTGCACCACCTTTACCCCAGCACACCATGTAGGCAGGACAAACTATAGGTTGAAGGTTTTGTGGTTAGGTTGGTGTCCCAGTCCCTACTCCTACTCCTAAAAGTATTCCACAAAATAGAAACAGAAGGAACATTGGCAAATTCATTTTATGAGGCCACAGTCACCCTGATACCCAAACCACACAAAGATGGAACAAAGAAAGAATTACAGACCAATTTTCCTCATAAACACTGATACAAGAATACTCAATAAAATACTTACAAACCAAATCCAAAGACACTAAAAAAGATCATCCACCATTATCAAGTGGGCTTCAGCCCAGAGATGCAGGGATGGATCAATAGATGAAAAATCTGTCAGTGTAATCCACCATATAAGCAAATTGCAAGAAGAAAAACTGCAGGATCATCTCATTATTTGCTGGAAAAAAAAGAAAACAAACCTTTGATAAAGTTTTCCAGTGCAGATGAAATTATAATACAAGTTGTAATGTGGCTCATCTGAGATAAGCCCAGGAGTGGGCATTTCTTTTTTCTTTCTTTCTTTTAACTTTTATTGATTATTTGTGGGTTCATCAAGCATTCTGATCCCACCTGTCTCCCTGTCCTCTCAAAGCTGCCCTCTGCCCTTGCAACCCCCTTCCCACAAATCAAAACCAAATTTAAAACAAAACCCAAACTAAACAAAAGCAAAAAGAAGAATCTTGTCGTGAAAGCTGTTGTGTGCCCTATTGAATCACCCTTTAGTCCATTCATCTTTACTTGCAAGTAGTCATTGTCACAAGTCATTGGTCTGGTTTCAGGCCTCTGCTTTCTTCTATACCACTGATAATGGGTTCTCAGTGGGGCTCCCCATGGAAATCCTGTATATGGAGATCCTGCTGTTTTGGATCTGTAGGTTTGCTCCCTTCACATGCTCCAGCGTACATAAATCCAGCAGATGTTGGGGTGAGCCAACTCATAGACCTGATTCTGGGCCTTAGTGATAGCTGGGTTGGTCAGCTTGCCAGCTTTCTCTCATTGTCACTACCCAGGTGAGCTCTCCAGGGCTGCCTTGGCTAGCTCACCCAATGCAGTCTACAGCAAGGAGCAGAACCAGTTCTCCTACCCTCAGGCCCTCAGATACAAGTTTCCCTCACTTGCATTGCCAGTGCCAGCTCTACTGTTTTGCCCAGGCAATGTTCAGGGCCCTATCTCCTGATTGCTGTAAGGGGAACAGTAGGGCAAGGTTGAGCTGTGTACTCTCCTGCTCCCATTCCCTTGAGGCTGGCTCACTTGCTCTCCTCACAACAGGATCAGTTCTAGTATGCTGTCCAGGACCTGCTCTCCTGTGTGCTACGGCTGGTATGAGGCAGCGCTAGTCTCATTCTTGTGATATCTTATCTGCCATTGGTAGCAAGGGGCAGAAAAGTAAGAGGGCATCTTTCCAGCACCCCTGCTATCATATAGCAGACTGAGGGAGGCAGGGTCAACTCTACTGCTCCCGTGCCCTGAGGGCTGGCTCAATAGTGTCCCCTACCACAGGATCAGCTCTAGTGTGGTTCCCAGGTGAGGTGCATGCCTATAGTGAGGGTAGGTCCATCTTTTCCCAGTGTAGGGGCAAGTTCTCCCCTGAAGGATAGGGCCATATTGCCTACTGCAGTACCCAGTGAATGGTAGGGCCAGCCATTCCAGGGACAATGAAAGGCAGACTGGTTCAGCACAGAATGGTTCTAATGATACCTGTGCTAATACAGGCTATAGACATCAACACAAACCCCAGCTACAGCAGGACCATGGACCCAGACATGGCCCTTGGCAGCAGCTCAGCCTGGATGCCACCATGAACCCTGTGGCAGCACAGGCCACCCAAATCAACATGGCTCTGGTGGCAGCATGGCTCCTGGGCATCAACATGGTCCCAGGTGGATGACCAGAATCAGGGTATCTGCAGTGCCCTCAGTGGCAACAAAAGCCACAGACACCACCTCAGAACCTAAGCTACCATAGGTCATGAACAGCAGCCCTGGCCCAGACAACAACATGGCCCTAAGTATTAGCACAGGCCACTAACCCTAACCCTAACCCTAACCCTAACCCTAACCCTGGTGACAACACAGCCCTTAGATGCTTTCATGACCACAGTGGGCATCTATGTAGTCTTTGGTGGAACCTTGGGCCATAGACATTAATACAGAGCCAGGCTGTGGTAGTACCACAGACCCAGACGTGGTCCTAGGCAGCAACCTGAGCCAGATGTCACCATGGTCAGGTATGACCCTCCAGCAGCATGGCCTTCTGATACCAACTTGTCCTCCAGGTGGCAGCCCATCCCCCTGACCCCCCGGGCGCTGCAGAGTAAGCATTTATGATGACAATCTAGTATAATGACACTGATATTCAAGCCATGTTGTGAGTTTTAAGTTCTTAAGCTAACCAACCAAGTGGAATGCAGCCCCATAGTGGTGTGGACCTGTGTAAAAATCTAAAGGATTGAGTTATGAAATTTGGCAGTGTCAGATAGAATCCTTGGGGGAAGCCTGCAATGAAAACAGAATTAGTAAAACAGGATGTAACACAGAACTTGTGAGAAGATAACATTTCATTGCCACAGATAGAGATTAGAAATATGAATAACTGCAAAAGTAAGTGATACAAACTAGGGTTTGTGTTGGGTATCACACTATAGGACTCCTAGGCAGGTAAGAGCCCCCAAAACACACACACACATACACACACACACACACACACACACACACACACACACACACACGGGAATAAAAGCTCCTAATGACTCTCTTTTGGCTAACACTATCTTGAACCATACTGTAAAATCATTGAGAAATTTAAAGTTTGCTTTTTTGTTGTTGTTTTGTTTTCTTTTGTTTTCAGATGGGTTGTCACTATGAGGTCCTGGCTGATTTAGAATTTTCTGTGTAGGCCAGGATGGCTCTGAATTCCCAGAAATCTGTCTGCCTCTACTTCTAAGTGCTGGGTTAAAAGATGTGTGCCACCACCACACCAGCCAAGAATTCTTTCTGAAAGTATGTAAACGTTGGGGTCAAGGCAAAACCAATGAATCATTGCAGTCTTCACTGGTGAAATTTAAACAAATAGATTAAAATTAATCCTTAGACTAATGACTAACTTGGCCCTTTCTAGGAGTGATGGAGAAAAATGAACACATGTAGAGAGTGAAAAAGTTTAAACTATTGCTGAATTTTGAAGAACCCATGAGTTTTAAAGGCAAAAAGAAGGCGATCCCCTCAAGGGCTATTTAAATTTGAGCTCACCAAAGCATGTACTAATGTTTTAACAGCTGGAGCAGTTAAGCATCCTTCTGTTTTAACAGTTTTAATAGCCTATGACAAGAGGGCAAGGTTAGACACCCAAAGAGCTCAGCAGCCTCCGGGGCAACACCTGAAGTGAGTGAGAGTCTGTTCTGATGGAATGCAGCAGCAGTTCCTGTAGAACAGGGGTGTTTAATAGACTGTTCTTTGTATTTAAATCAAAGTGGGTTTGCCCTTCACTTACACTTGACCATCAGCCCGCACACAGCTAGCTGGAAGGGATGGTGCTGCAGTGCCAGGATGCAGGAAGGAAAGCAGATCGCTGCCTCCCACCATACACAGAGCTCCAGACTAGTGTGTGGAAGCGCAGGGGTGCTGTGCTCACACAGACACCACATGGAGCACACTGGGATCTGGTCACAAAGTGTGACAGAGCTTGGGAGACCATTGTGTCCGTTCAGTTTAAAGTCTGTAAAACTGAAGAATTGCATCCAAATCCTGCTCCCCTATCTGTCCTCTGTGAACTCTGAGGCCTGCTTTGCTCATTTATCTACAGACTTCCAAGTCTCACTGCGGCTTTTTATTCTTTATGCAAATCGTAAAAGGAGACGGGACATGAACCCTCCTGGGAACATATCTATTAGGACATGTAAGTTTGACATGGAATGCTTAGTCTCAGAGATAGGTGCTAAAACTTTAGTGTACCCCACAATCACCTGCAGGTGATCTAGAAGGTCCAGGGAAGAGCCTGAGAAGTTACATCGCAAACAAGTACATAGATGTTGCCTGTGTTACTCATACCTTTTGAGCAACTGTTGTAGAAACCCTAAGCCAGGGTTCTCCAAGTCACCTTTGTTGAGTTATTCACAAGCTGGTTTTTAAAGGGCTGAAGATTGCAATATGGGAATAGAGAAAAAGGATACCAAAAGGCAATAAAATATTAATTGATAAATGAATTCATAAACTGAATCTATAAGAACAGTTTTCTACCTCTATGTTAGTGCAGTCCTTAAAAATCCAAAAACAGAAGAAATAAACATATTCCTCACATGGAAAAAAAACTTTCAAAGGAATTCCACCAGGTTCAAAACTTGAAGTAACCATAATTGGTTTTCTCTACCTCTCTTCTGGTTTATATCACAGTGGCAATTTCTGCCAGACAGAAAGTTAGCTCTGAGAGGCTAGTCAACAGCACACACACACACACACACACACACACACACACACACACACACACACACACACATACACACACCAGGAAAACTATGGCATACATAGTAATGCTGGCAGGTGACTGTCTTAAGCTGGAACAGTTCAAGACTTCAAAAAAGGAGAGATAAAGCACAATTAGTGGTGGTAGTCTCCAGTTAGATCAGTTGGAATCTGTTTCAGGAAGTCCCTTAGCAAGGGACCATGCCCAAGATGCCACTGCTATTCCCCCTAATAAATGTTTCAACATTAGAGGTCCTTAAACTACTACATACATGTTTGCATCTTCTATATCTACTTAAAACAGATTGAATTGTGGGTAAAATGGACTTCTGAGAAGAACAAGTCCCTTTCCTGCAAGTGTCCATGGTGGGGGAAGTCAGGAAGAGGTAACAGGGAGCTGAGGAATATAAGCCCCATGCCTGTCAGGATCAGGCCACTGAAGCTTGATTCAATTCACTCATATACCAGAGAATATGTTCTTGCTTCTTTACTTGTTAAAATTTCACTCTGCCTGCTTGTCTGATAACTGTGTCCCATTTGAATTTTTCCTTTTCAGAGACACAAGGACCAAAACTGCTGCTGGAGTCAAGGCTGGAGGAGACTCGAAACCTCCCTAACATCTCCATGCAACAAAATGCCCACTGGCTTCTTGAGAAGACATCATAGAAGACACAGTTGAAGGGCTCTTCTTGTTGTATAAGGTCTGAAGTTGTTCTGAGGCTGTCAGGTCACAGAAGGAAAAGTCTTAGCCCACTCTTCTCCAATGACATCATAACATAAGCATTTTTTACATGTTTGCTATTACCCAGAATACTTACACCAAGAAAGACATACTTACTTTTTAAAAAGAAATTAATTGGAAATGTATCATTACAGACAACACTACAGACAAGGACAGTGCCAAATATCACTAATTCTTGAAACTGCAACAGCAAAAGTAATCTGGGGGGAAAATGACTTCTTCAAATGCTATTCAAGGTGCTCTGTCTTTCATTTTCACTTTTTCCATGATGCTGAGTGTGAAATCCAGGCCCCTTGTAAGTCGTTAGCATTAAACAACATGCATAGTTCATTCTGTTCATATGCTTGCTTATCAGTGCATGCATGAAGCAGAAAGTCTAATACATCATGGGCATCATATCTGACACGGAAGCGGACTCATTCACAAATTGCATCAGAAGGGTCTTCGTTAATATTAGAGCGGTACGAACGTCTTTCCTCCCACCATTCGGAGACTGGCCGCACATCAATTACAGTTTAAATTAATTCCCCTTTCAGCATCTCTTCTGATTCCCTTCCAAGTCCAGTAAACACCAAAACTCCTCAGTCACAAAATACATCAGCAAGAGTATGGCTCCATCGAGCCCCGATAACCTTTCTCACGGCAAGAATAATAGAACATGACTTTCTTGGACCACTTCCATCAATTTCTATTAAATTTATCCTCCAAAGCTGTCAAGGCGCTCATTTTTCCTTCTTCCTGTAGAGAGTGCCAGTGGGTTGGGGGCAGTGGGGGAGAGGTTAAAAAAAAAAAAAGAATTGGTGCTTCAGCCTGAGAGGGACTGGGGGTGGGGGACGGGACGGGCAGGGAAAGCAAGGACAACAAATCCTCTATGACCTGTGTGGACCAGCCACAATCACAGACACTTCACTTAATCTCACCAAGGCTATTAGGAGCTACATTTCCAGGTTGCATCTAGCTGCTGGGAAAGATAACTGCCTTGCAGACTGCAATATACCTTGAGAGAATTAGATTTCTCTAAGCCAAAGATTGAATTCCTCCAGCTGCCCCCTTCTTCACTGTAACCAGGGCCTCGTGCATGCAATTTCATTTTCCTTGTGCACAGGGCACATGACATCCTGCTAAATCGGCCAGAAGTAGCTAAAGACAGAAACACTAGGTTTTGTGATGCTGCTTGCCAGCCTGCGTGCTTTGTTTGCCCACTTCTCCTAAAGGACCTGCTTGGAAAAGTTAAAAAAAAAAAAAAAAAGCCTTCATCAGAAAAACTATAAAACAAAAACACCCACTTCAGCTTCCAGGAGCCAATTCAGGAAAGGACAGCTTTTACTTGTAACCCTCAACAATTTGCTGTGAGACATATCCACTGATTGGCAAGGTTTACTGGATAGAAAGAGCATAGAGAAGGGAAACCATTTGTTACTAGGCCTATAAGCAAACAAATATCAGCTCAAGGTTAAAAAAAAAAAAGCAGTATGCAGATAAAGTTTCAAGTTTTGCACCGCTATCAGCAGATAGCATGCCCTCTGTGAAGTTTCAGTTCATTTTCTAGACAGAGCCCTGTTCGCCCTGCTCTGTGCTCCTATACTATTCCTGGCACCTGAACTATATTATTTGTGACTTTGCATTACAATTACCTGTTTGTATATCTGTCTAGTCCCCCACCCCCTGTAATAGGACCTCCTCAGGAGCATGAACTGTATTTTTTTTTTTTTTTTTTGCTTTTATCTCCAACCTCTATGCAGTATTTACATGTGGCTGATGCTTTACCTGGCTGAGTTGAACAAATGGGAAGACATAAATCAATTTTTCATAGATTCCTTCCAGGAATCCCATCAATTTGTTAACAACAAAAATACTCTCTCTAAAGCTAAATCAGAGAGTGGTAGGGGAAATGAAGGTGGTAAGGAAAGGCTCCTAATGCATTAACCTGCTATGAAACAAAATAATAAAACAGAGGATGACATTTGATGGTCAGATCAGTATTGTCAGCTTAGAGGTAGGAAAATACCCTCTAGCAAATCCTATCACACTGCTTAAAGCTGGGTATACCTGTCCTCTCCTCTAAACAGGACGCAGGTATGGTTGAAGCATGCAAAATATGCTGTCTTTGAAAGTTTGGGGATTGGCTTGTGTAAAAGGACATCATGGGGTATTGAAGTTGTTCCCTGAATTTATTATGACAAGAAGAACACCAACAAAATCAAGTTCTGCCTCCCTCATCTATCTCTCTGTGAGAATCCTTACATATTATCTACCCTTTTACTTCTACTTAGATCCCCCTTTACAAACCTCCCAAACAAAAGGGACCTAAAGGTTTACATATTAGTAAATAAGGATCAGGAGGGAATGCAGCCCTTGTCTTACAGGACATTCATACAAGGTAATATCTACCTTGTAAAGGCTGACCCTTTGGGGTTCATCCATCATATACTGACTAGCTCCTTCTATTTAGTCCCTGTCAGAGGCATCTTTCCAACTGACCAGAGTCTTCATTTTTTCAGTACTCACCCCTCTTAATCTTCAGACATTTGAGACTTTATATTCTTCTTGGTCCCCAGAGGATGGTCCATGATCTATCACAGGCTTTAATGTACAAATGCCTAAAAATATAATACTATATCCCAAATCCCAATGCTATAGCTCTAAAACTTCCAGAGAAAAACAAGAATTAATGGATCTGTCTCAGATTCCCAAGATCTCCAAGATTTGGTCATGCTCTTATGGGCATATTGCTGGTTAAACTAGGCCTGTTGACTGATTTTTCTTCACATAAGCAGAATCATTTCTTCTGTACCTTCCAGTTAGCTTATGTGATTCTGCCCCAATTACACAGAGCCTTTTGTTCTTGGAAGGTGTTTGAGTTCATAAAATAGGAAAGGTTAAGTGGAGAGTCCATCTATGCAGCTATGAGGAAATCGCCATCTATGCCAGGATGATGCTCTCTGATGATATATGATCCTATAAAGAAGGCCTCAGTCCCGCTGTATATGTAAGCCCAATAAACTCACTGGTTCTCCAAGTTGGAATAAAGTACAATTATATTTTTTGCGGATGGACAGCTATTAGAAGGGGATATTTATTCACACCATCCCAGGGAAAGAATCCCCACAACAGTAGAGTGTGGGTTTCTTCTTTTGCTTTAGTTTTTTTTTAACGTTAGAAAATAGTGGCCTCAACTTGGTATGCCAGACTTTGTTGACTCCTCAAGGAAGGCCTTGCTCCCTCTGAGAATTGGATGGGGGTGGAAAGGAAGAATGAGGGGTAGGATGGGGGTGGAAAGGAAGAATGAGGGGTAGGAGAAGGGGGAAGGCTGAACTGGGATTGGTATATAAATTGAAGAATAAAGTTTCTTAAATAAAAAAAGAAAATGGAAGTATTATACATGGTTCCTATGCTTCTTTCCAGCATTTGCTTCCTATGTGATATTTTCCACTTGAAGAAATAGGAAAGAAAATTAGTTACTATTGCATGGAATGTGAAAGATATAAAGAAAGTTATTTTTGATCCTTGGCAACTTTGTTTGCCTCACCCTTAGTAAAATTCTTATGAAGACCAATTCACTGAAATAATTTGAAATGGAAGAAATGTAACAAGCTTATTTTTCACCACCAAAATACAAATGTCAATGAAGACATTGTACACAGACACTATCTAGAAAAATGGAATGGGAGACCCTCTAATTTGGAAGAATTCTGTTCAGGTCAATGTCATAAACAAAAAATAAAAACACCTAATTTCATAGCTTTAGTAAGTCCAAGTAAATATTGGGTGCTGAGGAGAAGACTAGGGCTACAGCCAGAAATTTTAAAGGAATGAAAGAAAGAAAAGTCACCCTGGAAAGTATTCCATCTCCTAACAGCTCTCCAGCCAGCAAAGTCCCTTCGACACGCATAATTCTGCAACCTGAGCTGTGTATGCAAATTGTTTGCATTTTTTCTGACAAGTTGGTATTATTTATGAGTTTGCCAACTTTACAGCTAACCTTTTACCCTGTCATATTGCTATGCACTTGCAGGACTAATCCAGGCTGCTTAGCATCTTTCCTGCAATGTGCAACATGAAACTGGAGTTATGAAATCATAATTTCTGATAGAAAAGCAATCACCAACTAAGTCAAGGAGTTACACTAATGATGGAGGAGCCAACTTTCCAAACACATGCACCATTCTTATTTTGTTTGTTCTAATCTTTTTTGTTTTTTTTTTTCTTTTCATATACTCTTTACAGTAATTAACTGCAACTATAAAATGAATAATGGTTTGAATATTTTGAGCAGTATTTTTTGAGGGGCAGAGATAAGAAACACATGGGAGACTCAGCCCAGAGTGTCTACACAATCTTTCTGTTAGTAATACTACTACTGACCTAGGCTTTGGACAGTCCAATGCATAATGCTGGACATTCCTGTGGAGAGACAACTTGCACATCTATTTCAGAGATTATTAAGATCAACATTCCTGTTGCTGCATTGAGCCATAATTATGAAAGCAAAGGACTGGTTTTTCTCTACTATGTCACTAATGGTAGATATTTATTTCAAGTTTTAGATGAGTGCTTCTCTAAACACCTTGAATTATACCTATGCTTGAGAACTGAATCATTTAAAAAGCCTAATGATAAATGGTACTAAATGAGACATGTGGCTAAATTAAGCACATCTATACATGTGCACATAATTACACAGAATGTGCATGTATAATTTGCCTGCAACAGTATTTCCAGCTATACCTGAAATCCCAGGTGTTTTCAAAGAAGGACAGTTTTGTGATGTCATCCCATTAATAGAGAGCCTTGTTACCATGGGGACATCTAATTCTTTCTCTGAATAACATTTAGTTCTGACAATTGAAGCTACAAAACTTCAGTTTAGCCATGGACCCAGTTCCTCCCAGCACTAAAACATATAAAGTTATAAAGTTCTAAGAATCACCATTTTGCCTGAAAAGGCATTTAATTTTAGACAAAGTGTAAATGAAGTATATGCATATAAATAAATATTTTTCAGTTCTTTTATTTCTTGTATCCTATATCACAAAATTATATAATGCTGAATCCTCTCTATTCAAGGGCAACTAAGAAAAATAACTCTCATTTAGGTATTGGCTCATTTATTCAGCACACACACACACACACACACACCTTTTAAATATGTCTAGTATCCAACATTCATGTATTTTCTTATTCTGGGTGACACTGATAATTATTACTTGTATTGTGTGTTTAAAACGGAAAGGTCTATTGTGATGATAAATAGGAACCAGAGAACTGAGTAAATACAGACAAGAGACCTTTAAGATCGAGAAGAACATCTCTGGCAAGACTTCAAAAGCAATGGGATGACCCGCCACTCAGAAAGGAAACTAAAATCCCCTTCCATCTGGTCCCACTAAGAATAAGCACACATGATATTGTCTGGCAAAGAGTATATTAAACAATCAATAGGCCTTTTGGGCTGTAGCTGAAGCACACAGAAAATCAAAGCTAAAGCCAGCAAAAGAGCAAGTGCAGAAGGGCAAAGCAGATAATCTACCTGAAATAATGACGCAAAGCATTTCTGGGTTGTGCCCAATAAAGTGCTCATGACAGAGGCTGAAAAGGCAAGCATGTTTCTTTTCAATGCCTTCAGAAATTGTCCAAGTCTTGATGCCAAAGAGGAGAGGATGAATGGATCTGCTAGACTTGGATCACCTTGAAATCTCAGTAGTTTTGTAATATTGGTCACTCGGCATCTCCAGAGTGAAGTGCCCCTGAGTTCTTCATGGTTAGAGTGCTCTCATGTTTTGATCACCCCTACAGCTTTCAAGAGAAAAAACAAGGCAAGACTGTATTCATGAACAGAGCCATTTATTAAAGTCTCTTCTCTACTGAATACACAAAGCTGTTATGACTTTTACAAGACAAAGGGGGATGAAAGGAAATCCTACCAGAGTTCTGGCTCCATCATGTTAATAAACAAATTTCATAAAATAAATCAGCTGTCATTAGCTTACTTTACAAAAGTTTTAACAGCAGTTCTGCCTAAAAGTCAATGCAGTATTAATGTTAAGGTCTTAGTTTCTGCTGATGACAAATTTCCCTCTAATAATGGAATTTCCCAGGCTCTATATTTGTCAGCTAGGTGGCCTTGATCTCTAATCTCCCATGCACCCAGTTTTTTCATCTGAGAATTGTGCTAATAAAAACGATTATTCATCAGGTTCTTTCTATACAGCCAATGCAATGCTTTTAAGTATTAACTGTGCAATCTTCACAAAACATCATAGCTTCCACTTTGCAGATGGGACAATATAATGCACAGGGGGACAGAGAACTTGCCTAGCATCACATAAGCAGTATGTGGCTGGGTTTGTGATTTGAGGTCAGGCAGTTGGAATCAAAACCTTTACTGTTGGTCACTAAACAGAATTCCTGAAATAATAACACTTCCCATGCAAGGTGCTAATTTGAACTCTGTAACTCTTTGTGTGTGTGTGTGTGTGTGTGTGTGTGTGTTGCTCAACTATGTTTTACTCCAAGATAGCCATCAAGCCCAGTAAATGGATAAATGAAACTGAATACAATCATGGTTTTGCTACCAATCTATATTCCATGGCTTTAGACCATGCTTCCTAAAGAAAATCACTTTTCTAATTTGTACTGATACCATGGGGATGATGGAGACCCTGCTCCAACCCTACATGCCTGAAAATTGAGATTTTGCTCACCATCCTTTTCAATTTGTTACAACAACCATCTAATTATACAACCACTTAATGAGTGTCATTATGCACTCTGGTCAATGTACCCTATCCATCCTGATATATGTACTGTCATTAGAGCTATTGAAGAACTCTGATTCTGGGACACCATTCCAAACAAATATAGAATAATGATCTCTGTGCCTGTGGATTACAGGAGTGAGAACTTCCCACAGTGTTAAATGCTATCGAGTCATCAAAAGCCCAATTTTAAACCTGTGAGCTAAGGAGCATTTAGAGAGCTGAACTTTGACATGTTGTGACATTCTGTGCCAGAATTCAGTTCTGTTGGTTATATTTCTTTTCTAAGTACTACATCTTAAAGCAGCCACCGGATGAAGTTGGAACACCTGAGTTCAAACACTGGTTTCACAGACTTTCTTTTAAACCTTGAATGCTAGGCAGTTGAGTTTCCAGGGCATTGCTTTTGGTCCAAGCAGTATGGACAGTGAAAGAAAGGTTAGCTAGCCCATGGCTCCATAGGGATGTTGTGAAAACAAATGAGATGTGGGGCCATAGCATCACTTTAAGCTCTTGGGAGTAAAAGAGATTAAAGAGGCATAAAATTGCAGTAGTTACGCTTTAATTTTTTTCAGCATTGCAAGTGAGAGAGAAAGGTTCCCACCTTGGTAAGTTTTGAGGAATAAGATCCCACAGCTTCATTTTCCTTATCTGAAGCAGAAAAAATAATAAGGATCTGCCATATCCTCAGGCAACAATGAAGAATAGCCATGCCCCGCATGGGGTGAATTACCTGCCACCAGTTGGCCATCACACAATGCATGCCCCTACAGTGGTTGTGAAAAACTAACTCTAATGAAACAAAGAAAGTGTTACATTGCATAAAAGAGGAAGTTTCTGGATTGAAGTCCCCAGCTAGAATATTGATCTAATAGAGTCTAAAAGTCCGGAAATAGGAAACTTTCAGCATTTTCTTTTAGGAGAACTAAAACTGCATTTTGCCAGTATCAGAGATGTTCTCTCATAAAGTTAAAGCAGTTCTGAAACAGAATTACAAATAACCACCCTGGTTATCTCCCCTGCTTCCAAATGAAGAGTCCCTGACAGGTGATACAGATAAGTACTGTGTAGCCTGTCACTTCATCTTCCTTAAGAAGGCACCATAATCCATGGAACTCACAGAAACCCTTCCATGACTTCGATCCCATGCTGACATTCAGGAGAAAAAGTTGACAGCCATAGATTAAAAGAAAATGCTGCATTGAAGAGATACTTACAATAGGTAGCTCTGACTAAAGATGTATTTTGGCAAGAATTAACTGAAAAGACACATTGGCACACTGACATGTATTTCTAAGCTAGGGGATAAAGCTAATACCTTTGTCTTAGTCTCACTGGAGCCCACATTTACGTATAGGATTTGGTTTCTTCATCTACTCATTCAAGAAATATTTATTGAGCAGTGCAATGGAAGTCCAAGGTGATATTCTATCTGATCTAATTTCCTTCCTGGGCAAGTAACTATCCAAATATATCCTAAGTTTTCCTTCTGATATTACAAGAAGTTATGGTGACCTAAGTCCTCGGGAATAGAAATGGATGGGAGTGATAGAGGACAAGTTCAGCATTACTTGTTCCAAATGAAACTCTTAATCTAGAATCTTCTGTCTTCAAACTGTTTACCAAAAATATCAAAGGTGATATGATCATGTGAGACAGAAATAAACATCTGTATTTTGGAGTATCCTTATTGCTTCAGTTTAGCCTGAACCTTCATGAATGGAAGTTCTTTTAGATACCAGATCTATGCAATGTGTTACTGGTGACTATGCTTAGAAAAATCCTGAACCCACAGACCATATATCCTGATGTTTACTGTCTTCATTAGGACTTATGCTGTGAAGAGGTACATGATCACAGCAACTCTTATAAAGGAAAAACATTTCATTGGAGTAGCTTACATTTTCAGAGGTATAGTCCATCATCATCAGGGTGCAACATGGTAGAGTGCAGGCAGACATGGTGCTGGCTACATCTTGATCTGAAGCCAACAGGAAGTAAACTGAAATACTGTGTGGTATTTTGAGTATAGAGGACCTCAAGGCCTGCTCCCATAGTGACACTCTGCCTCCAACAAAGCCACATCTCCTAATAGTACCACTCCCTTTGGGAACCATTTTCTTTTCCTGGCACCCAAATGCTTGTAGCCTTATCATAATGCCAAAATACAGTCAGTCCAACTTCAAAAGTCCCCATAATCTATAAAAGTCCCAAACTTAGTTAAAAACATAAAGTTCAAAGTCTCTTCTGACATTCAACCTCTTAACTGTAATCACCTATAGAATCTAAATCAAAAAGCATGTCACATACTTCCAACATATAACGGCAAAAGATATACATTACCATTCCAAAACATAGGGAAGGGAGCATAGTGAGAAAATACTGGACCAAAGGAAGACTGAAAATCAGCTAAGCAAACTCCAAACTCCGCATCCCCATGCCTAATGTCAAAGTGCTCTTCAAATCTCCAACTCTTTTCAACATTGTTGCCTGCAACACACTTCTTCCTCTTGGGCTGATTCCATTCCCTATTAGCAGCTTTCCTCAGCAGGTATCCCACAGCTCTGGGATCTCCAACATCTTGGAACTTCCAAAGCAATCCAGCATTGTTCTCCACAGCTTCATGAAACAGCCTCTCTGAGCCTCTATTCAGAGATACTTCTGCTACATGCCTGGCCTCAGAAGCTTTCCTTGGTCACAAAGAAATGTTCTATAATGCCTTTCTTCTATCTTTTACTCTAAAGCCAAAAACCACGTGGCTGAAGTTGCCAAGTTCTACAGCTTGCAGGGGCTGAAACATGCCCCTCTAGTTCAATTACAACTCCAACAGCTTTCTGTTTTTGCATGCTTTCCTTTACTTCCTAAGGTTGGCTGTACAGGAACTTGCTCTGTAGACCAGGCTGGCCTCACACTCCGAGATCTGCCAGCCTCTGCTTATGGAGTGCTGGGACTAAAGGCATGCACCACCACACCCAGTTCTAAGCTTTTCTTTCATTCCTTTTTACAAGTTGGAAATTTAGCTGGGTGGGGTCTTTCCCAGAGGTCACACTCCCTTTATTCTCTTTCTTAATGTGACTATTCCCTTAAACACAGACTTAGCTCTGTTGTACTTCCTAGTGCTCCTTTTCTTCTCAAATTTTACATTTTGTATTTTCCTTTCTCCTTTTTTGTTATAAATCTTCATTAGCATTAACACTAATAATTACAGAACAGAGTCTATACTAGGCAACTTTGAGGTTTTCTCTGCCAACACAATTAATTGAAATCTCTTCACTTTAGCCTCAGGCAGACTTTTCGGACAAGGGCAAAAAGCAGCCACATTCTTCAGAAAAATATCCAAGACTGGTCCCCAGGTCACATACAAAAATTCTCTCCTCTGAAACATATTGATCCAGGAACCCATAGTTCAAGTCACACTCAGCACCACTGTCTTCCATGTTCCTATTAGGATGGCCTATTAAGCTAAACTTAAATCAAGCATGGTCAGGCCTATCACAGCAATATCCCTGTCTGTGGTACCAACTTCTGCCTTAGTTAAGGTTTCTATTTCTGTGAAGAGACACCATGCCCACAAGTCTTACAAAGAAAAAACATTTAATCAGGGTGGCTTACATATTCAGAAGTGGGACTGAGGCAGAGTCCATGGCAGGTGAGGCACAAACACCCCAGGCAGACAGAGCTTAAGTAGAAAGTCTCAATGGGAGAAAGGGAAGGGAGTGGATAAAGGGAAGTAAGAGGAGGGAGAGAAAAGAAAAAGAGGGAGAAAGAGAAGAAAAGGGAGACAGGAAAAATCCCTTCTGTCCCTTCAGAGAAAAAGTAAGAGAGAGCAAAAGTGGGCAGAGTTTGCCTTTTAAAGGGATCCATGCACCTGCATGCAGACTACATAGTGACATAGCAACCATAGGACCCTGGGCTGGCCAGGGTACTGCCTGAGGGCATCCTGCTAGGTGATGGGGGCAGGCCAGCATAATGCCTAAATCTTTACAATCATAGTGCAAAATGGTGGAGTGGAATCAGACATGTTTCTGGCTACATCTTGATCTGAAGACAACAAGAAGTAAACTGAGACAGTGAGTATTATCTTGAGCATAGGAGATTGCAAAGCTCACCCCCATAGTGACTCACTTCCTTCAACAAGGCTATCTACTAAAACAGGCCACACTTCCTAATAGTACCTTTCCCTTTGAGCACCATTCTCTTTCAAACCATCACATCTACTCTCCTCTTCTATTTGGGAACCATAATTGATATGAAAATTGCCTACTATATTCAATGAAACTAAAACAGGATAGTAAACAGCACATAGTAATGAACTAAGAGCTGGACTTCTGTGACATAGATCTAAGGCCATGTTCGCATTCTCCCCTTCATAACCACATCCTAGAATGAGCTATATGACTTGTGTAAAACTACTTTTCTTCTGCATGAAAAAGAAATAATATTAATAATAAAGTATCCATAAGATTGTGGTTAAAATTAGGAGACCTGGGAAGCATGTAAGTGGGCCTTGGCCCCTCCCAGAGATCTGCCTATCCCCTCTGAGCCATTCTGAGCCCCTGCAGGCTGGATCCTTGACTACCATCACCGGGCTTCTGCTAAAGAGGCCTCAGCTGGAGAGTGCCAGGCCCAAGCTAGATCCACCTATCAGCCCTTGGAACATCCAGAATCACAGCCTCCTCTTTGAACCCCATTGCCAGTCTTCTGATGGAGCATGAACTTTGACCCACATTGCTGGGCTCCTGCCTGAGGAGAGAACTCCTAGAGAGCTTGGACCACCCAGAGCTACAGACATCAAACCTCTAACCCCCATAAGCCCACCTGGGGAGTACCAGAGAGAGACAGAGAGAGAAAGAGAGAGAGAGAGAGAGAGAGAGAGAGAGACCCCACCTACACCTATAGGAAGAAGCCATAGGGAAAAGGCAATACAAGAAAACACCTGACAATAGAAAGACAAGCATAATACCATCAGAAACTAGGAAATAAACACCAACTAGACCTGAACACCCAAAAGCAGATGAAGCAGAAGAGAATGACTAAAAAATAATTGTCATAAAAATAATAGAGGCCCTCAAAGACGATATGCGAAAATCCTTTAAGGAAATGGAAGAAAACAGAAACATTTGGCAAACAATCAGGAAATACACATGCAAGCATAACCAACAAATACAAGAGATAGAAAAGAAAACTCACGTGCAGAAGATAAACTGGAAGAAATACATTCATCGACCAAAGAAGATTGTAAATCCAACAAATCATTAAACTAAAATATCCAGGAAATGTGGGACACCGTGAAAAGGCCAAACATAAGAATAATAGGCATAGAGGAAGGTGAAGAAGCCCAGCTCAAAGGTGCAGAAAATATATTCAACAAAAACATTGAAGAAAACTTTCCCAATCTGAAGAAGGACATGCCCATGAAAGTACAAGAAGCATACCAAACAACAAATAGACTAGACCAAAGAAAAAAGACCCATCAACATATAATAATCAAGACACATAACATACAGAATAAAGAAAGAATGTTAAGAGCAGCAAAGGAAAAGGACAGGTAACATATAAAGGCAGACCTATCAAAATTACACCTGACTACTCCATGGAAACTTTCAAGGCCAGAAGGACCTGGATAGATGTGCTACAAGTACTAAGAGTCCACTGATGCAAGCCCAGGCTCCTATACCCATCAAAACTCTCAATCATTATAGACAGATTTAAAAAAAGGTATTTAATGACAAAGCCAGATTTTCAAAGTATGGATCTACAAATCCAGCCCTACAGAAAGTTCTGGAAGGAAAACTTCAACCCAAGGAAGTTAACGACGGTCACAAAAACATAGGCAATAGATAATCACACGTCACTAGGCACCAAGGGTAAAGGAGGACATATATATTCAAATAACACTGCCAACAACAAATCTAAAAGAAACAAGCATTAACAATCAATTGTCCTTACTCTCCCTCAACATTAATGGTCTTAACTCACCTATAAAAAGACACAGGCTAACAGAATTGATAGGAAGACAGAATCCATCCTTCTGATGCATATAAGAAACACATCTAAGCTTCAACAATAGACATTACCTCAGAATAAAGGGCTAGGGAAAGATCTTCCAATAAAATGGACCCAAGAAGCAAACAAGTGTGGCTATCCTAATATCTAACAAGTTAGACTTCAAACCAAATTTAATCAAAAGAGATAAAGTCAGTCATTTCCTATTCATCGCAGGAGAATCCATCAGCACAAAGTCTTAATTCTGAATGCCCCAAATATAATGACACCCACACTTCTAAAAGAAATGCTACTAAAATTCAAAGCTCACATAAAACCTCACAAACTTATACTGGGAGATTTCAACATGCCACTATCACCACTAGACAGGACAACCAGTCAGAAACTTAACAAAGAAACAAAAGAAATAACAAAAGTTATGACCCAATTGGGTCTAACAGACATCCAAACACAAAAAAAAAAAAAAAAAAAAAAAATATATACTTTGTTCTCTACTCCACATGGAACCTTCTCTAAAATCAACCACATTAGGCGACATAACAAACTCCAACAGATTTAAAAAAAAAAAAAAACAAATTGGAATAGCCCCCTGTATCTTATAAGACCACCATTCTTTAAAATTGGAGTTCAACCCTCGTCCTCTTCCGCCGGCTATTGGCCAGAGGTGAGTCTGGGCCCAATTGGGGCTGCCTGTCCCCTACAACCTCTTTTCCCCCCTCCCCCGCCTGAACTCCCTGGGTTGGCCCCTGAACCTGCCAGAAGGTCCTGGATAGATGTTCTAAAAGTATTAAGAGAACACAGATGCTAGCCTAGGCTACTATATCCAGCAAAACTCTCAATCAATATAGACGGAGAGAACAAGATATTTAATGACAAAACCAGATTTTCCCAATATGTATCTACAAATCCAGCCCTACAGAAAGTATTAGAAGGAAAACTCCAACCCAAGGAAGGTAACTACGCCCACAAAAATGTAGGCAACAGATAATCCAACTACACCAGAAACCAAGGGTGAAGCAGAACTAATATATTCACAATACCACTACCAACAACAAACCTAAATCAAACAAGCATCAACAATCAATGCTCCTTACTCACCCTCAACATTAATGGTCTTAACTCACCTATAAAAAGACACAGGCTAACAGAATGGATACAAAGACAGAATCCATCCTTCTGCTGCATACAAGAAACACAACTTCAAAGATAGACGTTACTTCAGGGTAAAAGGTTGGGAAAAGATTTTCCAATCAAATGGAAATAAGAAGCAAGCAGGCGTAGCTATCCTAATATCTAACAAGTTAGACTTCAAACCAAAATTAGTCAAAAGAGATGAAGATGGTCATTTCATATTCATATCAGGAGAAATCCATCAACACAAAGTCTCAGTTCTGAACATCTATGCCCCTAATACAAAGTCACCCACATTCGTAAAAGAAACACTACTAAAACTCAAAGCTCATATAAAACCTCACACACTTATAGTGGGAGACTTAAATACACCACTCTCAACACTAGACAGGACCACAAATCAGAAACTCAACAAAGAAACAAAAGAATTAACAGAAGTTATGTCTCAACTGGGGCTAACAGACATCTATAGAACATTCCATCCAAAGACAAAAGAATATACCTTCTTCTCTGCTCCACATGGAACCTTCTCCAAAAATCGACCACATACTAGGTGACATAACAAACCTCAACAGATACAAGAGAATAGGAATAGTCCCCTGTATCTTATTGGACCACCATGCTTTAAAATTGGAATTCAACAACAACACAAATAGCAGAAAACCTGCAAACTCATGGAAACTGAACAATGTGCAATTGCACCACTCCTGGGTCAAAGAAGAAATAAAGAAAGAAATCAAAGACTTTCTAATATTCAACGAGAATGAGGATACAACATACCCGAACTTATGGGAAACCTTGAAAGCAGTGCTACGAGGGAAGTTCATTGCACTAAGTGCCCATATGAAGAAAACAGAGGATAGTCACATAAGAGAATTAACAGCCCAACTGAAAATCTTAGAACAGAGAGAAGCGAATTCACCCCGCAGGAGTAGACGCCAGGAAATAATCAACCTGAGGACTGAAATCAACAAAATAGAAACCAGGAAAACAATACAAAAAATCAATGCAACAAAGAGTTGGTTTTTTGAGAAAATCAACAAGATAGACAAACATTTATCCAAATTAACGAAAAAGCAGAGACAGAACATGCAAATTAACAAAATCAGAAACGAAATGGGGAACATAACAACAGACACAGAGGAAATCCAGACAATTTTCAGGTCATACTTTGAAAATCTGTATTCCACAAAAATTGAAAATTCAAAGGAAATGGACAAGTTTCTGGATAACTATCACTTACCAAAATTAAATCAAGAACAGACAAACAACTTAAATAGACCTATAACCCACAATGAAATAGAAGCAGTCATCAAAAGCCTTCCAATGAAAAAAAGTCCAGGGCCAGATGGATTCAGTGCAGAATTCTACCAGACATTCAAGGAAGAACAAATACCACTACTCCTCAAACTGTTCCACAAGATAGAAACAGAAGGTTTATTGCCAAACTCTTTTTATGAGGCCACAATAACTTTGGTACCCAAACCTCACAAAGACACAACTAAGAAAGAAAACTACAGACCAACATCCCTGATGAACATCGATGCAAAAATACTCAATAAAATACTGGCAAACCGAATTCAAGAATACATCAGAGAAATCATCCACCATGACCAAGTAGGCTTCATACCTGGAATGCAGGGATGGTTTAACATACGAAAATCTATCAGCGTGATCCACCATATAAACAAACAGAAACAGAAAAACCATATGATTATCTCCCTAGATGCGGAAAAAGCCTTCAACAAAATTCAACACCCTTTCATGATAAAGGTCTTGGAGAGGTCAGGGATAACAGGAACATACCTAAACATAATAAGGGCAATATACAGCAAACCAACTGCCAACATCAAACTGAATGGAGAGAAACTTAAGCCAATTCCTCTAAAATCAGGAACAAGACAAGGCTGTCCTCTCTCTCCATATCTCTTCAAATCGTACTAGAAGTTCTAGCTAATGCTATAAGACAACAAAAGGAGATCAAGGGGATCCAAATTGGAAAGGAAGAAGTCAAACTGTCTCTATTTGCAGATGATATGATAGTTTACATAAGGGAAGTTCTAGCTAATGCTATAAGACAACAAAAGGAGATCAAGGGGATCCAAATTGGAAAGGAAGAAGTCAAACTGTCTCTATTTGCAGATGATATGATAGTTTACATAAGCGACCCAATAAACTCTACCAGGTAACTCCTACAGCTGATAAACACCTTCAGCAAACTAGCAGGATACAAGATAAACTCAAAAAAATCAGTAGCCCTAATTTTTTCAGACAACAAAGAGGCAGAGAAAGAAATCAGAGAAACGTCACCCTTTACAATAGCCACAAGCAACATAAAGTATCTTGGTGTAATGCTTACCAAACAAGTAAAAGACCTATATAATAAGAATTTTGTGACTCTAAAGAAAGAAATTAAAGAAGATACCAGAAAATGGAAAGATCTCCCATGCTCTTGGTTAGGTAGGATTAACATAGTAAAAATGACAATCTTGCCTAAAGCAATCTACAAGTTCAATGTTATCCCCATTAAAATCCTAGCACAATTCTTCACTGACCTTGAAAGGATAATAATCAACTTTATATGGCAAAACAAAAGACCCAGGATAGCCAAAACAACCCTATACAATAAAAGAACTTCAGGAGGCATCACCATCCCTGACTTTAAGCTCTACTACAGAGCTATAGTCCTGAAAACAGGCTGGTATTGGCACAAAAATAGACAACTAGACGAATGAAATAGAATCAAAAATCCTGATATTAACCCACACACCTACAAACACCTGATTTTTGCAAGACAGCTAAAAGTATACAATGAGGTGAGAAAAGCATCTTCAACAAATGGTACTGGCACAATTGGATGATGGTGTGTAGAAGACTACAGACAGACCATGTCTATCACCATGCACAAAACTCAAATCCAAATGGATCAAAGACCTCAACATCAATCCAGCCACACTGAACCTCTTAGAAGAGAAAATAGGAGGTACCCTTGAACAAATTTGTATAGGAGACCACTTCCTGAACATAATTCCAGTAGCACAGACACTGAGATTGACAATTAATAAATGGGACCTCCTCAAACTTAGAAGCTTCTGTAAGGCAAAAGAAACAGTTGACAAGACCAAATGGCAGGCCCACAGACTGGGAAAATATTTTCACCAATCCTATATCTGACAAAGGGCTGATGTCCAAAATATACAAAGAACTCAAGAAACTAGCAAAAAAAAAAAAAAAACACCAAAAATCCCTATTAAAACATGGAGTACAGAACTGAAGAGAGAATTCTCAACAGGAAATCAAAAAGGCTGAAAGACTCTTAAGAAAGTGCTCAACATCCTTAGCTATCACGGTAATGCAAATCAAAACAACTTTGAGATACCATCTTACTCCTGCCAGAATGGCTAAAATTGGAAACACCAATGACAACTTATGCTGGAGAGGATGTGGAGAAAGTGGAACACTCCTCTACTGCTGGTGGGAGTGCAAACTTATACAGCCATTTTGGAGATCAGTATGGCAGTCTCTCAGGAAAATGGGAATCAGTTTACCACAGGACCCGGCAATCCCTCTCTTAGACATATACCCAAATGATCCATATCCATGCAACAAAGACATGTGCTCAACTATGTTCATAGCAGCATTATTTGTACTAGCAAGAACCTGGAAGCAACCTAGATGCCCTTCAACTGGAGAATGGATAAAGAAGATGTGGCACATTTACACAATGGAATACTACTCTGTGGGAAAAAAAAACAATGGAATCTTGAAATTCGCAGGCAAGTGGATGGAACTGGAAGAAACCATCCTGAATGTGGTAACTCAGTCACAAAAAGAGGAACATGGTACGTACTTGCTCATACATGGATTTTAGACCTAGAGCAAAGGATCACCAGCCTATTATTCACACCGCCAGAGGAACTAGGATACGAGGTGGATTCTAAGAGATTCATATAAGGTTCCTCACAGAAGGGGGAAGGAAAAGTTCTCCAGAGTACATGGGGAGTGGGGAGTGGGACAGTGAGTGGAGAGGGAACTAGGAGAAAGAGAAGGGGAGGAGAGGAAAGCACGTGGGACTAGGAATATTGAGTCAGGGTAGGAATAGAAGAAAGGAGAGAGAGAGAGAGAGAGCATAAAAGAGGGAGCTATTATAGAATTGAAGAGAATACTGAACCTAAAGAAATGCCCAGAGACCTACAAGACTGACTCCTACTAACAATTTGAGCAACAGCAGAAAAGCTACTATAAATGCTTTTCCTTGATAATGAGACCAACTTATCAACTAACTTATCCACCATCATGTGGCCCTCATCTAATACATGTTGGAAACAGAAGCAAACACCCACAACTATACACTAAGCTGAACTAGAATCCAGATGCAGAGACGGAGGAAAAGACCATGCTGCAGAAACACATAGAGACAGCAGACCTGAACAAGGAGGAGCTAATGGGCCCCCAGACTGTTAGCTTGGAATCCAGCATGGGACTGAATCAAGCCCCCCCCCCCGGAATATGGGTCTCAGCTAGAAGGACTGAGCAGTCTAAGGGACCTCAGACAGTGGAACCAGGATGTACTCCTGGTGCACAAGGACCTTTCGGGCACATCCCCCATGGAGGGATACTCCCTTATCCTAGAGACAGAAGAGAAGTTCTAGTCCCTACTTCAAATGCCTTGATAGATTTAAATGACCCCCCCCGGATGGCATCACCCTACATGTGGAGTGGGGGGTGGGGGTGGGAGGAGAGGGTGGTCTGGGTATATGTGAGGGGGGAGAGAGAGAAAGAGGGAGGGAACGAGGGAGGGAGGGATAGAAGGAGGGAAGGAGATATGAAGAGGGAACTGGGACCAATGTGTAAAATAAGAAAATTTAATTAAATTAAATTTAAAAAAAGAAATTGGATCTTGGGGGAAGCAAGCAAATCAATGTTGTGGTTATTCTACCATGATTCTTTCATTCAAGTTCTATGGAGAGAAACTAAAGGGAAATATGAAAACATCATTTTATCCAAACTGTTACAGAAAGCAGGTATCACCACCATTCTCATTTTTTGGTAATTTTCTTACTCCTTGAGAATTTTGTTACATGTATTTTTTCTTATTTTGATCCCAGTTGCCTCTCCCTCCTTCCCATGCCTCCCGACCCCCTCCCATCCCATTCTCCCCCACACACTCCACAGGGAGGGTGATTCCTTCCAGGAGGGATCATCAAAACCTATCAAGTCATTTGGAGTAGGGACTAGGCTCTCCCTCCTGTCCCTAGGATAAGGGAGTATCCCTCCATGGGTAATGTGTTCCCAAAGTCCTTTCATGCACCAGGGATACAACCTGGGTCTATTGTCAGAGGTCCCTCAGACTGCCCAGGCATGTACAATATGTTAGATAAGGAAATAAGGTCTCAGAAAGAACACTGTATAGTAAACAGCTGAATTAGAATTTGTTCCAAGATGTCTGATTCCAAAGCATATCATACTATATCAGACATACTATAATCATTTTAGTCATCATTAAGCTACTAGTCCATTCAGAAAAGTTCAACAAGGTCTTCTTACCAACTAATAGGTAAACTCTTGTGAGAGAACTTTCAGTTCTGAAATCCAACAGATAAGCTGTTAACTTTTCTCAATTTTTCATGGGTATTTTGCATCTGTGCTGTTTTGTATTCTATTTGAATTCTTTCAGCTCAACTAGTATCTGAAACTAAAATTTCAACACTTGAAATAGGAAATACCTCTATCCAAGACCTAATAAGTTGCCTGTTATTACCTAGGTAATCTATCAATAATTATTCTGAATAATTTTGGTGTGAATAAATGAATGTATATTGAAATTTAAGTATAGAAACACCTACCAAGGTGGTTATTTGTTAGATTGAGGCATTCTGTTTTGAAAATAAATGAATGGCAATGAAATATTTAATAAAAATCTATCAAGCATGAGAACTTAATATACAATAAGCCCATATGGGAAATAACCATTTTCTGAAATTATATGTCAATTGCTTTGACCTCAAAGACATAATGAAATGTTATACATCATTTGTTGTAAGGGTCCAGTTCACAGAAGCTATTTTCAACCTCAGTTGAAACTGAAATATTGGACAATTGTGTTAGAAAAATCACATAAATATATAGTTAGAACAGCAAAAAGAAAAACAAAAGAAAAACATCAAGATTTTGTTCTTTGGTAAAAGTAGGTTTAATTAACAGAAGATAAGGAAGTAATTACTGGCTTCTAAAGGTCCCAGAAATATTTACTGTGCATTTGCAGTGAATTTAGAAGTTCAAGGCATCTATTCTTTTGTCTTTATAAATCCATATCAAAACTTCAAGCTTTTATTTCTCTAGGATGGAGTTATTGCCAGGAATGCTGTGTACAGAATAGTTGGGATAAGCTCCTTTTCCTTATAAGTAGAATAAAGAAAGAGTGGGAAATCTTTTAAAGATAAATGGGAATAAATGAAAAAAAGTGAGTTGTGCAAAGGTTAAAGGGAAGACAAGAAATGCCTAGTGTGAAATTTACTGACCTATATTTAAGAAAATAAAGGGATAGTGCAATAAATATCTTCATAAAACTTTGCATTAATGAGAAAAGCAGCAGGGAGCTAGTTCAATATTCTTTCACATTGTCTTAGTTGGGGTTTCTATTGCTTCAGAAAAAAAAAAGCAAGTTGGGGAGGAAAGGAAGGTTTTATTCAGCTTACAAATCCGCATTGCTGTTCATCAGCAAAAGAAGTCAGGACAGGAACTCAAACAGAGCGGGAACCTTGAGGCAGAAGCTGATGCAGATGCCAGGGAGGAGTGCTACTTACTGGCTTACTCCACATGGCTTGCTGAACTTGCTTAATTATAGAACCCAGTCTAGGGATAGCACCAGTCTAGGGATAGCACCACCCACAAATCCTGGGACCTCCCCCATTGATTACTAATTGGGAAAATGTCTTACAGCTGGATCTCATGGAGGCAACTCCTCAACTGAGGATCCTTCCTCTCTAATTGAGTCAAATTGTGAGTCAAATTGTGAGTCAAATTGACACACAAAAAAGAATAACATTATCAACCAAAGAAAAATTTGATCAATACGAAAAACAATCAACAGGGACAGACAGCAAAGGAGAGACGGTGGAGAATATTCAGTTTACATAAATAGGCTAATTGCAGCCTGAATTACATTTAAATTCAAAAACAATAAACTGATATGTTCTGTGTTTATGAAAAGCAGAACAAAAAGAAATAGTGAAAGGTTGTTTTGTCTGCTTTTTTAAATTAATTTCTTAGAATTATAAAGTGTAAATTCCTTGGGATGATGTCCATCCAAAAGTTATCATGGTAAACATGAAAAGTCAAAAGAAAAACAAAAACAACAACAAAAAAAAAAAACAGTGACTATTATATAGGCATAAATTTGGATAATAAAAGAAGAGTCCCAGAAAAAGCTTGTAAACTATCTGCATAGATTTAGCATAGTTAGAGTGATGTTTACTGCTAAAAATGAGTGAGAAGGAAATTTTCTCTGCATCGTAGATAATGCACAAAGTCTATTTAAACTTCCGTTTTCAACCTCATTCTCCTCTGGCCCTTCTCTCCTCAACCTGCTCCATCCTTTCCATGAAAACTGGCCATCAGCACCAAGGATAGCTGCCATTTGTCTCACAGAAGTTTAACACAATTAATTCAGGGGTTCATTTGAACACAGACCAGGAGTCCTCCGAGCATAACTCACAGCTCCTATTCACAGTATCATCATGTCTGTAGACAGACTGGTTGCTGTTCTCTGAGTAACCAATTGGCAAAACCTAAGGATCAGAAATGACAAGAACTATAGAACACTGCTTCAGTCTTCAACCCAAACTCCTCTTTGTAAAGAGGAGCAGAATGAGGTCCAGAGGTCACACAGACTACTTCCAAACAGATCAGACTATGGGCCTAGTGAAGCTTGAGTCTCAATGTTATGGAAATGATAATGATTTTGTGCCCTTAAAATGTCTGATTACCCGTCCCTGCCAAGGATGTACTAACCAGTTCTTAGAGTATATCTGTGAAGGTGCCAATTTTAACATAAACAACAAATAAAATCAAGATAGGAAATTTTTAAACCCTTGACTCTAATAGGCTGCCTTAGCCACCCTTCTATTGCTGTGAAGAGACATTATGACCAACGCAACTCTCTTAAAAGAAAACATTTACTTGGGGTCTTGCTTACAGTTTCCAAGAGTTAATCCATGGTCATCATGACAAGAAGCAGACAAATATAACACTGGAGCAGTAGCTGAGAGAGAGAAAGGCACTGATTCACAGGCAGAGAGAGAAAGACACTGCACCTGGCTTAGGCCGTGCCTAATTCTTCTCAAACAGTTCCACTAACTAGTGACCAAGCATTCAAACCTATGAACCTATGAGGACCATTCTCATTCAAACCACCACACATACTCCCATTTCTTAACAATTCGGCAACATGAAAACATTAAAGAAACATGACCAATAGTTTCACATCATCTCTGATAGTTTTCAAAAGTACAATGAAAATTCATCCTTGTTTGTCATGAAGAGCATATACTACCCAAAATGTCCCTTAATTCAAATCTACTGAAAATGCATCTAATGACAGTATGTTTGTATTCCATTGAGTAATCACTACTCCTAAGAAGCCAGGCTCTTGAAATCTGACCTATATGTTTCTCCTTTTCCCTTTCAGAGGAGCCCATGCATTTATCACAATAAAGCTATCCTTTAGGCTTTCAAGCTTGCTTGTAATCCCAGCTATTCAAGAGGCTGAGGCAGAAGTGGAAGGCTGGCTTGCTCAACCATCTCATTTTTTTTTTTTAAGTTTTATTACATGGACTCACTGTGTATGTGCATGTAAGTGCCATGGTAGATGTGTGGCAGCCAAATGACAACTGGTAGGGGTCAGTTGTCTCCCTCAAACTCATGAGTCTCAGGAACTGAATTCAGGTTGGTGAGCTTGTCAGCAAGTGTTTTTATCTGCTGTGCCAACCTACCTGCCACAAAAAAAAATATTTTTAAGTGTTTACCCTTCAGTTCCATAAACAACTTGAGGATGGTTACAAAGTCTTCCAAGCTCATTTGTTCTGAATGCTTACAAAATGGTGCCAAAAGAAAACCACAATACAATGCTCTAAGGATATAGCTGTAGTTAAAATAAATGTCAGTGGAGTGTTCAGTCACATATAAGAGATTTATAAAATTTCCAACCAAGGTTGAAGGTCCATGGAAGAAAAGGGAGATGAAAGATGATAAAACCCAGAAGATAGAGTACCAGACTGAAACAGTGTCTTCTTGGTTTCACAAACTCAGATAAGCTTGTTGACTGCACAAGATAAAGCCAGTCAACACTCCAGTATAAATATGACAGCAGCACCTTTCCAAAGTTCCACCTGTAAATGAGGAACTATACTCAACTGATAGCTTCTGGTATTAAGAATGCCAGTCTTCTTTAAGGATCAGCTCCTAGTAAATTGACCATGCTGCACCAGATGGCTCTATGTCATGAATATATCAGCAGCACATTGTACTTGTAATGGAAGGAGGAAGAAGAGGAGGAGGAAGATGAAGAAGGAGAAAGAAGGAGAGAAATAAGAGGAAGGCAATATGATGGTGAGATAAAAATGAATGGTCAGGGGTAGATCTGGAAGAAGTTAGGAGATAAACATGGCCACACTACAGTCTAAGAAATTCTCACAAAGTATTGTTAAAAATATTATTACTTATCTTTAAAAAAATGTTTGAAGTTGAATAAGAGAAGGGACTTATATTATAAGAGATCAAACCATTTGTAAGCCTCAAAGTTCAACTTTTAATTCTTAGTCTGCCCTTCATAAAAGACCCAGAGGAAAATTAAGTAAGTATACCTGAAAATGCACATGGTGTAGGCAATAATATATACTTCCAAGAACTGCTTTAACTGTAAGTGCTAATAGGGGACCAAGTTACTAGTAGGTTTTCCGCTGGCCTGGTCCCAGAGCTGAGGCAGCCCGGAATAACAAAGAGACTCTGTATTAGGTATAATGTTGTTGTCCAGTTACTAGTTTCTTTTTGGCTAGTTCTGTCTTAAATATGAACCCATTTCTATTGATCTAAGTATTTCCACATGGTCTCATCTTACCAGAGAGAGGGTCGTTGTTCTGCTCTCTCGGTCCTACATTTTGAATCTCCTCCCTGCTACTTCCAGCATCTTCCTTGTCTCCTACTCCCACCTATCTTGCTTTCCTATTGGACAACAGTGTTTTATTCATGAACCAATAAAAGAAACATATTTAAAGAATGGCATCTCCCATCAGGACAAGGAGATGGTTCAGTCTGTATAGGGCTTGTCATTAAAGCATGGAGACCTGAGTTTGGATCTCTAACACCCATGTTAAAACCCAGGCATGGTGGCACATGCAGGTAATTACAACACCAGGAAGAGGGAGCAAAGGCAGGAGGATCTCTGAAGCCTGCTGGTAATTTAGCCTATCCAAGTTGTTGAGCATCAATTTCAGCAAATATCCCCCAAAATAAGATAGAGACCCAATGGAGGAAGATGCCCTGGCAGTAAGCTAGCCCTGGAATGCTAAAAGCATTGACAATCACTAATGAGCAGAAGTCATGGAAGTACCACCATAGAGCTGCAGTTTTCAAAAGATGTCTTGAGCTGCAATGAAAAGAAAGAATTGGGGGAATGTGAAAACATGCAATGGAAAAATCAGAAGCAATATGTTTACCTGAAACACAAAGGCAGGCATCTGAGAAACAGCTCATAGCCACTTAAATATTCTGTACCCAGAATGCTTACCACAGTGTCTGACAGCAAACTGGTGCCTAATAAGTATGTGTCTAATTGATAGAAAAGAGAATTAATATGCCATAGAGGAGAAAATTCATATTTTCTATCATGTATATGACACATCTATGCTTCACTTTGCATCTTATGTAGTCCTACAGAATTAAAATATTCTAGAGCCAATTTTGAAAGGAATACAGGGAGATAAAATTAGAAAAATGTAATCACAAAGAGCAATCATTTTATATTACTTGCATTTGACAGGATTAACATACTCTTGTATGTTAATTGTAGTGTCTTCTGTTTCATATGTGCATATAATTTATGTTTCTAGGGACATGATTTTACTAGCAACCTATTCAAATCCATGAAATAAAGACCATAACAGTATGTATAAATATTTTCCTTTACACTAAACCAGCCATGTACACATAAAACACACTCACATATTTCAAGCTCCATCTTTGTATATCAAATCTCATTATAAAAAGAAATGTCTACAATATCTTATTTTAAAAATGCATTGACTGCTAAGATCCTATATGACTCTTGCAATTTTTTCCACTTTTGGCTTCAAAACTGTTTTTATTTTTTAGTTTTCACATTCAAATTGGTGCTTGACTTAGGCTTCTCCATGTTCCTTTCCACATCCAAGTGCATACACACAGTTCATCTCTTTCTTGCTCAATCTATTATAATTCCAATGGACCTTCAGAGGGCTCTGTGTCCTCCCAAGGGGTCATTGCATCTAATTTCCTCTTGACCCCTCATTTATTGGCATCCATGTTAGAACAGGTGTGAACAGCTTCAGCCAGGTCCATGGAGCCCATGGTTCATTGCTGGAACAAGATAAGGGTTATCTTCCTGCAGCAGATAACTCCAATAGCATTTTCCAGGATGCCAACTTCCAATTAGTGTCATCTTTTACTCCATGTCCTAGGGCAAGAGTTCAGCTTACAGAGAGTAGACACCTGAGAGATGCACACTAATGCCAAAAACAGAAGCATGTTAGCTTCCTTCCCATGGTCAAGGAAGGCAAGCCTATCAGCTGAAGACACGGTCACTGCTGTTCAGTACAAGGTCAGTCCCTTGTTTGTAAACAGATATGCTAATTTACGTTCCAACAACAAAACCAAATGTGGCTCCAGATGTTGAGCTTGGAAGCAATTGTGATTGTTGCAACCACATAAGGGGTGAGTAGGGCTGGAGAAAAATCCCATAGTTAAGACTCACAAATTGTCCTTGAGCAAAGAATGTCAACATAAACAGACAAAACTCTTTTCTCATTTGGGGTTACAGTGGTCATTTAATAACGAAGAACTTGTGACAAATAAATTGGTACATAAAAAATTTCCTACAAATAGTGAGCTGTATTTCCTACAGATAACATGTAAGGGAAAGGCGAGGACCAAAGAGGAAACAATTTTCATAAGACTATGCTACGATAACACAATGCCATTAACACCACTGTTTGGTTCGATCTAATCACAAATATGTTAAAATATCAATCCTGTGTGTGTGTGTGTGTGTGTGTGTGTGTGTGTGTGTGTTATTATAATGTATATGTGGTATGTTACTCTGATTTGGTACTTACCCTGAATGAATGCTGCAAACAGGTTACCTTGTGTGCATGGAGAGCCTGTGTCTCTTTAAAATACCAATTTTGACCCCATGAGTTGAATAGCTAACTTTAATCCAGGGACATGAAGCACACTCTAGGTCCTTTGTTTCCTTCCATAAGCTTGGCCTTGCATATAGCAGCCTGCCATGTGAAACAGCTGCAGAAGCTTTGATTTTTCAGTGAGAATCCTGGCCATCTTTGGTCTACTCCTTCAAACCCTCATGTGTAATTCTATAACCTTCCCAGCTGATTTGCTATTGACCCTTGAAATTGTTTTCATATATAAATTTGTGATTAAATAACCCTGCAGACCACAGCTATACATCAGGAATACATTGCTCCATTCTCCCTAATATTTCCATGTTACAAAAGGTCAGGCCATTGCCTTGATTTACTTTCCCTTGTACAAGAGGGAAAAGAATGGATGATAAGGATGTTAACAGCCTACTCTCATACAGAGACTAATTCTAAACTCAGGCTCACTTTAGACACTATAATTTTGGTGATTCTCCTCCTTCTTAAGTCCATCTAACAACTCTGAATTATGTCTATAAAAGGTGAGACCAAGCAAGAGTCTTGTTTGTGTGGAAAGCAAAGCACCAAAAGCAGTTGGGGCTTTTGAACTAGGTGCATCCACCTCCCTACTGCACACACTCCTACAAAGAGGGCTTGTACCAGTTATTTGAATGTCTCCTGCCTCCATTTCTTAACTTATAAAAACTGAAGATTAAATAAGACAAATTATGACATGAAGGGAAAACTTCGGGATACAGAATCCCTCAATATAAGTTCTAGTCAAATAGAAGTATTTTATGTAGCCTGAATGTTACAGATTGTCTTTTCTGAAAATTGCCATGTCAATACCTCTGCTCCTACTCACTTTCCCAGGACTTAGCTACTATTGGGAAGAAGTAGGCTCTGTTTTCTTTCTTTCTGATCTTGACAGATTTCTGTGTACCTGTAGAGATTGCAGACTGCAGGAATGATTCTTAGTCATTTCCAAAGTCAGAAACAAAAGCTAGTACAAGTCTCCCTGGTTCTGACAGTTATTGCGGTTAAATAAGGATCAGAATAAACAAACAGGCCGAATAGACGTTTATTCAGGGAGAAATAACTTACAACCTAAGCAGATGAACACCAGCAAGTTCTACCAGATGCTCTTCCTCTCTTTGTCCCACCAGCAAGCAAGCATTCCTGGCTCTTCCTCAGACCTCCTTCCACAGGTCACTTCTGCCCCTGGCTCCAGCCCCCAATGGGCGTGGTCAGTGCCACAGAAGGAGACAAAGTAAATATCCCACTACAAGACAGTGGTGCTTTTGGAACATAGACATTCCATTGTACAGCACTGCCACATTTAAATGACACATCCTCAAACACTGCCACATTTAAATGACACATCCTCAAACACCAGACCCCAAAGCATGAATAAACAGGCCTTCACATGATTGCAACCCCTCGCAGCCTTTGAGCTGCCTAATCTAGTACTGACCCTAACCTTACACACTACATCACCCAAGTTCAGTCTGAGGCTGTCTTTGGAGCAGGCAAGAAAACATGAGCAGGGAAAGCATGGAAACATTCCCTGAATTCTAGTAGGCTGACGAATAGTTGAATTAACTCTCCCCACTCCCATCTTGTACCAACAGACATGAGTGGTATTCACAGCCACTTTGAGATAAAAGATGAACGTCCTCAAAGATTCCTATCTAACTAGAATATCTCCAAACAAAATATATACCTCCCCATTATATCACGTTACAATGTTTAGGGGTATTTTATTATGTGGTTGATAATCAGAACATCAAATCTCAATGAATTGAATGTATTGTTAACATTACAATTTTAAAAAATCAAAATATGTTATGTGAGCAATTTGAAATATAAAGCTGAAATGTGTGTTCAAAAACCTCCTAGTTTTTCTTCTCTTGTAAAGTCTTTCTTGAAGTCACCCACAGGGATGGCTTGAAGGCAGCCCAGCCCAATGCTGAGCTTCTTACAGTATCACAATGAATACCACTCAAGTCTACTGGGTTTAGAGTACCAAGGGAACCAGTTACACTGCTTTATGTTTCAACTCTGAGAGTTCAGTGCCATGCTCCCATGTCCTTTTCTCCTTACATATTCCTCCCTCCTTTATAAAGAGCTTGGTCTGAATCTGGCTGATTTAGTGTACCAGGATAAAAAGCCAGATGAGAACCAACGGACTCACCAGAACAAAGAAGGATTTTTTTGAAGTGTGTAAACTGTGAAATCCACAGATGTGACTCCAAGTAAGAGAGCAGATCTCTCAAGCACAAAGATGCTGTTTCTCTCGGTCACTTCTCTAGGAAGAAGTGCCTGGACGTTCCATAACATTGATCAACATGCGTGAAGTCTGTACCAGGCAGGCGGAGTTCCACATGATAATTTTATCTTACGAGGAGCCAATCTATTATGCTAGATTTTACACAGATAGTCCATCAGTTAAAAAATGTTCTATCACATATCTAATCTCAAATTACCAGTTATTGATGTGGCAATAGGAGTCTTGACATGGCTATCTGTCTTTTTTCTGCTAGATATGCAAAATGTTTAAATTGGACCCAAAAAAAAAACCTCCACTTTTTGATATTATAGCATTTCTCCCTCTTTGTAGGTTATTATCAAATCAGAACTCAATGTTGACTATCAAAATGGGCTAGCAGTCACACATATAAGTAAAATATAAGACATAAACATGTATCAAAAATATGGAAAATAATAAAGGGGAAATTTGGATTAAGAAAAAAATAACCATAAGAAAAAAAATGAAATGATTAGAAGTAGATTAATTAATTAATTAATGCTAGATTATCCTAGCATTTTAACTAAAGCCTCGTAGAAGCTGGAAGAGCTCAATGTTCTTCCCAGATGCTTGATAAGACAACCTAAATCAGAAGGTGGTGAAATACAACCTCAGGTTACAATTGCCTCATAAATAAGTTCTCTTGGATCAGGATCAGGTTCAATGGCTTCTTCTGATCTACAGCCTTCTGTTGAGCTGCACTCCTGGGAAGCCCCTGTGGCCACAAAGTTGAAAACATTTAATTTCTGGCTCTTAATATTTTTTGCAGTTGAAGACCCCTGACTTAAATGCTACCATATACTACTAAATTTCTGGTAACTTCTCTCACTTCTGGAATCGTTGTTAGATGTTTTCTTTTCAAAGTGGTTTTCCTTTTCCACCTTGGTGGGAATGGGTAGGGGAGGCTGATTTCAAAGGCTCAACTGAGCCACTTGCTGGCAAGTTGAGAATCTGTTTCAAAGAAACTGTTCTCAAAGACACACTATAGAATCTACTTGTCTTTGGGGAAACAGTTAAGGTTTTTCCATTATTTTACTCTTGTTTAAACACGTGCTGTGTTTGAAATTGATTTTGTTGAATAAAAAGTAGACAAATTCTGTGAACTTGACCATCTATAGCCATTCAGTACAGACAAAGTGATGGTTTCTTCTTCTTCTTAAGAAAAGTCTGCCCTCACTTCAAAGATAAGTTTCTTCTAATTTTTCCAAAAACCACTGTCTTGTTCTTGAAAGAGAAG
The DNA here is from genome assembly GCF_943737965.1 of Phodopus roborovskii. Taxonomy (NCBI): domain Eukaryota; kingdom Metazoa; phylum Chordata; class Mammalia; order Rodentia; family Cricetidae; genus Phodopus; species Phodopus roborovskii. The sequence goes on along the minus strand of NW_026126515.1, from coordinate 12,044,847 downwards.
GTTGAGATAAACATGGAATATGTGTCTCCTGTGGGTTTTTTTTGTACTAGATCTTTCTAGATATAAAAATACTGATGATGAAGTTAAAAAAGGGGGAAATGGTGGTAAATGAGCAAAACAGCAGTGATGTAAAACTAGCCAAAGAGGTCCTGCCTGGTACATTTATTGTCTCTGTCTGAACTCCATTGAAGAACTAAATTAAATGGTTGTCTAAAGGAAAGGAATTGTTTTCTAGTTTAACAGAGTGAAATGTTGGTCTTGGCTAATGCGGTGGGGTATCTGAAATTGCTCTTAGGATGATAAAGTTCATCTGGGGAAAAGCCAAGGAGAAGTAGCAGCTATGTCAGCATTTCACACAAAGACAACAGAGGAAAAACGGCTTTAGAAGGTGAAGGAAGCCAGAAATTAATTTGGCAAAGTTTAAACATGAAGGAAAAGCACAAAGAATATGGCTTTTGTTTTGTTTTCTTTGGGTTTACAGTGTGGTTTGAGTTGCTTCTCTGAAATAAAAGCATATTGGAAGGGCATTTGAAAACATCTCCACACATATCTCAGTGTGCTGACAACTTTCCAACTCACATGAGCTGGGAGTGAATGGTTTGTACGTTCTCATAACTCATGACCAGGTACTTTGTTCTTGCCTATGGATGTGAACTTCCATTGCATTTAATCACCAGTTCTGTAAACCCAGCATGGTTACATTCCCAGATGGTGGCTTGCTGTGAGAATTCATAGACTTCCAGGCTAGGATTTTGCACGTCCCTGTTGATTCTTCTCTGTGTCACATAGAGTTCTCCCAGATTCTCTTTGGCAAAAAGCATCTCTTTTTCTGGAGGGATGAAATTAAGAAGCAGCATCTATAAACACTGAAATAAGCAAATGTCACTCTTCCCAACAGTATCACCAGCTGGTTTTAATATTTGTGGTATATTTTATAATATTTAATTATATAGGGAGGGTTATTGTGGCTATGAGCATATTAGGGAGAAGGCTAGAGCTGCTTGTTGCCCCTGTAGCTGGAGTTACGGGTAGCTGTTAGCTGTATTAGGAATCAAATGTGTGTCCTCAGTAAGAGCAGAATGCACATTTAACCTCTGAGCCATCCATCTCTCTAGCCCTGTCCTATCCTATTGAAAGATGGTGGCAAACTAGAAAATTAGCCACTATTTTGTTAACTTAAGTAATAATGACTCAGTCACATTATAAGCTAAACAATGATCAGGCCTCAAACTTGTATTCAAATGAATTACAAGTGGAAAGAATGCATCAACTAGTAATAAAATATTAAATGGTCAGCCCTTAAAACATACATACAAGTAACATTATACTGACAGAGAAGGTATGAAGGTTGTACTTATGTACTCAGGAGAAAATGATAAACAATTAATGGGAAAACAAGACATGAGCTTGAAAGCAAGCAAGCAGGAGTACATAGGAAGGTATCAGAGAAGAAGAAAAAAGGGGAAGGAATAATGCAATTATGTTATTATCTCAAAAATAAAATAAATAACTTTAAAAAGATAAACCACTGATATGTATAAAACAGCTTCTCAAAACTGTGAGACAAAGTCATGGTAACACATTCTTATAGTCCCAGATTCTTGAGAGGCTTAGGTAGGAGGATCATTTGAACTCCTGAGTTTAATACCAGCTTAAGCACCATAACAAGAATCTATCTCATTAATAAGTAACTTGAGGAAATTAGACATGAGTATTTCACACTACTGTGACCATATTTCATTTAATAATCATTTTTATTTTTGTTCACCTTTGAATCTCTTGATTCCATGTAAAAGTTCCATGTGCCTTAACAGAAAGGCAAATAAATGCACAAAACAGAGAAGACATTTGGAAAGGTTTGGTCTAGGCATCCAAGCTCCTGAGAATATATTAAAATTCAATTAAAACTCTGGGCTTTTGAAAATCCTCCTTTTTTATATAAACATGATACCATCACCATCAAGACAGTATAAATTGTCTAAGCATAGGGCTGAACCTGAGAGCATCCTGAAGTAAATGAGTGGTTATTCTTTTCTAATTTGAGAAGGCATTTGTCCTTTCTTTCCCCAATGTGGAGTTTTGACATCGACAAGGATTAAAATGAAGAACTGGGAGTTTATTTGGTGATTACTGCTAAAGATCATTGACCCAGATGCAAAAAATATACAGCATCCAGGTTTCTGCTTCAACCAATGAGCTAGGTCTCCTTTGATAAATATCTAGGTGGCCATATGAACGCTGGTCAATTGTTATCATCTCCTTAGCATATAGATATTTGGATAACTGACAAGTTTTCATCCAGACATTAGGCATTCAACAGACAAGAGTTTACTGTGAACTAATGTGATATATGCCTCAAAGACAGAGTTTTCAAAACATGCTGTTTTTGACCCAAAGCATTTTCTCTCTCAGGCATTTCCGGGTACAAAGTTGCAACAGTCTTTATAATATCATAACAGGACTCAGGAACCTGGCAATGCTGAATAGAAATGCCATAACTCAACTGAATCAAAGACAGAAAAGTGAATTTTAGAAAAAAGTGTCCAAAGCAGACATACTTTTTTTAAAAAAAATAGGATACAGCTCAGAAATAAAGCACAATTTTTTAGCATAGCTGAGTCCTGGGGTTCAATCATCAATACAAAACAAAAATTAAACCTAAACTCAAATTCATGTTTTGCTTAAATCCATACAACTTTTGCTTTCTAAATTATGGGTTGTTTAAAAAGTCATGTGACTATCTTTCTTGTCAAGCAAATTGATTCCATACAGAATAAAGAAAGAATATTAAGAGCATCAAAGGAAAAAGGACAGGTAACATATAAAGGAAAACCTATTAAAATTACACCTAACTTCTCCATGGAAACTCTCAAGGCGAGAAAGTCCTGGATAGATGTGCTACAAGTACTAAGAGTCCACTGATGCAAGCCTAGGCTCCTATACCCACCAAAACTCTCAATCACTACAGATGGAGAAAACAAGATATTTAATGACAAAGCCAGATTTTCAAAATATGTATGTACAAATCCAGCCCTACAGAAAGTTCTGGAAGGAAAACTTCAACCCAAGGAAGTTACCTACGGTCACAAAGATGTAGGCAACAGATAATCACACTTCACCAGAAACCAAGGGTAAAGCAGGACAAATATAGTCACAATACCACTGCCAACAACAAATCTAAAAGAAACAAGCATTAACAATCAATGGTCCTTACTCACCCTCAACATTAATGGTCTTAACTCAACTATAAAAAGACACAGGCTAACAGAATGGATATGAAAACAGAAGCCATCCTTCTGCTGCACACAAGAAATACATCTAAGTTTCAAAGATAGACATTACCTCAGGGTAAAGGGCTGGGAAAAGATCTTCCAATAAAATGGACCCAAGAAGCAAGCAGGTGTGGCTATCCTAATATGTAACAAGTTAGACTTCAAACCAAAATTAATCAAAATAGATGAAGACGGTCATTTCATATTCATTGCAGGAAATATCTATCAACACAAAGTCTCAATTCTGAACAACTATGCCCCAAATACAAAGGCAACCACATTTGTAAAAGAAACGCTACTAAAACTCAAACTTCACATAAAACCTCACACACTTATAGTGGGAGACTTCAACACACCACTCTCACCACTTGACAGGACCACCAATCAGAAACTCAACGAAGAAAAAAAAAGAACTAACAGAAGTTATGTCTCAACTGGGTTTAACAGACATCTATAGAACATTCCATCCAAAGACAAAAGAATATACCTTCTTCTCTGCTCCACATGGAACCTTCTCTAAAATCGACCACATACTAAGTGGCATCACAAACCTCAACAGATACAAAAGAATTGGAATAGTCCCCTGTATCTTATCAGACCACCATGCTTTTTTTTTCCTTCTTTTTTTTATTTATTTTATATAACCAAGTCCATTTAAATGAAAACAAACATTTATACACAATATTTGGGAATTTGGGTGTCATTCTTTCCAAACTACTTCCTGCTGTTAAGGGGCACTGTCGTGAGGGATTCTAAGAAGATGCAGAAATCCTGGCTGTAGTCTGTAAGGCTGCTTTGTCCAGCTGTTTTGAATGTAGGATCACCTGGTACCCTGTTTCAGGCGGTCTGCTTGATCAAACCACATTAGACTGGAAGGAATCCACAGCTTTTTATTTCTGTAGAAACAAAAATAGAAATACTTTTCCCCAGTAACGTGTCCTTGAACTTAAATTTTGGAGTCAAAGCATTTTTTATTTAATTTATTATTTTACAGACCACCATGCTTTAAAATTGGAGTCCAACAACAACAAAAAGCACAGAAACCCTACAAACTCAAGGAAACTGAACAATGTGCAATTGCACCACACCTGGGTCAAAGAAGACATAAAGGAAGAAATTAAGGACTTCCTAAAATTCAATGAGAATGAGGACATAACATACCCAAACTTATGGGACACCTTGAAAGCAGTAGTGTTATGAAGGAAGTTCATTGCCCATATGAAGAAAACTGAGGATAGTCACATTAGAGAATTAACAGAACTGAAAGCTTTAGAACAAAAAGAAGCAAACTCATTCCAGAGGAGGAGATGCCAGGAAATAAGCAAAAAAAATAGAAAACAGGAAAAGAATACAAAAAATCAATGCAAGAAAGAGTTAGTTTTTTGAGAAAATCAGCAAGATAGAAAAACCTTTATCCAAACTAACAAAAAAGCAGACAGAGAACATGCAAATTAACAAAATCAGAAACAAAAAGGGGAACATAACAATTGACACAGAGGAAATCCAGATGACTTTCAGGTCATACTTTGAAAACCTGTACTCCACAAAATTTGAAAATTCAAAGGAAATGGACAAATTTCTGGATAATTATCACTTACCAAAATTAAATCAAGAACAGACAAGTTAAATAGACCTATAACACTAACAAAATAGGAGAAGTCATTGAAAATATTCCAACCAAAAAAAAAGCCCATGGCCAGATGGCTTCAGTGCAGAATTCTACCAGAAATTCAAGGAAGAGCTAACACAATACTCTTCAAAATATCTAACACAATAGAAACAGAAGGTTCATTACGAAACTCTTTCTACGAGGTCACAACCAACTTGGTACCCAAGCCTCACAAAGACACAACTAAGAAAGAAAATTACAGACAAATATCCCTAATGAACATCCATGCAAAATTACTCAATAAAATACTGGCAAACCAAATCCAAAAATACATCAGAGAAATCATTCACCATGACAAAGTAGGCTTCATCCCTGGGTGGCAGGGATGGTTTAACATACGAAAATCTATCAGCGTGATCCACCATATAAACAAACTGAAAAAGAAAAACCACATGATCATCTCCCTAGATGCTGAAAAAGCCTTCAACAAAATTCAACACCCTTTCATGATAAAGGGCTTGGAGAGATCAGGGATAACAGGAACATGCCTAAACATAATAAGAGCAATATACAGCAAAACAAGAGCCAACATCAAACTCAATGGACAGAAGCTTAAGGTGATTCCTCTAAAATCAGGAACAAAACAAGGCTGCGCTCTCTCTCCATATCTCTTCAATATTGTACTTGAAGTTCTAGCTAAAGCTATAAGACAACAAAAGGAGGTCAAGGGGGTCCAAATTGGAAAGGAAGAAGTCAAACTGTCTCTATTTGCAGATGATATGATAGTTTACATAAGCGACCCAATAAACTCTACCAGGTAACTCCTATAGCTGATAAACACCTTCAGCAAACTAGCAGGATACAAGTTAAACTCAAAAGAATCAGTAGCCCTACTTTACTCAGACGACAAAGGGGCAGAGAAAGAAATCAGAGAAACATCACCCTTTACAATAGCCACAAACATCATAAAGTATCTTAGGGGAATGCTCACCAAACAAGTGAAAGACCTATATAATAAGAACTTTGTGGTATTAAAGAAAGAAATTAAAGAAGATACCAGAAAATGGAAAGATCTCCCATGCTCTTTGATAGGTAGGATAAACATAGTAAAAATGACAATCTTGCCTAAAGCAATCTACAAGTTCAATGTTATCCCCATTAAAATCCTAGCACAATTCTTCACTGACCTTGAAAGGATAATAATCAACTTTATATGGCAAAACAAAAGACCCAGGATAGCCAAAACAACCCTATACAATAAAAGAACTTCAGGAGGCATCACCATCCCTGACTTTAAGCTCTACTACAGAGCTATAGTCCTGAAAACAGGCTGGTATTGGCACAAAAATAGACAACTAGACGAATGAAATAGAATCAAAAATCCTGATATTAACCCACACACCTACAAACACCTGATTTTTGCAAGACAGCTAAAAGTATACAATGAGGTGAGAAAAGCATCTTCAACAAATGGTACTGGCACAATTGGATGATGGTGTGTAGAAGACTGCAGACAGACCCACGTCTATCACCATGCACAAAACTCAAATCCAACTGGATCAAAGACCTCAACATCAATCCAGCCACACTGAACCTCTTAGAAGAGAAAATAGGAGGTACCCTTGAACAAATTTGTATAGGAGACCACTTCCTGAACATAATTCCAGTAGCACAGACACTGAGATTGACAATTAATAAATGGGACCTCCTCAAACTTAGAAGCTTCTGTAAGGCAAAAGAAACAGTTGACAAGACCATATGGCAGGCCCACAGACTGGGAAAATATTTTCACCAATCCTATATCTGACAAAGGTCTGATCTCCAAAATATACAAAGAACTCAAGAAACTAGCCAAAAAAAAAATTTTTTAAAACCCTATTTTAAAAAATGGGGTATAAAACTGAAGGAAGAATTCTCAATAGAGGAAATCAAAAAGGCTAAAAGACTCTTTAAAAAGTACTCAACATCCTTAGCTATCAGGGAAATGCAAATCAAAACAACTTTGAGATACCATCTTACCCCTGCCAGAATGGCTAAAATTAGAAACACCAATGACAACTTATGCTGGAGAGGATGTGGAGAAAGGGGAACACTCCTCCACTGCTGATGGGTGTGCAATCTCGTACAGCCATTTTGGAGATCCGTATGGCGGTTCCTCAGGAAAATGTGAATTAGTTTACCACAGGACCTGGCAATGCCCCTCTTAAGCATATACCCAAATGATCCATACCCATGCAACAAAGACATGTGCTCAACTATGTTCATAGCAGCATTATTTGTACTAGCAAAAAACTGGAAGCAACCTAGATGCCCCTCAACTGAAGAATGGATAAAGAAGATGTGGCACCAGAAAATGAAAAGATGTGGATTCCTTCCAGACTAATGTGGTTTGATCACACCAGACCGCCTGAAACAGAGTACAAGCTGATCCTACATTCCAAACAGCTGGACAAAACAGCCCTACAGACTACAGCTAGGATATCTGAATCTTCTTCGAATCCCCCAAGACAGCGCCCCTTACCAGCAGGAAGTAGTTTGGAAAGAACGACGCCCAAATTCCCAAATATTGTGTATAAATGTTTGTTTTCATTTAATTGGACTTTGTTATATAAAATTAAATAAAAAATACTCTATATGCATAAAAAAAAAGAAGATGTGGCACATCTACACAATGGAATACTACTCAGCAGAAAAAAGTAATGGTATCTTGAAATTCGCAGGCAAGTGGGTGGAACTTGAAGAAACCATCCTGAATGAGGTAACTCAGTCACAAAAAGAGGAACATGGTATGTACTCGCTCATATATGGATTTTAGACCTAGAGCAAAGGATCACCAGCCTATTATTCACACCACCAGATGAACTAGGATACAAGGTATATTCTAAGAGATTCATATAAGGTCCCTCACAAAATGGGTAAGGGACAAGTCCCCCAGACCACAGGGGAAGTGGGGGGGGCAGTGAATGGAGAGAGAACTAGGAGAAAGAGGAGAGGAGAGGAAAGCACATGAGACTAAGAAGAGTGAGTCAGGGTAGGAACAGAAGACAGAAAAGAGAGAGAGAGAGAGAGAGAGAGAGAGAGAGAGAGAGAGAGAACATAAAAGAGGGAGCCATTATTGGTTTGAAAAGAAAAGTCTAGAGACCTATAAGACTGACTCCAACTAACAATTTGTGCAAAGACTATCATGAATGCCCTTCCCTGATAGTGAGATCAAGAACTAACTTATCCACCATCATAGAACTCTCATCTACTACCTGTTGGAAACAGAAGCAAACATCCATAACTAAACACTGAGTTGAACTAGAATCCAGATGCAGAGAGAGAGGACAAGACCAGGCTGCAGAAACACAGAGACAGCTGACCAGAAATAGGAGGAGCTAACAGGGCCCCAGACTGATAGCTGGGAATCCAGCATGGGACTGACTCAGACCCCATGGGTCTCAACAGTTTCTGGGTCTCAACAAGAATATGGGTCTCAACAAGAAGGCCTGAGCAGTCTAAGGGACCTCTACAGTGGAACCAGGATTCCTGGTGCACAAAAGGACCTTGCAGACACACACATCCCCCATGAAGAGACACTCCCTTAACCTAGAGACAGAAGTCCTAGTCCCTACTTCAAATGACTTGACAGATTTACATGACCCCACCTGGATGGCATAGCCCTACATGTGGAATGGGAGCAGAGGGATGGGAGGAGAGGGTGGTCACGGTGCATATGAGGTGGGGGAGGGTAAGAGAGAGGGAGGAAGAGAAGGAGGGAGGGAGAAAGTGAGAGGGAACTGGGATCGACATGTAAAATAAAAAATAATAAAATAAAAAAAAAAACTTGATTCAACTCACAGGAGGGCAAGACAGTATAAGGACTGGGTCAGAAGTATAAAATATCATAGAATTGAAGATTTAGATTTTTTTCTAACTTTTGACTGCTATAAATGTACCTCAGAGCTTTCCCACCAACTTGGAAGAGTATGGGTCAAACTGAGTTTAAAACACATAGGCTCTGTATATTTGCATGTCTTTACATTTTATTATTTTGCATATGGCCATTTCCATAGAAGAATCACATTAAAGCTAGGTATGCCAGTTCATGCCTGTAGTCTCTGTTCTTACAAGACTGAGGCAGGATGTCTTCCATGGTTGAAGCTAACCTGAGCTACACAGAAACTTCCAAGCCTTTTGAGTCTTTCTCAAAAAGAGAGTAAGAAGAGGTGGGGATGGGAGGAAGAGAAAGAGGAGAAATTATCCAAGGTCCTCCAAGTACCATCATCCCTAGGCCAACAGCACAGCATGATTTGGGAACTTAAAAACCACATTTAGATATTCATCGCACATCTACACATCAGAAACAAAAGATAAGACTAGCAATTTCTGTCCTAACAAGCCCTCCACACATGCTCGCTACATTTTGAGAACCTTCATATTACTCCATTCACTTGTTCCACCTCTTCCCAGAAGTCTCTGTGCCAAAAATGTTTCCTTCAAAACCCCTTTCCTCCCCATGCTAATGTGCCCTTCTGCTTCAGACTGTGTGCTGCACTGTGTTATGGCTACATTGCATGTCCACAATTCCTGAGTCATATAAACTCATCAAAGGCTAGGATCAGAGAAAGCTAGGGAGCCCCCTCAAATTTTAGCATTCAGTACAGTGACTGGGAAAAACAGGCACTCAATAAGCACTTGTTAAATGCCTTACTGGTATATGAATGCTTACATATTTTACTTATTTGTATTCTATAATCTTCAGATAAATTAAATTCATATACAAGAATTTTCATTTAAGTACCATATAGCTAAAATTAAACCAAGAAATCAGGACAAATGTGAAAGCTTGCTCAATCATCCTAGGAGTCGTATGCTTTTACTGAAAGTTGGAGCATCTACTGATCACTGCTCATTGCTGTCTAGTTCCCCACAGGAAATTTGCTGATGCAGAGAAGTTCTTTATTCTTTGGATATAGATTGCACTTGAGGCAACTGAGCCACATCACATGTGGCAATAACAGTTTCGTGGATGGTAGAATCATCAAAAAATAAGTAGTTGGAATAATCTATTTGTTAAAAAAATTAATAAGTGGAGGCTGACATTGAAGTGCCCTGTGAAATTTTCATGTTCTTTCACTGTAATTAACAATATAATAACCATCTTTCCTTTTGCCCCAATGCCCAATAGGCATATCACATGTTTATTTAAAGCCAGTCATCCTTACACTACCCTTCTGTGTCTTCTCTTTGCTTTTATGTTATTTGCTTTCACTAGGATTAAACTATTTAATATACTCCATACAAATTCCATGACCCACCACAAAGTTGCAAACTACTTTATTTATTAGACTTATGTGTGCTCCCTGTGTACATTGTGTACAGTGTCTGTATGCTTATATGCACACATGTGTGGAAGTGGATGTGTCCTCACCTGTCTAGGTGCATGTGGAGGCCAGAGGCTGATACTGAGATGTCCTTCTCAGCTACTCTTCATGCTATTTTTAAAAACAGTCTTTCACTGAACCTGGAACTCACTGTTTCTGCGAGGGTAGCTGTCCAGGGAGGCCGTAGGCTGTACCCATCTCTGCTTCTTTACATAGTATTTATAGATGTGAGGTGCAACACCACCCCCAACTTTTTCATGTGGGTGCTGGGATCCAAATTCATTCCCTCGTGCCTGTGTAGCTCACTTTACCTACTCAGCCAACTCCCCAGCTCTGCAGGCTATACATTAAAGATAGTTTTACTACAGACTATAAAAGAAAGATTTTCATGTAATTAAGTGAGGTTTGACTTTGTTTCCATTTTTTTTAAACTCAATGTTGGTTTTTAAATTACCATTTCAAAAACTTAACCCTTTTCCACTTTGTTCTTCAAAAATAGAGAGCAATTACACAGTTCTCTACTGTCACACACTACAGTTTAGTTTCCCAGAAATATCAGTACCAGAGTTTAGCAGTTACATGACTTTGGACAAGGAAGTTGCTTTTCCTGTCCTGAGACTGCTTTTTTAGGCTGTAAACAAAGACTGTTGAACAACATCTTGTGAGATTAAGCTGAGGGACTCAGCAAGGTGGCATAGACCTTTAATCCCAGCACTCAGGAGGCTGAGACAGGCAGTTCTCTGTGATTTTGAACTCAGCCTGGTCTTCAAAGCAAATACTAGGACATCCAGCACTACACAGTAAGACATTGTCTCAAATAAATAAGTAAATAAATAAAATATTGGAACAGATATTTTTAATGCATGTAAAGCATCTGGCCACTTATGACTTACCAGTCAGTATTTAGCATCATCCCAGGCCACTGGGAAATAACATTCCTTAATAGTTTTAAGACCTGCTGAGATTTTTGTATGTGCTATACCTCACAATGTATGACCACAAAATTCCTACGTAAGTAGGATTACAACACTCATAAACAATGGCTGTTAACTCCAAAATAAGCCTTACCTGCTGGGACCTGGCAAGTGTCTCTTCTGATGATCTGGAGCTCTTTTTGCCCACATCATCAATAAATGTACCATCCCCCACTACATGGGAGATCATTTCTATTTTAAATGTTCATGTGCTACTTAATAATTTGCTGCAACTAGCAGTGCAAATTCAGTTTCCTTGTTTGGCTGATCAAACCTGAAGCCTAAAGATTATTGTTATATTTCATTTTCAGAAAGATAGTTCTGGGGGAATTAATAAAAGAAATATTTGAAGTTATGTCTGTTTATGTGATCCTGAGATATTGGCGATGTAATAACTAAGCAGAATTTAAGATGTCTCTTCTTAAAGCAGAATAAAATACGTGAGAAAGAAATAGCCACACAGGCAGGTCCTAGCTTTAAAAAGCCCCATGTCCAGTTCAGCCCAGGGGCTGAATACTCCATCCCTCCTCAGCTTCTTCATGTCATTGGAGTTGCTTTGACAGAGATAATGTATATTTTCAAAGCTGGAGGAATAGAAGATTAAAGCAAAGCCAATTCAAAACAGACCATTGCTGAGGCTGCACCCTTAACCAAAGCATAACTAATAATCCAGCAAATACATTGCCCAAATATATTTTCCTGTATTCCCAGTCATATCCTCCTCTTGAAACGTGGTTACCCAGGGACTTTATTAGTGTAGTTAGCCATTTTCATAAAAAGAGAGAGGATTGATGAGCTATCTGATGAATACATTAGACAGAATTAATTAAATAAGACCCTTGTCTACAAAATATCAGGATAAAATCTGAAGACAAATTTGGAAATTTATTAAATATGGTGCTCCTCAAAAGTGTCTACATGAATATCCCAAACACTGAAAGTCTTAAATGGCTCTTTCTCTCCTACGTTCCCAAAGTTGTGTGTGGAGTAAAGTGATGGGGTGGCAAAGAGTTCAACAAGTCAACTCTCCAGGAGAACAATGATGAAGGGATTAGCCAGTGGGAACTCTGCATATAAACCAAGAACTCTCCAAACCCAAACGATGACAAAACTGGGTTCAGTTAACACTCAGATTTTAAAGACCCTCTGTTTCTCTGTCTATGCCACTTTCCCCATTTCTTATTAAATATATATCCAAAAAGAATGGCCAGGTTACACTAAATACCTGCCTGTCCTAAGAAAAGACCATTTGGATTATCATTTTCTCTCTCTATAGAGGAGCCCTATTAAAAAAAAAAAAACAGCTTTTAAGATTTCTCTCCTACAATGGGAGAATATGAGGCTTTGAAGGGTTAAGTAACTTCCCCATGTTTACACTAGTAGCTGGGTCCAAGATCCATTTATCTGTTCCACTCCAGCCACATCCCATTGAAGAGAACAGATGGTGCAATAAAGGGATATGAGAGAGGAGAAGAAGCAGAAGTATCCGCTCTCAGGAAAGCAAATCTTGAGATGAGGATATCACCCTATATCATCACTATGGTCACAAAGATCCCCATCAGAAGGACACAAGATAGTCAGAGTCACACAGGAACTATGCAATGCTCCACTGCAGAGTCTGAAGACAGATGAAAAGGGTCACAAGTAGCCAGGAAAATCAAGTAGCCTGCTGAATTAGAAAAGTCAAACCAATAGGTTCTTCCCACACCCTCCAACAGAAACCCGTATTTTATGAAATCTTCATCTGGGGACTTCTGGCCTCCAGAACAGTGAGGCACTACACTATTGCTGGTGTTTCATTTTTAGTGTATGGTACAATTGCACAAGGGTATGCAGTCCTGCACAAACATGGAGGCCAGATGGCTGTCTTATCACCCTCTCTTGAGACAAGGAATAGGAACAGAACCTGGAACTAGAGTGGCAACCACAAAGCTTCCTTGATCCTCCTATCTATGGTCCCACAGCTCTGAGGTTACAGGCACTAGTACAGCCATGCCCAGGCACAGCCCTGGGTGTTGGGGCTTTGAACTCAGTTCCTTATACTTTGTGCAGCAAGCACTATTACCCACTGAGCCACTTCCTTGACCTCAATTTTGCTGTTTTAAGCCACTAAATTTATAGTACTTTCTTATACAAATGAATTAGGAAACTAATACATCTACCTTTATAAAGAAAATATACATACATTTTTCTGTACTTGCTTGTCCCAAGAAGAGCCATCTCAGAGCAGTTTACTCACAGATTTTTAGATATAGAATGTGCTGGTTAGTTTTTGTTTTGTTTTGTTTTGTTTTTTACATATCAATCCCAGTTCTCCCTCCCTCCCTCCTTTCCTCTCTCCATCCCTTCCTCCCTCTCTTCCTCCCTCCCTCCCTTTTTCCCTCTCTCCCATCCTTTCATGTCCCCCTACCACCCTTCCTTCCCATCCCCCCCACCAATCCACATGTAGGGTGATACCCTCCAGGAGGAGTCATCTACATTTGTCAAGTCATTTGGAGTAAGGACTAGGACTTCTCTCCTGTCTCTAGGTTAAGGGAATATCCCTCCATGGGGGATGTGCCCACAAAGTCCTTTTGTGTACCAAGAATACATCCTGGTTCCACTGTCCAAGGTCCCTTAGACTGCTCAGACCTTCTAGCTGAGACCCATGTTCAGGGGGTCTGAGTCAGTCCCATGCTGGATTCCCAGATATCAGTCTGGGGGCCAGTTAGCTCCTCCTTCTTCAGGTCAGCTATCTCTATGTGTTTCTGCAGCCTGGTCTTGTCCTCTCTCTCTGCATCTGGATTCTAGTTTGCCTCAGTGTTTAGTTGTGGGAGTTGGCTTCTTTTTCCAACAGCTACTAGATGAGGGCTCTATGATGGTGGATAAGTTAGTTGTTGATCTCACTATCAGGGAAGGGCATTTATAGTAGCCTTTCCACTGTTGCTCAAATTGTTAGTGGGGGTCAGTCTTGTAGGTCTCTGGACATTGCTCTAGGTTCAGTTTTCTCTTCAAACCTATAATGGCTCCCTCTTTTATGTCCTCTCTCTCTCTCTCTCTCTCTCTCTCTCTCTCTCTCTCTCGGTTTTAATTGTCAACTCAACACAACCTAGAATCAACTGAGAAGAGTGTCTCAGTTGAGGAGCTATCAACATCAAGTTTGCCTCCAGGCAGGTCTATAAGAAGTTTTCATGATTGTTAATCGGACTGTATAAACAATAGAGAACTAGATAGCTTCTGAGCAAGCACAAATACACTTGCTTCTCTTCTCTTGATTGTGGGTGTAATCTGACATGAGTTACTGCCTTGACTTCCTCAAGATGATGGAGTATAACTTGAAATTATGGGTTAAATAAACCCTTTCTACCCTTATGTTGCTTATTAGTGAAGATGTTTCACCATAGCTACAGAAAAGAAACCAGAGCAGGAAGGCATCCAAGCTGCCTCACAGCAGCAGCTCATTTGTGTGTCTCCACCAAGCTCATCTGCACATTAACACCAGACATCTTTCATTTGATGAGGCTTTGAAAATTCCACCTATCACATCGAACAGAGCATGGCAACTATTCAGATTTCATGTCTCCATCTTCCACTGATCCAGATGACCACACATATGAACACACACACACACACACACACACCTTTATTTCCACTTGGTACCTATCCAGCATCTACTACAGTGTTTGGTATACAGAAGTTTCTAAACAAGAAAAGTAGAGAAGAGAGTAGGGAAGGGAAGGGAAGAGCAGGGGAGGGAAGGTGAGGGGAGGGAAAAGAAGAGAAGGGAAGAAGGAATAGAGAGAAAGGAAGAGAAGAGAAGAGAAGAGAAGAGAAGAGAAGAGAAGAGAAGAGAAGAGAAGGAGAGACTGGAAATGGCTCAAATACCTACTTGATGAATAACTAACTACAAAGTCATGTCTATACATCTCCGTTTCACATAATCTACCAAACAAAATACAAATTATCTTGTCCTTATGGGGGCATGTCCCAATAAGCGCAGAATGGGTTGAAAATACATGTGCCAGGCAATTTGGTGTGACTGTGACATGATATCTGACATAACAAAAAAAGAAAGATTTATTTTTATTTATGGTCTGTGGTTGCTCAATTCCATCACTTTGGACCTGGGATGAGGCTGAACATCATGTCAGGGAACATGTGGTGGAGTGAAATTGCACACTTTGTAGTGCCTGGAAAACATGATAGTTCACTTTTGTAACAAAAGTCAAACCTATTAAGCTCTGAATCCATAAATGCATTAGTCATTAGTCATTCATGAGATCAGGAGCCCTCATAATCCAATAAACTCTCAAAAGTGCCACCTCTGTATATATCCTTAATTGGGGACCAAGCCTTCAACACATGGGTTTCTAGAAGGACACCTTAGATCCCTAGAAGCTATAACCTACAATTTTATACACCTAGTCTTTAGAACACCATAACTTGAAATACATGTGTACACTAAAGAATATAGTTGAATGCTATAGAATATGATTGTTTCCCCATAAATATATGGTTGATAGCCAAACATAGCTAAAAGTATCATAAGGAAAAAGTTACCATGCAAAGTTGGGTTTCTACTGGATATGCATTGCTTTCACACCAAAGTTGAAAAGTCATAAATCAAACCATGATAAGTCATGAACAGTCTATAAATTTATCTGTCCTCTGGTGTGGAAAATATTTGCTGCTTTCCTCCCAACTATTCTCACATTCTTATCTTCTATGTCTCATTGTGATCCATTCTATAACACCAACTGCAAAGCCCTGAATTATGACACTTGTGGTGGATAGACATCAGCCAAACAAGATTTGTGTTGTCCCTTTGTTTAAACTTTGAAACCGATGGCTTTCTACCTCCAGCATTCAAAAGGGAATGACCTGATGTCTAGCCACATAAAGCAAATTCCCCTTTGCCTGTTGTTGCCCAAAGAAAGCCAACTCACTGGAAGTCCTATAACATGTTATATGCCTCTTGGTAGTTCCTCTACTCTAACAAGATACAAAATAATTTCCATTTATCATATGGCAGCAATTATGGTGAGACTTCTGCATGTCATGTGCTCTACTCAATTCATAGGACACGGGTCTCAGAAAGTTTCACAATTTGTCTCAGAAGGACTTGATGCTAAACAAGAACCAAGCTCTCGCTTCTTTATATCCCCACCACCATACATGAAGAATGTGCACAGTAAATCTGTGTTGATTGCATGGTTTATTAAACAAATGCTAAAAGTTCTAAATATAGATAGACATGCATTGCAATTTAGCTAGACCTTGACAGATTACACAGCATCTAGCTGAAATCCTTACTTTTATTGATAAGGACAATGAGGTACAAATAAACTGATTAGATAAACTAAATGACTACAGATAGAATTCATTTATGTCTCCCTCTCTTGCCTCCTAACACACTGTGCCTTTTAATTGGACCCAGATATGACAGCTAAACTAAGTCCTAGGGACAGCTCCATTTGACTCGTTCTGAACTTGCTCAAATATCCAGGCCAGCTCAACTGTACAAAGTCAGACACTCCTTCCCAATCCTCACCTGTGCCTCTCTCTTTCTCTCTCTCTCTCTCTCTCTCTCTCTCTCTCTCTCTCTCTCTCTCTCTCTCTCTCTTCCTCTCTCCTTCCTTTCCTTTCTCCCTCCCTCCTCTCTCTCTCCTTCCCTCCCCCCCCACCTCCTCTCTCTCTGCAATGTAATGCTGCAGCTAGTACCAATGACCTTCACAGTTGCTGGGAAGCAATATGTTTCATTTTCTGAGAAATAAAGGAAGTGTTAATATCACAGATCTATGTCTAAAATGCCCCTGGGCAAGTTTCTTCTCTAAGTTTGTTCTCTCATTTCCAAATTTTTTTAGTTTTTTTTTTTTTTTTCCTTTCTCTGTGTTAAGATTTCACAGTGGCTTTGATCTCAGAAGCATGCAACTTCTCCTTGCCTGACTCTCACCTCCCACCCTGAGATAATTCCACAGAAGTCCTTTCAAGTCTAAGGCCAGTTCCTATGCTCTGTCCACAGGGGCATTCAGGATCGATAACACTGAAGACAGATGTAGCTCAATAGGAAAATGTAAGTGTACCTGCATATAAATGGGTCCAAAAACATGTAGCTATGTGTCCTTATTGAATGCACACATCATAGTTTCTCAGGACACCTCTATTAACACAATCTCTGGGTACTTAACTCCTGGAACAAACTGAAAACAGTAATGGGACTCTGTGACAATGAAGCAGAGCCTGCAGCCCTGAACTATTGCTCAGTCTCTTCCAATTAATGAGAAAGATGCTTCAAGGGAGGGAGATATTCCAATCAGAGCAAAAGAGAACATCACAGAGAAGTTTCTCTTTCCGCCTTCTCTTTTCATAAACATTATAGTTCATTCTTGGTCATAAAAATAGGAAGTTCAAACAATGACAAACATTTGGCAGGCAACTAGAAGTGAGTTACTCATGAGAAATAAACAAAAGGGCACCGTGTGTTTAACAAACCTGTACTGTTTTTCTTTGCACCTAAATGTTTATCTCTCTCCCACCCTGTGTGACTGTTCAGAAGGCAAGGAAGGACAGGAGGATAAAAGAGAGAGATGCAAATTTGGACAGAGAACTAACACAAACGTGCATGATTGCTTTGTGAATAATAAACCTCCACATGTAAATTACCTGCCTTTCCAGAAAATTCAACTCATTTAAAATGCCTAATGGATGAGAAGAGCTCTGAATCTAATACAATAAAAGCAACTAAGTCAAAACATCTTTGAAAACAAACAACAGGGGGAAGACAGTCAGCCCACCCTCACCCTTTCTATCTTCTGAAAAGCAGTGATCCTGAGCCCTGGGAGGGGATCCATAATTTTGATTTGAAAACCTCTTAGGGAGGTCCTTTGTATTTTCCCTTTCTTTCTTCGAAGATCACAGCGGCAATTTTCTTTTATCGTCAGCTATTTATAGTTTTCTTTTCTCAAAAATTCTCGGCCAGAAAGAAGCTGTGCAAAAAAGTATTTCAACAGCCACATTATTTTGTAGCACTCTTCAAAACTATTAAATACAATCAAGTAGGGGAAGGAAAAAAATCAGTCCCCCCCCAAAAAAAAACTTGTTCGTTATCTTTTCCACTTGGTTTGTTCTCCTTAAAGAACTGGCGGCCAAATAAATAGTCTCCTCCTGGCCCCAAGATGGTAAGAAAAGAGCTACTTGGATGTAGAAGTGAAAACATACCAGAGGAAGAAGATGCTTGGTATCACAGCTTAACAATTAGCATAAACCCCAGTCCTGTTTTGTTTCAGACAATTAGAACCTTCCACATATGCTAGAGAGATTGGAGTGAACTTAGCCAAGGTGTTGAGATTTGTCAGCAACCAACAGTCCCCAAAAGTCATTTCTTTTGTGTTCCTAGTAGAGTTGTTAAAAATATGATTTGGAGTCAAACATACACGTATCCAAGTTCTGGCTTGACTCTTTGCTAATCTCTTGACCTTGGGGGAATTCTTCTCTCAGCCTCAGCAACCCACTCTTCAAACAGGATGACTTAGCACTTAACAGAGAGAGCTAACACATGGTGACCACTTGAGGCCAAGAAGATGCTTACTCTCTGCGATATGATATCCTGGGTGTGAGAGAAAATGGCACTTCTATATACGCTAGAGTAAACTCTGACTATGTCTGTATTCTCCAAAATACCTCGGGCTACAGAGAAAGGAGGCTATGAAGATGGCTTCCTTCCCTCTCACTCTGGAATCTCCACATCTCCAGGAGCTTGAGACTGGCTGTTTTGCATAAGGAGATGTGGGATAATATCACAGAGACAAGAAGAGGGAAGAAAATACAAGAGAACCAACCATAAATAAAGAGACCCATGGGATGATCCAAGAGCAATGCCTGGTAAGTGGGTAAGTGCTATATATGGATGGGACTTTGGGGAACTCTCACCCCAAACCTATTAGTTTGAATAACTGTGTGACCCAGATAAGTCATTTGTCCTCTCTGCAACTAAGAAGCACCATCTATGAAAGTGAATATCCTAACTTCTTTGTCTCTTCTATGTTGCCAATGCCCAAGGCATTTCTAGAGATATGGCTGCACATATCTCTGTGAAAGTTTTAAAGAAAGCAGCTGTCATAAGCTGTAAGTCCTCCCATTGGATCATGCTGTTTGAAATTGAGTTTCTTTCAGTGACAGCCATGAAGGCTTATGAATTTGAGTTGTATTCTAGACTTGAACCCTCACTTCTCATTGCTACCTATGGGATCTTAATAATTTGCCTAAAGTAATTCTGCTCAGATACTTGGCCCAAAGTCAGTCATAAATAGTAATTACTGGAAGCCCTATTCCCCTAAGATTCAACCCAAGTCTCACCTTATGTCTAATTCTTCCTCGAGGTTTTTGCACAAAGCTGTCTTAACCCTTCCTTGAGCTTGGAGTGTGCACCTAGATCTGTCCAGAGCAAGTAGCTGAGAAAGCTAAGGGTCAAGCCAGGATGCCTTGACTCAGGATAAGCCCCACCCCCCTTCATTCTGTGCACCTATCAGCCTCTACTCCACCCATCAAAATATCCCTTTCTTGGAGTCCTGGTACAGGAGCTGCTCGGTATCAATAGTTCTTTTTCTCAAAGCAGGGTGGGGGGAAAAGTCTCAGCAAACAGTGTTCTCCTTGGTTTAGGTACTTGAATTACTCTCTGCTGCTCCCAGTTTTTATAGATTCTTCCTCCATCAGGCCTCTGGTTACAGCTGAAGCTTTTTTTTTTTTTTTTTTTTTTTTTTTTTTTTTTTGTAACTTGGTTGTTCCCTATGAAGACCATTATGCAAACTAATGTTGCATTCCTACTCCATTCTCTATGCCTCTATGCTCTGACCTCAGGACATTCTCTCAAAATTTAGAAATACCAACGTCAAAGGCAATCCCAGCAATGAGAATGCACATCATCCATCTCCCATTGCAGAGGCTGTGATGGACAGCCCAGCCAGTGCAGAGCTTCAGCACAGATGAGTGTACACTTCATGCTTAGTGAAAGCCTGCAAAAGACAGCAAAGCTTAGGCGATGATTGTCTCACATAAATCACTGGCACCAAAGACAGCAAGAGATCAATACTATCAACCCTATTGTACTGTAGCCCAGGAACTGTGGAATCAAATGTGTAGCATTTGTAAACCATCCAAACAGAAGCATATCCATGTCAAGATCTACCTCACAGGAAAAGATACAGGCAGTGGGTTCTTTTATATCCTATTGTATTTTCCAGGATATGTGTATGGAAGAAGCATTTAGAGCAGTGGTTCTCAACCTGTGGGTTTGCAACCCCTTTGGGGGTCAAATGACCTTTCACAGGAGTCACAAATCAGATATCCAGAATATCAGATGTTTACATTACAATTCATAACAGTAGCAAAATTACAGTTATGGAGTAGCAATGAAAATAATTTTATGGTTGGGGGCCATAAATCTGAAGAACTGTATTAAAGGATCCCAGCATTAGAAAGGTTGAGAACCATTGATTTAGATGATGAAAAACAGATTTTGTTCCTTTTTTCTAATACAAAACCACAAGTGACCAGCAAATCAAGTCTAGCAAGAAGACATTGCCTATTGATCCTCGTAAAGGGGGGGTGAGGAATTCTACCCATCTCCATCCATTTCAAAAGTGCCTAAAGCTGAGAGAATAAAATGGACCAAAGCAGTGGTGAGGAACCCACCCTACTTGGAGTACTTAGGAAAGAGGGGGAAGGAATGTGAAATGTTCAAAGAAAGAAAGAGCCTTCCACCACAAACACCCCTTTCACTTTAACTTTTTTGAATTGGGTTTTTTTTTTTATCAGTAACTAAGATTATTTCTGCATCATAAACCAACAAGTTTCTTCATCTATAAAGTGTAACAGTAATAGTACTACCCTCCCTACACTTTGTGGGGAGCAAACAAAACCTCTCTCCTCTAAAACTCTTGTAAGTTACATTTATACATTTATACATACTACCTCTACTCCATCTTCCAGTTACCCAATAGCTGTCTCTAAATAATCCACTATTTACTCCATGTACAGATAGAGCACCCTCTAAAGACTACTCACCCCTTATTAAGTACATCGATGTCATCAACCCTTTCCTTCCTTGAAGCTTCAACAAGTTACGTTCTGAAATACTCTTCTCTCTGATTGTCACCAAAATGACTGTGTCCTTTTCATAACAAATATACCAATGAAAAATGATAATTATTGAAATCTCGGGAGATGGGTCAGTTGATAATGTGTTTGCCTTTCAAGAATAGGCCTGAATTCTGATTCCCAGCACCCACATAAAAAGCCAGGCATGGTGAAACATATATACATTCATACACATGCATATACACATAAATACATACATATACATGAATATGCATTATGTATAAACATACAACCCACTTCCAGTGTTAGAGTCATATGTGTGTGTGTGTGTGTGTGTGTGTGTGTGTGTGTGTGTGTGTATCTATATCATCTATATCTATATGTATCTGAGACTCTAACACTGGAAGTGCTGGAGACAGGAAGACCTGCAGTCAGTTTAGCAAACTGTCAATCACCAGGTTCAGGGAGAGACCCTGTCTCAGAGAAAGAAGATAGACAATAATAAAGGAGAATGGCCCAGCATTGACTTCTGGCCTTCATACTCCAGACACATACACATAATGAAAATCAGTCTTGGCTTTCTCCTAAGCTGAGACCTGTTATCCCCTTTCTGCTGCCTTAAAAGAAAAACCATATCTGTCACAGAACTCTGTCTTCAAGGTACAACATGGCCTTTGTCAGCTTGAAATCTAAACACCTGTGAGACAGCATCTTGAGATTGGGCCCATTAAGACACCCTGTTGGAAAGAAGAGGGCTCATGAGACCTATCATAAGGTGTCCCTCCTCCCAGGGATATATAAGAGGCTAACAATTTCTAGAGATGAAAAGGTCTTTTTCAGTAGTGTAGCTCCCTGTAAGTTACCCCATATTCCTGAGAGTAATCCTATAAGTACTCCTATACATAATTCCAGTTGAACTCACTGGCTCACAAAACAGGACTTTGATGGATCATTTTTTTTTTCTTATTTTACATATCGGTCCCAGTTCCCTCTTTGTCATGTCTATGGAGCAAGTAAATATTTATTCACTTCACCCCAGGAAAAGCCATGAAAACAATGTCACTCTCAATGTGCCATGTACCACATTCATGGTCTTCAGGCTATTCATAAACACCCCTGCTCAACTCTTCATCTGGTTTCTATTCACCTGCTGCTTCTACTAGTACCTTCATACACAAACATATTCATCTATGTTGGTTCAGTCAGTGTTCACTTCTTCCATCATATCCATGACAGCATGGACTATAAGTTTTATATGAGAGATCTTGTCGGTTACAATGGCAGAGTTTCAGGACCATACTAGGTCCCCATTCAGTATGCATTGAATAATATAAGCAATGGGAAAATAGATTTTTTTAAAAGCCCAGTTCTCATATGCCACTGCCAAATAGTTCTCTCTCTTCTCTGGGTCCACTAAGAAGATTAGCATAGTCTTATATACCAGCACTCAGGAAGACCAAGTGTGGAAGTGTCTTGAGTTCTAGGCCAATTGGAGCTACACAGAAAAAAAAAATACAAAAAGAAGGGCTGGAGAGAGAGTTTGACAGTTAAAAATGTTACTACTCTTGAGAAGACCTGAGTTTGGATCCCAGAGCCCACATGATAGCTCACAGATATCTGTAACTCCAGACTCAGGGAATCACTCACTCTCCTGGCCTCTGCAGGCACTACCACATGAGGTGCACACACGTAAATGCATGCAAATACTCATGCACACAGAATAATTTTTTAATTTTTAATACAAAAAATCCAAATACAATGATATATACATATGAAGATATAATAACACCTACTATTTTGTCCATTGACTGCTCTTCCAGAGGTACTGAATTCAATTCCTAGCAACCACGTAATAGTTCACAATCATCTATAATGAGATCTGGTGCCCCCTTCTGGCATGCAGACAGAACACTGTATAGGTAATAATGTAATACATCTTTGTTTGGTTTTTTTTTTTTTTTTTTAATGAGAGTTAAAATGCTCATAATAATGACTTTTTCGTTACACAACGTTTTCCATAGAATTTAAGAATTCTTTCCCAGGGCAGCAATGAAACCACACCTTGGTCCTATGCATTTACAGTCCATCTTTTATTTTCTATATGGTCTGAGAGAATTCTTTATTTTCAAATCTCAAACTATGTCTCTGCTGTGGTTTTGATGCAAATCTTCCCCTGCTGTCTGCATTCTGCATTGTTCTCTTATCTTTAGAGTTCACTGTGCTGGGAGCATTCAGAGTTCATAACCCTTTGCCTAGATACAATGACTGTATGTAATTGCTCAAAAGCCAGACTTTGCGTGTCATTATTTTCACCCAACAATGGATAAAAATATGTTTTTAACAATCTATACCCCCCAACTGATGAGAGAAACCTTGTCTCTCTGCCCTGTGCCTGTGTTGCCTAACCAAATGCCCTAACTCACTGAGGACACCTCGGTCTCTACAGTTTATCCATCTCAGTGCCATTTGTCTAGGTAGCATCTCTCAACACACTTTAATAAGAGGTTCTGCTTCTAGCTGCACTGCAGTTACCTTGACAAGCTTTTAGGATGCAAATCTTGAACTGTGTGCTTACTCCAAAAAAGAGATGGGGGGGTGGAATTCTTTGTGTGACTCATTTTGCTTCAAAAGCAGTGTGGAGAATAAAAACAGAAGTAAAGATAACTTTTTCTAATTCCCAATTCCCTCAAGCCCAGGCACCTGATACCTCAGTGTGACTCATTTCTCATGCCACCCACAGCCTCCAATTCTTGGGACCCTGCCTTGTCTCTGATGATTACCCACTGCAAAGTCATTGCAGAGAAGTGTTCTTATTCTTAGGGTGGCCCCCTTGCCTCCTTATAAACACTGCTTCTTTCCTCCACTGTGTAAAGCTATGAACCAGCGTAAGACATTGTGCACTTTTGCAACACTTCAGTCCCCAGAGTAGGCCATTCCATGTTATTTCAGGTGGTCTGAGGGCCGGTCCTCTAAAAGCACCTACATGTCCAAAATGACATGCAAAGAAAAGACTCTGAAATTACAAAAAAAATTCTGTGTTCACTACACTAGATATTCTGGACACAAAAGACGCCCACAGATGTTAACCTAAATCATTTTTCTCCCACTCTTTCAGGAATACTTACTTTGTATTTTAACCCTGTGTATACATACTTCCCTCTGCCTCTTTCCTTTATCATGAGGGACAGAAGTAATTCTTTACGAAATTTTCATGTGTAACTTCATGCAAGCAAATTAGGTATTCTGTGGAATGACATGCTAGTGGATAACAGACTTGAGTTGGATCCCAAGACAAAAATTTCAGGACTGCTTCTGGAAATAAATTGCTGAGACAATTGGGTGAGTTCCTCTTACCTTTGAGTTTGATTATTCCTAACTAAAACACAGATGAAAATAAATTAAAAAATAACCAAACACTTTATCTCCAATACCTCATTGTACATTGTAAGAATTAGAGAAAACAGCCATAACGTTAAAATAAAACCACTGCCTTCTAAGAGTCTGTAACTGGTTTATTGTCATTGTCCTAGTCTCAGGCATAGTCACCATCATCATCACCCTCATCTTGACTCCATGGAGCACCTTAATTCTTTTTGTGTTGTAATACTGCCACCTACTGGCAGAGATGGATGAACAGGAAGCATTCTTAAACTCTAGGGTTTACATTTGCTTCAATGGGTATTCACTTGGACTGAAGTCAGAAAATGTGCAAGCAAAAAAAAAAAAAAAATCAAACAGAAATGATCACACTTGTTATACTTGGCAAGTAGGATTCAGCCCCAACCTTGAATAAATGGGGCAGAAATGAGTCCAACATCTAGATTAAGAGAAATTCCACCAGGTGGTCTCATCCATTTTTTATTAGTCCAAATGTGTTTTGCATGTAACAAGCCATGCTTCTATTAACTTCCAGGCATAAAATGGAAACATTTAGGGCAGGCTGTGGACTGGCTGTCAGAATTGAAGAAAGTGCAGCATTTTGAAATACCTGAGACAGAAAGCTGGCTCTGCTGGCACCAGGAGCTGTCAGCAGCAACTGGTCAGTGGGATTGTACAGGGGGCCTGGCTGGCCATCTGAGTTCCAGCCTCTATAGTCGCTCCCAAAGGAACTATGGTTTTCCATCACCAACATGACAAAGAGACAAATGTTCTTTCTCCTTTTTCTGATCATTGTCAGAACATTCTAGTTAGACATTCCATGGGGCAATAAAAACTCACCATTTGTACTTTTCATTTCCATGGTGAATTTCTTATGGAGGTCTGCCAGAATTCTTGTAGGAATAAGGAAGACTGATTGACCTAAATCCAGGAAATGAAGCAATGGTTTCATTTAGGGGCCATAAGTGAAGCCTGCCCATTTCAATATGAATGTCTATCTACAGTCAATAGAGCCCCACGTCCAAGGACACTAGGGCAGAAATGTTTTGTCAAGACAGCTGAGGGGGGGGATGGCTGAACTCAAGCTTCCCTTCAAAAGCAAGGAAATCCCAGGACAACCCACTGAAATATCCCTTTGTCACACTATAACCTGGGACTTGATAAATATGGCAGGTGAGTCTGGAGAGTGGTTGGATTTATAAGCCTTTAGAGTAAGAACTTGATATATTTTAATGTACATTAAACTAAGAATAAATTTTCAATATGATGGGAGGTCTTAGAAAAATGGGAACTTATACCTAAAGAAAAATAGAAAGCAGAAATATAAACTAGAAAACTCTATCTGGAAAGCTGTTACACTCACTACTATGCCACCAACACCACCCATAAGAATCTAATTGAATTCATAATTTTCAATCAGAAATTGTATTATTCCCAGCTCTGCCGTGGATCCAGAAAGGGCACCTTCAATTATTCCCAACACACAGGTGTTATCCTGTGCAATCATTCAGTCAGTAGCTAGTATGGCTGGAATCCAGACTGCTGCCTCATTGGATCACACTTTGAGTGCCTGGTCCACAGCTTATGGAACTCTTCTGAAGACCATGCATGCTAGTTGGTAGAAGAGAGTCAGTAGGAGGGAGACTTCGAAGGCGATACTTGCTTTCTCCATTTCCCAGTCTGTTGCAATGTAAAAGCCAATGCTGCATGCTCCTGACAGCATGTATCTGGGTATTTCCACCTGCCAGCCTGCATAAATGTGATAGACAAATCTTCTGAAATCATGAACCAAAATAAACAAGCCCTTTCTTTTTGTGTTGTTCTGTCCAGTATTTCATCACAGCCATGCCATTCCATGGCTGTGAGTCTAGAAAGACAATGATTTCCAACTGAGACTAGTTAGATTATCACAGGTTTAGGGTAGAAACAAAACAGTGTATATGGTGTAAAAATAACTGTAAGCCTTGAGAAAAAAAGATTCTGGAGGGGCTCTAATAGTAAGGTAAAAATAAGAATAGAAACAAGAATTATAATAGTATCAAAATTATCAGTAAGAATAAACATGAGGGTGAGTTTTTAAAGAGGCACCAAAAAAAAAAAAACACATTTCAATTCACACTATTTGCATTATGGTAATAAGTTTTGTTCTAAGTATAATAATCTGTTTACCACTGAGGTATATTGCATGCCTTCTGCCTGTATGCTACCATGTTTAAAACATTGTTGGAAACTTCCAGTGACTTGTGTCCATAATAGAATCAAAGGAGTTTTAAGGACCTCGGTGACATCTGCAGTCGATATCTAGGTATTTGGAGAGGTTCATTTTATTATATGTATAGGCTTTTTTATCATGCTCTACTAATAAGCAAATATTTAGAATGATCCTTATTGTTTCTGCCTGAAAGTCACATACAAGTTCATAACATCAATAAATTGGACATGAAGCAAACATCGGATAGTTAATTTTAAAAGCTTTTCTACATATATGAGCCTTCAGGTACTAGAGCCTGTTTTTGTAGCTATACAATAGCCCCTGCTATAGGTTTTGTAAGCACCTAACAGTCCCTCTCAGTAGGACTGGTGGGACCCTACTTGGCCCATGTAGATGAGGATGGTTTACTCATTTCTGCTCTCTGTCTGCAGGAAGAAGATACAGCACTCTATTTCTGTCTAGGATTTTATTATTTCTATAGTATTTCCAAAGTTAGTTCTGTGTTGCTAAATGTATCTGTTTCATTTAAACATTCCACCTCTACATTGTAGCAAGTATGATTCCCTAGATCAATAGACTCACATTCTAACAGCTTCCTGACTCAAAGACAGCAAAGTTTCTCCTAGCTTAGGCTTGAAAAATCCCATGAAAGAACTAAGGTATATCAAAGCGTGTTCATGTCCAATCTATGGCCACAGATGGTATAGAATTACCATTGGTTTACTTTGGTTCATATCAGTTTCTATCACCTAACAGTCTGAGGCTGTTTCCAAAAGTAATTGAAAGTTATGTGTGTTACAAGGATGACCCCAACTAACAATGTGAGCAACAGTAGGAAGGCTACCTTAAATGCCCTTCCCTGATACTGATATTGATGACTAACTTATCTACCACCATAGCCCTCATCTCTATGGAAACAGAAGCTGATGGAAACAGAAGTAGACACACACAGCTAAGCACTGAGCTGAACTGGAATCCAGATGCAGAGAGGGAGGAGTGATAAGAAAATGGGAACAAGACCAGGCTACAGAAACCCACAGGGACAGCTGACCTGAAAAAGGGGGAGATCATGGACTCCCAAACTGATAGCTGGGATGCCAACATTGGACCGACTCAGACCCCTGAACATGGGTCTCAGTTAGAAGGCCTGGGTAGTCTAAGGGACCTCTGACAGTGGAACCAGGATGTATCCCTGGTGCACAAAAGGACTGTAGGAGCACATTTCCCATGGAGGGATATTCCCTTAATCTAGAGGCAGGAGGGAGGGCCTAGTCACTACTCCATTTGACTTGACAGGTTTGGTTGATCTCTCCTGGAAGGCATCACCCTCCCTATGTGTGTGTGGGGGGGGGGCGAATGGGTCGTGGTCGGGGGGCATGTAGGGAGGGAGGCAGGGAGGCAGAGTGGACAGAGGGAAGGAGAGGGAACTGGAATCAATATGTAAAATAAGAAAAAAAATAGAAAAAAGAAAGTTATGTGTGATAGACAGGAAAATGTCATAATTTAGAATTTTGTATATATAACCTAACTTACATTCAAAATATTGTTATGAAATGAGGGATTAACTGTATGAAAATACTAATATTATCTGCCAGTAAATGTGACTTGTTCTAGTCCCGTTATTACTGCTGTAATAAAACACCTTTGATAAAAAGCTACTTAGAGGAGAAAGGGATTTCTTTGGCATAGAACTCCAAGTTATAGTCTAGCATACCAAGAAAATAACAATAGCAGAAGCTTTGAGCAGCTAGTTACATCCACGGGCAAGCTCAGAGAGTGCATGAAATCTCACTTGTTTACTTGTATTCAACTCAGTTTCTCCATTCTTACAAAGTCCAAATCCTCTGCAGAGACAATGGTGCCACCTGTGGTGACATCCTGTTTGTACTCCTACAAAGTCTGAAGATCAGAAGCAGAGCTAACCACTAGTTAACCATAGAGTCTGAAGGTCTGTACAGACACACAGAAAGTGATATGGCTGGGCAGAGAGGAATATAAGGCAGGAGGAGACAAGAGTTCAGTCTCTTTTCAGTCTGCAGATTTCATAGAGGGAAGAACACTCTGGCTGCTTTGCTTCTCTGATCTTTTAGGTTTCACCCCTTAATATCTGACACCAGGTTTTTATTATTATGATTTTTGACAAAGAAATTAAAATTATAGAATGGAAAAGATAAAGCATCTTCAACAAATGTGTAGAAGACTACAAATAGACCCATGTCTGCAGCCATGTACCAAACTTAAGTCAAAAATGGACCTCAACATAAATCCAACCACACTGAACCTCTTAGAAGAAAAAGTAAATGGAAGGTACCCTAAAACAAATTGGTACAGGAGACCACTTCCTGAACATAACAGCAGTAGTACAGACACTGAGATAGACAATTAATAAATGGGACCTCCTGAAACTGAGAAGCTTCTGTAAG
Organism: Phodopus roborovskii; assembly: GCF_943737965.1. Taxonomy (NCBI): domain Eukaryota; kingdom Metazoa; phylum Chordata; class Mammalia; order Rodentia; family Cricetidae; genus Phodopus; species Phodopus roborovskii. Next base: position 12,015,539 of record NW_026126515.1, on the reverse strand, counting down.
GCAAAGGACACAGTCAACAAGACAAAGCAGCAGCCCATAGAATATGAAAAGATATTCACCAACCCCACATCTGCCAGAAGGCTGATTTCCAAAGTATACAAAGAACTCAAGAAGCTAGTAACTAAAACACCAAATAATCCAATTAAAAAGTGGGGTACAGAACTAAATAGAGTATTCTCAATTGAGGAATCTAAAATGGATGAAAGACAGTTAAGAAAGTGTTCAACATCCTTAGCCATCAGGGAAATGCAAATCTAAACAACTCTGAGATACCATCTTACTCCTGTCAGAATGCTAAAATCAAAAATACCAAAGACAGTTTATTTTGGAGAGCATGTGGAGAAAAGGGTACATTTCTCCACTGATGGTGGGAGTTCAAACTTGGACAGCTACTTTTGAAACTATTATGTCTGTTCCTCAGATCCACAAGATCTAGCAATTCCACTCTTAGGCATATACCCAAAAGATGCACATTCATACAAGAACATCTGTTCAACTATGTTCATAGCAGCATTATTTATAATAGTCAGAACCTGGAGGCAACCTAAATGCCCCTCAACTGAAGAATGGTTGAAAAAAAATGTGGTACATTTACACAATGGAGTACTACTCAGGAAGAAAAAATCAATGAAATCTTGAAATTCAAAAAGAAATGGATAGAACTAGAAGAAACCATCCTGAGTGAGATAACCCAATCACAAAAAGACAAATAGGGTATATATTCACTCATATATGGATTTTAGACACAGAGCAAAGAATTACCAGCCTACAATTCACACCACCAGAAGAGCCAAGAAACAAGGAGAACCCTAAGAGAGACATATGTGTCCCCCAGAGAAGCCATAATACATACACAGAGGACCTGGAGCAGACCCATGCGGGCTCTGTGCATACTGCCTCAGTCTCTGTAAGTTCATATGATCTTCATATGACTTTTTCTAAGGGGATCAAATATAGTTAGTGACTAGTCATATTTTAGTCAATGAAGTTAAAAGTAAAGCCTGAATTTCAGTCACTACCTCAAAGAAATACCCCATGTTGGATTGTTTTGGAATAGAATGTTGTTTCTTGATACATTTGTCATGACTTATTCTAATCCACTTCAAACACAGAAGAGGGATATCAGATATAAAGCTTCATACCTTCTTCTAGGAAGTTCCAGAAGCGCCTGGAACTAAAACTCTAAGAGCAAATCCTCAAAGCCCTTAATAGCTCATCTTATTCCAACCAACATTCTCATTTGCCCTACTAGCAGACTTTAAGAAAAGGCTCAAGTACCTACTGATCAAACAGCCACTTGAAAGTCAGGCATGATGGTAAACACTAATCCAAGCACTGAATGAAGCAAGGCATTCTGGGACCAATCTAACTGAAACAGTGGATAGATCTAGGGACTACTCTAGTCTCAAGGTTAGTGAAAAGACACTGTCTCAATAAAATAATGTAGATAGCAATAGAGGCAGATACCCAAAAGCAACTTCTGGCTTCCATATGCAAACACACAGAGAGAGAGAGAGAGAGAGAGAGAGAGAGAGAGAGAGAGAGAGAGAGAGAGAAAGAGAGAGAGAGAGAGAGAGGTTTCCATGACAAATTAACACAGACAATGATTTGGGCCTAGATCAAGCTCCAGTAAATAATTTGTGTAAAGTCCAAGACCAAAGATGCATTCACATAAAAATACACATTTCATTAGATGAGATCTACTGGGTAAACTGCGGGTGGGGGCGGTAAGGTGAAGGGGGAATGAGAACATGAGGGAACAGGATGATCAAGAGGGGATATATGCAATGGAAGAGAAATGAAAGAGATATCTTTATAGAGAGAATCAGTATGGGGTTAGGGAGAAACCTGGTGTCTGGGTAATTCCCAAGTATCTACAAGGATGACCCCAGCTAAGACTCCTAGCAATAGTGGAGAGGATGCCTGAACCAGTCTACCCCTGTAATCAGATTGGTGAATACCCCAACTATCATCATAAAGCCTTCGTCCAGTAATTGATGAAAACAGACATAGAGATCCACAACCAAGCACCAAGCTGAGCTCCAGGAATCCAGATGAAGGAAAGAGAACACATATGAGCAAGGGAGATCAAGATCATGATGGAAAAATCCTCAGAGACAGCTGAATCAAGCTTGTGGAAACTCATAAACTCTAGACCAACAGCTGTGGAGATTCCAGGGGACTGAGCTAGACCCTCCATATGTGGAAGACAGTTGTGAAACTTGGAGGGGCCCCTGGTAGGAAAACCATGATACAAACCTGGTACATGAGCTAGCTTGTTGGAGCCCATTCCCTATGGTGAGAAGCCATGCTCAGCTGCAATACATGGGAGAGGGGCTTGGCTCAGCCCCAACCTCTTGTGCCAGACTTTTTTGTCTCCTTGTAGAAGCCTTCACCCGAGAGGAGACGTGGAACAGAGGTGGGCTTGGGGGAGGTAAGGAGGACCAGGAAGAATGGTTGGAGGGAGAACTGCGGTTGGAACGTAAAATGAAATTTAAAGGAATAAATAAGTTATGAAAATATTCACATTTCAAATGATCTGAAAACATTTCCCAAGTTGAAAGTCACAAAGTCAGATGCCACCTTGTGACTCTTCCGTTAACTTGGTGGCCTGTCTTAGACACAGGAGGCCATCATGACCGCCATATGGAGCACTGAATAGTTGTCAATAGTAGCAGCCACCACAGATCTGCTACTTAAGAATCCTAAATGGCTCAAAACTAGGAGAAACAGATGAGGCTACTTCAGATTGGAAGATGATGAGAAGGCCCAATAGAGGGTTACATTTAATCTGGAAGTTCAATGCCGAGCAAAAGCCAACAGGCAGGGACAGAAAAGAAGAGCTTCCAAGCTCAGGAAACAGGAAGCAAGTGAAAACTGACTAATGGACTGGAGAGATGGCTCAGTTAGTAAAGCACTTGCCTTGCAAGTATGAGAACCCAAGTTTGGGCCCCCAAAACACACGTTAGAAAAAGGAGGAGAGGAAAAGGGCATGAGAAGGAGGAGAGTCAAGCGTGGTGACACCCATTGATAAGCCCACTGCTGTGGAGGCAGAGATAGGCAGATCCCTGGACCTCTGTGACCATATAGCCAACCTGGTGAACTCCAGACCAGTGAGAGAATGTGACTCAGGAGGCAAAGCAGGTGGAAGAACCTGAGGAACAACATCCAAGCTTCACACACACACACACACACATACACACACACACACACACACACACACACACACACACACACACTCACCACCAGACTGAAATGAAAAGGAATAAGCTGGCTGAAACATGCTGAAGAGAGGAGAGTAGAATGAAGTGGTGGGAAATAATAAAGTGTGTGGAAGAGAACATATCCGACCCCGGGGACTATAACCCATTACCACCTACAGTCTTCCATTATTACACATATAACAATATGTTATAAAAGTTAATTTACTCTTCTCTCTCCTTGAGTAGACAGTTAGTTTCTTAAGTACACTATATCTTGTTCATGGTAATAATTATAGCTTCCATTTATTGAGCTATACCGGGCACTAAGCTAGCTACTTTGCATACATTATCTCCAATATTCACAACAACCCTGCCAGGTAAGTATTATTAATATAATTCTACAGATGAAAAAATTCACCTAAGTGATTTATTCAAGGCCAAAAGCTAGCTTGTGGCAAAGCTGGCATTTGAATCTGTTTTGTCTCCTTCTGAAATTTGACCTTTTTCACTTTGCCACATCATCTTAACCTTATCTCAATTACTCATTACTAGTTCTAGCTCCGTTCATGAGGCCTGAGCATATAAAGTAGGCAAGGATGCTCAATAAGTGTCCCTAGTGCTGAATTGGAGTGAATCAAATGAATGGATGCAAGCTCACACAAGAGGAAACTGAACTCCAAAGACCACAGTTTTTGGGGGGAGCAGGGGGACTTTGAAACCTACTCAAGAGGACAATAAACTCACAAGACCATAGCTCTAGGGAGACTACGCATGATAATAGATGGCAATGATAGTTGCCTTCTCTCTCAAGAAGAACGGTAAGTATGGTAGAAACTGTCAGGGAAGGGACTGTACTTAATAAAACTAAATGGAAGCTATGGGGTTTCCTGAAAGCTAATGTATGACACAGTGACACAGCTGCATGTCGTGTTCTGAAAAAAATTAATGGGATTTTAAAGAGAGAGGCTGCTCAGTGTGCTTGCAAAATGGAGATACAGAAGAATGCACTCCGGTGATGAGGAGAGTAGAGCAGAGAGCAAGAGGAGGGTGGCACTGTTGTAATTGCCTGTAATTTTTCCCCCTCCTCCTCCTGACTTTAATTAGGACACTTGCGAGACACACACATTTGTAAGAGTGACAGAGCTAATTGAAGAAAACCACATGTCTCATCAACAACCAAATCAGGAATAATAATCAAAGCAGCAGCAGAAGCAAAATTGGAAGCCATGGAGCTGTCAAATTCAGAAGGAACTCAAATACAATGAGGCATGTAATTTAGAAAAAGCGAGAGGGCTATGCGGAAGCATTAAAAATGAGACATGAAATAAAACAGTTAACTCGATGCAAACTGAGACGTTCACTCCCACAATCTGGTCACAATTAAACCTGGTCAGAAATTCATCTAGCCCTTTCTGCTGTGTTCTGGGGTGGGGAGGGGGTGCTGTGTTATCCCAGCTCACTGCCTAGAATGTCCCGGTTAAGTGAAAGTCAATTTCCTCCCCTCCTAAGATGCTGTCTTAGTCAGGGTCACTATTGCTAAGATGAAATACTATGACTAAAAGCAATTTAGGGGGGGGGAATGAAGTTGTTTGGCTTATATTTCTACCTCATTGTTCATCACTGAAGGAAGTCAGGACAAAACTCAAGCAGGTGAGGATCCTGGAGGCAGGAGCTGATGCAGAGGACATAGAGGAGTGCTGCATACTGGCTTGCTCCTCGTGGCTTGCTCAACCTGTTTTCTTAGAGAACCTAGAGCCACCAGCCCAAGGGTGTCACCACCCACAATGAACTGAGCTTTCCTCCATCAATCACTAATTAAGAAAATGTCTACCTACAGCCCAAATCTTATGGAGGCATTTTCTCAATCAATGTTCCCTCCTCTCAGATAACTATAGCTTCACATAAAACCAGTCAGCATATACTACTCTGCAGAAAAAAATAATGGTATCTTGAAATTCGCAGGCAAGTGGATGGCACTTGAAGAAACCATCCTGAATGAGGTAACCCAGTCACAAAAAGAGGAACACAGTATGTACTCACTCATATATGGATTTTAGACCTAGATCAAATGATCACCAGCCTATAATTCACACCACCAGAGGAACTAGGATACAAGTTGTATTCTAAGAGATTCATATAAAGTCCCTCACAGAACTGGGAAGGGACAAGTCCCCCAGACCTCAGGTATAGTGGGGGAGGACAGCTAATGGAGAGAGAAGTAGGAGAAAATGAGAGGGAGGAGAGGAAGGCATGTGCGACCAGGAGGATTGAGCCTGGTTAGGAATGGAAAATAGGAAAGAGAGAGAGAGACAGAGACAGAGAGAGAGAACATAAAAGAGGGAGCCAATATTGGTTTGAAGATAAAGTTGAACACAAAGAAAGGTCGAGGGAACTACAAGACTGCTCCCAACTAACAATCTCAGCTTCCGTGGAAAGGCTATCATAAATGCCCTTCCCGGAGAGTGAGATCAACAACTAACTTCTCCATGGAGTCCTCAACTAATGCCTGTTGAAAACAGGAGCAAACACCCATACATAAACACTGAGTCAAACTAGAACCCAGAAGCAGATGGAGAGGACAAGACCATGCGGTAGAAGTACATAGAGACAGCTTACCTGAACAAGGAGGAGCTAAGGGCCACTAGACTGATAGCTGGGAAGCCAACAGGGGTCTGACTCGGACCCCCCTGAATATGGGTCTCAGCCAGAAGGTCTGAGCAGTCTAAGAGACCTCAGACAGTGGAGCCAGGATGTATCCCTGGTGCACAAAAGGACTTTGCAAACATATCCCCCATGGAGGGATAACTGCCTTATTCTAGAGATAGGACAGAAGCCCTAGTCCCTACTTCACAGGACCTGTCAGATCTACATGACCCCAACTGGATGGCATTCCCCTACATATTGTATTGTGGTGGGGGGTTGGGAGGGGAGGGTGTTTAGAGTGCATGGGAGAGGGTAGAGAGGGCAAAAGGGAGGGAAGGAGGGAGGGCTTGGGGGGAGGGAGGGAGGGAGGGAGAGGGAACTGGGATCGACATGTAAAATAATAAAAAAAAAAAAAAAAAAAAAAAAACGCTTTGACTCCAAAATTTAAGTTGAAGAACAAGTTACTGGGGAAAAGTATTTCTATTTTTGTTTCCACAGAAAATGAAAAGATGTGGATTCCTTCCAGACTAATGTGGTTTGATCACACCAGACCGCCTGAAACAGAGTACAAGCTGATCCTACATTCCAAACAGCTGGACAAAACAGCCCTACAGACTACAGCTAGGATATCTGAATCTTCTTCGAATCCCCCAAGACAGCGCCCCTTACCAGCAGGAAGTAGTTTGGAAAGAACGACGCCCAAATTCCCAAATATTGTGTATAAATGTTTGTTTTCATTTAATTGGACTTTGTTATATAAAATTAAATAAAAAATACTCTATATGCATAAAAAAAAATCAGAAAAAAAAAAAACCAGTCAGCATAACTGTTCATTCATTCACAATGTTCTTCTGTCACCACAGTGGTCACTTCTGTCCCAAATGGATCTGGAAAAAGACAAACTTTTATCCTTAACTCTTACTATTGCTTGCATCCAGGGGTCATTGGTGACCTTCCTTCATCCTCGGTGTCCACACTTATAAAGTGAAGTAGCAACTCAAATTTGGAAATGATCCTCATTACTCTTCTTAAATCACTGGACATGTGTTCCATGCTCCCCCTGTTTATATTCAACTTCCCTTCTCTAAACAGCTTCCTTTCCATTGCAGCCAACAGGGTCAAGGCAGGACTCCATTTTCATCCTGAACCCAGTATATAGAGGGGGAGTAATATTTCTTATAAAGATAAGCAAGTCATTTGAGCTGGCCAACGAGAACCTCAGCATACTCATATATCTAGAAGGAGGAAGGTGCTTACTTTTCTCGTGAAGTGAATCTTGAGGCTGTTTATAAATGATCTTCCTACCACAGGGAGTCAGAAGATGATGTCTGGAAGAAAGAAGCTTCCAAAAAAGACATAGAGAAGATGATTATATAATGCTCATCACATTATATAAATTCTGAGAAAATCAGCCATTGCTGACATTTTTCTTGCTTGCAAACAATATTTTAAATATTCACTGATGTAGCAATAAAGAAAATAGCAAAGAAGAAAGGGTAACAGCTGACACAGTGGAGCACATTTTGAGTGTTGGACACACGGTCCTCTTAAGATTATAACATTTTCAGCATCACTATTTGTTCCCATTTTACCAACCTAGAAATAGAGAACAAGGAATTTGCATATGTTTTTCAAATTCTAACAGAAACGAAACCAGAACTAGGATAATCTTTGGAAGTCCATGTTCTCAAAAAATCTTTTGTAATGGTAACAAAAAAGAGCCTATAAGAATCGTGTTACTAAATGTATTGTATTGGTCGATGAATAAATAGAGAAAAATGGAGTGATTTCCTACTTCGCTCTTCTCAGCAGACCTCTAAATCTTCCTGAGAATTTCATTTAAGCCTTTTTGTCATGTCTAGTCCTTCACATATTGCTGTGCTTTGAACTTGAAATGTCCCCTAAAGGTTCATATACTCAGGATTGGTTACCAACTGATGAGATTTTTTTTTAAGGTGATTGGATATGAGGACTCTGATTTCATCAATATATCAACCTGTTGTTGGAACTATAGTCTTTTGGCATTATTGAGGGCTGGAAGAGACTTAGAAGGTGGGCCTGACTGAAGTAAGCAGGCTGTACCCTATCTATTGTCCTTGCAGCCTCCCTCCTCATGAAGGAAGGTGTGTCTTTAAGAGTGTCATGTGCCTACTACCATCCTATCTTTTTCTCTCAACTTCTTGGTGGATGTGAGCTAAACAACCTTTTCTCTCATTGTGATTCAGCTACCATGATGTTCTTCTCCACCACAGCCCACAACAATGGAGCTTCTTCACCACAGGCCAAAGGCAATGGAGCAAGCCTATAATGGATTAAATCCAGAAGCCAAAATGGATTTTCCCACCTTATAAGTTGCTTTCTCAGGTCTGTATAACAGAAATAAAAAGTTTGGCTAGCATACATTTGATATCACAGATTTCTAGAAGTCCTCTGTAAGCACAACTCTGAAATAGATGCACAAGGAGTGTGTCACTGTTCAGGTTCCCAGTCACCTAAACATGTAGGCATAAAAGGAGGTGTATAAACATCTCTGAAATTAACCATACAGAGTGACAACCATAATACTTTTGAGATCTGGTATCATGACCAGCTCTAGTCATGTTCTAATGCTATTGCTGAGGTCAGACATTTCCCAGAAATTCTTATACTTCCCTTGCTCATGCATGTCACCTATATTTATGCATACTTCAAAACCCCATCACTTTTTGTTTCATACAGAACTTCAGAACTTGCCAAGTACCACACCACATGAAGGTGTGAGCATGTGCTGGGACAATGAACGTGAATTTCATTTTCCTCTAGGCCAACTCTGTTAGGATGTTTGAGTTTCTGTAGACTCACACAGGAAGATGGGGAAGGAAAATATACACAAAAGTTTTGAGAGAATTTTCACAAATGTCACACTGATTTGAAAAATTAACAAAGAGAGGTTAGCTTCCACATAAAGTGAGGCTACCCAGACTATAAAAGGAGAGAAGCAGAGAGGTGCCATGAAAGATGCCATGTAGAGACTGGGAAGATAAAATGCACCAAGTGTTCTCTGGTAAGATAAGGCCATGTAGAAATACATAATCAGTAGTTATGGGTTAATAATTAAGACAGAGCTAGCCATCAGCCCTAGCCATCAGCCAACAGTTTTATAATTAATATAGTGTTCATGTGTTTATTTGGGGAAAATTGGATGTGGGACCAGGCTAGAAAAAAAAATCCTGCTACAGGGAATAGCATAGGTTTTCAACTGTTTAGCCAAATTTAAACATACATATTCTGTTACACAAAGCAGAAAATAAGGTCTTAAAATAAAGGAGAAATACTAACCTGTATTGCTCACAGTCCACATGTTCACCAACAGATGAATTAATGGAGAAATTGTCCCATGTTCAGGCCTATTGTAATAAGCTCCTACTCTCTGGTACAAATATCTGCCCTAGCATTGTCCCTGTTTCTGTGATGAAACCAAAGGCAACTTGAAGTAGGGGTGGTACTTCATCTTACAGGTTACACTACATCACTGAAGGAACTCAACACAGAAACTGGAGGCAGGAACTGAGGCAAAGGTCAAGGAGAAATACTATTTGTTGGTTTGCTTTCTGTGGCTTTCCCAAACCGCTTTCTTATACAATTCAAGATCACCTTCCCAAAGGCAGAATCATACACAATAGGCTGAGCACTCAAATATCAATCATTAATCAAGAAAATACCCAATGTCCATAGACAAACCCATGGGCCAATCTAATGGTGGATATTTATCAGTTGGGGTTCCCTCTTTCCAATTAACTTTAATTTGTGTCATGTTGATGATAATTTACAACTATAGGACTGTTGCATGTACACACACATACACACACACACACACACACACACACACACACACACACACACACGAACACACACAAGGTTTAAATCCTTCTAAATTTTTTCCTAGGAAAATAAAATGTAGGAGGATTTGGAAAAAAAAAAAAGGTGCAGCATTACAGAAGAAAGAAAATGTGATAATCTGCTTGCCAAGCTTCTCAGTCAGTATACCAATGTGATCTACTTACAAAAGTTCATCTAGTCAACTTTCTTCCCGTTTAACCTAACCCTTCTGCTAGCATAGGAGCTTCTGTAAAATCAAAACATTTAGTGCTATATTTTCTTCTTACAGAAATGGGTTAAGCATGAAAGACAGGAGGAAAAACGGTTGGGCTTTGCTGATGGTATAGTCTTTCTAACAGACAACCATATTTGGTTTGGTGTTTTGGTGACTAGCTTCTTGAGTTCTTTGTATATTTTGGCAGCCCTATGGCAGATGTGGGGTTGGTGAATATCTTTTCCCACTCTGTGGGCTTCCATTTTGTTTTGTTGACTGTGTGCTTTGCCTTACAGAAGCTTCTAACTCAGTGTCTGTGCTGCTGGAGTTATTATGTTCAGGAAGCGATCTCCTGTACCAATTCATTCAAGGGTACCTCCCACTTTCTCTTCTAAGATGTTCAGTGTGGTTGGATTTATGTTGAGGTCTTTGATCCATTTGGACTTATGTTTTGTGCATGGTGATAGATAAGGCTCTATCTGCAGTCTTCTACATGTCAGCATCCAGTTATGCCAGCACCATTTGTTGAAGATGCTTTCTTTTTAGCTTCTTCATAAAAATTCAGGTATTTGTAGGTGTGTGGGTTAATATCTGGATGTTCAGTTCTATTCCATTGGTCTATCTGTATATTTTTGTGCTGATACCAAGCAGTTTTCAGGACTATAACTCTATATAAAAGAGCTTGAAGTCAGGAATAGTGATGCCTCCAGAAGTTCCTTTATTGTACAGTGTTGTTTTGGCTATCCCAAGATTTTTTTGTTTTTCCATAAAAAGTGGAGTATTGTTCTTTCAAGGTCTGTGAAGAATTGTGCTGGGATTTTGATGGGGATTATATTGAATCTGTAGATTGCTTTTGGCAAGATTGCCATCTTTTTAACATCAGGGAAGAAATGAAAAAGGGAGAAGTTTCTGGGACTCAAAAAAACTCACAGCCTTGTAAATTAATCAGATCATCATAAAGCCATTTCTTAGTATTATTTGAAAAGTTACAAATATCCATTTACAATATACATATACATTCATATTTTTCAGTCACAAAGGTTATACTTTTGTTCTAGTTGACTTCTCTGTTTTCCAAAACCATAAATTGTCCATCATTATTTTGTCTAAATGCTAGATTAAGAACAAAACCCAAAGCTGAACAATTTCTTAATAATATAATTAATACACAATACAACGTTGTTGGTCAAATAGTTGAAAAGTCAAGAAAATGTTTGTAATTCATATCTAAATGCAATTCATGTGTTAATAGTACATACTTGGAAATCAAAAGAACTATACTTTAATAATGTAAGATATTGCTCACCATCCACCACCTGAGGACCACATTCATGGAAATGTGATAGGTCACCGAGCTTCCTATTCAGATACACATTAAAGGCTTCCATATGTACAAATGTAGTTAACAGTTCATCACAGGAACAGTCTATTTTCTGCACCACTGCCTCTAACTGATGAAATAAAATCTTTAAAGAAAACTTTTCTTTGAAAACATGGGACTATAAATAAATGAAAACATCTACCTAGGAAAAATTGAAGTGTGTGTGTGTGTATGTGTGTATACATATATATTACAAACATTCCTCCAACTCATGATGATAGACTAAGATTCAGAATTTAACTTGATTTTTAAAGGAATCATTAGGGAAAGGTTATGCTCCAACTCCACATACCTCTTCTGAAATGCAGGTTAGGAGAACAGCAGGTTAGGAGTGATAGAAGAAGACAATGAAGCTTAACCCAATGTGACAGGTTCAAGCTAAGTTTCTATTTAGGGTAGGCACTGAACTTCCTAGAACTAGGAGCCTCAGAGAGGCTTGCTGATTAACATCACCTACTTCTCTTGCAGATGACCTGAGCTCTATTCCCATCCCCCACACTGGGTGGCTCACAACTGCCTTTAACACCAGCTTTAGGCAGATGCTATGCCTTTGACCTCTGTGAGTATTACATTGACATATACAAACCTTCTCTCAGGTACATGTGCAAGCACGTGATTGAATTTTTTTTTAATCTTTTGAAATGCATAGAATGGTTTAAAAACAAAGCTTCCTTTTAAATGTTCATTGGGATCTAATCAATGAACAATGAAAGGAACCCACATGGAAAAAGCAAAGGATCAAATAAAACTCTCAACTCATTCACTGTACAATGGACGCTCATAGATGATTTATTGTTTTTCCACAGAATACCATGGCTACCAATGACTGCCAAGAAGCAGAGTCTCCTCCTTGCCTGACCCAAAGCTCTCTGTAAATATTTTTTCCTTGATAGTAGAATAATCCCACCAGAGGCCAAGGATATAAAGATAGAAAATCAAAAAGTAACAACTCCAAGTCAGCCACCTACCAGCTCAATTCATTTCCTCCATGATGAAGTGAGGCAGCTTCGAGGCAAGAAGTAATGATGCCCCCATCCAATCAAAACTCCAGGGAAAATCAAAAGAAATGAATGTGATTATTGAATTGGAGCTTTTATTCAGTAATATCTTTCAAATTTAATGTTCTTATCCATAGGGGAACATAGAGAAGCCTCTTGAGACACAACTGCTTTCTACCTTCATCCCACATGGAAATACCAGAATTCTAGAACTGGAGAGAGCTTTAACTTCAGCATAAATTTTAGGAGACACTTGGTAAGGTTTTACCAACCTACTTTGATATGAATGAACTACATTCTTTGAGACTACTTTTCCTTTCCTCTACCTTTTTTTAATTGAAAGTTGCTTATTCTCTCATATAATAAATCCCAGCCATGATTACCTCTCCCTCAAAATCCCCCCGCCTCTTTTCTCCCCCAGTTCCATTCTCCCTCCATTTCCCTTCAGAAAAGAGCAGGCCTCTAAGAGACAACAACCAAACATGACAAAACAAGATACTATAAGACAAGGCAACAGCTCTCATATTGAGGCTAGGCAAGGCAATCCAATAGGAAGAAAGGAGTCCCAAGATCAGACAAAAGAGTCAGAGACACACCCATTCCCACTGTGAGGGACACCATAAAAACACCAAGATAACAGCCGGAACATGTATGCAGAGGACCTTGTACAGTCCCATGCAGGCTCCATCCTTGTCACTTCAGTCTCTGTAAGTCCATATGAAACCCACTTAGTTGATTCAGTTGGTCATGTTCTCCAGGCATCCTCTATCCTCTCTGACTCCCATAATCCTTCCTCCCCTCTTCCAAGGGATTCTCTGAATTCTGACAGGAAGGACCCAATGGAGACCTCCAATTTACACTCTCTCTGCACAATGACTTGCTGTGGATCTCTATACCCACTCCCGTCTGCTGCTGGAGGAAGCCTCTGTGATAAAAAATGAAAAAGGCATCAATCTACGAGTACTGTAGGATATCATTAGAAATCATTTCATTGATTTTTTTTTCAGTCATGTTTGCTTCTACCCCAGGCCTTTGGGCTATCCGTTCCATCCAGGCAACATAGGTCATGGGCTTCCACTCATAGCATGGGCCTCAAGCTAAACCAGATATTGGTTGACCACTCCCACAAATTCTGTGTTGTGCTATTGCCCCCAGCACATCTTTCTGGCAAAAGATTGTAGGTCAAAGGTTTTGTGGCTGGGCTAGGGTCCAGGTCTGTCCTTCCATAACTTGCAAAGTACCTCTCCATTCCAAAGAGACGAGAACATAGGAGTAAAGTCTCCATAAAAGCGCCAGCTTGACCTCTCTATGTTCAATATTGTCCTCCACAATGGAACCCCGCTGTCAGGTTTTGGACAGTTTCTGTCTTAGCATCAGCCTGGGCTGCTTAGGGATCTCCATGGGAACCCCGCAGGCAATGACTCAACTACGGGCAACCTAGTCCCAACACTGAAAGCCTTGCCTGAATACTTGCAGTGGTTGTGTAAGTGTATGGGCATGTACCTATAAGAGTCTCTCTCTCTCTCTCTCTCTCTCTGTGTGTGTGTGTGTGTGTGTGTGTGTGTGTGTGTGTAGGCACTCATACATGTATATGTAGTGTAAATTAGGAATCAAGAAAGAGTACATCTAGTTCCAGACAAGACATCCAAAAAAGAAAATCTTTGATATGAAAAAGCTCCACCCAATATTTCACTGTTTTTAACCCTTTACACTATCAGAATAAAAACAAGAAGAAAAATAATACAAATGAAGTTATGTGATACCATCATTATCATTTTGAAAACATATTGTCGTTCATTTTAAAGGATTCTTTATTGTGCTCTTACAGCTGAACAGTGGTCCCTGGCATTCTATTTTTAAAGGTAAAAATAAAAATTGTATGATATTACTAAAATAGAGACCCCCCCAAGAAGGCAAAGGCATTTCTGTTTTTCCCTTCCTAAATAGTACTCAATAAATAATTACTAATTGCATGAGCAATCATGAGAAATGTTGAAGGGAAAAAAATAATATAAAAGCTAAAGCTCTTTATACCATCCTTTGAAATGATACTTAGCCAATAAACCCTCCAGTATATCAAATGGAAGTCTGTGATATTGCCTTTCCTTAAGTGTAAGCAAAGAAACCTGATGATGATTACTAGGATCCTGCTACAATATAAAGATGTAAACTACCTCTGCAGACCCATATATTTGGACATGAAGTCATCAGCTGGTGGCTATTTTGAGAGGCTGTGGAACCTTTAGGATCAATGGGGACAAGTCCTTGGGTATGTATTATCACTGGCTGCTCTTAGAATGATCTTTCTGCTTCTTGACCAACCAAGATATCAAGAAGTCTTTCCCTGCACATGCTCATGCCACCATGAGCTCCACCATGCCTTCCCTGTCTTCCTACCCTTTCAAACTATGAACCAAAATAAGGCTTTCTTCCCTTAAGTTGCATCTTTACAGATATTTGATCTCCATGACAAGTAACTATTACAAATAACTGAACCACTGATACACAGAAAGCTCCTCTGGACCTGACTGAAGCTATGGTGAATACATAGAAGTGAACAGCATCAGGAAGCGGGATGACTGGTCTCCACTGCTTCTGTGGATATTGGTAATCAATGATTAAGCTGTAAGGAAGAAACTACCAAACTAAGAGTAGCTTAAACAATGAAGACATTGAATTTTTCTGAGTGAGAAATATTCAGGTAGACTGTCCAGATTTGAGGCAACAGTTGAAGAACTTTATCCTTCTGCAAGACTGTCCTTAACATAAAGATTCCTAGGCTCATGCTTTCAAGGTGGCCATCGTAGCTCCAGAGATAGGTGTTTTGAGCACTTCATAGTAACAAAAACTGGAATCAGTCTCTTCAGAAAAAAATAAAATAAAATAAAAAACCTTCCCATATCACAAAATTTGTTTCCTATGTGTTTTATTTAGAAGGTGCTCTTAGATTTATCCCTAAAGACATGGCCCAAGGAGGACTGGACTGTGCTGCCTACCTTCAACAAAATAGGATTTGTCCTCTAAGGTTGAGAAGTAGTCCATCTACCTTTCCTGGGGGAGTCAAAGGTGGAGTGATAAATTCCCAACAAAAAAAAAAAAAAAAAAAAGGATGGAGTCAGAGTCAGAATTAGACAGTGAGTAAGATCAATTGGCTGAATCTGGAACCTCTTTAGAGATCCTTTAATGGCCTCAACACATACTTTGGTTCCTTGTGTGCCTAAAAGAACCATGCTTTGCTCAGTGTCTTAGTCCCTTTTGAGTCACTGTGAAAAAAATACCTGATAGAACAATGTAAGCAAGGAAAGATTTGATTTGGCTCATGGCTTCAGAAGTTTCTGTCTATCACAGCGGGGAACACTAGCCTGACCAAAATTTATAATCTATACAATAGAAACTAGAAAATTAAGAAAGGAGTCATAGAGAGAGAGAGAGAGAGAGAGAGAGAGAGATGAACATTATGCATGCATACACATACATACAATCACAGAGAAAAGGCCTCCCTTGCTAGGCACTTACTCAATTATTCCACAGGCCATGATATGGCTTCAGTCTATTTGCCCAGAGACTTCCCATCAATAAGCACCACTGAAAATAATTACAGCTCCATTTAAATAAGTGCTAAATATCCCAAAGCTAACAAAGGATGGAATTAAATGCAATCCTGGCTTCCTTTCCTTGGGTTTGCGAAGAGCAGTTTCGACCAGTGCCCAACACCCTGTAAGCCCTCGTTTGGTCTGAAAGTCATTAGACCACAGTTATCAACTAATGAGGCAGCAAGTATTTGGAAGCAGCTTGAACTACCTCAGCAGATCCAAGTTCAAATAAGGCAAATTAGTAGTAAAATCAAATTGGTTTAAACTGTGGAGTGAGTGTGAAGACTATTCCCCTGAAAAGAAGTAATGGGTCAGATTACTACACTGGGCCACAGGAGATAAGCTCAATTTGCAGAAGAAAAAACAAAATGCTACTCCTAATGAATTTCATTCTTTAGAAGGTAGTGCATCCCATCTTGATGGGCTAAAGGCTTCATTCTTGGGGAGGGGGTAGGAGAAGACACCCAGACAGATAAGTAGCTTTGGCTCCTCCATCAAAAAAATGTTTATTTTGCAAACAAGAACATTTGGGGAAATTAATGTGGGTGTGTAGTGGTTACTTATTACACAAGAATGGCAGGTGTAAAGTGGATACATTTAAATTTTCTGACCATGTTAGGAATAATTCCAAAGAACTAATAGGAGAGAGAAATCTGCTCTGCCTGCAATGCTCATTAAAATCTGGACATCTGTTTTGAGGTTTGAATAAAAGAAAAATAAGTATTACTCAAATGTGGTACCAAGGTCAAAATTTTTTAATTTCTTCCACTTTCTCCTCTCTCATCTACATATTAAATGCCCAAGTCTCCTCCTCGGCAAATGGTAAAACAGTATCAACAGAGATTGAAACTTGTAATTTAAAAATTCAACTTCAAATGTAGTGATTTGAAAACTCAAACTCATAGCCATTCGCTGTATCCAGCTCATATATTTTCCCTGTTTCATTCAGATGTCATTCCTTACATTTCAATTTCTTGTCGTTATACACAGATCAGTGTGTTTCCCTTACACGGTTTCATCTCTTCAAAAATGAAGATCTGACAGGGTCTCTGTACATGACAGAAATCAGCAAAACTGAATGGTTCCTAACCCTTTGTCTCAGATTGTTTTTAGGAATTGAGATGGAGAGTGGCAGGCCAAAGGTTGACTGGAATATGTTCATAGATGATTCAGCATGAGAAAGTGAAGGAAAAATGTGGTTCAGAGAAAATATGTCCTGAATATGCTTTTGTCTAACATTGCCAATCTTATGAGGAGCTCTGAAGTAGCCTCAGACTGTCCCACACTGAAACACAGATACCTAGTCTCTGCATTCTCTCATCTATCTGTCTTAGCAATCATCCACTACAGGGATGAGCAAAACCTTGAGGTACTTGTCTTATGTCTTGGGATAGTCTCTCTCTCTCTCTCTCTCTCTCTCTCTCTCTCTCTCTCTCTCTCTCTCTCTCTTTCTCTGTCTCTGTCTGTCTCTCCACCTGAGACAGAGCCTCTTTCTTTTCCCAGACTTTCAGCTTCCTCTCCAGAGAGCCCAGGCCAATCATTCACACCTCAGTGTGTTCCTAAATCACACCTAAGGTGCTTTCACCATGAACCTATTACTGACTGCTCCATGAAAGACATTTTTTCCTATAAAACGCATTTCAGGCATCAGTGGGCACATAGGAGCCATATTTGGCATTTGGAGGATCAAGGGGGTGGTATTTCAGTCCTGAAATGAAACCATATGGGGAGTTACCAACCCATCAGGCTAACCTTGGACTTGACCCATGTAATGGGTATTTAGTTAATAAAGAAGGCCTTTCAGCCACGTTGACCTCTTGATCTAGCCCAAAGGGGACACTGTTTTCCATTCACTAATGAGGCAGACTAGCTTCTTCCTGCCCCAGTTAGAAATGTGTTATATTTTGTTTCTCTTTGAATCCCTAAATTTGGCAAGAACAAAGTTGTCAGAAACTCCCACTGGTAAGAAGTGAAGATAACCTGAGCTATTGAAGAAGAATACATTGTTTTGCTTCATCCCAGGGAGCTGGCAAGGACCACATGACAGGCCAACTGGAGCCCTCACTGTGGCTGTACTGTGGCCTTTGTTATGAATCTGGACTGACAGAGACATCCAAGACCCCCATATTTTTTCATTGGACAAGAGACTGCCTAACTATTTGTATCCTTCCTAGACTCAACTTTTTTGTTCTTCTATTTGAAATAGTTGGGTTTTGTTCCTAGAAAAATAATAAAATGAAGAAAAATAACTGCTTCTGCCTGGCTTCAGGGAACTGTCAGTATGCATCTAATGATCTTCAGTAATCTAGTGGTAGAGGCAAAGGATTTGCTTAAGCTGTGCATATTTGCTGTTGAGGACATCTTACTTTATCATATCTCTATTTAGGACTGAGTATGCACAGTCTAGGGAGACTCCCCAGTCCAGGCAATAAAAGTTTTGCTATACAAGTTGAGGCCCTGACCTTGGATTCCCAGCACCCTTATAAAACCCAGGTATGGAAATATACAATAGTAATCCCAATACTGGGAGTCAGAGACAGGGAGTCATAGGAGCTCACAGGACAGCCAGCAGAGCTCAAAACTCAGTGGGTCCAGTAAGAGATGTCTCCAATATAAGATGAAAACAACTAAGAAAGAGACCCAACATAGACCTCAAGCCTCTATACACAGTATGAGCATGCACACATATAACACACATACATGAATACATGTAACACAAACACATACTCACACAAGCACATGTAATAACACACACAACACATTTACCACACACACGAACACATGTAACATAAACACAAATATCCATGTACATAACATACTGAAGTATATGAACATTTGTAAATTAAGAAATCTTCATGATTATGAAGGCCCTGTGTTTGGGCATGCACAACAGCACTGAACCTGGGTGAACAAGATTTTTTTTCTATTCTTATCCTATGTTCTTTCAATTCTGCGCTTGAGCTGCATATCACAAAATAAAACCCATTACTTTAATTTGACTTTGTATATTTTAAGATAGGAAATTTGAAGGTGGCTACCTCCAGCATACCCAGAATGTAAAGCAGTAAAGTTACTTCGATTCCAGTGCTTGGACCAAACCATTTTGCAACCGGTCACATTGGATTAATTCCTGTCTGCTAGCCCTTAGTTTGCCTTGCCAAAATGGTTCCCCAAACCTGGACACACATATTCATAACTGGAAACATGTACATATGTCCACACTTTTTTTGTTTGTTTGTTTGGTTGGTTCATTGGTTGATTTGGTTTGTTTGGTTTGATTTTTTTTTTTTTTTTTTTTTTTTTTTTTTTTTTTTGAGACTGGGTTTCTCTATGGAATATCCCTGGCTGTCCTGGAACTTGCTTTGTAGACCAGGCTGGCCTCGAACTCACAGAGATCTATTTGCCTCTGTCTCTGCCTCCAGAGTGCTAGGATTAAAGGTATATGCTGCCACCACCCAATTCTTAGTAACAGTCTTCACCTTGGCTTGTATAGTTTCCAAGCTTCCTCCCAAGTTGGTGGGGGAAGAGGAATGATCTCACTCTATTTTCCACAGAAGAGTTTCTCCACTCCTCTGCAGAAGTTAATCATCATACAGTTTATAAGAAGATCCTTTTGCAATTATCCTTGTGTTTTCCTAACCAAGGAAAAGACAGGTTGAGAGAAACTTGGGAAGAGGAGAAATTGCTTCTGGTGGCCAGACAAAGTGAAAGAAAGAACTACCTTTTCTGATTGCCTACTATGTGCCAGACACTTTGTTTTTGTTTTCTTGTTTCAAGAGAGGTTCTCTGTGAAGTATGTTTGTTTAGTTGTCCATTGGTGTGATAGTCTTCAGTGAACCTCAGCCGGCACTTTTTTCCTTGGGGTCACCTGGAAATGATCACCCACTCACAGGTGTATTCACCTGGACTACCTTATATGAAGGAAGGAATGAGTGCTGAATGTCAGAAATACTAGAAAGAGGAAAGGTGTTATAGAATATGTAAGAGATTTGTAGTCATGATTTGTTTGGTTAATCATAAGCTAATGCTGCCTGCTTCCATGGAAATTCACATTTCTATTTATAACCTAGAATAACCCAGACTTCTGACAAAGGAACCCAGGATAAAGCTAACAAAGATAAATCAGTAAGAAGAGAATCTGTGTTACAGTCCCGTCCAGTTAGTTTAAGATTGGCCAAGGAAAGCACAGCTCAAAGCAATTCTTTACAACCTAAGAGCCTCTGAATTGTGGCATAACATTCTTTTTCCATATGTAACCATGTCAGATACTGTTGTAAGCATGTGAAAATGTCATATTTAAGAATAAAATAAAAAAAAGAATAAAATAAATGGTAGTATTTTTCCCAGATTTATAGATAAAAAAAAATTGAGGACAGATATTAAAGTGACAGTGTCCAGGATGCTACATGCTTGTACTAGGATTAGGACCAGTCTTTACGACTAGAATATCCACACACTGACCTACCTCCTGCAAAACATAAACACACCAGCATCCAAAACTCTATGTTTACAGACAGGTGTGTGTGTCTGAATATGACAAAAGCAGAGTTCTGAAAACCAGGACAAATATTCAGGTGCCTGAGAAAATTTCTGGCCTTCCTAAAAAGAAGAGTTAAATTCAACTGCCAGAAAATTGGTTTCCATGCTTTAGTACGAAATAAAAATAGAGACTTGAATAAATCCTAAAAGAATTAGACTTTGTAGCAGGGGGTAAGCAAGGAATATGAGATCCCCCTTGGGTCTGAGAAGAAAAGCACATCAAACCTATCTGAAGAACAAAACAGAGCAACTAAGAAAGATTCTCCTTCCCCAGAATACAATCAACTCCATGTGTGACTCAGGAGACAGCAATCTGAAAAGACAAGGATTTGAAAAGCAAATACAACAAGAAGAGTTCAGATACACACATAACACATTAATGGTGAGTTATTGGAAAAAGGCTGGTGTTTGTAACTTGCTTGTAATTCTAGAGAAGTCTCTGGGATTGAAAGGGTCCATTCACTGCCTTATTGGGAATCTCTTCTTACTCTGTTAGATCACATACCTGATTAAAAGCACAGACTGCCTGAATGATATTCTTGCATTACTCTTAACATACTCATTCGTACTGAATTCTAAACACTTATTCCTATTCCCACAGATAAGTGTAGCTCTCGCCTTTCATCATTCTTTTGTAGAGGATGGGGACCATTACAGAAAGATACAACTGACAAAAAGGCAGAGAACAACAGACCATGTGATTTATAATTCAACCCCTACACCTAACCTTCAGAGATCAACACAGAAGAGGAGGCAAAATGACTGTAAGAGCCAAAGAACCACGGTGTCTGCTACAAGATAGTGTCTTCCACAGATGGCAGGGAGCTGTACCCATGAAATCCTGATAACATGGCGGCCCAGATTAGACCTGAAGTTGATATGTCAATGTGAATGGGGGAATCTCACTCTGCACCACCCCCAAATGAAGAGTTACAGACCATTGGTGGCTGCTGAGATAGGGAGAATCAGTCTTTTCCAGAAACAAGACCTATGATAGGCTATCCAAACCCAGATGATCAGCCCTAAACATATAGACGTATGACCAACTCATGCATTTCTGCACTCACACATGTTTATAACAATAATAACTGAAGAAAAGGAAGTCAATTATTTGAAGTGGTATGGAAGGAGTGGGAATAGGAAAAAAGGGAGTAGAAATGGTGTAAATACAGTGTTCTTGCATTAAATTCTCAAAAAAAAAAAAGGTTTATGTATAAAACTATACTCACTCATGTATTTAGTATGGGCAGACTTATCTGTAAAAGGTAGCATGGGGTGAAAATGCTACCACCAGACCTGGTGGTGATGGCACAACCTTTAAACCCAGCAGTCAGGAGGCAGTGGCAGGCAGATCTATGAATTCAAGGCCACCCTGGTCTACAGAGTGAGTTCTAAGACAGCCAACACTATACAGAGGAAAGAAATAAGGAAGGAAAAGAAGGAAAGAAAGGTAAAATCCCAGCACCAAAATCAATAATATTTCATTTTTTACTCACAAATTCACATTCCCATAAGTCTATCATATGGCATCCTCATGAAATCTAAATTATCCTACTTTCCAAGAAATTCACTCAACTAATACATCTGTATATGTATTAAATACTTGGTGGATTATCTACGAGGCATGAACATGAAAGGTTAGAAATTGTAGTCATACATATCACAGAAATATAGAAGTGTGAAGTAGGACTTGAATTCAGATGTCCAAACTGTAAAATCCCTGCTCTTAATCTTCACCATGCTGCCTGCTGTACAGACTTCACTGTTCAGCACTTACATCAAATAGTTCAGACCGTGCTTCTCACTGCTCATAAATCTTTCTACACTTGCTAGGACAATCAAGAAAATCCCTCACAGTTCAATGCAAGGAGATTAAATAGGAGAAAAGAACAGCTGTGATAATCAGCTTATGACTCTCATGCAGAAGAACTCAAAGGTTTCATGGCACATAGTGGAGAAAACAGCTCTTGTTAGGAAGATGCACTCACAAAGTGACCGCCAACTGGCATCTAGGATTTGGATCTCAGGAAGGTCCCCATCGTTCCACAAATTGACAAGAATAACTTGCTATGGCTGCAGCATGTGCTTCCACCGCATGGCTTTTTCTGGATACCTGTGCTGCCAGTGTGAAACTCTGGTACTCACCCAGGCAGAGGGTCCTCAAATGAGCACCCTCAGACTTTTTGGTAAGAATATTACCAGTATTGCCATGACTCTTCACCATGAGAATTAGATACAAACTATGTGACTACCCAGGGGAGGTATGTGTCTAATCTTCCCCAGACTCATCCCCATACACTGCATCCTTTGCTGACTTAGCTTCATGTGCTTTCTGTGTAACAAATTAATTACCATGAGTGCCATTGTATTCTGAATCCTGTTTGTCATTCCAGTAAATGATGCAAAGGAGGGATTGTCTTGAAGGACCCCAACAGACCCCTTCATCACACCTCTGCTGAAGAAGCTCTTGGGAGAAGATGGAAGAAAGACATGAAAAGTGGGACTAGAGATTCCTGGGATTCCTTTTCCATGAGTCATTCAGGATTATTTACATGCCTGTTGTGCTATCTATCCAGTGTGTTACAAGAAAAGATCCTGTTAGCCTCAAAACTCACAACACATCCCCCATCCCCTCCCAGTTTACCTGGGAGATCTTAACTATTTTCCCTTCCTGGGACTCTCCATGTGTGTATCTCCTAGGGTCCCCCTTTTTAACCTAGCTTCTCTGGATTTGTGGACTGTAGCCAGGTTATCCAGTCCATTTCCTACGGTGGAATGCCGTGCTCAGTCTTAATACCAGGGGTGGGGGAAGCTTGGTCCTGACTCAACTTGGTATGCCAGACTTTGTTGACTCCCCAAGGAAAGCCTTACCCTCTATGAGGAGTAGACCTTGAGGGTAGGAAGGCAGAGGCTGCAGAGCAGGAGAAGGGGAGGGAGGGGGAACTGGGATTGGTATGTAAAATAAAAAATAAAACTTTTAAATATTTTTTAAAATATTTTTTAAATATTTTAAAAATCACGACTACTTTTCTTAAGTGTAAAAGCATAAAATCCGTCTCTAGGACCAGTCCTTGCAAAGTCAGGCAACATGAGTGTTCTAAAAGATGGCTTCAGAATGTTTAGGAACCATTGCATCCTCTGAGACAGAAAGGTTCTTCATATATAAGAGCTTTTTTGCCTGCATTTTGCACATCTATTGCCAGACTGACATGCTTTTGGCAACAGTATGTCCTTTCTTGACAGCAAAAAATATTCCAGGAGTTTCCTTTTCCTCCACACCCCCAGATTAAAATAATCATGTACCTAGATTTGTATTACTAAAAACAGATGTGTGGGTACATCTGCAGTACCCTGGCACTAGAACACCTCCTAGGGAACAAGATGGAGCAATGAACAACAGAGCCACAACTCTGCAGAGAATAAAACTCTATCTGCAAGGAATAGGTAACTCTAGAAACATCTTCCACACAAATATGAAATTGGAAGGAGCTAACAGATAAGCGTCTATATTCAGAATTTGATTTCTTCATGAGTGCTGTTACATTAAGATTTGATGTTGTTGCTTTTTGTAGAGAACTTTTTTAAATCGGTTTTCTGTAATGCAATAAGGTTTGCATGGAATTTATCCAATCCAGGCTGGAACCAGTGCCTTGCACATCTATTGCCACATAGGATCCTTGCCGAATAACTGAGTTTATGTATCTTGACTGCAGTAGTTGACACTAGAGAATTTCTTCCTGTCAGTTTCTCTGGAGTGGGGAGATTAGGTAGGGGAGAGGAAGAAAATTGGGGAGTTGAGTTTATTACTCCCAATATGCTCTGTGCTGTTGTGTCTGGCTGCACATATGCCTGGGACTCACAGCATATGGCCTGGGGGGCCATCTGTGGCCCGCTTAGCAGCTGTCTCCACCATATTTTGACATAAAAGCCATTATATTTCTGGCTGGCTAATTGCTTTTTATTAAACAATTGTTGGAAGTTGGTTGATAACTTTTATGAATTTAAAATGAAAGCCTCGCTAAGAACTTCTGAAAGCAAACAGTGTTTGGTCCACCTGGGAAAATTTCAAAGGGCTGGTGTTCCATCTGCCAAATAGAACTCATATCACGCATCTACTGAGAAGTAGAGTGTTAGCTGTTTCATTTTTCATAGTACTAAGTTCTCGTACAAGGTTCTGAGAAAAAAAAAAAACAATTTTTTTCTCTCTTCCAGATCTATAGGGGAGATATAATAAGCATCTTTTCCCAGCCTAGAAATTATTTCTGCAAATGTAGTTGAGTAAGAATAAAAGTTTGGTGCCTTAATAAGTGCTAAACCAGAATTCTTTACATATATCACAGATTGTACACCAAGTAATTTAAATAAAAAATAAATCCAATACAATTCATTTAACAAATGTTTTCAGGTAAATAATAATTAGTCCTCAAGTAAGAAGATTGAACAGCCGAATGGATCACCCATGAATTACCCTAAGTTTTCCTGGTAATTGTGGAGAAATCTCTTGGCTAAATGGGTTGGGGAGTTTTTTTTTTTAAGGCAAGAAGGAGAATCTCTTATAGCAAGCACTAAAATTAGGCTTCTAATACCCCAGAGAAAAAGTCAAATAGAGATGCTGACTCCCCTGGTGTTATATATGCAAGAGATGGTTCTGAGGTCCTTAGGTCATCAAGCTGACAAAAGGCTTAGTTTCTAAAAAGACATTTCAAAAAGGCAGAGAAAGTGGCTACATTCACAAGTTTTTAAAAGTAAAGGCTCAGATTTTTTTTAAAGAGAAAGCAATTTCCTATTTTCAACAGAAAAAAAAATTCAGCTTCTTGTCTCTTAATTCTTCTTTTCCTTGACAAATGTAATTTTCAAATGGTTTATAATCATATTTTCCTGTGAACCTATGCTCCAGCTCAGATTCTCAAACCACTGGAGATAAAAGTAAATGCAAAGAACTGTTTTTGTCAATTGTTATATCTAATTGTCATTCTGAGGTAGGGCAGAGAAAGAAACAGGAAGAAACAAGAATTGACTGAAAGAGAAGGGAGGAAAAAGTTGAATCACAAAATAAAGGAGTAATAGAGCCTTTCTTTCCTTTAATGCCAGGATGGTCACCTGCGCTTCCCCTAACTCCAGCTGAGATCCTCCAATGTTGGCTACTAGGGAAGGCAGCAAGGAGAGTGCAAAAGTCTTTGGAACTATTCCTCCCCAACTCAAAAGTTACTGTTCATATGGCTGTTGGCCCATTGAGATTATCATACCAGGCACACAGAATTCCATACCCACCCTTCTTTTTAGGCTCTCTTCACCTGAAATAACCCATGCCCACTCCCATCTACAATATTAGTTAATTCCTTTTCATCCTTTGGGAACCAGTTTCCAAGCATTTCCTCTGAAAATCACTTTCAAAGTACCCTGTGTGCATCCTGGCTGTCTGACAACATCCAGAAAGAAATAAGAAGGCAGATGTGCCAGGCATTGGTGGGGCACACCTTTAATCCCACCACTTTGGAAGGCAGAGGCAGGCAGATCTCTATGAGTTTGAGGCCAGCCTGGTCTACAGACTTGTGAGCCAAATTGCATAACTCACCCAGAAGGAAGATGTATGGTCATGCATTATCTCATCATCCCTCAGAAGCCATCCCTCAGAAGATAAGAAAGAACACCTTCATCCTGCTGGTCTACCTTCTTGGAGTGAGTCTTAGCAGGAGAACAGGGATTGGAATACAGGTACCAGGTACTCAGAGGGAAATGAATACCAGCTCTGTAGCATTGTCTGAGAGTGCCAGCTGTACCAACTGGCATCATTCAAAGAAGGGAGATGCATATGCTACCCCAGTCCACTAAGCAGATTATCTGTGTACTGTGCCTTCCTCTGGGAAGAAAAAGGCCTTTGGCCAGACACTGTGAGGTTCTGAGATCTTTTAACCATCTTCTTTATCTCCTTCACTCTGGAACAACCATATACCCAGATTGTTCAGGGACTTTTTTTCCCATGTAAAATAGAATCACTTGTCTTCATGGGGTTGCATTCTTGAAGATGCATGTAGTAGGCATATTGTTGAGTAAGTGGAGAATCATCTTTACAATCCACAGAAGTATCCTAGTTGCCAGAGACTGCAATCTAGATTCCCTGCTGCTCCCAAAGCCTTTCCTCTAAAAGGCACTAGCCCTGGAAGCAGGAAGAAAAGCACGTGGTCAGCTGGCTATTGTGACTCCCTCACTCTCTTCCCCTTTTGGTCAAGATTCCTGTATTCTCCAGGGATTTAATCTACTTCATTAATGTTAATATTGTATCTAACCTTTCCTCCCTCTCTTTGGGGATGGGAACTTCTATTCTACTGTGTAATCACTCTTAGTGTTCATCTTTCAAAATGTCCACCCTAAACTCTTTCTTTCTTTAGCTTCAGGCCATTTTGTGCCTCTTTGGAGACTTTATCATCTTTCCCTTCGCCTGGTTTTGCTGAGAGAAGTGGATGAAAAATGCAGAAGGGCTTTAGAAAATAGTAAAAAATCAAATCCTGTATCTGGAATAGTCTTATAAATAGTAAAAGGGTCATCCATCACATGTTCTCCCTTTACCCTGGGAGCTGGGACCCTTCCGGTGGTCAGTTTGATGTCAAGTAACGAGCTGGGGAGTGAACAGATCTGAGTACCAACCTGACCCCAGAATAAAATTAGATCAGAGTTCTGGCCATTTCTTCTAATGACCTACCCATCTTGCAAAAGACAATAGCTTCATATCAAGGTCACTTTCTCTTCAAGTCAATAGGCAAAGCAACTCTCTAGGTACCTTCTTGGTGGAGTTAAGATCACAGGGAAACATGAGGAGGTAAGAGATTAAAAGCTCTGGCTTACAGACATTTCCACCTCAAATGTTTCTGGGCATAATGCAAAAACACTTTGCTTATTCCAACAGCACCTGCATTTACGATACTTGAGTCTGGAAAAAAAACTATTAAACAAAGCAAACCATCACAAAAGGATATGACTGTTACTGTGACCCAGGTGCCACCATTATTAGATGGTTGAGTTGAGATACTCGGAGGCATTTGAGAATGGGACAGAATAGGGAGAGTAATCAGATGTGAACCATTCGGTCAGGGAGCAACTTCAGATTGCTCACAGTCTGATTAACTGCGCAAAGAACAAAGTTCTAACTTTATATTCTGTGCCTCACTGTGAATCATGATTGCCCCTCTAAGTGCCCCTACCATGAATGTGGGAGGAAAATTAATAAGCTCCGGGAATGACTGAGATGACTCCAGGAAAGGAGGAAAAGAGTTTCTCCAATAGAACTACTAAGGTCAGGACAAGAATTAGGAAATAGATATCACATTCATAATCATGCTCAAGAAGTACATCATAGAATAAAAAGGGAAAGATTGCTCAGCAGCAATTGTGGGGGAGAACAAGAAAGAACCAATGTAATTAAAAAAAAATAAGTTGCTCCCATTTTTATCTAAGAAGTCCAAGTCAATGGTCCTGATGAACAATGACTGAAAAGAAACAATGTGCATACACAGGAACTGCTGGATTTGCTACTGAATTTCTCTTCCCCCAAAAGATTGCTAACAACTGCACTTTGAGCTCACCTTCGAGGGATGCAACACAAAAAGTCAATTTCAGAACAGCAGGGCATGGCTTCTGACATCTGATAGACAGCCTAAATGCATTTTATCTTATCAGTCTCGCTTGCTCCCTCTCTCTTCATTTTTCAATATTCCCCAACGCAGCCATCTTACGTTCTTCAACTCCCAGATTCCCACCTCGCTCATGGAAGATTTTAAGAGACAAGCATGTTTTTTATTAAAGTCATATACAAAACAACACTGTGTCTCTCACCCTCTGGCAAGGATACATATTGGTTTGCTTTGTTTGCCAGGTGGGGATTGGTGGTATGGTTTTTCATGGTTGTTGTTTGTTTTATCCCTATCTGGATGCCAAGATAATTAAACTAGTTATCTTCCCATTAGCTAATGAGCTTTACAAACAACCATGCAAATCAGGGTGGTAGCTTTTTTACTTTCAGTGTACTATGAATAAGAATATTTTTAAATGTTTTCAGACTTAAATATCTACAGAAAAATAGTTTTATTCTTATTTCTAAACTACTATTTTTAACTGTATGTGTGTTCATGGGTACATGCTCACACACACCTGCATAGTTGTAGTGCCCTTACAGGTATCAGTTCTCATGAGAGCTAGAGTGAAAGGCAGATGTCAGGCTCCCATCTTGGATGCTGGGACTCAGACTTGGGACCTTGGGAACAGCAGTGCAAACTTCCCACTAATGAGTCATCTCTGAAGCTCCCAGAAAAAAAAAAAAGAAACAATTTTGGATATGAATGAAATTTAATTAAGTTTAGATTAGTAAAAAATGGTGACCAAGGGACTCTAAAGGGAAAGTGGAGTGGGTAAATAATTAAATTAATTACCCAAATTATATAGAAAAATAGAAAATTGGGGAAAGGTTAAAATGGGATAATATAGCCCAAGAGGAAGGGAAGGAAAAGAGGGTGGGTGGAGGGGTAGGGAGAATGAAGGGGAGAGAGGGAGGAGGGGTATAGGAAGAAATAAGAAAGAGGAGGAGATTTATGCTGGAGAGGATGTGGAAAGAGGGGAACACTCCTCCGCTGCTGATAGGAGTGCAAACTTATACAGCCATTTTGGAGATCCGTAAGGCGTATCCCCAGGAAAATGGGAATCAGTCTACCACAGGATCCAGCAATTCCACTCTTAGGCATATACCAAAAAGATGCACATCCATGCAACAAAAATATCTGTTCAACTATGTTCATAGCAGCATTATTTGTAATACCTAGAACTTGGAGACAACCTAGATGCCCAACAACTGAAGAATGGATAAAGAAAATGTGGTACATTTACACAATGGAGTACTACTCAGTGGGGGGGGGGGGGAGAGAAACGATGGAAACTTGAAATTTGCAAGCAGATGGATGGAACTTTAAGAAACCATCCTGAGTGAGGTAGCCCAGTCACAAAAAGACGAACATGGTATATACTCACTCATATATGGATTTTAGACATAGAGCAAAGGATCACCACCCTATAATTCACACCGCCAGAATACAAGGAGGAACCTAAGAGATTCACACAAGGTCCCTCACAGAAGGGGAAAGGAACAAGATCTCCTGAGCATATTGGGAGCTGGGGGGGGGGGGCAGTGAGTGGAGAGGGAGTTAAGAGAAATAGAAGGGGAGGACAGGAGACTATGTGGGACCAGAAAGATTGACTTGGGGGACGAATAGACAAGAGCGAAAAATAGAGATACCATAATAGAGGGGGTCGTCATTGGTTTAAAGAGAAAACTGACTCTAGAAAATGTCCAGAGACCAACAAGGATGACCCCAACTAACAGTCTGATCAACAGTGGAAAGGCTACCTTAAATGCCCTTCCCTGATAATGAGATTAATGACTACCTTATATACCATCATAGAGCCCTCATCTAGTAGCTGATGGAAAGCATAACTAAACACTGGAATCCAGTTGCAAAGAGGGAGGGGTGATAAGAAAAGGGATCAAGACCAAGCTACTGAAACCCACAGAGACAGCTGACCTGAACAAGGGGGAGCTCATGGACCCCCTGACTGATAGCTGGGAAACCAGCATAGGACCGACCAAGACCCCCTAAAAGTGGGTCTCAGTTAGAAGGCCTGGGCAGTCTAAGGGACCTCTGACAGTGGAACCAGCATGTATCCCTGGTGCATAAAAGGACTTTGGGAGCACATTCTCCATGGAGGGATACTCCCTTAGCCTAGAGGCAGAAGGGAGGGCCTAGGCCCTACTCCAAATGATTTGACAGATTTTGATGATCCCTCCTGGAAATCCTCACCTTTCCTGTGCAGTGGGTGGGGGATGGGATGGGAGAGGGACCTGGGTAGGGGGACCATGGGACAAAGGGAAGGAGGGAGGTAGAACTGGGATGGATATGTAAAATAAGAAAAAACAACACTAATAATAAAAGAATGGAAAAAAGAAAAAGAAGCACAGATGGGAGAGGAGGGAGGGATAAAATGATAGGAAGAAAGAAAATCATCAAGGAATGCCTCAGGTATATTTTTCTTACTATCTTCCAGCCAAGGGTTAATTTAATCACTGTCATAAGTGAATAGCAACAAAGCTAAGCAATGTCTTACTAAATGTGACATAAAATAGATACTGTGCCATTGTTGACTAATTTATCCCCATAAATAGCTAGAAAGAGATGTGCATGGATAAATGTTAAGATTACAGGTATGAAGTCAGATCACTAAGGCTGAAATCACAGTGATAGTGTTTCCTAGGTTTGAAATGCAGCTTTCCAGGTCTTAGTTCTCCATGTGTAATACTTGATAATACTAGCTCCCTCCTCATGACGCATGGTAGGAATTAAATAATAAATTAATCTCTGACAGCTCTTTGCAAAGTTCCTGGTTTGTGAATGTGCACAGTCAGACATGTCACCACTTGGCGCGTGCTTGCTACTGCCATTGCCATTGTTAGCACTTCCAAATTTAAAATTCTTGAGGATAAGAACATGCCCAGGGAACTCTGAATAAACAAGTCATCAGAACCTCAGAACCGTCACAGAATACCCACCTCTACCAAGTCTTCACATACACTAAATTAGAAGAGCAATTCTCGGATGTAAGGCAGGAGCATGTGCAAGCATTTTGTTCTCTGTAAATTGACTGAACAAAGAATTCCTCTAGCAGATTGACTCTGTGTACAGAAATAAATCACTTCAGCAACATCATCAGATAATAAGCCATTTGTTGCATGAAAGAATTGGCTAACTCAGAAAAGATGAAGCGGGGAAGAGACAGAGAACAATTTTAATGACAATCATTTTTAAAGAAATTTAAGCATTCACCTGGGTTCTTTAAAAAAAAAAAAAAAAGTACCCTTTTCTGAATGACAAGTCACTGATACCAACATGAACTACTGCTCCATGCTGGCTCCTATTTTCCATAAATAGAGATGTCCCCATGATGCAGTAGAGTATAGTACAGAGATTCTACCTGTGCCTAGAGTATCCTCCAGCTGCTGTCCTGTTTGAATTCTTTCTGGGTCTTCTGTCACCTCAGCCTTTTGTTATCATTTGTTTATTTAGGTAGTGTTTATGGAATACAGTGTGACTAAGGCTGAGGAAGACACAAATATAACAGGACATTGCCAGCTGCCCTAAAGTAAAATATACAATGTTATATCTCATTTTACATGATAGATGCATCTTCCTCATCCCTGAACCCTCCAATTCCACCTTCTTCTTCCTCTCTCCCTCTCTCTCTGCCCCCCTCTCTCCCTCTCTCTCTCTTTCCCATAAAATCTCAACAACCGTGCATAACATCATACATAATTTTTATCTTTTCACACAGGAAGTTGAGATTTAGTTAAAACACAACTCTCATTTTATATCCCAGAGTTATCCAGTTCATATCATGATTCATAAGCACACATAATAAAACATAATGTAAGTAAATCCCACTCAAAATATTCTACTGATAGGGGCTCAATAGTTAAAAAGTACCATTAGCCTATTTTCCAAAGGCCCATCTTGCATGTTCACAAAGAAATTGAATCACTTTTATCATATTTTCCCTAGGTGCATCTTTTTACCCTTAATTAGGAAAGAAATAGATCACATGACCCACATATGCATGAAATAATTCTGACCTAAACATAGAAAACTACTAAAATTTAGTTATATCTGAGAGGAAAGCCTAGGGAATATGAGAGACAGATAGGGAATTTATTTTTCTTTCATTTATTTATTTATTTATTTATTTATTTTACATATAGATCCCAGTTCCTTCTCCCTCCCTCCCATGCCCCCTGACCACCCATCCACAGAGAGGATGATGCCTTCCAGGAGGGGCCAACAAAATCTGTTATTTGGAGTAGGGACTAGGCCCTCCCTCCTGCCTCTAGGTTAAGGGAGTATCCCTCCATGGAGAATGTGTTTCCAAAGTCCTTTTGTGTACCAGGGATACATCCTGGTTCAACTGCCAGAGGTCCCTTAGACTTCCCAGGCCTTCTAACTGAGACCCATGTTCAGGAGATCTGAGTTGGTCCAATGCTAGTTTCCCAGCTCTCAGTCTGGGGTCCATTAGCTCCTCCTTGTTCAGGTCAGCTGTCTCTTTGGGTTTCTGTAACCTGGTCTTGTCCTCCGATAGGGAAATTTTTATGACTACATAATCTGTAGTGAGATACCCACCCCACCCACACCTGTTGCATGCCCACTGGGGAATGGACACAGGTGTAGACCTGACTGGGGGGGGTCTAGGTCTTTTACTTCCTGGTCAGGTTACAGAGAGCATCTGGGTGGTGTCCATGGAGCAGGAACCCACTGTGGTCATCTGTTTCATGTGTAAGTGAATTCTCCCCTAATAAACATCACTCAACCTAAACTGAGTCCCAGTGAATCTTATTTCCCAATAATCCTTTGATATTTTCTCAGTATAATGAATCTATTGAAACATTTGCTGTTTTTAAAAATGTGGGAGTTTTTTGGTTTGTTTCTCTGTTGCTGTGACAAAACATTGAATACTGCTTTCTGGTGTGTTCCCCCTGGCTTGCTCAAGCACCCTCCTTACACAATTCAGGACTACCTGCACAGGACTGGTATTGCTCACAGTAGTAGACTTTCCTACATAAATTGTTAGTCAAGAATATGACCCACAGATATTCCTATAGAACAAACTGATGGAGACAGTCCCTGTACTGAGGTTCTCTCTCAAAAGCGTGCCAAGTTGACAATTGAAACTAATTTTGAAATGTGCCATGACTGTAATGTCTGTCTTTGAAGCTTAGATGTGTTTCTTGTATGCAGCAGAAGGGTGGATTGGTCTTCGGATCCATTCTGTTAGCCTGTGTCTTTTTATAGGTGACTTAAGACCATTAATGTTGAGGGAAAGTAAGGACCACTGATTAATTCTTGTTTGTTTTAGATTTGGTGGTGGTGGTGGTATTGTGAGTATATTTGTCCCGCTTTTTTCTTTTGGTTTCTGGTGAAGTGGGATTATCTATTGCTATGTCTTTGTGGGTGTAATTAACTTTCTTGGGTTGGAGTTTTCCTTTCAGAACTTTCTGTAGGGCTGGATTTGTACATATGTGTCATGAAAATCTGGCTTTGTGATTAAATATCTTGTTTTCTCTGTCTATAGTGATTGAGAGTTTTACTGGGTATAGTAGCCTGGACTGGCATCTATGGACTCTTGGTACTTGTAGACCATCTATCCAGTATCTTCTGGCCTTGAGAGTTTCCATGGAGAAGTCAGGTGTAATTTTGATAGGTCTGCCTTTATATGTTACCTGGTCTTTTTCCTTTGCTGCCTTTAATATTCTTTCTTTATTCTGTATGTTAGGTGTTTTAATTATTATATGGTGAAGGGACTTTTTTTTTTTTTTTTTTGGCCAGTCTACCAGTCTATTTGGTGTTCAGCGTGCTTCTTGTACATTCATTGGCATATCCTTCTTCAGATTGGGAAAGTTTTATTCAATGATTTTGTTGAATATGTTTTCTGTACCTTTGAGCTAGGTTTCTTCGCCTTCTTCTATGCCTATTATTCTTAGTTATGGCCTTTTTATGGTGTCCCACATTTCCTGGATGTTTTGTGTTAAGGATTTGTTACATTTGAATTTTTCTTTGGTCAATGACTCTATTCCCTCTAGTTTATCTTCAGCACCTGAAATTCTCTCATCCATCTCTTGTATTACATTGGTTATGCTTGCATCTGTAGTCCCTGATCATTTACTCAGTTTTCCTATTTCCAACATTCCCTCAGTTTGTGTTTTCTTTATTGCATGTACATCCCTTGCTTTACAATCTACACGTATCTAACTCCAAAACTGCCATTATCTGCAACTATGTTAAGTATACTTTCTCCAAAGAAACTGTCTCCTTCTTTGCAGAGCTTAACCCTTAGCTATTTCTACCAAGGTCACATTTGTATTCAGATTCTTTCCTAAAGGGCAGAAAATACCATTGTTACAAACAACCATCAGTGCATCAAGTTGAAAGTTCTAGGACTTTTGTGTCCTAGTTATTGGTGGCATGATTTTAAGAAAATACTATAACGTGGTCTGGCCTGCCCCATCAACAGGCAGGGGCCAGTCTCATTGGTCCCGATGCACAGAGCTGTGTCCTCATTGGTGCACTGGCCCTTTTCCGCACTTGCAGCAGCCTCCATTTTGTTGGTAAAAGTAGAAGGAGCTTGGTCAAAGACGGAACTCGGGTCTGTGACTTATTCATGGGTAGTGTTTCATTGGTGCATCATTTCTCCCTGGGAAGGGAGGGAGGTTTGGAGGTCGAGAGGGAGTCTCCGCTGCTGCCTGAACTCAAAGTCACAAGAACTACTCTCAAACTTGTGTGCTGAGGAGACTCAATGTTGGCCTCAGCTCCTAGGCTGAAATCAGCAGATTGGCTCATGAAAACTTACGTATTGAGACAAAGAAAAGGATCTAGCAGAAAGCAACATCTCTTATCCTGGGCTTGGCAGCCTGGAAGAGGACAAGGAGTGGGAATCCTGCAATCCTAAAAGCAGACTGAAAGGTGACAAAGAAGCTGAAGATGGGTGGTGGAAAGAGGTATAACATTCCAGCTCCCCAATCTAGAAATGTTAGTAAGAACCAGCAACAGCACAATAGACAGAAGATCAAGGATCAGAATTCCCAGATGAAGATTGTTCATAAGAAAAAAGAAAGAGGACATGGGTACAATCCATCGGCAGCTGCATGGCAGGCCATGCAGAATGCGGGAAAGAACAAGAGCCTTACTAACAACCCGGATTGGAATGCTAGCTTATCGAATCCAAGCTTGCTTTTTAAGCCTCAAACTAACCAAAACTATGCCGGAGCCAAATTTAGTGACCCACCATCACCAAGTGTTCTCACAAAGCCACTGGGTTCCTATTTCATCGAGCCCTTCAGATAAGGAAACAATGACATTTCAACTTAAACCCCTACTTAAAGTACAGGTTTAAAATCTTAAGTACTATTTTTAAATTTTGTGATGTTCACACAGCCATCAGTTGGTTTGAGTTTAGGGAAGTTTTATATAAAACTACTAATTTACAACTATAAGCAGACATTATATGTACTGTATGCTGTGTCAGGATAATTTAACTAATTCTACTTGGTAGTTTTGCTAACTAAATTGAAGGTTGGATTTGGGGATCAGTAACCAGCATTTTTTTTTTTATTGTCTAATAGTAAACCAAACAAAAAAGATAGTAAGCATTTAGGTAAGATTTACAAAGACTGCAAACAAAGTGCACAGTTGAGTTACATGTTCTAGGGACCCAAACCATAGTATCATGGGCATCTTTGTAAGTAGTTGCATCTGTTTGTGGTAACTTTGTAAAGAGCATTTGGAGCTTATTAGAATCAGATAAAGTAGATGGCCTGGTGGTCATTTCTTAAACACAGTGGATAGGCATTTACCAAATCTTATTCAAAATATTGAATAGCTTTCAAAGAGCATTTTTATTTGATACCATCCTACAAAGCTACCAAGGTGATTTGGCCTCAACTCTACAAAGTTTGCTTTGCAGGAAAGTATATGTGAAAATTAAATACATAGGGAAGGAAAGGGCCATGTAAATACATGTAATCTTGTAACATTAAAAAAAGAAAATATTATAATAATATATATGAGATAAGAATAAATAAAAGACAATGATAATCCAGTTTACATATATAGTTTCATTTTTGTAAGTCCTTAGACTGTTCTCTCAAGATATAATACTTTTTTAATGCAAAATAACTATGGAAATTGGCAGTGTCCACATGTGATTCCATGAGGGTCTATAACTTTACTAGAAGAGAGACCTGAATTTCAAATTATGATTTTATGTTTTCATTGAATGTTCCTGTAGGATATAGTTCCTTGTAAGTGCTACAAAGCTTAGCATGCTTATTAGGAATGCAAATTAAAGTGTGAAGGTTGTTTGATGTATGTTTAAAATATCATAATTTTGGAAAATTTAAGTATACCTGGGAATACTGATTTAATGTCCCTGAATCTCAGAGTGTAACATACCAGAAATAGAAAACACTGATAAACTTTGTGTTTTCACTGTGTGTTTTAATTCTAAATTGTATAGTTGTTTACAGAAGCACGATTTATGTTTTTTTTAAAAGAGGATATAAATATTCTACTCCTTTGTACAAAAATAACATACTTCACAGAATTGTTATGACTACCCATAGAAATATTTGTACGAATATGTAGTGTCTTCTATGTCCATTTATTTTCTAGAAATAGATAGACAAATAGCATGGCAGTAATAATCACATTATTATCCTAATTAACACTATTTCCACAAAGGCCACATGTAAGCTAGTCCTGATCTTCTAACCCCTACAGCTCAGTAGGAAAATTCCAGGTAGATCCTGAAATAAAATAAAAAGTAGCATCTTTATTTGCTTGGTTCTCTATTAACCACTGCCAGTAGCCATCATGACCTATGCTTGAGAATTGACAAGGAAAGTCCCTGTTGCTTTGGGATGACGGTTTCAATGACCTGGAGTTCCAACAAAGGAGTTGCGAGCATACAGGTAGATCCCTGGGTAGAATCACAACATCTGCCAAAGGCACCTAACATAATCACTGAAGGAACCAAAATGGGGTGTTTCTGCCTTGGGATGACTCCTTTTCACTACAAGAACACTGACAATGATAAGGCACACCCTCACCAGCCCAAGAAGGGATTCTGCTAAAGAGAGCACTTTGTTTCATAGGACTCTCTTTCATGATGTGAAAATCAAAAGCAAAGATGGGCTGTGAGTAGGTGGGGGCACAGTGAGAAGGCTCAGGAAAGTGGAGGGAGACCTATAGGGGGTCGCATTACATTCTCTCACTCACTCTCTCTGTCTCTCCCTGTGAGTGTGTGTGTGTGTGTGTGTGAGAGAGAGAGAGAGAGAGAGAGAGAGAGAGAGAGAGGCAGGAGAGTGGTATGTGTATGTGTGTGAGAGAGAATAAATATTTGTTTATTCTCCTTGTTTTTCTCCTATTTCCAGAAGAAAAAAAAATGTTTGTGCACACATACAATGAATATACCTTCCCCAACCCTCTGTTGATTTCTAGTGTCCCTTAGGCTTTATTAAAGTTCACTTGTATTACCACTAATGTGAAAATGAACTCCAATCATAGAAATTTCAAAAAATATACTCATGTTAAATATTTTTGTGAGTTTGGGCTATTCCCAAAGAAGACCTAGAGTCATCTGCTGAGTGCCACAATTATTTTATCATTACCCTTCTGCTCCCAAAGTGCTCTACAAACCTCCATACATATCTCTCCTCTCTAATGCACTGCTCCTTTAAAATCTTAAAACATCCAAGAGGTCAACATACCCAAAACTAAGCATTCTCAACATTTTTCAAGATACTCCTTTCTCAAAAAGTCCATTTAAGTGTTGCCATAGTTCCAGTAGGTTTGTTGTTTCATTTGAACAAGGGATGAATAAGTAAACAAACAAACGAATAATTCAAACACCCTTGACTTTTTCCTCATGTCTCTCTACAGGCACCAGTCAAGAACTTCCTTTCTTCCCTAGACCTGGCTGCCATACAAAAGAAACTACAAAGACACTTCCAGGATCCCCTAGATAGTTCAACAACTGCCACACCCTACTCAGCTCTAATGAACAAGACAGAGCTGTGCTCAAGTTCCATAAGTGACAGGTAGGATTACCTCTTTAGAAGGGATAGTGATAAAAACAAGAGCTACAAACTGGTTAGACAGACTTGGGGAAGGGACCCAAAGAGCAACCATTGGAAATAAGTTCTTAGGTCAACAGTAAGAAAACCACAGTACTCTTTTTTCTTTTCTTTTTTAAAAAATATTTTTTTAATTTTCCCTTTTATGAAAATAGATTCTTTTCTCATACAATATATCCTTATTTCAGTTTCCCTTTCCTGATTCTTCCAATGCCTCCCCACCACACCTCCATCTGGGTCCACTCCTTATTTGTTTCTCACTAGAAAGGAAAGGCTTCTAAGATATAACAACAATAAAACAAAAACTATCACATCAAAGTTGGGCAAGGCAACCCAACAGAAGGAAAAGAGTCCAAGGGAAGTTCCTCAAAAAAAATCAGAGACACACTCATTCACATAGTCAGGAGTCTAATAAAAACACTGGACCGAAAGCTATAATATATACAAAGATGACCTGGTGCAGACCCTCTGTGATTGCTGCCTCAGTCCCTGTGAGTTTCCATGAATCACCTGATTAAGAGGGTCTTCTCCTGGTGTCCTCTATCCCTTCTGGCTCTTACACACTTTCTATCTCCTCTTTCACAG
The DNA here is from genome assembly GCF_943737965.1 of Phodopus roborovskii. Classification (NCBI taxonomy): domain Eukaryota; kingdom Metazoa; phylum Chordata; class Mammalia; order Rodentia; family Cricetidae; genus Phodopus; species Phodopus roborovskii. Next base: position 11,976,812 of record NW_026126515.1, on the reverse strand, counting down.
AGTTCCCTGAGCTCTGAGGAGAGGGAATGGAGACCCCATTCTTTAGCCTACATTCATTATGTTCTTTAAGCTACCGGTTTGTTTGTTTGTTTGTTTTGGTTTTGGTTTTTTTTGGCTACTGTTTTTTATCTCCTGGAAATAAGTTGAAGTTTAAGCCACCTTTGGAGCTATTGACAAGGGACCCCTTGACACATAAAGCACATAAAGGCTTTCCCATTTAAAAAAAAAAAAAAAAAAAGATTATTTTGAAGCAAACTTACTTAGTAAACACCTAGAATTAAAAATGAACAGGGCTTGTCTAGGAGATTTTCTTTTCAGAGAGAAATCTTTTTTTTTTTTTTTTCTGAAAGGCACAGATTCACCACCAACAAAAGTATATGAGGTAAATAGAATAAATAGAATAGATTCATGTCTCTCTTGTATTTTTTTTTCTAATAATCCTCAAATTAACCACAGCATCTCTAGTTTTGCTCTGCAAACTCTCACCACGTAGGCACACAAGTACCATTCCACCTTTATTGTCAAAGCTAAATCAGGTTGAAAGGATGGTTCGGTCAGTAGAACACTTCCCTTGCAAGTATAAAGACCTGAGTTGTATCTCCAGACAACACATAAAAATGCTAAGCATGGTGTCCCACACTTATAACCAGGACTGGAAAGGCAGAGACATGTGGATTCCTTGAGCTAGATTTTCAACCTTTCTAGACTAAATTGGTGAGGTTTAAGCCAATAACTGACCCTATTTTAAAGCTTATAAACAGTGTTCCTGAAGATGGCACCTGAGGTTTTTCTCTAGCATCCATGGACACACCACATCACGCACGCACGCACGCACGCACGCACACACACACACACACACACACACACACACACAAAATTTCAAAAGATAAATACAAGACAGCAGTGTACTTCTTTGCAAGAATCTAAAATGGTGAAGGGAGAAACCACAGGAGCAGGAGTTTGAGTGGCTGGAGCTTCCTGAGGCCTCAGGCCTGCACAAGTAAGGAAAAGCCAGTTCTAGCAGACCAGCCCATCAAAACTCTGCCAGCATCCTATTCCCACCTCCACCCACTAGAGGAGCCCACCTTACAGTGCCCTACTCAGAGCCTCCTGAGGACTGGGGACTGCATGCAGGGGAGCCGCTCCCAGTGAACCAGTGGATCCAGAGTCAGCCAGTGTCCTAGTCCTACCTCCAGCCACAGAAGGAGGTAAGCTTGGGACTGTTTCCAGCCTGCTTTCCGAGGCCCAGGTCAGAGCCTCTTGAGGACTGGGGACTGCATACAGGGTAACCTGTTCCAGTGGACTAGCACATCCGGAGTCCTAGTTCTAGTCCTAATGTCATAGTCCTGTCACTACCAACTGGAAGAAAAGAGCCATCAGAGTATAGGACCTGCTTGCACACACAGGAAAAAGTGGGTCCTGTACTCACCAGTAGAGAAAGAGACCCCTACCAGTATGCACTGGAAGAAGGGATGGGAAGAAAACAGTATGACAACACAGTCAACAACAGAAAAATCAATATGACACCCAAGGAGTCTAGGGACTCTACACCAGCAAGAACTGAACATCCCAACACAGATGGAGCAGAAGAGAACAACCCTAAAAGCAACTTCATGAAGATGATAAAGACCCTAAAAGAGGAAATGAGAAAATCCTTTAAAGAAATGGAAGAAAAGACAAACCAAAAAGTTGTAAGAAACTATTCAAACAGTACAATCTGTACAATAAAGGAACTTCCAAAGACATCATCATCCCTGATTTCAACATCTATTATAGCACTATAGTCCTGAAAACAGCTAGGTATTGAAACAAAAATAGACAGGAAGACAAATAGAATTAAATTGAAAATTCTGATATTAACCAACACACCTTTGAACACCTGACTTTCCACAAAGAAGCTAAAATTATACAATAGAAAAAAGAAAGCATCTTCAACAAATGGTTCTGGCATAACTGGATGCTAGTGTGTGGAAGACTGCAAATAGACCCATGTCTATCTCTATGCACAAAACTTAAGTCCAAATGGACCAAAGACCTCAACATAAATATAGCCACATTGAACCTCTTAGAAGAGAAAGTGGGAGGTACACTTGAACAAATTGGTACAGGAGACCACTTCCTGAACATAACACCAGTAGCACAGACACTGAGTTCAACAATTAATAATTGGGACCTACTGAAATTGAAAAGCTTCTGTAAGGCAAAGGACACAGTCAACAAGACAAAACAGCAGCCCACAGAATGGGAAAAGACAGTCACCAACTTCACATCTGACAGAGGGCTGATTTCCAAAATATATAAAGAACCAAATAATCCAATTAAAAAGTGGGGTACAGAACTAAATAGAGAATTCTCTATAGAGGAAGCTAAAATGGCTGAAAGACACTTAAGAAAGTGTTCAACATGCTTAGCCATCAGGGAAATGCAAATCAAAACAACTCTGAGACACCATCTTAACTCCTGTCAGAATGACTAAAATCAAAAACACCAAAGACAGTTTAAGCTGGAGAAAATGTGGAGAAAAGAGAACACTCCTCCATTCCTGGTGGGAGTGCAAACTTGTGCAGCCACTTTGGAAATCAGTATGGTGGTTCCTCGGAAAAAGTGGGAATCAGTTTACCTCAAGATCCAGCAATTCCACTCTTAGGCATATACCCAAAAGATGCACATTCAAACAACAAGGACAGCTGTTCAACTCTGTTTGTAGCAGTATTATTTGTAATAGCCAGAACCTGGCAGCAAGCTAAATGCCCCTCAGCTGAAGAATGGATGGAGGAAATATGGTACATTTACACAATGAAGTACTACTCAGTGGGGAAACCAAAAAAAAAAAAAAAAAAAACCAAAAAAAAAATGGAATCTTGAAATTCACAAGCAAATGGATGGAACTAGAAGAAACCATCCTGAGTGAGGTAACCCAGTCAACCCAGTCACAAAAATACAGACATGGTATGTACTCACACATATATGGATTTTAGACATAGAGCAAAGGATTACCAGCCTACAATCCACACCACCAGAAAAACTAGGTAACAAGGAAGACCCTAAGAAAGACATTCATGGTCCCCCTGAGAAGAGAAAAGGGACAAGATCTCCTGAGCAAATTAGGAGCATGAGGGAAAGGGAGAGGGAGTTAGGAGAAATAGAAGGGAAAAGAAGAGGAGAGAGGAGAACATGAAAGAGTATGAAGATTGAGTCAGAGGAAGAATAGAGGAGAGCAAGAAAAGAGATACCATAATAGAGGGAGCCATTATAGGTTTTAAGAGAAATCTGGCACTAGGGAAATGTCCAGAGATCTACAAGGATGACCCCCAATTAAGAATCTAAGCAATATACTGGAGAGGCTACTTTAAATGCCCTTCCCCCAATAATGAGGTTAATAATTACTTTATATGCCATCCTAGAGCCTTCTTCTGGGAGCTTATGGAAGCAGAAGCAGACACCCACAACTAAACACTGAGCCGAACTCCTGGAATCCAGTTGCAGAGAAGGAGGAGTGATGAGCAAAGGTGTCAAGACCAGGCTTTAGAAACCCACAGAGACAGCTGACCTGAACAAGGGGAGCTCTTGGACTCCAGTCTGATAGCTGGGAAACCAGCATAAGACTGATCCAGACTGCCTGAACATGGGTGTCACTTAAGACAGTCTATGGGACCTGTGGTAGTGGATCAGTATTTATCCTTAGTACACAAATGGATTTTGGGAGCCCATTCCACATTTAGGGATACTCTCTCAGCCTAGACACATGGGGGAGGGCCTAGGCCCTGCTCCAAGTGATATGACAGACTTTGAAGGTTCCCCCCATGGAAGGCCTCACCCTCCCTGGGGAGCAGAAAGGGGATGGGATATAGGTTGGGGGGAACAGGGGAGGGTGAGGGAACTGGGATTGACATGTAAAACAAGTTTGTTTCAAATTTAAATTTAAAAAAATTATCTTTTAAAAAAAAGAAGTTTGAGTGGCAGCTAACTTGATGAAATCTAGAAAGCAGCCTTTCCACTCAGCAAAGCACATATTTAGCTCTTAACTCTTCTAGACATTGCCCCTGATAAAAATGACATAAAAAAATTACTAAATCTCCCCTACCTCTTTCTTCTCACCTGTAAAATAGAGAAAGAATAACTATCAGTCATTTGGGAGTAATGCAAATACTTTAGAAATATATTCAATAAGAGATAGATAATGCTAACATCATTGTTACATTCTTAATTATATACTATTTTAAAGTAAGAACAGAGGAGGCTATAAATATTAAGAACACACCTGCCAATCTTAGAGATACTTAAAGGGAAGAAGGAAAAATAAAGCATTGGCATGAGGGAGGGGTGAGTGGGATGGTACAAGGAGCAAACTTCTATGACAGTCCAATATTTAGGCATCTTGCCCCCAAAATCCCAGGGCTAGCTATAGGGCACAGCCAAAGTAGTCATGTGTTGGTCCAGCAACATGCATCAGCTCTAGACCTGTGACTGCTAATGCTACTTGGCTCTCTCCTATCTATTGCACTGCTTCCTTTTTAATCCATTCCTTATTGGAGATGGGAACATCTCTTCTCCCCAAAGAATATTCCCATGGCTCTCCACTCACCATCTCATCACCCTTGTCCACAACTTTTATTCCCAGTCTAACTCCTGCCTAGGAAGTGGTGTAAGAGAATGAGAAAACCAAAATGCTTTTTCATGGACTTTTCCTCCATAAGATGCAGTAGAAGAGAAGAAAGGCTACTGAAAAAACACAAAAGGTTGCACAGAGCTGAGTACATCAAGCAAGTCAGAAGAGTCTGCTAGGTACTGTAGCTTATTTGAAGACTGAGATTATGCACTGTGAAATAAAGCCAGAAACCAGTGTTATTCTGCAACAAATTTTTACATACAAAATCATATTTATACACCCATAAGGGGGAAAAATACATTCTAAGTATAAAGACAAAGAACTCTTGTAGATTCCTCCTCTTTTGTTAGTCACATTGTTTTTCTTTGTTCTGGAGTCTCCCAGAACGACACTGGAAGAAAATCTCCAGGTTAGTTTGAACTATCATTCTTTTTCTGCCAAGCTCCTGTCTTTAAATTTGCATGCCTAGGAATAAACTTTTTGTTGGGTATATTTTCACCAAAACTGAAAAGTCGAGAAGTTGTTTTATTCTTGAGCAGTTTTATTCCCTCCCAGTTGCTTCCTTATTATCCCTACTGAGAATTTTAGTGTTCTCTCTATTAAAACTCAATCTGCTGCTTTAGAGGTTAATGATTAACTTTAATATGTCTGTGCCTTTAATTGTCATCGAGGCTCTGGAATTAAATCAATTGTAACAGAAAGAATAGAATTAGGACAACTGGGCCTTAGTCCCAGTGCTACCAATAAAGTGTTCGACCTTGGGAAAGCTTTTGACTTCTCTGGAACTCCGTCTATAAAACAAGAAGGTTGGAAGACATGGTCTTACAGTATCTGTGGCTCTAAAACCCTGGACTCCTAGAAACAAGGAGCCCTCAAATTTTAAAGTTAACTGGTTGCTGATAATAATTTTCCTGTTACTTAATTTGGTACTAACAGACGAGAACTCAGCGCACTGTTTTCCCTTAGCTCATAATTGGCTTTCAGGAAAGTAGCAGGAGAAGAAAGTAGGCTCGTCTCTACCAGAGCAGTGAGGGTTCAGAGAGGCCAGCTGTGGGAGGAGGGGGACAAGAACAACAGAGGATGACAACATGAACAAACTGTCACTCTGCCCACTGACTTCTCTGGGGAAGAAAGCAGCAGTAAGAAGGGAAAAGGGCAATATGTCAAATGGTGGAGTCCAAGCCCAATAAAGAACTAGAAAACACACACCTAAGGTTCAGGGAGCACTGCAGAAGAGTGGGCATAAAGATTGTAAGAGCCAAGAGGATCAGGGACTTAGCTATGAGACAGTGTCTGTGTAACACCAGAAGCTATGATCCATAAAGGCTCACCAACGTGACCGCCCAAATGTGAGCTGAACAGGGAGGACACCAATAGACATGCCAAATTGGGTCAGGGGAAAACTCACAAGGCTTCAACAAAGAACTACCAGCAACTGAATAAAGCTAGGTGTGGGGAGAAGTAGTTCTTCCTGGGGAAGAGAACATCTGCTGGTTGTTCAGTACCAAACAATCAGTCCGGAAAACAAGTACACAAGATGACAAGATGCTCAACAGGACTCAATAGGTTACATTTAGGAATATGTATTGCATATATGCCTGCAACACAAATGATGAAAAAAGGGGCCATGAATTTTAAGGGGAACAGTGAAGGATATGTGGAAAGGTTTGCAGGGACACAAGGGAAAGGGGAACTGTTATAATTAAATTAGAATCTGAAAAACAAACAAAACTCACTGTAAAAACGTTTAAAAGGGAAAGAAGGGAAGGTTGGGAATAATAATGAAACCACACAGAGCTGAAAAAAAAAAACAAAAGGAAAAAAACGCTGGCCCTTCAGTAAAAGTTTCACCTATGAAAAGAGAAAAAGAAGCTGAAGAGGAAATAAAATTTCTGTTTGAGGAAAAGAAATTATCAGAATGGGAGATTCACTTAAAATTGACTGTGGCTATTGCACCTGTTAAAAACCAACAGTTTGCAAACCTTCAGATCTAAGAGGGAAGCACCTTGGGCTTGAGAGGCAGCTGAAAGCTGGAAGAAAGCTAAGGTATACAATAGACTTGAGGTTGTTGCTTTTATGTGTGTTTTTGAGTTTCCCTAATGGAGTCTATTTTTAAAATGTAGGAAACTGGCACTGAACTTTCTGGTTCAACGTTTGACAGCCTTTGGCAATAGAAGGCTCTCTCCTTTTTGTTGCCAGATCTCTTTATGGAGGCAGAGGTGATGTGAAAGGCCTAGGTCGGGCGTTGCTTCACCTAAGGGCTTTAGCAGGTGTGATGCTCTAAAAGTCAATCAGATGTGGTTTCCTTACTACAAAATGATATAAGGCTCAAGAATATAGATTGGTTGCCTATAAGCAAGGTCAGCATGAATAATTCTACTCAAAGCTCATGTGTGAATGCGGAGTTAAGTAATGACCCTTTTTAAAAAGATAGGATTGACTTTAGTGTCTAAGTTCCCCTTTGCCTTTTCCAGAGATGGGGGGAAAGGATAAATTATTTTTTAAATTACATTATGTGGGAGAATTCCAGTTTAACTCTTATGTGACTTCAGAGCCCTGTGCTTATATAATAGGCTGCGTTCATGAACTGCCTCTCTCAGGTGTATTGCCCTAAATTCGCATGGTGGTAACTGGTTTTTAACTCATGTTTTTCCTTATTAACAAATCAACAAACTAAAGTTCTTAAACTAAGAAAGCACGTGTATGTGTATGTCCATGGATACATACATCCTACTTGCAGATTAGAGAAGACCAATTGCATTATAGTTGAGCAAATGTCCCAGTGTTTGGATTTGCTCCATCCTTCCCTGCAACGAACCACTTCTCCTCCCACCTGGATGAGGAGCTTGGCTACTGAGAATGTGAGAAGACACTTTCTAACAGGCCAGTCTTTAAATGTGCTTGCCTAGCCTTTTGTGGCTGCTTGTGTGCGTCTGACCTGTTTCTTGAGAAAGCCTAGCCTGAGGTAGCCACTGCTCCTTCACCCAAGCCACAGAATGAAAATCACCAGAACAAACTTGAACATCTACAGCCTGGAGCACAGCTGCTGTAGCCAACTGCACTGACATGTGAAGAAAATAGCAAATGTTTGTTGTTGTATGCCACAGAGACTGGAGTGGGGGGGGGTGCCATTGTGAAAATTACTTCAGCAAAATCTTACTTGCACAAAGAATTCTTCTACAAAAATATATACAGAAACAATATTAACAACTTCAAATTGACATCCATGTTAATTAGACACCTAAGCTTTTAGATTTCTTTTTAAATGCTCTATTGCCATATATTTATGATACCTAATAGTGGGTTTCACTATGAATTTTGTGTGCATATATATTTCCATCGTATTTATGCCTCCTGTTACTCTCTCTTGCCGCCCTTCCCACCCACCTACTTCACCCTACCACTAAGGCTTTGTCAATCATTAGTCATTTCAACCCTTAAAATTAGGCTGGGTCTTGCAAAGGAATTGCATTGATCTCTTTGTAGTCTGACACATTGCCTCTGCAACACTGCTACTCAGTCCTCCCAACACTAAAGTTCCCATATATTACAGCAAATTGGTCAGTTTTCTAGACCATGGATCAAGCAAAAAGAATGGCCCTCTCCTGTAATAGAAGCATCTTCACAGAAGAGGGACATGATGGCTGTCTCACAATAATGTTCCTCTGTGTCACATGCTTACACATGCAAGAGTCAAGAACATGATATTCTATGAAAGCCAGCAAAATCATGGAATCCCTGACATGTTGTCAACTTATAGTATCCTACCTACTCTATGCATTCACATTCTCTCTGCGTGTTTCTCTCTCCATGTCTCATTCTGTGTCTCTATTTTTTCTTTCTCTGTCTCTCTGAGTCTCTGTCTCTCTCTAATGCAAAGCTAGTATCTTCCTATGGTTGTGAAGAAAATGATGCAATGTGTTGCCAATTAACAAGGAAAGCTCTCTCCTGTTTCCCCTCAAAGTTCAGATTCCATTAAGCAATGAGTACTTGGCCATCAATAATTAAGACCTATCCCTGGGAAACATTCCCACCAAAAGCTAACAGCGCTGCCTTCTGAATAATAAAGCAGAAAAAGACTTTTCCAAACCACAATGATTTTCATTTTATATTTTTGCAGTCCTCCAAGGAAAAAGAAGGAGCCATTTTATCAAGACCCCACAGCAATTCCATCTCCCTAGATAGCACAATTACCACAAAATACTCTGTAGCTTTGCCCAGAATAAGCCAACTACAAATAATGTATCTTTTTTTTTTGAATGTGTGGCATAATGGCCTTTGAAATTAAAAGCCACTTGCATTTGATTCTAAGAAAGAAGAATATGTGTCCTTAATTTCCTTATCAGAGGGTGCATCTCTGACCCAGCCACATCACCACCACCCACTATGCTCTGCAAACATGGAAGAGGCTACCAGGTAGAGGAAGTACATTGTTGTTGTCTGTTTTGCTCAAAGAATTTCAGAATCATGGATGGTGGAAGCCTCTTCTACCTTAACCTGTTGACTTCTTAATTCACCTTACTCATAAAAGCATGGAAGAGTCTTGCAAATTGAGAGCTGGAGAAATGGCTCAAGGGTTAAGAGGACTGTCTGCTCTTCCAGGAGACCAGAGTTCAATTCCAAAGCACCCACATGGTAGCCAACAATTATCTATAATTCCAGTCCACAGGGAATCAGATATACCTTTCTGGCTTCCAAAGGCACCAGGCACCTGTGTAGTACACATATACACATGCAAGCAAAACATGCTACACATAACCTAATTGTTAGAATGGTTAAGCATCAAAATCAAATTCTGAGTTCTTAAGCCAACCCACATGCAAAGTTCAGTTAACAGTTAACTATGGGTGCTGTTAGAGAAAACAGGCAAAAAGAAGAGAAAGCAAGCACAGTTTCAGTAACATGGGAGATTTCACCTTCAGCTGTGGTGAAGAATGACTATTAACCTCCTAAGTCAAGAGTGAATGGGTCTGAACTGGATAAGCCACCTTAACCAGAATCTATGGCTCTCGGTTACCAGGCATTTGTACAGACAGAAAACACAAGAAACACACATACACAAACAAAACCGATTAAAAAAAATTGGAAGCCATGATACATAGACAAAAAAAAAAAATCAGTAAGACAAAAAAAAAAAGTTCAAACAAAGCAACATGACACAAAAGTCTACAAAACTACCACTGAGTTTGTTTTGTGTTAGCCATCTACTGCTGCCCTTAAGTGTGGTTAATACGTCCAGTGAGAAAACTGTCCTTTTCTTTGCAAGTGGTTGTCAGTTGGAGACAGCTTAGAGAGACATATTTTTAAGGGGTGGGGGGCATTACATCAATGTGACCACAATGCCTGACAGGAACAATAAGTGAGGGAAGATTTCCATTGTGGCAGGAACCCACAGTCTTAATAGGACCCATATTTTGGACTACCATATGGGGTTCTCTCTGGAAAGTGATGGAGACTGACTTAGTCAGTTTAAGCAGTATCCATAACTTAAGGGAGAAAATGTTATCCAGTATCTTAAAGGATGAACAAAAGCTAGCAGAAAACAGAAGGTTAGCAAGCAAAGAGTGTCTGGCAGTGTGAGGATGCTAACGTTGCCAGATGACCCTGAGAAAGGATTTCTTTGCTGCCATTTTTCAATATGTTTTGTCCCAAAGAGAAAGTAGTAAGAATAAAATCGATGGCTGGGGGTTGCACTTTTATGAACTTATACAGCAATTGATTTACTAAATCACCATGGAACCAACTTCACTTAATGCCTTAATAGCTAGTTAATTCTCCCATTAGGAAGCCAGACCTGCAGACAGACACATTCTCAAGGTGATTGAGATGATGGTTGTCATTCAGAATGACCCCTAAATGTCGGAGAGAAACATAAGCAATGGCAATAGGGAACTATGGCACCAAAACAGATAACGTAAGTTTTTCCAGTTCAAAAATACCATTGCCACACATTCAACCAACTAGATATTCACCTTCACCAATGCCCCTCCCTTTGTTTTTTGTTTGTTTGTTTTGTTTTTTGTTTTTGTTTTTGTTTTTGTTTGCTTGTTTGTTTGTTTGTTTTGATGTGGTTGGAAGGTCTCATATAATCCAAGCAGGCTTTGAATTCCCTATGTAACTGAGGAAGACATTTACCTCCTGAGCCTCCTGCCTCAGCCTCCCAAATGTTGAGATTACAGGTGTATACCACTCTCTTAGTTTTATTCCTATTGCTTTCATAAACACCATGAACAAAAGCAAGTTGGGAAAGACGTGGTTTGTTGCAGCTTTTAGTTGTGTCCATTGTGAAGATAAGAGAAGTTAAGACAGGAACTGAAGCAGAAGCCATGGAGAAATGCTCTGACCGGCTTGCTTCTCATGACTTGCTCAGCCTGCTTTCTTATACCCAAGCCTACCTACCCAGGGATGGCATCACTCAAAGTGGTCACAACCCTCCCATATCAATAATTAATCAAGGAAAATGCCCATAGGCTTACATACAGACCAATCATATAGGGGAATTTTTTCCATTGGGGTTTCCTTTTCACAGGTGACCCTAGCTTGTCAATTTGACAAAAAAAGTATATGAGCACAACCACCACCCCCACACGCCCTTCTCTCTGTAGCAGAGAATGGAGTAACACTAATCATATACTCCTTTGTGTTTTCTTCATTACAATCAGTAGAGCACCACTCTCCAATTTTAAGCTATTAGGCCTCTCTTTAATCCCTATCCTCCTCCATACCTGAACTCGTGGGTGTTGTCTTGGTTTCTTTCCTGTAGTAAAATATGATGACAAAAGTAACCTAAGGTAGAAAGGGTCTATTTTAGTTCTAATTTATGGTACAGTCCATTATGGTGGGAGAACTCAGTAGCAGAAACTTGATGCCGTACCGTATCCACAACTGGGAAAAAGAGAAGGATGGACACAAGCTTGCTTGCATTCACTCTTCTCCATTTTATATAGTCCAGCATGCCCTGTTTAAAGAATAATCCTACCACCACAAGAGGGGGTTTCCCACATTAGTTAACATAATAAAGATAATTCCTCAAGTGTATGCCCAGAAATCTGCCTCCCATGGGATTCAAAATTCTGCCAAGTTAAAAGTTAACATTAACCATCACAAGTGCTAAGCCTTGGATCATACAGAATTGTTTACAGGAAACATCAAAGATGGTTGTGGCTGTTTGAAGCAGTACCCGCAGTCTTTTAGACTGCCTCTTCCTTTCTCAACTTCTCTGCTACCCCACTCCTAAAGTAGAAACTGGGTACTCCAAACACTCATTAAACATAGCACTCAGTCCCCACATTTCTATTCAATTAGTTGACCATAACACTCATCTTCAGCTACTGGGATTTAAACCTAAGTCAGCTGGGCCTCCTAGGAATCTCTGGCTAAGGTAAAGATACAACTGGTGCCAAACTTTACCCCTTTCACTGTGCCTTGACAGAGACTGCAACCTAAGGAAAGGCCAAGAGTCTGACAAACAGCCTTGGCACTGTCAACTACTGAACAAATGTCAATAGCTAGTGGAATCCAGATCTCTCACTTTATGGAGGGGAGCAGGAAAAAAATCTTCTTACAGCACAATTGGTTCTATTTCTGTTATTTCGATAAAAGAACCCCTAACTGACATATTTCCAGACTCATTAGGAGAGCTCAAGTCTAAGCAGCCTGCACTGATGCCTGAAAGCACACTATGGAACTAGTCAAGCAAGCCATCAATACTGCCACTTCTGAAACAAAATCTTTTTACAACTAACTCCACACTACCAGCCCTGACACTTCTTGGTCAGATTCCCTAACCTGGTAGCAACATATACCATTATTGTAACTAGATTCATACTCTACAGTGGTTGCAAGTTGTTAGTGAAATATGGGTCCCATACGTCTACCTACAGTTATCTGACATTTTCATCTCCTATGTATTTATAAGGTAAGGTTCACCCATGCATAGAAAAGGGACTGCTGTGTCAACCAAAAGGACTGTACCTCCTCTGATCAACCCTGTGACCTCTCTAGACCATTCTTTGTTCAATAATCTCCAGCCACTATATTTGACGTGATCACTGGGAATGGCTCTAAAATCTGAAATTCTATCTAATCCGGATTCTTATTCTGACAGTTCCTTTCATACATTACTTCCCCTTGATGTTCCTATAAATGGACTTGGAAAATGTATAGTGTGTAATGTATAGTGTGTAAGATGTTAAATGTGTAAAATTGGCAGAATTTGATGATAACTGGGTTTGAAGAACACAAAAACATGAATTAAGAATGGTATCCAAATTGTGGCTATGGATCTTAGCAGATATAATTACTCCAAGGGAGAATTAAACATGAAGGAACAATTCAGAAAGCATCACCCCTCCCATTTACAAATATGCTGGATTTTAAAAACATATGGACCAGAGGGAATCAATCTGCAAAGAACAGAAAGTGCAGCTGTCGAAGACAGAGAAAGACAAACTTGGAGGATAGGTTTGGAAGTCATCAATTTACGGATTATCAATGAATTGTGACTCTTTCTTATCCACCTGCATCTCCTACCTCAATGAAGGGCACTCCAGAAGCTCACCATCCTACCCACAGGCTCCTTCTGATCCTCCTCCTAAGCAAAAATATACCCAGCTACCAGGAACTCATCACAGCAATCACTAAGAGCTTCCTCCTGATTTACACCCAACTCTAATTCAGCTGCCTTCATCTGGCTCTCGCCATCTTTCACCTGGAAATCCCCAGTCTGTCTCTCATCACACACAAACACACACTTAATGGGAGAGAAAGAGACATACAGAGACACAGAGAGAAACAGACAGCAACAAAAACTAAAAGAAATTATGCTAATCCTTGAAGTAAAAATGTCAGCAACTCCACATTACAAGACAGATGAGTTCTCACTCTCAAATCAGATGCATAAGAGTGTGATCTCTCTGTGGGTCTCCTGCTATGTCTCATAATCTGGTTCATCCAAAATAGGTCCAGCTTAGTGGAGACTATGCCCTTTCAGTCTTTATCTTGCATAGATTTTGTAAAAAGGGTGTTGAGCTTGAACCTACATATAACATATTGTATATCAGAAAGGGGGGGATTCCCTCCTCAAACCAATACTAGGACTAGGAATAAGGTTGTCACAGTCTGCAAAGTGCCCATTTGTATTCATAGACAAATCAATTTGAAACGTAGTAGTGTGTTTCATTTAAATAAATAAATGTGTTTTTTTAAAAACCCACTCAGTAAATAGTGGTCTTCACAGTGAGTTTCTACATGATACCCTTGGATCCCTCTTGTTTATTATCTGTCTGCTTCATTTTGTTCCCATCTGTGCAGGTCTTCCTCAGCTCAGCGAGTGTTCTACAGCGTTTGTATATAAATGCAAAGGTCTTTAAGAAACCTTACTCCAAAGATCACGAAACAGCAGTCAGCCTAAACCAATCCATCCTCAGGGAGACAGTGGGAGGTAGAAGGCTAAGCACTTGAACTGGAGGCTATGAGGAAAGAATGCAAAGGTTAAGCCTCTTGAATCAAAGACTTTGCTCTCTTATCAGCTAGGACAACTTGCTTTGATGATGCTACACAGACACATCAACCCCAGCGTGATTTTTTTGCACTCTATTGAAACGTCTCACTTCCTTGCAAGATACAGCTAATGCACCATCTAATGATTGAGCTTGGTGCCAACTATGAAACATGAGATTGTATTTATCTTCAAGAATCTGATTCATAACAGTTTTTGATTTAGTGGCTCAAATGCTCTAAGGACTTGCTATTGAGCATGCTAAAGGGCTAAATCCTTATAATTACTTTATAGAACAGATTCTATTGTCACCTTCATTTGTGCATAGGGAAAGTGAGGCTAGATTAAATCATGTCACCAAGCTGTTTCAAGGGACAAATAAAATTTTTAAGGGGATTAAAGCATGCTTAGTAGCAAATATCTTCAAGTGAATAAAAGAATGAGTGAAAAGCCTGAAGAATAAAAACAGCTGTGGGATGAGAGGAAAGAGACAACACCACCTCATTCTGGGATGATGAGGGTACTACTGGAGGTAATAATGGACTTCCAGGAATTGAAAGACAGACAACATCCATTGCATTATACTGGACATCATACATTTCATAGTATACCTAAGGTGAAGAATCTGTACAGAACTTTTTCTCTCCCAGAGACAAAAGAAAGCCATTGTAGTCTCTAAGCAGCAGTTGGCCCATGGCTGTGAGAATGAGAAGCTAGAAGGCCAAACCTCAGATGATTTGCTTTAAACTGGCCATTGTAACAAACTATGTTAAGGTGAATTGAGAGATTCAATCTTCATCAAATAGATGTTCACTTTCTACTACATGCAAGGACCTGTGCTAGACACAGAGAATTCATACGGGAAAAGAAAACCACAAATTGCTTACAAAGTACTTTTTAAAAGGGTTTATGTTAGTTCCTAAAAAAAAAAAAAAAAAAAAAAAAAAAAAAATGAAGTCGAAGGGATGGCTCGGTGGATAATATGCTGGCTGTGCAAATGAGAGAACCTGAGCTGGGGTTCACAGGATCCATGAGAAATCTGAGAGGAGCAGCTCATACCTGTAATCCAAGAGCTGGATTGGAGGCTAGGGACTGGCTGAGATGCCAGTTTAGCCAAATTAGTGAGTTCCAGGTTCAGTGAGAGACTGTTTCAGAAAACTAAAGTGAGTCAGACTAGAGAGAAGGCTCTATGATTAAGAGGGATTGCTGCTCTTATAGAGGAGCAGAGTTTGCTTCCTATCACACACAACCGGCTCACCACCACCTGTAACTCCAGCTCCAGGTGATCCAACACCCTCTTCTGACCTCCACATGTGCCTTCATATATATGCCCATGCAAGTACACATGTGTGCACATGCATATGCCACACACAAAAAATAAAAATTAGGAAAAAGCTATAGTTACACCCATTTCACTGCATGTTTATAACTATACTTTTATTTTGTTTTACTTACATTCATGGGTGATTTTGAAACTTAATCAAACCTTTAATTCAAAAACTAGTAGAGGAGACAATAGAGAAAAGGAACAGAGAGAGATCAAGGGCAAATGCCTGGCAGGCGCTTTGGGAAAAAAAAAATATTTGGCTCCTCTGAGAAGCAGCTTGAAAAATAAGACAAGCAGCAGAAAACCAGAGAATAATTCATCTATATAAAGCCACAGGACAACTGCATCTCAGATGTAACACACTGGTTGCTTCTATCGATGTTCTTGTCTTTCTCAAATTAGAAAGCTCTTGGGACCAGGCAAAGCAGGGTGAGTTCCCATGAATGGTTTCCAGAAAACTTAGATGTTCTCGGCACATCTGTAAAAGTAGTTCCTTCATCTCCAATTATCATCTCTGAGCTTGCCAGATGAAACTCCAGACCCTACCCAGTTTTAGAATACAAGAACTCTGGGAACCGCATGAGACCATCTTTCATATTATATTCCAATTATGTTTCTAGAATACTTGCTACTCTTGCAGAAGATCTGGGTTCAGTTGCCAGCTCCTGCATGGTTGCTCACGACAGTCTCCAACTCTAATTCTGACAGCATCTTCAGACCTCCACAGGCACTTCACATATGTGGTACAAATACAGGCAAAACACCCATGCCCATAAAGGTCAAGTAGCTTTCTTTCTCTATAAAGTGTTATATTGGGTTCTCGTAATGAGAAAAAAAAATACAGACAAAATTTACTGTAGACAAAAGTCTGCTTGGTGTTAAGAGGTTTTGTTTTTCTTTTATTGTTG
The DNA here is from genome assembly GCF_943737965.1 of Phodopus roborovskii. NCBI lineage: Eukaryota > Metazoa > Chordata > Mammalia > Rodentia > Cricetidae > Phodopus > Phodopus roborovskii. Next base: position 11,960,469 of record NW_026126515.1, on the reverse strand, counting down.
TGGGATCAGTGTGTGTCTGTGTAAGTGCTTTGATTTTCTTTACACTTTCTATTGCCTTTGTGTAAGGAATTTCTTCCAGATAAGAACTGGCTAAGGTTAAACAGCTCACCTTCCCCAGCTGTTATGCACTTACCAGAAGTGAAATTTTTATGCATGCAATAGTTATTGTTTATTATTGTTTATTGTGTAAAGATTTCTCCTTTGGGGAAAAAAAATGTATCTCTCTCACCTCAGGAAAAGTGGAGCTTATTAGAAATGAAGTGAACCCTGACTTCCTTGAGGAATCGGGATGGCCTGAAGAAATCATCTGACTCCAAAATAAATATGGATTATTTTTTACAAGCAGGTATTGGCAAGTTTAGCATCTTACAAGAGACCACATAATAGCGTTCAGTCCTGGAGTACTTTCCCAGTCACATCCTCACACTTTCTACAGTGTGAGAATGGACCACTAACTTTGCCGCAGAGGCAGGCTCCCCTCCGCCATTAGAAAATGATCCATTCATGTCCACTTTAAAGAAGGCTGTGATGCCTTTAACTATACAGCCCCAAGGAGGACACCAATGGCTTTAGGCACATTTAGAGCAAAGTGCATAACACATTAGAGAAGCACAATAATTACCTAATGCCAGTAAACGTCTTCTATGGAGAACAAGATGGTAAATATTTCAAAGTTTGCCAGCCATATAGCCCAAACTGAAAATGTTCAACTACTTTGCTAGTATATATACATTGTAGCCCCAAAGGAGCCACAAACAATATAGAAAACAGGGTGGCCTAATTACCCCACTCACCAGACTTTATTCACCATGGTATAAAGAATTAATACATTAAAGAATTTGTTTTTCTATATACGTGAATATTCCAGCTACATTAAACTCTCTTCTTTAAACCGGTAAAGGTTATGTTTTATTTGTATTGAATTAAATTTTTTACTGGGAGTTAAATTTATGTTGGCCCACCTTTTCCTAAGGTATTAATTTTTTTCCTTTTTAATTTAAATTTGAAACAAGGTTGTTTTACATGTCAATCCCAATTCCCTCACCCTCCCATCCTCTCCTATCACCCCCACCAAACCCCAGCCCATCCCCTTTCTGCTCCCCAGGGAGGGTAAGGCCTTCCAACAGGAGTCTTCAAAGTCTGTCATATCATTCGGAGCAGGGCCTAGGCCTCCCCCATGTGTCTAGGCTGAGAGAATATCCCTCTATGTGGGATGGGCTCTCAAAGTCCATTCGTATACTAGGGATGAATACTGATCCACTACCAGAGACCCCATAGACTGCCCAGTCCTCCTAACTAACACCCACATTCAGGGGATCCAGCTATCAGACTGGGGTGCATGAGCACCCCCTTGTTCAGGCCAGCCAGATCTTGACCCCTTTGCTCATCACTCCTCCCTCTCTATAACTGGATTCCAGGAGTTTATTCTATGTACATAAGTGGCTTACCTGCATGTATGTATGTGTACCATATGTGTACAGTGCCTGCAGGGACCAACAGAACAGAGGGCATCAGAAATCCTGGAAAGAGAGTTACAAACTGTTGCAAGATGCCATGAAGATGCTAGGAGCAAAATCCAGGGTGTCTGCAAGGACAGCAAGTGCTGTTCAGTGCTGCATCATATCTTTAGCCCCAACACCTACCTTCCTTGAAAATCATATTCAAAACATAACTGTTGAACCAAGAAGTTATCTGCAACTAATATCTGCTGGCAAAGAAAAAAAGTAGTTTCCTCCACAAGTGTCTCACTGAGTATATTAACCACACTTCACAGTAGGCACCATGCCTAGGCATACTCAGCCAACAATGAAAATCCTCAATAATCGACTTAGGATAGCTGTGGCTGCAGACACACTCAGGATCTAGGAGCAGCTTCGAGGAACCTGAGAAGTCCATGGAAGGCCCAGGGGAGATGTAGAGGAGGAGTCTGCAGAGCCCTCAGCATCTCTGGGACAACTGAAAAAAGGCAGGTCTTATGGGAAGACGCTTTCCAAACTAGGACTCAGGAAATTGGAAGAAAGAATGGTGGAGCAGAGCCACGTGCCTCACGGACAAGAAAGAATGGTGGAGCAGAGCCACGTGCCTCATGGAGAACGGCAAAACTAGAGACGTGGTGGCTAGGGAAGTGCAAGCCCTATGACAGTTAGGTCACAGCTGGTCAGAGGTGGGGAACAGCATTGCCCACAAGCTGCAAACACAACAGTCTTGCCCAGTGAGCCTTGAGATTCTGCCTCCAGAAGCCCCGCCTAGCCACAAGGTCACCCTGACTCTAAACAAAACATCAGGATATCCAGGTAGAGTCTCAGTGGTGGTTCATTATTTCTGGTGCTTCAGAAACAGAAACCTTGAACCGGACCCCTTGCAATGAGTATTTGTATGTAAAGCAGTTTGGGCAAATATACATTACATGTACATCTACATATACATACACAGTGTGACACACTGCAGTTTGATGAGTGAGTATGTGATGGGAAGGTGGGAAAGATGGAAGACTGGAGTGAGTATGTGTGGTGGAGAGAGGCAGACCTAGAAACACATGCACAATGTGCGAGAAGGCTGCAGTAGACAGGGGAATGTGCCATTGCCATATATGGCTATCAGCGTAGTGTGCAGCTTGCTTGTGCAGACTCGTCCACCCTCACCCCAACATGCTGCCCAGACTCTACAATTGTCCTGGCTCTGAACAATAACAGGACGCCCAAGATGGAGAATGTTCATTTTCTGGATTGGGCCTCCTCAAGAGACCTCCATGGTCCGTGCTGCCCCTGGATGCCATGCTGGTGTCCATGGTCCCTGCTGCCACCCAGAATCATATTGATGTCTGAGGACATCTGTGGTTCTGCTGTACCCAGGGACTGTGTGGATGCTACCAGAGACCATTTGGAGGTCTGTGGCCTGTGCTGCCACTAGAGGAAATGTGGAAGTCCGTGACCTGTGCTGCTGCTGACTGTAAATGGCAAAGAAGCTTCTTCTGCAGTGGTATTGATGAATGCAGATTCACAGTTGAGAATGAGACATAGGAGGCTTCTGTGACTTCTGCCTCCACCCCCTCCCCAACCTCCTATCCCTCAAAAAATAAACAGTCTAGACAGGAAGACATGGAATAGAACTCTTAATATTTGTGATGGGGATGCTGAAGGGTAGCTCTTCACAGTGATGGTTCCTGGCAAGGGTTTGGGTGGGGAAGGATTCAATTTTCTTTAAGGGACAGGCCACTGGGAGTTTGACCATGCTCCACTGAATATGTGGGCAACACAAAATGGATTTTGTACATTTTTTTACTTTTTTTCCTTCTTTTTTGGGGGAAAAGAGGTCACAAGGGTGGGGGGGTGGCCCCGAGAGAACTGGGAAGTGTGATTGGAGTACATTGTATGAAATTCCCAAATAATCAATAAAAATATTATGTAAGGAAAAGAAATACATTTTTCAATAAAAATAGATAACTGTTTTCTTCACCTGTCTTAGAATGATTATTGAAGAAGTAGTATTTACAATGCTATAATTTTCTCACATCCCTTGTGAGTTTGGGGCTGGACGGGCATTCCACTCACACTCATGAACTTGATCTAAGAGAATTCCCCAGCATTATTATATAGTTATGTCAACATATACCTTCAGAGCTCATCAAATAAAAAGACAGCTATATGATGCACTTGGGCTTATGTGCAAAATGCCAAAACTGTATTACTTAAACACTGGAAGTTTTTTTTTCCTGCCACAGTTCTAGAAGCTGCGAATCTACTACCAACATGGTCAAGTTTTGAAGAGGGTCTTCTTCCTGCTTTTCAAAATGCCCAACCTCTTGCTGTATCCTCACATGGAAGATGGAGAAAGGAGAGAAAATTCCCCTTATAAGGTCACAATCTGGTCTGATAAAGGTCCCAACATCATGACCCAGTTAAACTGGGAGCATCAACAGATGAATGGGGTCACATGCTTAGCCCCAGAAGGGATCCTTCATATTTCATTTGGCAAAGGAAATCACACAGCCATGCTTAAAGTCAAAGGATGGAAACGTTTTTCATATTCATGGAAGGAGAAGAAAAGTGAAAATACTGAAGTAATACCTACCCAGAAGCACTAGCAGGTTACAAGCAGATTTGTGACATAGGTGTATATGCCTCATAGAAAGATCCCTCTTAAACTATGTGATGAATAGAGACTTACAATCCAAAAAGGTTGTATTTGGGGTGACTAAATGGCTCAACAGGTAAAGATGCTTAACACTAAGCCTGAATTCTACGTTTGATCTCTAGAACCCATATGGTAGAAAGAGAAAAGATTTCTAACCTCCACGCATGCGCGTGCTCGTGCATGCACGTGCGCACCCACACACACCACAAAAACTAAACTTTTAAAGGCTATCTTGAAATTCTTCATATAGTCTAGGGGAAAAAAAACCCTCACTTTAGAACTATGGTAGGGGGATGAAAGAAACCAATTTCTTGCTTAGAGACTTTCACGGAGTATGCCCACTTTGACTTCCTTCTGCAAAAAGATTCAAAAAATACAAATAAAGCAAGGTCAGACAAAAGTCTCAGAAATGTGCTTCTAATTACAACTACAGGTTCTAGATCACTACAGCTTGATTCTTTCTATTGGAAACATGTTTAATTAACTGTCTGGAAACACAAATCTCTATACATCCTTAAATTGAAAGCATGCTTAATTAGCTGTCTAGAAATTTAAAAAAAAAAAAAAACTTTATATAACACCAAGTAAGTTGAAACAGTTTGGGTTACTCTCAAACTGCTATTGTGAACAGCATTTGCATAGCAATCTTTAAACAGAAAACAATTTGTGTTCCTTCAGGTCAACAGATACAACTGCCTAGACACTTTCCTTTCTTTTTCATACTTTTTATAATCTCACTCCACCAAAAAGATAGATGATGGAGGAAGATACATCAGTATCAGTACAGAGAACTTCATAAAAGCGAGTCCCCAAGAATTATCAACTCAAGATGCAGACCATGTATTACAAAAGACTTGGAATGCCCCCTTCTTCTGGTTCTGCCCTAAACCGAATGGTATGCTCTGGTTTATCTAGTTGTATGGTCTTCTCCATAAATTAATATTTGTCATTACAGTTATGTCTCTTGATCTGAGTGGGAGGGGGGCTGGCAATGGCATCAGGACCTATCCCAGGGACATTAACTGGCTTTTTGGAGCCCATGCACTACAGTGGGATACCTTAGGCAGCCTTGATACAGGAGGGATGAGTTTGGCCCTCCCTCACCTTGGTATGCCAGACTTGTTCCTCCTCAAGGAAGGCCTTACCCCCTCTGAGGAATGGATGAGGTGAAAAGGTGGGAGGTGGATGGCGGTGGGGGAAGGGAAAGGAGGGGAAACTGGAGTTGGTATGTAAAATGAAAAATAAATTTTTTAAATTAAAAGAATTGTCATCAATGATTATATAGTAATCTCATCAGAATTTAGTTAAGGTAGTTCTAAGAAATTAAACCATCCTTCTTGTGATGAAAATTCTGCTCCCAGCCTATATAGACACCTTTATTTGAATTCTCCTTTAAGCAAAGTCTGGAGAAATAATGTAACATAAGTCATGAATTTCAGAGACAATCTCAGGAACAGAAATTAGAGAATGGGAAATATGATCTTAGAATGGATAAGAAATGCTGCATGGTAAAAAGCATGTCTCTAAAATCTACTGAGGACTTCCAAGACTTGGGCAAATGGATCTTTTAGAATTGTCCAATTGAAGGACAGGAGCTGGGAGCTCTTATCTACTGGAGCCCAGTCTTTTATTATTTGGTGGCTGTCCTCAAGGTGTTCTCTTTATCTATATATTTCTATCTCTATCTGTCTCTATCTCTTTATTCCTCCTGTCTTTAGGCAACTCAATGTGCTCCTCTTGGCCCCAGGAAGTGAAAGACCCCCAGAGACCCTAAGAGTTTGGAGCCTGTCAGGGGGAAGGCCCTTGCCCCCAAGAGATAAGACCAGACCACTGGATGCAAGTGCAAGAGGTTGTTTATTGTTTACACAGGTACCTGTGGACGCTTCAGTCTTTCGGGGGGACTGAGCGTGTTGAGGTTAAAACTCAGGCAGTTTATATAGGGTTGGGGTGGCAAGAAGCAGGCTTACAGAAGCAGAAGCATGGTTACAGGGATTTCATTGTTTCATCTAAATGTAGCAGTTGTAGTTAACCAAGGACAGTTGGTTATTCGGGTTGGGCACAAAGAATACAAAGAATTCAGTTATGACTATCTCAGCATACTGGACACTGTCCTGCTGACCTTGCTTTGGTCCAAGCTGCAGACGACAGATATCTGGTTGGCATTGGATGAGAGCAGCACCTGGTTCCCTCCTGTACTTTTCTCATAACTTGACCTTGACAAATTAGCAAGAGCAGTTTAAACAGGCAATAAGCATAGTGGGGGTCTTTCAGAAGAAGTCCCTAACAGAAAGCAGAGATACTGGGTTACACTTGAAGTAGAGCATTCTTAGCCTAGTAGCCCAAGATCAGCTTCACTTCAATAGAACTACCCAGAGCTGCAAGAGCTGAAAGCAAATGTAGTCTAACAGGGTTATGACTTGGGACCAGAAATAACGGTATGCTTGGTAAGGAGAAAAACCTTGAACCTCAGTCCTGATAGTGCCTAAGTAGCCAGCAGGCATGAACATGAAGACATTTTGTCTTGATTCTCAAAATTTTGTATCTAATCTTTAATGTGGAATTTATCTTTTCTATCATCAAAGTTGCAACTGGAGTTACCAAGTTGTCCAGCTGGCAGGAAGCAAGTTTTTGTGTTATAAGAAGAGCAATTCAGCCAAAGAAGCTGAGCCATACCAAATCCATGTTCTAATTAGGGTAGAACAATTCCTAAAACCACTTTGTCTTTGAGCTGGGAAAAAAAATCAGAGTTACAGGATGAAAGGAAACCAGAGCATCAGTAAAGCATGAGGGGGTCTACAAGCATGGCCAAGAGGCAGCAAATGGTGGTTGGAGATCAGGACAGCCTGAAGACGAAAGCACTGGAAGAGCTGGGTAAATAGGAGGAAGGTTGGTTCTCCTTCTTTTAAGTTCCTCCCATGAATGTTAATCTGGGTTTGTTCCCACAGGCTTGAAAAGAAAGCAAATCACAATTCTGATTCCTCCATTACTGCTTGTCTGTCACATGACCTCAACAGGTATTAATTTCTCTAAACCTCTAAGTCCTCACCAATAAGAGACAATGATTTATAATATCCAGGACTCTCGTTAAAATTTAAAGAACAGAAAAGGAAAAAAAAAAAAAAACCTTTGGACAGAGCCAGAAAAATTGAATGTCCTTGACGAATGGCTGCAAGGGCTGTTCTGACATTGAAAACCACAAGCTGTAAGACACTCAGGTAGTGCTCAGCGTGAAGTCTGGGTCAGGGCTTCCTAAATATTGGTTCTCCTTTCAGCCATGTTTCACAAAAGTTGAGAACTTGCCCTAAAAAAAAGAAAAGTTCCTGCCTTAGGCAGTGATCCCTACTCTGAAACAAGAGTTAAAAGTTGAATAGTGTGAAGGATGTTTTTCCCTAGAAAATTCACAATGAATGAGACAAACTATTTCCCTGGTAAGGCTATGTTTAAGGTTGAAGGTAAAACAGTGAAGCTCAGACCTCCTGTCTTGTCTTGTTAAGCTCAGCTTTGACCTTCTCACACATCAGGACACCATCCTATGCAAAGAAAGCAAACATCCTGTCTATGTTTGCTTCGCCATGTTTATTTGGTTGGCCTCCCCTGACACTGGATAACTTTACTTCACTTCAGGCTAGCAGTAAATAAGTAAGACTTGCTGTAAGATTTTTTTTTAAAAAAGAGACCCATTACATGAAATCATGGATGACAGTATCATAACAGTCTAGTCAATATAAGATGCCCTTACGTGTTTGCGCCCTCATCTTTTAAACACAATATATTTCACTGCCGCTTCCATTGACAAGTTTGTATGTCAATCAGGTTGTAGATGTCCACCATTCTTCTAAACTCTAACAACCAAGCTGGCCCTTTCCTGCTAGCTCCTACTTGTTCCCGGACAACAATCATTTCAAATGATAGCCTCTAGACTCAGCAGGTACAAAAAAAAAAAAAAAAAAAAAAAATGTGTTTTAAGTGTATATTTGAATTGACTTGATTGAGAAATTATGTGAGCCTATCAGAGGATATTGACCTCTATTTGCTTCTCTGGTGGCATTCCAGGAGAATGGACATCCCGATGTATAAAGTAGCAACATCGTGTTGAACCAGACAGGAACCCACATAGATTGTTGCAATGACCATAGCTGACCATACCTACTCTCCTTTTTTGTAAGGCAGAAATATTAGGAAAATGCCATTGATTTTAGGCACCTATGTGTGGAGAAACAAAACAAAACAAAACAAAAATAAAGACAAAACAAAACAAAACAAAAAAAAAAAAAAAACAGCTCAGTTGGACCAGAAGTAAGCTATACATTGAAATTTGGCATATATTCCTTGGCAACCTACTAGTTCTCACACCATAAATCTGAATCATAAACCTCTTTCCTCTTCTATGTCCAATCAATGTCTAAGGTAATTAGCCCAATTTATTAACATTTTATAGCTTCCCTTTCTTTCCCACCCCAACTTTCCCCAGATTTATTTTATCTCCTAGAGAGTCCTCTTATCATGAGGAATGACCTCAATCCCTAACTCCCCCACACTTTCCTCCCCATGGTCACCAGAGCAGCCTTCCTAAAAGTTAAATTTTCTCTTATTGCTATTTCCTTGGAAGAAATTTGGTGGCAGCCCATTCCTTAAAGGATAAAGACTAATAATCTGACAAACAACACTCTGATCTCACCTGTAGCCCCTTACATGACCTTCCCAGAAGAACATGAACATGAACTGCTTACAATTCATATATCTCTTCCTCTGGCCTGAACTGATTTTCTTCCCAAGTCCTATCACTTTACTCCTCATCTGCCAACCCACGGCCATCTTCAGAGCAAGGACGGTGTGTCATTTTTCTCGTGCCTCACATTTGGTTTCACATGTAGCAACCCTGGAGTACAGGTACTGTGATCTGAGAAGAATCCCTAAGTAAGCGAAAAGAATAAATCAAATGCCTTCTGGTACCAAAACTACATACTAACCGAGACATCTTCTCCTCTTTATTACTACCACTCAATTATTAAAACTCTAATAAACTGGGTCATTACCATAATCTCAGGTTTCAGGTCCTATAATCAGACTTCCAAGTTCAAATTCTGGCTCCTTCACCTGCTAACTCCATAGCGTGGGACACTTTACTAAAAGAAGTCTATGTGCTGAGGGATCCTTCATCTATGAAAGAGTGATGATAATGGTAATTTCTCCCTCCTAGGGTCACTGTGAGGTTAAACAAACTCATCAGTATAGATGCCAGCATGGGGCATATAAAGAGCACTTGGAAATCTTGAAAAGTAATAGTATGTTAAACATACTTCGTGTGTAGTCAAAACTGGCAACAAAGGTCCGAAGCTGTGGACAAAGCAGCTGTATAAACCCCACATTTTAAAACGGATCTGCCAACACCTGGGGCACAGTGACTCCCCCAGAGATCATGAGCCTAGCCCACATTCTTCTACCTTCAGCCACCACCATACATCTCTCTTCCTTCACAGTCCATAAATGATAGTGCTTAAGGGAGCATGCTGGGAGGAAGCAGAGTCATCAGTGTTGGCCCTGGCTTTGTCATGCTTCCCAAAGTCTTTGATAAGATGCCTGCACCCCATGTCCAGGGAAATAAACAAATGGCTTACTGGAGAATAGTTAGGGTTATACAGAATGACCACCAGATGGAGGTATGGGCATTCCCTGACAGTTTTCAGAGACACACATCAAGTTCTCTGTGCTTATCATATACAGAGAGTTATTGGGGGAATTTAACCCAGACCTTTAGTGAGAGGTGATATTCTTTTTTTAATATTTTTTTATTTATGCACTTTACATATATGAGTGCTCTACTTGTATGTATGCCTGCATGACAGGAGAGGGTACAGGATCCCATGTAGATGGTTGTGAGCTACCATGCGGTTTCTGGGTTTGAACTCAGGATCTGTGGAAGAGCAGCCAATAAATACTCTTAACCTCTGAGCCATCTCTCTAAATCCCGAGAGGTGATATCCTTAAAGTGGTTAGTACCTACTTAAACCTGTAAAAATTTTTCCAGAGAGGCCCATTCCATCAAGGTGAGAAGGGCTATGTAGCGCAATGCCTGAGAGCAAAAGGATGAAGGCTCCCCATCCTAGAGTTCTGTAACAACAATCTCAGCATCTCCCTCCTATGAAAGAGCACAGAGAAAAGGCAGAAATCTGGAGGCCACCAAGTGAAAAGCTATTTTCCTAGAAAGGTGGTTAAAACATGGCCCATGCTTAGGCCAAGTGAGTATCACTCAGTTCACCAACCATGAAAGTCATTAAAGGAAGGTGGGACCAGGCTATGCCTCCCAAGCCTGACTTGCAGAGTATTAGCATGAGATAAACCTGATGCCACCATCTGCCTCCAGACTTCAAGAGGCCTCCCAAGCCAGCAAAGTTAACCCTTCAAAGGGTAACAAGTGAGGGCATTGCTATGAAAACAGCTCACAGTCAACCAAGTGGAAGAGCAGAGTAAAGAGCTTTAGACCCCCAAGTAATAGATTAGAGTCTTCCAGGGGAGGGTACTATATATGCAATTTGAGTCACAGAGGCAGGCAGATCTCTGTGAGTTCGAGGCCAGCGTGGTCTACAGCGTGAGTTCCAGAACAAGCTCCAAATCTACAGAGAAACCCTGTCTTGAAATAAAAGATGAGAGTCATATTAAAGACCCAAATTTAAATGGAGCTGGAGCTCTTTTTTTACTATATATATATATATATATATATATATATATATATATATATATATATAACTAAAGATTCAGGATCTGTAGGACTTTTTATCATTGCATGGTTACAGGCTTATAGAGAAAAATTGTTTCATATTTATGCCCCAAAGAGTAATTACAATGAGAATTACATCCTAGAGAAAACTACATGTTAACAACAGGGAAACCAATGAGCCCAGGCCCAAGGCTGCATGTAAGACCAAAGAGGAAAGTTGGAGGCTTGAAAGTGTCCACCCTGAGAGCTCTATGTGGAGCAAAGTAGGGAAGATCAAGGTGGGAACTAGCCTGGGAAAGGCAAGGAAATTACCAACAATAGAGCTGGAGGCCCCACTAGTTCTAATTAGCAACAGTAAAGGACAAAATAGGTTGACTGAGTTTAAAGGCACAGTGTTAATGCACATCCCTGGAGCCACTGGGGGTCTGCTGGGTCTTATCTAAATGGAGACAACATATCTTTGAAAATTATTATCGCCTCCCAGTTGCTTCTTGCTTGGCTGGTGACCCCCGTTTCTGTGTAGTGAAAAGTTAAGCCTCATTTTGCTCCCTTCCCATGAGGTGGGAAGGTGATGGAGGGGGGGGGGGGCTTTCATCCCTGCATTGACATCCAAAGTCCAAGCCAAACAGTCTGTTAGGAAAACTATCAGTTCTAAAGAGGGTGAGCAGGACTCAAGTATTTTAGGCTAAGCAACTCTGCAACTGCCACAGGCATGCTAAGGCTTTCAGAATAAAGTAAGAATAGTATGAGAGTTTTATACCTCAGACTAAAAAGCTGTTCACACACACACACACACACACACACACACACACGCACGCACGCACGCACGCACGCACGCACACACACACACACACACACACACCCCACAGCAGCAGCTTCTCTCCAAGAGAATAGCCTACAAAGAATCAACTCTGCAGATGATTTCAAAGTGCTCCTGCACACTGGCACAAACTCCTGAGACAAGCTATGCAGGTGCCTGGGATATTTTCAGCCAGCCCTGACTGTAGGAAAGGAAGTATGGAAACTCTTACAGCTGCTAAGAATCTCAACATGTCCTGAACAAAGCCCCGCCTAGGGCAAGTCTTCACTATCCTCCAGTGCCCCAAGTCTGCAAAGCAACCATCAGGTTTGCCTCCCCTGGAATGAAATACCATTGGGAGGGGTGTGCGCTGAGTACATCCTGCCACAGGATGCCCTCAGAGAAAATGGCCTCGAAACAACAAAGGAGGAGGCACTAGCTTTCCAAGTGAGTTGCATCTGAGAAGTGCCAGCCTTCCACCATCTGTGATGCCCTCGGGTACATTGTGATGTCAGTGAAGATGAATTCAGCTAGAAGGCAGTTACTTGTGCACCTGGAAGGGACATCAGCCCCAGGTGGTCACTTGTCACCTCTATCCCCAAAATATACTCTCAAGAACAAGAGAAGACTCAGGTTCTCAAATACTCTCCTTGCTCACAGATCATCCTCCTACCTAACTCAAGCCTCCAAGCTTTTATATAACTTCCAATTAAAAAGTAATTTCAAAAATACAAAAGTTTAAGGAAGTCCCCCCCCCCGCAAAAAAAAAATTTACCCTTATTATATTACCCAAACTGACTGATAGATTTTGCTGCCTGAATTTTATATTATGTTAATTACTAGTAAACACGTGTGTATAATAAGATAAAATTAAAACATAGAAAAGAAAAACAGGTCTACATTGGTGGAAGCTTGGGAATCAGCTGCTTGGGTGTAAATCCTAATTTGATCTCTAGCTGCTAATGCTAGCTGCTAATGGGTAAGACTCTACTAGGTAAGTGGTTGTTCAGGAACTTGTTAAGAAATAGATTAAGGGGCTGGAGAGAGAGTTCAGTGATTGAGAACACATACTGTTCTTACCAAGGACTGGTACTTGGTTCTCAGTACCATGTCTCCATCTCCAGGAGCTTCAACAACTCCTGGTTTCCATGAGAATCTGCACTCATGGGCACAAAGCTACACACAGATGTACTCACACATACACATGACTAACAATAAAGTCCTTTAAAATTGTAGAATAAGCAATGTAGGTAAAGTTTATATGGTGGGACCTAGCACATACAGAGGGAACACATGAGAGCTTTATGTTGGTGCTATGAATTGCAGTTTGCTTTTTTATACAATATGCAAGATTTTGTTTTTTCTATGTTGCCTATGAAGCCCTTCATAGGAATTATCGCTGCTCATGTGTCTCAACAGAAGCATCAAACCTAGAGAGCTGTCTGCATGATACCACTCTCAAAAGAATGCAATGACATTGCCAGTATCTTCCGGAAAGAGGTTGATGAGACAGCATGGCAGTGGCCAGCTTGAATACCTGACGGGGCAAGGGAAGGTTGTTGAGGTCTCAGCCATGCCAGCCTCACAGCTGTCCTCAATTACCACAAACAGATGTTGGCAGCTCAACTCATTAGGAATGCAATCCAATCACCTTGGCAGTCGCATCCTCTTACTGGAAACTCTGGAGACAAGTTCCCAGTCCCCGATTCCAGCAGTCATGTCAGCGAAGGTCATTTTCTAAGCACAGACTTCGTGTGGCAAATCTCCACAGGGACTAGAGCAGTAATTCTCAAGCAGGGTTGACTGAACTCCCCCCACAAGATGCTTGGCAAAGACTAGAGATGTGTTGGGGTGTCACAACCTGAAGGAAGAAACGGGTGCTACTGGTGTGGGTCAGATAGCCCTTAGATGCTGCTAAATATCCTATAAAGCACAGAATGTCATCCCCCCTCCAAAACAATAAATAATAAAAGAAAATACAATGGGTGACATCTACCCCTAAATGTCACCATTGCTGAGATTTAAAAAAAAAAAAATTAGTTGGAGGGAGCCCACAGAAGTTACATACAGACTTAGGTTAGAGGAAATTACCTGGTCCGAGTGGGCTTGGAAGTGTTGGGGGTCTGTAGCCCAGATCAGACATGAGCAGATGGGTTGTATCCTGAAATAAATATATTAACATGCCTTTTCCTCAGAGTGAGAGGAGAGGGAAAATAAGTTAGAGGATATACACTTCCTAAATAAGGGCTGCTACAGCGATCATCCAACTGTGTATCACTTAGAGAACAATGAGCACTGTGAGAACCTCAGACTTAGACAATCTAATGTTCAGCTACAGGGGATACATAGTTTCTCCTGGTGCTATGTGGATAGTTAGTTGTCACTCTTCACAACAATTCCAGCCCAGCAATCCTCAGCCACCCTCTCCCTGCCTACCTGACCCTGCCTCCTTCTCATCTTCTGTGGCAGTCTCTTGCTTCCTTCCTCTATCAGAATTCAGGAATCTCACTGCTCTAGTTCACAGTTCTACCCCCATGGCCCAGTGCATTGTCTTTCACACTAGATAGAAGGCAAGCACCTGCTGGATGATGTCTGATGGAATAAGCGAATCCAGCACCGACCCGAATAAGGAGATGCATAAACCGGTGTGGATCTTGATCAGGTTCATTTGTTTGGCTTTCATTGTGCCCAAGGCTGCTAGCTGAAAACTATTCTAGTTTACAATATGCCAAGACACTTTTAAATCTGACCATTTATCTTTAAGGTAGGCGCTATTGGACTTGTGCACAAGTGAGGACAAAAGCTCGTAAAGGATCTCAATATTGCTGTCCTTGCTGTTTGAAGAGCAGACGTGAAAATGAAGCCGAGTCCTAACTCGAGAATCCTCTGCTTTTGTCACTGGGTACACTATCCACGTGTCTAGAAAGTGCACGTGTGCCTGTGGTCAGAGCTCCCAGTGAGCTGATGAGCCAGGGTATGAACAATTGGAAATCAATGGCATGTAGTCACACAGAAACCCCCAGCATATGCTTGGAGATATGTTCCTAGCTGCAAAAATGCAGAGAGAAATCAAAGCTAGAAAATGGAAAGAGGTGAGATTCCGCTGGGAAATGTTTGCTGCAGCTAGTAGTTATAGTCATGGGCATTGAAGTGAACTTGGCAAGATTTGAGTGACAGTTCCAACTTCCCCTGATGAGCTGGTCAAAGCTACTGACATGCTTAAATCAAGGCTGTCATCAATTCAATGCATATACCCTAGCTACTGTGTAACCAACCAAGGGGTGACATCATCAGTTTAACTTAAACATGATTTGGTTATGACAGCCATCCTGATTTCTGAGATGTTAAGATGAAGAAAATTAAGCCTATTAAGACCATGATGCATTGAACTTAAGCTCCTGGAACATCAGTTTTCTTACCTACAGACTGGGGTTATAATGCTTAAGCCACCTAGTAATTATAGGCAGGTCCACTTGAAACATTTGCAGGACCCAGGGAAAGAATACCAACAGAAGCTCACTTTACCACACACTTGAATATTTATGTTATAAGCCAAGTCAATAAACCATGAAGAGAGTACCCTTTTATCTAGACAAATACATTGTTCTACCAACCTGAATGCCAGGCTTGGATTAAATATCTCCAGGGCCTCAGAGTTGTATTACTAACACATGACAGCACAGGCAGAGCTGACCCTGCTCCTGCCTGCTTCTCCTTCAACCATCATTTCTGCTTTGGACTCTTTGAGACCCTCACACAGCTCCAAATGGCCAACTTGATCAAAGCCTTTACTACAGATGCTTCCACCCTACAAACAACTATTTCTTGGTTGTTTCTTGGACCTATGGAGACATAGTCTTACTTTGGCCAAGAAACTTAAGCAAGTCACAAACAAGAGTATTTGAACAAAAAATTCCAGTGTCCCTGTAACTGGATGTAGGTTATAGGCCTGGCATGAATAGACTGAAGACCTCTGGATGCATGGTGTTGGATATAGGTACTAAAGTTAACCTTACCTTGTTCCCAAATAGGTTCAGATGATAATAATTGGGCATAGCTTGTAAGCAACCAGTGTCTAGTTGAAGCTGTGCACTTAAAGTATTCCTGCATCACAGGAAAAGAAAATGAGAAACTATGAAGAGCCCATGGATGTATTGGCAACTACATATTAGCACCTGCAGCATGACAGAGAGATGGAAGATTATGGGAATACAAGAAAGGAAAGGGCCCCTCATCCATACAATCTTGGATCTCACTTACTGAATCAAGAGTTTCAACACAGGGGAGATAGAGAGAAGCTTCTAGAGAGAAGTTCCATAGTTAAGAGCACATAATGCTTTACAGAAGACCCAAGTTTGGTTCTCAGCAGCCCACATAACCTGGTTTAATGAGATAGAGTCCACACACATTCAGGGTCCTGCACACTCACACATACACATATGAAATACAACACACACACATTTTTTTTTTAATTTTTAAGGAAAAAAAAAGAGTTTCCGCATCACCAATTGGAATCTCTTCTACACATAAACTGCATCCCCTTTCTAAAATAACACAAACAAAACTAGCACAGTGGCCAGTGAACCATGCTTGGGCTAAACCCATATGTTATAACTTCTTTATATGATCTATCTATACGAAATTACTTTGATTTCTTTCAATTTTATCCACAATTTGTCTTAATTATATTTCTTCCTCAAATATAAACCTGCTCAATACCCCTAGAAAGCATTCTCAAATGTCATTTTAAAAAACTTTCAATAAAGAAATGAGTAGACCAAAATACTTTCCCTCTGTTTCCTCAATTGTATACAAATCACTTCCTTTTACACGGTGTAACTCCAGAAGCCCCCCGAATTGCTTACATAGCTGTTACTGAGGTGCTGTGGTGAATTCCTTTCTTGTTATCAGCCCGGGCATCCTCCAAGTGCAGTGTGGTCATCCTTTCTCCTAATCAATAAACTCACTAATTTTGCTTCACCAAGCCTTCCTAAAACTCTTTTGAGTGACATTAAAAATCTCGGCTGTCCCCAAGTAGAGAGACTGCAAAGGCTCTGGCGGGGAGGGGGGGTGCATCAGACTTCACAGCCATCAACGCTGAGCTGAGTTCCCCACTGCTGGTAGCACACATATGTGACCAACAGAGAACATACCTTCTCCTTCTGCGTTATTATTTAATTAGGAGAACTGAAGATATGCTAAAAAGGAAATTTTGTTCAGACCTGGAAGGTCATGGGTGCCAGGCCAGGACATCACATTCACCTGGGAGGCACCACCACCTTGGGAGCATGGCACTTGTGGAATGAAGATGAACCCTGTCAAGTACTCAACTCCAGCAACACAGTTCCCAGGGCATGTAACATGTTGATGGTAAAAATGAAAATCAAAGTATAGCAGGGAAAGGAATTTTAGAGCATGAATAATTGTGGATGGGCCTTGAAAGGTACAAGGATTAAAAAAAATGATGATAAAACTACATTTTGCTGGGGAGCTAAGGACAGAAAAGGTACTACAGGCAGAAACAGGGGCATTTTGAGAAAAACCTGGCTTTCAAGGAAGGAGATAAAGTTATCTGGCTCAAAGTGACAAGTGTATCATCTAGGTGTTCAAAGTCATACAATGAAAGTGCTAGATGGTTTCTTCTCCTCTGCCTCTGCCTGCCTCTAACATCCTCCAGAAATCATCCCCACTGGCACCACCACAGAGTTCCTGGAAGCAGAGAGACCATGTTTTTAATTCCATAATCTCCAACTAGGCATTAGTTTTCAGTCTGTCAGTAAAGCCAACCATTAGTGTATTGACACGAAAACTACTCTTTTATGATACTCCTAAAGTTTAAACCAGGTTTTAGGGCCCACACTAATAAAATGTATGCATAATATTTGCTTATCTCCCCACCATGCCCTTGTACCAGCACCTGGAAATTCTGGGTAGTAGAACAGTATCATTCCTGGACTTTTAATAGAAAACTCTAATACAACAGTGCCATCTAGTGAGTGACCTGTTTCTTTAAAAAAAAAAAAAAAAAAAAAAAAAAAAAAAAAAAAAAAGCATAGACCTATCCATTTCCCAAATTTCCCAATCTAAAATGCACAAACAGGACCAGTGACAACCAATACAAATCATCAGGTTTTCAGAAAAACCCTCCCATGTCAGGTTCCACTGTCAAGTTTGGGAAGAAATCTTCACGACATACCTCATATAAATAAGAGAAATTTGTGCGAGACTGCGGTTTCTCTATAGTCAAATGTTAGATAACTGGAACCTAACACTGATTAATGATAGAGTCATCAATAGATTCTAATCTCCTGGGGCTGAGCTCAATATCTTCTCTGTGACCCTGCATTGATTGGAGCTGTAGCTCAAACTGAGAGACCACATACCCGTCCTAGCCTGTGCATAGTGCCTGGATGACATAGGACAGCTCCACTAATGGGAAGTACGGTCTGGAGGAGGCATTTTAGGGAGAGCCTGTGACATGTGGTTGAGTTTAATTAACATTAGTTGTTGTCCTCTCTGTCTCTTGCCTTTATTTACTTGTTTCTCCAAAGGAGAATGATAGATTTGCGAATTTCTTTGAAAACCAGGCATTCACATTTTCTCTCAACAAATGTTGAGTCTGTGTGCTGACTATAATTTTAGGTCCAAAAGATGAACAAAGTCCCTCCATGACGAAACAAATGTAATAGGAAGGGCTCTTGGTAGGCAAATAACACTCAATCATGGCGCGATAAGAAACCCTGGTCTAACACTCAATCACGGCGCGATGAGAAATCCTGGTCTGGTTTAGCCGTGAAAGAGCAGCACACCTCTTGGAATAAATTTTGATTTCACTGAGAGAAAGAAGACAGAGAACAAATGCCGACACTGAGGGACTCGCCTCGCTGTTTGTCACCTAATAGAGTCACCTTATAAAGGTGAGGAACTGTCTGAAGTAAAGGTGTTTGCCTGCCCAATCCAGCATCCTGTCCCCTCAGCCATGCCCCCATGCCAACATCCTATCCCCTGGGTCAACCCCACAACAATCATCTGATCCCAGAAACCTTATCATCTCTATTCAAGGCATGGGTTCCATTTCAGGGCTTAACCACATGGACGGATGCAAAGTACAAAATTAAGATGGACTTCTAGCTCCCCCCCCACAACCCAGTGTCCCACAGAGACCTTGAACCCTTTCCTCAGGATGGATCCACAATCTTAATAAGATGGCAGCATTGTTCATGTTCTGCTATGTCTACTTCAAGGTTTGTTGCCCATCATGCGGCCTGCTCTCCTTGCATTGGTCTCTGAGTTTCCCATAAACCAAACCTCAGCTGTCTGCCAAGATCTGCCAGCCTGCTTGCGTTTCCAGAATCCTACATTACACTATCAAAAAAAAATATTTTTTTCTCAAAAATTTTTATTTCAAGCCTCTATAATCCCACACTCTGACAGGATGGCATAAACTAAGCAGACTTCCTTTTGAAGAGTTTCCCAGAGTCCTCGATATTCCAATAAATGTATAAAATTATAATATAGTGCCTGCTGTATTTCACAAAATTATTTGACCATGGAAACCCTGCTCTGTAGTGTTTCACGGTAATTCTCTTTACAAAAAGTCTAATTTTCCATCTATCTGTGCCTGCTCTTACTTCATGCTTTCCCAGGACCCTGTTATCTTATGATGCTTTTTCTCATGCATCAAAGCCCTGCTCTGCTTTGATGACACAGCCAAATTACTAACACTGCCCTGTCTTTCAACTCTCCACTCTGCAGATGCATACACCACAGCCTCCACAACACTTTGGTGCCCTTCATTTATTTTGTATGTTTCTCTTTTTGCTTTATTACCGACCCATGCATGTCTCCAGAGCCAATCTTTGGGGCTTGCAACTGTGGCACACAATGCTCATTCAGGAAAGGAAGACAGCAGGGAATAAGTTGAGAGCAGAGTAAACCCTGAGAAGAAAAATTATAGCCCAAGGTGATGAAGATGACTCAGTCCTTAAAGTACGTATACAGCACTTGCCTCAAAAGCCTGGGGAACCTTAATTTGACACACAACCTCCAGCACCCACACCAAAAAGCCAAGGATGGTTGTCCTGCCTGTAGCCCCAGGTAGAGACAAGAGGTACTCTCGGATTTGCTGAGCAATCAGTAATTCAGATTAAACTAATTCTATTGACTACTTAGATATAAAAAAATATGCCAAATAGTCTCAGAAAGGTATAAGCATATTTGTAGCCACTCAAAAACCTCTACCCACTGGAGCAATGCACATTATGAAATAAGAAAACCAAAACCAGTCCTCTTGGAATTCAAACAAAAAATAATATTTAAAAAAAAGAAGAAAAGCAGGAGACACTGAATATTGCAATCACTTAGTAAAGTCACACTAGCTATCTTGTTATCTAAATGCAAGTCTCTTCTATAATTATTTCTATTGTTAATAAATTCCATCCAGTTCAGGTAAGGCTATCAACATGCTAATGTGAATTTAGATTTTGGAAGAGAGAACTAGCTGATAGTCACCATCGGCTGTCTGGATTTCTCCCAATTACTGCCCCCAATTATATCCACACCTATTGCTGACATGTTTAATCTCTTTCTCCAGGCCTTACTGACAGCTCCAGAGGAGGAAGAATGCTGGCCACTGCACTGCTCAGCAGAGTGTGGGTCCAATTTAAATAATTAGAAGCCCATTTCATTCCTTCTCTCCCTCTTGTTAAATGTACTTGAAAGGAAACTGCATGCCTGGACTTGATGCCTTTAACTTGTCCAAGGATGACTTACTGACCTTCTTTAAGTCTTTTTTTCCTTACCACCTCCTCACTCTCTATGTCCTCTCGGACACAGAGGATAATTTAAAGCTAGTGGATGATAATCAATAAGTCAGGGTCATCTCTATTGGCTGACTTAAAGGTCTTTGATTGAGTAAATCATTAATTTCTGCTGTCTGTTTGAGCCTTCCGGTTAACCATGTGACCTGGCTGGACCTCTTATATTCTCTAAGTAGATGAAGACAATAGCCCCACAGACGTTTCAGCTGATGAAGCGATCTAAAGTTCACTCAAGCTTGGGCACTGTCTCCAGTTTCTCGACAAAGTAACTTCACCCAATCTCTTCAAGTAAAGTTGATCCCATTTGGCAAAAGCTTAAGTCATAATTTTGTTGCTTGACATGGAGACACTCACATGTGTCATTTTCATTGATTACATGCCTGCTCATGCTGGATTTTGTAGGTTGGAAGTGAGTCAGTGCATGCTCCACCGTTCTGGTTTTGTTTGAAGCACAGTTCCATTGTATTTGTGACAGATGACAATCCTCTACTCAAAAGCCTCTGCTTCCATATATTTGAGACTCCTGGGAAACCATTCTTAACTGCTGACTTGCTCTGGGGCTTAACACCATCAAGGTGAGATGTTCTTAGGATCTGCATCTTTAACAAGCTCAATAATTCTGGTGCACACAGATATTTGGGGCCTCTGTCTAAAAGGCATATAAACAGGTAAACAATGGTCTTGGCTCTCAGGTGAAGATATAAGCAGAGGATGAAAAAGGCAACAGGAACTTTACTTCAGGAAAAGAGGGAAGAGCAGAAAGATATTAGGGACTGTTTGATGTGTACATCATCTGTGAAGGTGACTAAAGGGTAACAGGCAGAAAATGATAATGTCCCAACAGCAGAAGCAGCAGAGAATAAAACCCCTGTAACAGGAGTTTAGTGTCCTTAGGAATCCGTAAAGAGTGCAATGAATAAATGCCTGGGAAGCACACTTAAGACAGAGACACAATGAGAGTTAATTATATGGCAGTTGGGGGTTAAACCAGAAAGGTATTTTTATGGGTGGATCTGGCCTGATACTTAAGAATAATTTATAAAAGTATATAGACAGCCAATGCTGTCTATTACTACTTCTTGCCATGTAACTTAGAATGTTAACACGTTTGTGTGGTTAAGACATTATCTATCAGGTGTATTCACAATAAAGTCACTACTTTTCCTATAAAACCAATAGGTATCGCGGGAATGGCATTTCTGAGAGTATTAATTTTTCCTCAATCTTTGACCACAAATTTTAGCATCTGTATGTAGAACATCTTTGTAAGAATTATTAGCAAATCACCATTGTCACCAAATGGTGATGTAGTAATTCTCTTCTCCACATTAACTAAATTCTTTATAATAAAGAAACTTGAACTCAGGAGAAGAGTTCTTGGCTACCTGCTATAACATCCAGGTTTAAGCTTACTGCAAATACATGTGCAAGTGTATATATACATATAAATGTGTGTGTGTATGAGTGGGGGAGAGAGAGAGAGCATGTGTAAGTAAAGGAGAGGAGAACAAAAATACATACAAGGCAAAACATCCCTACACATAAACATTAAGATAAATACTCCTTCAAAGATTTAAAAGAAGATCTGAGTGTTCACTGCTACTGGAGCATTAATGTTCCCCAGTTCTATAAGCAGATGTAGTTGAGAAATAGAGGTGATATTCTAGCCTCTGCATACATACTCATACCTATTCCTTTATCAGTTTTCCTGACTAGGGTCTAAAAATTATGTGTTTGTATTGATGCTTCCAGTTCCAAACACAAGGTTGGTTCTAGCCTCTTTTCTCATTATCTGTATATTCACTTACTTGCTTAGTACTAGTATGAACAAATGTTTCCATTATAGAATTATTAAACCTGTGGCAAGAAAGATCATGTAGACTATATCTGTGTGTACAATTCATTTTTACCATAATAACATCTAATCAAAATGTCATTTTCCAAAATTATATGCTTTAGTTTGTGTTTTCCTATTCACTTCACTGTTATGACATTTTTATTTTTATATAATTGATATTATTTGATTCTGTTTTAATCCATTTTGCCCAATGCCAACACTCTGATTGGTGTATTTACTTTTGAGAGGTATGTAAACCATCATTGTTTATAATTTCCTTTTGGCCAATTTAGAGATAAAGACATCTAAAAGATTCCAAAGACAATCTGAGTATTTTATTATATATGACTATAAAATATAATATTCTTTTTTAATAATGAAGACGAGTTATGCAACTTTATGCCAGGATTAGAAAATTGGCTTACTTTACCCCCTGCCCAAATATGATTATGTCTCTTCTCTTCTTCATCTGTGTGTGTGTGTAGACCAGACATCAATGTGAAGTATCTTCCTCCATTTTTCTCTAATTTCCTTTTTTTGTTGAGACCAGGTCTCTCACTGTTTTTCCTATACTGGCTGTCCAGTGAGTCCCTGCTATCCTCCTGTCTCCACCCTCCAGAGCTGGGATTCCAGACATACAATCATCTGTTACTCCACTTCTAGTGGAGTTAGACCCTCTTACTGGCCTCCAAAGGCACCAGGCACAGGTGTGCAGGTAAGAAACAGAGAGAGAGAGAGAGAGAGAGAGAGAGAGAGAGAGAGATGTTAAAAAAAGGAAAATTGACAGAATTTATTAGGTATTTACAGGTTATGATCCAATTATTCCAACA
Organism: Phodopus roborovskii; assembly: GCF_943737965.1. Classification (NCBI taxonomy): domain Eukaryota; kingdom Metazoa; phylum Chordata; class Mammalia; order Rodentia; family Cricetidae; genus Phodopus; species Phodopus roborovskii. The sequence continues at coordinate 11,937,332 of NW_026126515.1, read as the reverse complement.
AAAGCTGTCTCCTGATGGAAAGTCCAAGAATCTAGTAGTTACTCAATCCACAAGGCTGAATATCTCAGCTGGTCTTCCTGATATGCCAGAATCCTGAAGTAGACTATAATGCCAATGAAGGAATGAACTTGTCAATGAGAGTGAGGGCAAACAGAAAAAGAGCAAAACTTCTTTCTTCCATATCCTTTCTACAGGCTGCCACCAGGTGGTGTGGCCTAGACTAAAGGTAGGGCTTTTCAAATCAAAAGATCAAGATTCAGGGTGGGTCTTCCCGCTTCAAATAATTCCATAAAGAAAACTCCCTCACAGATGTTCCCAGTCGCTTGGGTTTTAGTTAATTCCAGATATAGACAAATAGACAACCAAGAACACCCATTACACTATCACAGTCCAGATTAAGTTGGGCACAGTCCAGATTAAGACAGATGGAATAAGAAGAAGAGAACATACTGAAAATAGGAAGGAAAGAAGGTGACATCATAGGTAGATATGACAAAGGTGAGAGTGAGGCAGCCAAGAGATGTCAAAAGGCACCAGCAGGAAGAAAGGAGAAAGATTCTTCCAAAGGGCTATCAGAGGAGCATGGCCCACTGATGCTTTAATTTTGAACTTCTTGCTTCCAGAATTGAGAGAGGCTCTTTCTCTGTTCTTTTAAACCACCTGGTCTATGGTTGTTTGTTATGATAGCCCTAGAAAACTAATACCTTAATGTCTGCCCAGAAATACCTAGCACGTGCATGGATGCCATGTACCTCCAGAGTAGCCTAAAATTATCCTAACATTCCAGAATGCAGAAAGCCGTGGCTGTTCACAGTGGATGTAGTTAGATGAACAAGAAGCTTTTGGCTCTGCTGGGGGTTCACAGAAACAAGCAGCTGGCAGGAATCCAGGCTTGCCTAATGTCACTTCTCATCACTTCATTTCCCTCCCATTAGCATCATTGGAGGACATGACTTTCATCTTTATGGTCAAAGATACTAAGAGAATGAACCTTCACTGGGTAAATCACTAAAGCCCTATTGCCTTCTTTCTAATCATCTTTTGTATGGTTTCTGTGCAGGTCTCATTTTTTTTTCATGTTTATCCTGTTTTTCTATCATTTCTTCTGCATCAGACAGATGGAGAGACCGCTGAGATGTCTGAGAAGTCAGTCTCCCCACAGGCAACAGCTGTTTCCACAAAACAGCCCTGTAAATGTCACCATAGGATCCATACATCTTGGAATGGAGTTGGTCCTACATCAGAACTCATGAGTGAATCAGCAGTAGTGACACAGGGACCCAGGACACATTGATAACCCCTGGTCTTTCCCAACACTCAACGCTAAACATCCTTGTAAAAGACAGAACCAATGGGTAAACTTAACATTCAGCAACCCCCCAACCCTCCCACCTAGGCCCTTGTTACACTCATTCATGACAAAGGATCTTTTACCACTGTGATTCACAGGCCATTAGCTTTTTCCAGCTTTAAATCTCAGTTCACTGATGAAAAAACTATTTCCCCAAACTACAAGTTCTGCAAGATGGACTTGGTTTTACTGTCTTCAAAACCAAAGCTTTATGTTACTCACCATTCCTGGAATTTAATAAATGGAATTCCTCATGGAAGACAATGATCTGAACTAGCCTATTCCTGACTGTATGGTGGATCCTAGCATTGGACCACACAATCACAGTCACATGCCACTTAATGGCACAGATGCACTCTAAGAAATGCATCATTGGGTGATTTCTATTTTTGGTTCTTGTTTGTTTTTTATTTTGTTTTGTTTTGTTTTTGTTTTGTTTTAAAGGATTGTTTTATTAAAATAACATTTTTTTTTCATTTATTTTACATACCAACCAGTTTACCCTCACTCCTCCTCCTGTCCCCTCCCCTTTCCCATCTACCTCCCTCCCTATCCACCACTTGTTTTACATGCCAATCCCAGTTCCCTCCTCTCCCCCCCCTTTTCCCCTCCTAACCCCCACCCCATCCCCTTTCTGCTCCCCAGGGAGGGTGAGGCCTTCCATGGGGGGAATCTTCAAGGTCTGTCATATTATTTGGAACAGGGCCCAGGCCCTCCCCTATGTGTCTAGGGCTCTATGTGTAATGGGCTCCCAATGCCCATTAATATACTAAGGATAAATACTGTTCCACTACCAGAGGCCCCATAGACTGCCCAGTCCTCCTAACTAGAATCTTCAAGTCATACTTTGAAATCTATTTTAATCTTATATAGTCACATCATCATACAAGAGATCCATCAGTTACTGAAACATATTTTGGAGCACATTATTGTATTTCAAATGTCTCTCTTCCTTGTTAAAAGAGTTAGTCAAGAATTAAAATAGCAGTAAGAATGGTGAGGGACAGTCCTAACAGCCATTAATAATTCTTCTTTCTCTTCCCACTACACAGAAATGTAGCCATGTGGTTCCCAAAATTATATATACTTGAGAATCTTTTAAAATACTGGATGCCCAGTTCATCAGCCAGGGAAGTTGACATCCAGGCAAGCATCTATACACCTGAAAAACTCCAGGTGATGTCAGTATGCAGGAAAGTTTGTAGTACAGTTACCATAATTACAAGTCTTACCACCAAGAATCTCACCTGATCACATAAGCTAAGCTGAGTCAGATGTAGCTATTACTTGGTTGGGAAACAAAATGGCTATCAAAATGACCATGGATCTCAGACTGCGGGGGAAAAAAGGAAACAACAATTTCCCTATCAGGAGTAGATTTTCAAAGACAAAGGGCTTTGAGATTCGTAGAAAAAAAAGACATTATGCAAATATCAGCAATTATTATTGCAAGTTGGCAGGTGTTTGGGACATATATTTCCTTCTCTTTAATCATCCAAATGAGGCCAAATATCCCAGGGATGTGGAATCAACCATCATTATGCCTAATGGGTACCAAGAATCCAAATGCAGGTGTTGTGAGAGGTTGCAGAGCAATCGCTGAGTTTACTTTACCACTGGGACAACCTTCAGTCTCCTGCTTAATTTTGCAGCACCCCCCCCACACACACACACACTTCCTGCAAGGTTCTGAATCCACCGTTATTCACTTACAGCTTAGCAATGTGTGTTGCAGAACAGGCAGCCTTTTCTTCTTTGACTGATGAGTGGAAGAAAAAAAAAACCTTATCCTTTTCTCCCAGGCACATCGGCTTCATCAACCAAAATGAGAGTTTAATATTAAATCGCTCGTCTGAGTCTAATTCAACATAAAACGTAACTCAATCTGACAGTAACATCTAGAACATCTAGATACCACACTGTAACCTCCTGGATCGTTGTTCTTTTTTGTTTCTTGTTTTGTTTTGTTTAGTTTTTTTTTTTTGTTTGTTTGTTTGATTGATTGATTGATTTTTCCTTCAGCAGAAACTGTAGCAATGAAAAATTGGGGGGGAACAGTGTAAATATTTAAGGACCAAAATAAATCTTTAAATGTTGAACAACAGGGTTATGTAGTAAGTAAACTGGAAGCTAGTCCTGAGATAGCAGCTCATCGAATAATGATAGAAATGGCAAGACCTTGGTCATTCCTCTTCAATCAGCACAGCACTTGTCAAGCTTTGTGGTAGCTTAACTGGCCAGCTCCAGCAGATGGTGTTTTTATGGCCCCACATAAACAGCATTAAGTCATTTTAACTCTTTCTCCATAACTCTTTTCCAATAGAGGCTGCACTTGTCCACCTCTCATTCTCTAAGATGCTCACAAGAAAGAGTGTGAACATTTATGGAACACCTATTATGTCCCAGACACTGCTCATAGGGATTTATTAGCCTCCATTTACAGGGAACAGCTAACTAAAGACAGAGCCAGGATTTAACTGATTGTTTGGTTTCCTTGTGGCAGCTCCTCCCACAATTGCCCTCAAATTCCAAACCTCTATTTTCATTGATGAAACACACATGGAGGAAAATCACCAGCTTGGAAAAAAAAAAATGTCTGGAGAATGATCCTCATCCTAGAACACAACCAAAAACATACAAATTAAGTCTGGCTTGTTCCGGTTTGAAATTACCACTCCTTGGGGGTTTTTACATGTTGTTTGATCTATCCCTTATTCTGCTTGGCATCTGTATGATGTATTCAAATGTAAAACCTTATTACCTGATGTCTGCAACACTATTCCTGGGGATAGCACTAAAGTCCAGCTTGGTGAAACAATGAATGTTGCTGGGGTGAGGGGTTACTTGCAGGAGCAGAATTTATTCAAAGATAGTTGTATCAAAGGAAGCCCACCCCAACATGGGTGACAGCTCACAAAAGCTTAAAACCTAGAGCACACTGCACAATCAGCAGGTAACTCAACAGGTTGTGAAGTGTCCATTTCAGGTAGTTCAGTTAGCCTCTACTTCTTCCAGGCAGTCAGCTTTGTCTGAGTGTCTCTCAGCTGGCTTTATTGCTTTATATATGGTTTTAGAAGGCAGGGCCTAGTACATTTGATCAGCTCCAGGGGCATCCTGAAGTTACTAACTTGTATACTTCCTGAGTTTAACATGCTTTCTCCCAGAATGAAATGTCCCTTTATCTCCCTCCAAGAATCATGTGCCTTGACAAGCTTCACTCCAAGGTGAATAATTTTATTTCAGAGGAAATTAATACACAGAACCTGTTTCATAAACCTAATTAGTTTTTACAATATCTTGATTAAACTCCTATTTAAGCATTTCAGGAACTTCAAACATATTTTTAAAAGAGGTAAAGTTATGGCTCATGTAGTTGATACATGTCAGGCATTTTTATTCAATTCATTACTTGATGAGGAAAAGGTACAATATATAAACACAATTAATAAATGTTAAAATAAGACTGCTGGTCCACATGCAAAATTAACTAATGTCTTATAGGGCAGTGAACCATAATCATTGGGTTATCCCTTCCCATAAACAGTTGTCACTTTCACCTCCACTAAATAAATTTGATGTTAGCCTATGCTTCTATAGAGTTGTAAAACAAACCAGTCAAGGGAAAATGAGGTCTTTTTTTTTTTTCCTTATTTCTGTTTGGAGTGATATCTTGACAGTTTTAAGACACTGAAAGAAAAGAGGTACTATAGTGTGTCTGTGTCTACAAAGGTGTGGAGCTAAAGTCTGGAAGTTAAAAAGAAAATGGGTATTTTGCATTTCTGAGACCATAATATCTGATGGTCTCACAACTGAGAGAGGAAAGGTTTACTGTGGTTCATGATTTTCAGAGGGCTTCTTTTAGTCTTCACAGAAAGGAAGATATGGAAGAAGAGCTCAATTGGTGGCCACGGAAGAATACAAGAGTGTAGCTGAGACCTTTACAAGAGACCAGGCAGTAGAAAGCCAGACATCAACCAAGGTTACTACATGCAATAGCCAACCCCTAGCGACTAGTTCTTCCTGTTGGGTACTACATTATCCCAAAATAGAACTAGAAGCTAGAAAGAAAGAAAGAAAGAAAGAAAGAAAGGAAGGAAGGAAGGAAGGAAGGAAGGAAGGAAGGAAGGTAGCACCACTCAAAATGGGAACCTTATGGTTTCTATTGCTGTGCTGAAACACCATGACCAAAAAACAAGTTGTGGAAGAAAGGGTTTTTTTGGTTTACACTTCAGCATTGCTGTTCATCACTGAAGGAAATCAAGATAGGAACCCAAACAGGCCAGGACCCAGGAGGCAGGAGCTGATGCAAAGAGCATGGAAGAGATACTGCTTTCTTCCCATGGTTTGCTCAGCCACCTTCTTTTAGAACCCAGGACCAGCGGTCCAGGGATGGCACCACCCACCATGGGTTGGGCCCTCCCTCACTAAGTGAGAAAATGCCTTACAGCTGGGTCTGATTGAGGCATTTCCTCAACTGACACTCCTTCCTCTGATGACTCTAGCTTGTGTCAAGTTGACACAAAAAAACAAACAGTAAGGTTGGTAAAATGCTTACCTAGCATGAAAAAAACCCTGGATTTGATCCCCAACACCATGCAGACTAGATATTATGGCACTTGCCTTTAATCTAAGCCCCGAGAAGGTGAAATCAGGAGGAGAAGTTTAAGGTCATCCTCAGTTATATAACAGGTTTGTTCCAGACCAGCCTGTACCAAAAGACACCTTATCTCAAGGGGGAAAAAAGCCTAGGGAGGAAATTCCATATTCAAACCACAACAGATATATTCATGATCAGAAAAGCATAGTAAGTAATTGGATGATTATGCAGTGTAAAGTATGCACCTTTGTACCAGAGTAAGTCAAAGTTAGAGGAAGATCATGATAAACTGAGCTGATGGATGAATTTGGAAGAAGTTATCTTCTGAACAGACCCTGAGAGAAATTACAGGATGTTCTTGAATGAACATGAAGAAGAGTAGTCTGGATGGAAAGAAAATCTTGAATATAGACACGGAGACCAATCTACACCATACCGGTTCTCAATCACAGCTACACACTGCTCTTACTTGGTGAGCTTTTTAAAGTCCTGACTCCCCAAGATATGTGTGGACTGATTAAATCAGACTTCTTAAGCATGGGACCAAAGCTCCCAAAGGTTGTAAAGCTTCTCCGGTGATTCAGTAGGTATCCTATGGCTACTAAAGTGCTACTCAGAACATCCAAGATACCCCTTCAGATTACCCCTCCCTCTCTCCTTCCACTCAGCCAGAAACTTACATCAGCCAGGTCCCCCAGGTGACTCCTGTGCACATTAAAATTTAAGATCCTACAAGACAGCCTGTAGATAAGAAACATCTGGAGCACTTGATTACAGCTTACCAGATTCATCCCTTAGAGATCTGATCATCCTGAGACAGTCTAGACAAAAAAGGGTTAACTACTGTTCTCCTGGAGGCTTGAGAACCACTCAAAGGCTTTTCCCATTCATGGGGACAATTTGGCTGATAGTCTTGAATATCAGGCAGAGGGAAATATGGCTTAATTTAATAGGGTTCTCTTCCCTAGTCTCACATAGAATGACCTGAGTGAGCGTTTCACAAATTTCTCCTGCGTCCCACCCCTGGAGACTACATAATTGGTGGAGAATTCTTGATTTTAATGTACAGTCAGAGTCAAAATTCAATATTTTCTTTAAAGAAGAACACATCTGAAGAAATTATGTTTTAGAAAATGTGACCTGAAAAATTGACAAATATAAGAAAACTCTGGAGGAACCCATGAATTAAATACTATAGATCAAGCAGTTGGTGTGTGTCTGTAGGATGGAGAGGAATGGGCTAATTGCAAGACTAAAGGCCAGAAGTTAATAACTAAGATTTGGGGATGATGGAAATAAGGAGGACAGTTGTTAAAATTCCTCTGTGAGTTTGGTGGAGGTGAGAATCTGCTTCATGAAAGACAGTTGGAAAGGGAATGCATTGATGGATAAATTACTATGTTTGGTTTTAAAAATAGTGGTGTATCATTAAAGCAAAAGTAAAAATAAGCAAAGCCTAAGCACAAGCAGAGACCATTTATTTGGGGAATGCTAAAGCAAGAAAGTCACTCACTACCACTTGAATGGAAATAGAAAACTAGGAGAGGAACTCCTGAAGCCCCATCCTTCACTGAGTATATATGTATATAGTTAATGGTTGATGATGGACAGAGAGAGATTTTCTTCAATGGTGTAACCACTGATAAAATTCCGAAACTGAGCCAGGTGTGGTGGCCCATGCCTTTAATTCCAGCACTCAGGAGGCAGAGACAGGCAGATCTCTGTGAGTTTGGGGCCAACTGCTCTACAAAGGGAGTTCTAGGACAGCCAGGGCTACACAGAGAAACCCTACCTAGAAAAACCAAAAACAAGAAAAAGTACCTAAGCTCCTGTACCAAACCCCTCGCCCATGTTTCTACAAGAATCTCTAACATAACACACTGTATCACACACACACACACACACACACACACACACACACACACACACACATTCATACACCCCAAGAAGAAAGGGATTGGCAGAAGTGTGACGGGATTAATAAAAAAAGTACAAGGGAAGGCTTTTTGATCAAAATACATGATATGAATTATGAAAATATATTGAAACCCATGTTATCTATAATTAATATATGCTAATAAATACAAAGAGAATGGAGGGAGAGAGGTAAAGAAGGAAGGAGGAATGAACAAAGGAAGGAATAAATGAAGATTACACTTGAAATGGAGCATAGACAAGCTAAAGGTTGACAAACTAAGTCAGGGCTCCCTACGTGATCGAAGTCACTCTAAATTGGAGACAGGAAGAAAATATGGTCAAGCTGACAATCATTGGCCCACTGCTGGCTCTTCTAGGCCAATTACTGCAGTGTTTGTTGAGCAAATACATACTCTGGCCATTGCCCATATGTATGTTCACTCAACCAACTCTCCAATGGGTAACTTACAGCCTGAGATCCCACTATCAAGATTGTTTGTTAGTGACTCTTCATCTGGTTTATTTTATATGGTTTAGCTATAGCTACATCCATAGTCACCCTCCTCAACACTGCTTTAAGAAAGGAAAACAGTCATGAAACTTAGGCTTTGTTATTACCGAAGTATGATAAGGTCAAAGGTCAATAGGCAGCTGCCATTGAACAGAAAGTTTGTGATACTCACAGGTCCAGAGGGGAGGAACCGCACAGACAAGCACTTGGCTTGTTCCCACCAAAAGAAGCAGGTGAGACAAGATAAACTGGCAAAGACTTGGCCCCGTTGAATAGCTCCAGTGGGTACTGGAGCACAAACTGTCTCTGGCTGCCCAGTCCCCAGCCCTAGAGTGATTAGGAGGGGGAATTATAGTGTGAGATCGAGGTCCAGAGTGCTCTTCCTTGCTTGCAATACAATTACAAGCGTTACTGGAGGTACTCAAGGACAAGCTCTTAACCACCTCTAGGAATATGCTAGCCTTGGAATGGGCAGTCCATCAAGGGTCAGCAAGCCCATTGACATCAAAATAACAGAACTCCAATAGTAAAGGACATGGGTAATACCAGACATATAATTAGAAACATAAATTCAGAGCCCTTACCCTCTATCACTGCAACTTCACAGCAGTTATGACAGCAACTGAGTTACTTAATGTGACATTTGAGACTCCAATAGCATTTGACAACATCATGAATCATGCCAGCCTTGCTGCCTAGAGTGTTAACAGCAATGCTAAAACGCGGGGCCCTCTAGCCTTCTCTCCCCTGTCAGACTTTAGCAGGAAGCCTTTCACTTTCAAGCCTCACCACTTGAGAACCAATCAAGGAGACACTCCCACTTTCCTGTGTAGCTAGGACACTGGAGAGTTGCTTAAACCCTTGACTGTCCATCATAGCATTCTTTTCCATGGCACCTGATCTGGGGGAAACACTGTTTTGCCTGTTTCCATAGGCCCTAGGGATTTCTCCTTTATGCAGTCTGCCTTGGTCCTTTGTAAGTGAAAGCTTGGGTCATCCTAGTTCACTTATCTGAAGTTCATTTCAATACAAATACACACTTTTAAGGCTTAAGGTTAGTATTCGCCTTAGGCTGTGCTTAGGAAAATTTATGAGAGGGCAGTGAACTTCTCTCAACAATGGGATGAAAGGGGGAGAATGGCCATGTGTTGTTAAGTAAGCAGCATGACAACCATCCTGATTTGAATATGGACTGCCTTCCATTGCTTAGCCTCCAGCTGGTGATACTAGTTTGTAAGGTTGTGGAAACCCTGGGAGGTGGGGGCTTCCTTCATTGGAGGAAGCGGGTCACTAGAGGCATCCTTAGGACATTATATATACCAGAACACCTGTCTGCTTCTCTCTCTTTCTCCCTGCCCTCTGTTTCCTATCCCCAAAGAAATGAATACTCCCTGCTACACAATCCAGGTACCAGAATGCCCTGGCCAAAAAGCATGAGACCAAACAACCATGGACTGGAGCCTCTGACAACACAAGCCAATTTAAATCTGTCTTCCCTTAGCTGGTTTTGTTAGGTGTTTGAGCCATGGTGATGCAAAACCGACTGGCACAGGCAGGTACCTGTGTGACAGACACTGAGAACTCTGTCTTTCTGCCTGTGGAACAATTCCATGGTGTCAATAGAAAGTAAGACACAGACTGTTCTAGGGAGACAGTACCCTGGGACACAGTTGCAGGGAGGGTGAGTCGGGAAGGAGCCAACAACAAGAGCGGAAGAGGCAAAATCAGATGCTTTTATTGCAAGCCTATTGTGTGCCAGGAACTGTTCTCAGCACTACCCATGTGTCACCCACCTTCGCTCCGTTTCCCTGGAAACAAAGCCTTCTGGCTGCCCTTGTGAGCCATAGACTTCAGATGGGTCATCTGTCTCCACCTACTTCTAGGTTCCTCTGTATATTGTAATTCCTTCCCTTAAAGTCCTCTTTTGAAAAATGCAACCATGCCTACATTTGCAAAAAGTCTTTGCTTTATTACATTTTTTTCTACCTGATATCTGTGAAGACAGATGAAGAACAAAATTAAATATGTGTTAGATACAAGGATTGGGAGCAAGGTCAGAAGCAACTAAGCATGGAAAATGAAGAAGCCAGTCCTGTCTCTGTACAGCAATAGTGCCCTCGGGCTTTATCTCTAGCTCCAGATCCAGGAAACAATGATAAATCCTTTGCGTATATTTGCTTGGCCCCTGACTATCTGTGCCAATGTTTTTCTCATCCCTAAACTGAACAATGAACAGCAAGGGAGAAGAGGAAAGGAGAAAGGTCTCTTGGAGTGCAGAGCAGATCTGAGCTTAAGTGCATGGTCTGTCTCTAAGGCTTTGTTCTGAGCAAGGTAGAGCTTTGTAAGCAATGCCTGGTGCATCCTCACAGAAGAAATGCAAGGGAAGTATCCAGTATTAGTCTCTCCATTCAATCAAATGGAAAACAGAGACCCTTATGGCAATCTGAAGGGGTCTGCCAAAGTCAAGGTCAAGTTCTGAATGCCTGGGGGAGGTGGGGGAATGAGACCTTGGGAGGCTAAACTATGGACCTCCTGCTCCTGGAAGCATGGATTTCTTGTGGAACACTGCACCCGTCCACTGCAGTCAGTGCAAGGTAAATTCAAGTGAAGGAACTACTTTTATTATGAAACAGACTGTTGTATTGCCCAGACTTGCCTCAAACACGCCACGTAGAATAGGATTCCCTTTAAACTCCCACCATACCTGGAAGCAGATGCAACTTTAATAGAGCCTGCCTACCTCAACAACTAGTATATATCCTTCAGCCAGTAGTGATTAGACTCTAAACATCCATCAATCTCTCTGCACACCCTATCTTACTAGCCCCTCTGTATGAGTAAGTTAACAAAGGTGGAAGTGTGCATGCAGTGTATGGTTCACTTAATGTAGCATTCATTCCCCCTGTCCCAGGATACCCTGATGCATGGGCTAACCCGAGCTGGCACCTGCACTAAGACAATACTTCAGGAGCACAAGAAGCAACTAGGTTAATAGCTGAGAAATTGCACCTGTCCTCCCTACACTGCCAAAGTGCTCAATAGAGCTCACATAGAGAAATCCTTTAACCTATTACTGAGACTCAGTCAACAGTAGCAAATAGTAGTCTTTAGGCAGAGCCCTGCACAGAGTTGGAAATTGTATTCCCGATACCTGGAGATTTAGCTGGTGAAAAACAGGGTATTCAGAAATGAGGTGATAGATACCAGAAGCCTGGTTTTTGACAGGTGATATAATGGGTTGTACCCTCTGGAAGCAGTAAGAGGTGTTTAATTTTGGTGTGTCTAGAATGACAGACTTCTTCTACCTATAAGATATCAGCACCATTTTTAACATCTGTGTTGGACCAGACAAAGGGTCTGTGTCCCAATTTTATGGGGTCTTACAATCTTAGCTATGCTACATTGACACTAATAGGCTTAAAAATACAGCCATCTTCTGCTATACTCAGAGATAAGTGCCTTGTTCTGCCAACAGCATAAAAGCTCCTTCGTGAAACATATGGGAACAAATACAGAGACCCACAGGCAGACATTATACAGAGAGTAAGAGATCTTGGAACATTTAGCTCTAAATGTGATGTCTCTATCAAATCCCTCCTCGTCAGGGCTCAGGATTTCCTGAGGAAGTAGAGTTAGAAATCGTGTTAGAGCCAGAGGGAATGCAGGACACCAAGATAACAAGGCCCTCTAAATCAACAAGATTAATACACATAATGAACCCACAGAGACTGTGGAGCATGCGCAGGGCCTGCACGGGTCTGCATCAGATGGAACTGAAAGGAGAAATGGACGTATGCCCTCATCAGTGAACCAGAAGCTATCTCCAATTAATAACCACTTACAAATGAAAACTTGGTTTCTTCTAAGAGAGTCTCACTGGGGAGACAAACTACTTTTAAGGGTAGGCTGCGTGCCCAACACTAGATGGTCAATTGAAAATAAACTCAACAGCATCTTTGGAGAGTACTTAACCTCATAATGTCATATTGGAGATTTTCCCCTTTTTAATTTTATATATTTACTTTTTGTTTTTATTTTTATTTTAGTTATATTTTTCCTCTCTTTTTACCCTGTTTTGCATATATACTATGGCTTCCAGTTTGATATTTTTTATGGGACTCTTGGTGTATGAATGAGTGGGTCTCTGTTTTCATGCTTTTTCTTGAGCTCTTTTCCTCCTGTTTACTTATTTTGTTCTGTCCCAATGTGTTAGTTTTATCTTATTTATTTTATTATTTTATTATTATGCCTTGGAAGCCAGTTTGTTTTCTAATGAGGGACAGAAAGGAGGGGGACCCAGATGTTGGCAGAGATAGAGGCACTGGGTGTAGTAAAGGGAGAGGAACCATAATTAAGATGTATTATGTGAAAAAAATCTATTTTAGATGAAAGGGGGGCAGAAAAAAATACAACTGTCATGAAAACCTAGACCTGCATAAGAAATTATAGAAATACAAACTTGTGATCAAAATAATTGAGTGACAGTGGATGAAATTGGAGTAAATACATTCATTCCCAGGCTGGTAATAGGACAAGACATCAAGCATACAGAGTGAGTGAACCCTGAAAATCCTCCGTTGATTTTTCAAGGTTACCATATATTCAGATGTGTGGTATCAAAACACTTGTGTGACTGAATAGTCTTTGCCCAGCCTGAATTTCATGCAACCATGCTACTCTGAAAACCATTTTCACAAGGAGAAAGTGCTTCAAATGCTGGAAAGAAATCAATACAGCTAATCTCCACAAAGCAAGGTACATCATCAGTTGTCTTACAGGAAATATCTAGACCATAGGAATTGAAGGGAAGCAGGGATAAGTAGGTATTCATAGGCCACAGGGATTGAGGGGAGGCAGGGGAAAGTAGGCATTCAGAGACCATAGGGATTGAGGAGAAACAGGGGTAAGTAGGCATCCAGAGACCACAAGGATTGGGGAGAAACAGGGGTAAGTAGGCATTCCAGGCTCAATAAAAGAGGAGTGTGATGTTTGCAAGCAGGTGAGAAATTGTCACATTAATAAAAGTCTATTCTGGTACAAATAATGGAGCCATCTATTCATTGAAAAAGGAAAGTTCATTGTCCTTACTAACCAAGGAAAACAAGACATCATGCCTACACACCTGGCCCAGTTTGACCGCAAATTGCCAATGAAGAAAAGTGGGTGTGAAGAAACGGAATGTCACACAAACTCAGATCCCTTCTATTGTAGTGAGATATTCACTTTGTCCGTACCTATAGCACAGACCATACCCATTGGGGATGGGGACAGGGGCGGATGTTACCTGGGGGAACTAAGTCTGAGGAAGGGGCTCCAGGAGCTCTCTTGCTTGCAGCACGGGGGCAGGAGAACATCCGGAGGCAACCTTGGGACCAGGAACCTGATAGTGTCCACGTTGTAAGTTATTTCTCAAATAAACAACTATTCAGCCTATCTGTTTCTCCTGATCTTTATTAAACCTCAGTATTCTATGATGCATCCCCCACTATTACCAGGACAAAAATCAGCCAGGAAACTCATCTGCCAGTACAAAGTGGAGATGTGTTCATACATCCACACGCTTTCCACATTTCAAAGTTTAAACTTCGGGACTTCTTGGTCCCAAGCAAAACAGCCCCATGTCATGGGGTGATTCTTGTTGATAACTTCTATTTTTCCAGCTGTGCACAGGCCCTCCACTTCCTGATAGACTTTGAGGAATCCTATGTCATGTCTTCTATAGAAGCTGAAGGAATCAGGGCCTCGCTCCCTCTCTCTTTCCTGCCCCTGAATAAACTACGGGGAAATGACTTGAACGAGGTCAAATGGTTTGGGATAGACCAGTGGTTGATGATTGTGAGGGCCACAGGGATGATGCAACAGTGCAGGCCACTCTTAATAGAAATATAAGAGCAAGATACAGACTAAACGACCACTCCCTCAGGACCATTACCTCTAATGCTGCACATATGACACCTACCCCAAATTTGCTTAGTTCCTACTTGTTTGCAAAACCCACCCTTTGATTCTGCTCTTGAATCTGAAAGTCCTTGACACCCTTCCAACAAATTACCTTTTTGTTTACCCAAGCCTGAGGTGGTTTCTCCTACTTGCAACTAAGAAGACTGACACATCATTACAGATCCTGCATTGTCCATTTCACACCACCTCTAGATCCTGGCTCAGCATGTCTACAGGAACCTTTCTCTCCATGGCCCAACTCCCACATATCTGCTGAGAAATGCACCACACAAGCAGAGAAGGCCCCTAAATTCGCCCTTTGTGTTTCTTTGCCTGCAATTCCTTTGCTGGTGTACCCAAAGCTTGCTATTTCTCTGAAACTCTAGCTTGTCAAGTATTCCTGTAACACAGAATTTATCATGCAACGATTTGGATGCTCTGGGAGACATTGAAGAATGAACAACCAGACAAAATGCAAACTTTTTCGATGTTTTAAATCCAGTGCATCCTTACCATGTACCCAGAGCTGTTTTATTTAGTTAGTTTTGAGGGAATCGGGCTTCTATTTGTCAGGTTTATGGTGTTGATGCTTCCCTCTCTCGCGGAGGTGTTCAGAGTCTTAATTAGATAGCAAGTATAAAGTGCTTTGACAGCATCAGATGAAAAGTGCTAGAGAAATCTCTAGAGGGTGGCTTCATTTTGGGTAGAAAGACACAAGAAAATTAGAAAGCCTCAACAGTCAAGCTGAGGTTTACAAGTAAACTTTTGGGGTTTTCTGATGTGTCTGTGTGCACTATAGCATAAAATTTGGACTTTTTATTATTGCTTTCTGAATTTTTATTCTTATAATTAAAAATGAAAGAGTCACACTAAAATCCTCTGTAGGTGGGGTTCAAGGTATCCCTGATGGGTCTGTGAGGTACAAATAGTCTAGTTATTGTATGAGGATCTAAATCCTTTGAGCAAGGGGGACCCTAGCAAGACTCCTATGTTCTATTAACATTTCCAAGGGGAAGTTTAGGATTTAAACCTGAGCAGAGTTGTAAGAGGAAACACTCCCTAAAACTTGTGCTTCCTGAGTAAGGAGTCCCCTTTCCGAAGACTGAGACACCGCAGTTCTACGTTTCTTTTTTAAAATTTAGAAACAATCTTATTGTATATGTCAATCCCAGGTCCCTCTTCCTCTTATCCTCCCATGCTTCCCACAGATTCCCCCCATCTCAACCCCATCCACTCCCCAGGGAGGGTGAGGCCTTCCATAGAGGATCATTAACCATCAACATCTGTCACATCATTTGGGGCAGGGCCTAGACCCTCCCCTGTGTATTGAGGCTGAGAGAGTATTCCTCCATGGGGAATGGGCTCCCAACTAGGGATAAATACTGGTTCCACTGTCAGAGACTCCAAAGACTTCCAAGGCCTCCTAACTGACACCCATGATCAAACCATAGGACTGAACCAAGTCCTGTGTTTCTCACAGAGAGCTGATTTAGTTGCTTTTCAGTAAGTCAAATCCTTGGCTTTCAAGCAAACAGATGATGGTAGGATAAAGAGCAGTAATGAGGATCAAAACCCTTTGTTTTTAAACTGAAATGCTGTGAGGAGGCAGCTCTAATCATTGAGCCATGCTCCCCAACCAGAAAAAGAGGCTCAAGATAGAAAGTTAACCATCAAAACTTACTGCACATACATAAATGTAGCACATTCCACCTGTGAAAACAACAATGTGCTTAAGAGGTAGACTCACTCACAGTTTGGAAAGAAACACAAGAATGCTTAGAGTGATTTTTCCTTGGAGACTACAAACTTCATTTCCATTTTTACTCTTCTATGCTCTCCATTTTGAACATGAACTTACTTTTATTTTACAATGAAATGTAATTTTGAAAAACAAAAGTCTCCGACACTGAGGAAATCCAGAGACTCTTAAGGTCATACTTTGAAAACCTGTACTCCACAAAATTCAAAAATTTAATGGAAATGGACAATTTTCTGGATAGATCACTTACCAAAATTAAATCAAGAACAGATAAGCAAGTTAAATAGACTTTTAACTCCTAATTAAATAGGAACAGTCATCAAAATCTCACTACCAAAGGAAAAAAAAGCCCAAGCTCACATGGTTTCTACCAGAAATTCAAACAATTGCTAATACTCCTCAAAGTGTTCCTCACAATAGAAGCAGAAGGGTCACTGACAAACTTTTTTCCAGGCTACAATTACCCAAGCACACAAAGACACAAAGAAAAAGAACTCCAGACCAATATCCCTCATGAACATTGATGCAAAAATACTCAATAACATAGTGTCGAGTCAAATCCCAGAACACATCAAAGAAATCATCCATAACCAAGTAGGCTTCAACCCAGGGATGCAGGGATGCAGGGATGGTACAACATATAAAAATCCATCAATGTAATCCACCATATAAACACACTGGAAAAGAAAAACCACATGATTATCTCACTAGATACTGAAAAGCCTTTGACAAAATCCAACACCCTTTCATTATAAGGGTATTGGAAAGATCAGGGATAACAGGAACATACCTGAACATAGTGAAAGCAATATTCAGCAAACCAATGGCCAACATCAAACTAAAATGGAAAAAAATTCAGTGTGATTCCTCTAAAATCAGGAACATGACAAGGCTGCCCACTCTCTCCATAGCTCTTCAATATTTTACTTGAAGTTCTAGCTAGAGCAATAAGAAAACAAAAGGAGATCAAGGGGACACAAATTGGAAAGGAAGAAGTCCAACTTTCACTATTTGAATATGATATGGTAGTTTACATTAGTGACCCAAAAAACTCTACCAGGGAACTCCTATAGCTCATAAACACCTTCAGCAAAGTGGCAGGATACAAGAATTCTTAACTCAAAAAATATCAGTAACCCATATATATATATGATAAAGGGACTGAGAAAGAAATTGGAGAAATATCACCCTTTATAATAGCCACAAACAACATGAAATATCTTGGGGTAATACTAACCAAACAAGTGCAAGACCTATATAAGAACTTTGAGTCTTTAAAGAAAAAATTTTAAAAGATACCAGAAAATAGAAAGATCTCCCACGCTCTTGGATAGGCAAGATCAACATAGTAAAAGTGGCAATCTTGCCAAAAGCAATCTACAGATTTAATGAAATCACCATCAAAATCCCAGCACAATTCTTCACAAACTGTGAAAGAACAATACTCACTTTTACATGGAAAAACAAGAGACCCAAGATAGCCAAAACAATCCTGTATAATAGAGAAACTTCCGGAAGTATCACCATCCCTGACTTCAAGCTCTATTATAGAGCTGTAATCCTGAAAACAGCTTAGTATTGGTGCAGAAACAGACAGGAAGACCAATGGAATCGAACTGAAAACCCTGATATTAACCCACACACCTATGAACATCTGACTTTTGATGAAGGAGCTAAAATTATACAATGGAAAAAAGAAAGCATCTTCAACAAATGGTGCTGGCATAACTAGATGCTGGTGTGTAGAAGACTGCAGATAGATCCATATCTATCAAAATTCACAAAACTTAAGTCCAAAAGGATCAAAGACCTCAACATAAATCCAGCCACACTGAACCTCTTAGAAGAAAGAGTGGGAGGTACCCCTGAACGAATTAGTACAGGAGACCACTTTCTGAACATAACACCAATAGTACAGACACTGAAATTGACAATTAATAAATGGGACCGCCTGAAACTGAAAAGCTTTTGTAAGGCAAAGGACACAGTCAACAAGACAAAACAGCAGCCAACAGAGTGGGAAAAGATCTTCACCAACCCATCTGACAGAGGGATGATCTCCAAAATATACAAAGAACTCAAGAAGCTAGTTACCAAAACATCAAATAATCCAATTAAAAAGTGGGGTACAGAATTAAATAGAGAATCTCTATAGAGGAATCTAAAATGGCTGAAAGACACTTAAGAAAGTACTCAACATCCTTAGCCATCAGGGAAATGCAAATCAAAACTACTCTGAGATACCATCTTAACTCCTGTCAGAATGGCTAAAATCATAAACACCAAAGACAGTTTATGCTGGAAAGGATGTTGAGAAAAGAGAACATTGCTCCATTGCTTGTGGGAGAGCAAACTTGTACAGCCACTTGGGAAATCAGTATGGCAGTTCCTCAGAAAAATGGGAATCAATCTACCACAAGATCCAACAATTCCACTCTTAGTCATATACCCAAAAGATGAACATTCATACAACAATGACGTCTGTTCAACTATGTTCACAGTAACATTGATTGTAATAGCCAGAACCTGGAAGCAACCTAGATGCTCCCCAACTGAAAAAAATGGATGGAGAAAATGTGGTACATTTACACAATGGAGTTCTACTTAGCGGGGAAAAAAATGGAATTTCGAAATTCACAAGAAAATGGATGGAACTAGAAGAAACCATCCTAGTGAGGTAACCAAGTCACAAAAAGACAAGCAATGTATGTACTCACTCATATAGGTTTTTAGATATAGAGCAAAGGATTACCAGCCAGAAAAGATAGGTAACAAGGAGGACCCTAAGAGAGACATACATGGTTCTCCTGAGAAGGGGAAAGGGACAAGATCTCCTGAGCAAATTGGGAGCATGGGGGAAGGACAGAGGGATTTAGGAGAAAGAAGGGGGAGGAGGACATGAGAGAGCATGAAGATTAAAAGAGAGCATGAAAAGAGATACCATGAGAGAGGGAGCCATTATAGGTTTAAATGGCACTAGGGAAATGTCCAGAGATCTACAAGGATGACCACAACTACCAATCTAAGCAATAGTGGAGAGGCTACCTTAAATGCCCTTCCTTGATAATGAGATTGATGATTACCTTATATGCCATCCTAGAGCCTTCATTCAGTAGCTAATAGAAGCAGAAGCAGACACCCACAGCTAAACACTGAGCTGAACTCCTGGAATCCAGTTGCAGAGAGGGAGGAGTGATGAGCAAAGGGGTCAAGACCAGGCTGCAGAAACCCACAGTAACAGCTGGACTCCAGTCAGATAGCTGTGAAACTAGCATAGGACTGACCCAGACACCCTGAACGTGGGTGTTAGTTAGGAGGACTGGTCAGTCTATGGGGCCTCTAGTAGTGGATCAGTATATATCTCTAGTGTATGAATGGACTTTGGGAGCCCATTCCACATAGAGGGATACTCTATCAGCCTAGACACAGGGAGGAGGGCCTAGGCCCTACTCCAAATGATATGACAGACTTTGAAGATCCCCCATGGAAGGCCTCACCCTCCCTGGGAAGCAGAAATAGGATGAAATGTGGGTTTCAGGGGACAGGGGAGGAGGGGAGGATGAAAGAAATGGGATTGACTTGTAAAACAAGTTTGTTTCTAATTTAAATTAAAAATATTATTATAAAAAAGAAAGAAAAACAAAAGTCTCATCTGCTACTTGAAATCAACCACATCAAAAGTTATTTTAAAATTAATGGGGCTGGAGAGATGGCTCAGAGGTTAAAAGCACTGACTGCTCTTCCGGAGGTCATGAGTTCAATTCCTGGCAACCACATGGTGGCTCACAACCATCTATAATGAGGTCTTGGGCCATCTTCTGGCATACAGGCATACATGCAAACAGAACACTGTATATATAATATTAAATAAATCTTTTTTAAAAATTAATGTCTTTACAATATAGAGTAATCCCCAGACTCTGAAGATAGAAAGTCAAGCCCCATACTTCTGTCTGCTTTATGTCTAGAATGGAGAAAAGGAACTGCCCACCTTAATGAGTAGATTAGGAATGACCTCATCCTTCAAGATACCCAAAGTTTTCATTAGCAGGGCTCCAACCTTGTATGACTGAACTCACTGTTACAAACCACAGCCCTTCCTGTGATTAGAGTAAATTCTGCCCCCCTGGTGGGGGATGTGTGTAGGGTCTTCTCCCCTCCCCCAGGAACTTTATATAGCCCATTCTTTGAAAGGCTTTCTTCGTCACTCAATGAAACATTCACCTTTGGAATGCATCCCTCCAACAACCTAGGTCATGGGATACAGGTCTCATATATGAGCCCATGCGCCACAGGAACTGCAAGTCTATTAAGCCACAGATCCTGAGTAATTATGAGGAAGAGGGAATAGGAATGCCTGAGGCTTTCATAACAGGCAGAGGTGTCTCCCCTATGGCTGTATAATAAGTATTATTCTCCAAGCATCATTGCCCCTTTCTCCAACCCCGTCTTTAATGTGAACGCCCAGCTGCTGCCAAAGAGCATGTTTGATAATTCTACGGAGAGCCCAGAGGTAAAGTAATTTCCCAGCTTTCCACACTTCCTCCTGGCAGGAGTCCAGAATCAACATTATCCCCCCCAAGCTCCTGATAGAGGAATAAAAATTGAGGTCAAGGAGTGATTTATCATATGGAGACCAACCTGCCCCCTTCATAACTCTGAGCCCTGAGTGGTCTTTACCCAAAGACCCTTGGTAAGTACAACTTTACTGTGAAGATCAGCAAGGGGGACTAATGAGAGGATGTGGCCTGATCCCACTGGGAAGACAGCCGTGCAGAGATACCCAAATCAAACATTTTTTTTCAGACCTGGGTAGAAATTAAAGGTGAGGACCATTCTGGTAGGTTAAACAGGGGAGCATGTCAGTTTCTCTCAGCAGCAGGCCCGAGTTAACAGCACTGCAATGAATATCTCTGTCTCTCCTTTATTCAGTCTGTGAGTTGTCCCAACAGAGCCCCCAGAAGGGCTCTCTGCCCAAGAAGAGTAAGAAGCAGGCTCTTCACCTTCACAGTAACAACCATTCAGCCACACAGAAATACCTGGCATGTCACAAATCCAATAGGAGATGGTGGCAAGGGCCTCTTCTATTTTCCAATAGCAGTAGATCTGAGTAGAAGACTATTATTGGTCACTGTGACCTTACAAGAAGTAACTTAAGGGAAGAGGGTTTATTTTGGATCATGGTTTGAGGGACTCACAGTCCACGGAGGTAGGGAAAGTACAGTGGAGTGTATGGCCACCAGAGCATGAGGCTGAGTTTCCTCACATCTAGTCAGACCAGGAAGCAGACAGTAAACAAGAAGATGGTGGACTTTAAAACCTCAACAGCTGACATCAGTAGACCACTTTTCCTACAATTTGATCCTTTCACAGTCTCCCAACACAGCACTACCAGCTAGGGACTGTGTGTTCAAAAACATGAGCCTATGGGAGACCATCAAGTCACAACAATGAAGAGATGGAGGGAGAAACCTGATCTCATGGATTTCCACGGTCTGATCTCACAACAACTCTCTAACAATCTCTCTAGGACAGAGTCACCTTATTTAAAAAAAAAAAAAAAAAAAAAAGTTACTACCTTCAAACCTAGAAATGAAGTGATTCAGGACTGTAGCCCCTCAAGGCTCATGACTCATGGCTATCTCAAAATGAAGAGAAAAAAAAAAGAATTTAGCCCAATTTCACATATCCCCAAAGCTTTAACAGTCCAAACACAATTTGAATATCCACAGATCAAGGCCTTTCCTGATACTGGTAAACTATCAACTGTGAAGCTCTATACATTTATTATGAGACCTCATTCTCTGGGGAGGTGTTAGGAAAAAATGTCACCATTTTATAGAGCACCCAAACAGAACTTTGATTCCACCAAAGTCCAACTTGAGGAACCAATACACTTATTGAGTTTACTTTACAGAACAGGGATGAGGGGTTGCTCACAAGAGCATAGGTGACCCCCAAGCAACTGAACCACCAAAAGGACTCACCCCAGAAATTTTCCTATTGCTACATAGATGGACTCTCCTTTTCACCATCTGTATGCTCTAAAATATCCCTAGACAATGCACATGCAATTCATGCAAAATTATATATAGTGGGATGAGTGATGCAAAAGACAGTGTCCAGAATTTCAGAAGACAGCCTACTGGCCCTCCTCACTCTCTTCTTCCATTAGAGAAAGTCAACAGTCAACAAACCCAATTTCAGAATCTCTTGAAAGCAGTCACAGCTCCTTTTATGAAAATGATGGTTGTTAGACTTGAAGGATAGTCCTCTACAACAATCTTTCAAAAGAAAACCACTTTCAAGACATAATGACACAGAGAAACATTCCCACCCCAAAAGGGAGGAACAGAAAGACAACAAGGAAAGATAAGAGCAAAGCAAGACCAAATTCTAGCAGGACAAACATTAATCCTATAGTTCCATGTCTAGCAAATGGAGCATGTGGTGGCATCACCTGTACTCTAACAGGGTATTCCCATTGTTGTCTCTATCTTTACCATCAGTTCCATTCATTGCCTGTAGCTTTGCTTGGCATATGTCAACATCATCGGGTCTCTATTTCAACTTAGGCTCAACCATCAAAGCTTCATGTACTGACCTCTCAGGAAATACAACCTTGTTACATATTACCTAGTCACATTGGATTTTATCAGAAATCTTGGTGGGAACCTCCAAGTTCTGCCAATAGATCAAGAAATAGTCCGGTTCCTTGGGCCAGATCTGCAACAGCCTCTGGGTATCTGGTGAACTAAACCTAGGTGAACACTTCCTTTAGCCGGGTGGTGGTGGCACATGCCTTTAATTCCAGCCCTCAGGAGACATATGCAGGTGGATCTTTGAGAGTTTGAGGTCATTGTGGTCTACAAAGTGAGTTCTAGGACAGCAGCCAGGGCTACACATAAATAAATACATACATACATAAGGAATTTGGGGTCTGGAGATGGCCCAGGGGTTAACACTGGCTTCTTTTCCAGAGGTCCTGAGTTCAATTCCCAGCAACCATATAGTGGCTCACAACCATCTATAATGAGATTTGATGTCCTCTTCTGGCATACAAGCATACATGCAGGCAGAACACAGTATACTTAGTAAATAAATAAATCTCGTTTTCAATTTAAAAAACAAAAACAGAAAAAAGAAGACTTTTTAAATCCATTTTTAATCCAGCCTTATTCAAATTTTCAGGACATAAGCAAATTGTAGACAAATTCTTTACCATAATATAACATGAATGCCCTCTAATTCAATTCCCAATAATGTACTTAAGTTCTGCCTTTGCAATTAATATTTCTAGCAGTGTTATTGTCCTCTAAGCTCCCACCAGAATCACCCATTAAATTCTGCTTACAGTATTTTAGGACTTTTCTAACCCACATCTTCAAATTTCTCAAAATCTTTACTTCAAATCATTTCCACATGATCAGATTTAGTCAGAGCAACAACCCTACTCCTGGTATCAATTTTCAGTGTTCGTTACTTTTCACAGAATAGTGACAAAAATCCATGACAAAAACAACTTTAGGAGGCAAAGTTTTAATTAGGTTCACAGCTTGTCATTCTTAGTGGAATAGACATGGGGAGAATGATAGGAGATGTCATTCTGTATATGTTTCTCATACTGGTTTATGAATAAAGCACTGTTAGCCAATAGGAAAGGAAGATACAAGGGGCTAGGAGACAAGGAGGAAATAGGAAGTAGTAAGGAGGAGTCAAGATGGAGAGTCTGGAGAGAACAGAACCGCCATTCCTCCGCTCTCGGTAAGACCACGTGGAAAAACATAGAAATGGGTTAATACTTAAGACAGAGCTAGCCGATAAGAAACAAGTAACTGGCCAACAGCATAATATCAAATACAGAGTCTCTGTGTGTTATTTGGGGCTGGCGCGGCGGCGGGACAAGACTGGCGGCGGGAGGAAAATCCTTACTCCTTACATGTGGCGCCCAACGTGGGGCACGAACCCATGACCCTGAGATTAAGAGTCTCATGCTCTACCAAACAAGAGCATGTGTCATAAGCAACACAGAAAACAAGGCAGGAAAACATGCCTGATCATAGTGCCAGCAATATCCCATTCCTAAAGCATACACACACACATAGACACAAACAGCTGGGGAACAGTCTTCAAAACATGAAACTGTGGTGGACATTTCAGACTGCGCATGTACTGGTAATGTTTAATCATCGTTGTTATCGAGTAGTATGCATTATGCATAATTATATTGCCACACATAGGTTTGTTTATCCCTCCACAAACACTTTATGTGTTATGTTATGATATTGCTATGGCTACTGTGTCACTGAGGCAATACAATTTTTCAGCTTTGTCACAGTCTTCTAAATACCACCACCACCTCCTCTCATTGCTGCATATGCAATATGCTATTGATCAACCACATCATTATTCCACCCTATCATCAACATTTCACTGGAGGCTTCGAGATAACACAAAACACTGGATGCAGGAAAAATCATGCAGCTCCTAGACTTTGTAACGCGTAAGGTTTTTCCTGCTGGCCTGTCCCACCGCCCAAAGCCACGGCGCCAGGCCCAAATATCACACAGAGATGCTGTATTTGATATTATGCTGTTGGCCAGGTACTAGCCCTGTCTTAATTATTAACCCATTTCTGTTAATCTAAGTATTTCCACGTGGTTTCATCTTACCGGGGAATGGGCTAGCATTGTGCTCTCCCTGATCTCTCCATCTTGACTCCTCCCTACTACTTCCTATTTCCTCCTTGTCTCCTAGTCCCTCCTCTCTTGTTTTCCTATTAGCCAACAGTGCTTTATTCATTACCCAGTATGAGAAACATTTACAGAATGACATCTCCCATCAAGACTTGGATGTCTCTAAAATTTAATTAAGCCCGGTTCATCCTAAGAAATCCCTTTCCTTGGGCAGAAGACACCACACACACACACATACACACACACAAACATACACACATACACCATGCTTAAGATATGGCTTGCTCTATTATAATCAGGGCTATTGACCAAAGCTCAGAGAGTCGCAAGCTAAACCCTACCTTGTAACTGATCCTTTTTTCTGTTTCCCACAAGTTCCAATAGGCATGTTAAAAAATGCCAAACTCCTCTCAAGGAAATCAGTCACTTCTTGGAAGAATGAGAACATATCTGCTCACCAGTCTGAGCCACATTTAATTCTGAGCTATTCCAAACAGCTACTCTATTTTGGTAAAGGCTATAGTCCCAAGTGTTGACTTCCCCAGATATACCTTGCTCCATTGTTACAGTCCCATAGCTATTCCTGGTCTCTTGCATTACTCAGACATCCATACTAGCAAATTGACACCCCTAAACCATAGCCCCTCTCTTCACAGCACAGGAAAAAAGAAATACAGCATGTTCAGATATGAAAAACCTGACAACACAAACATTCACGGTTTACTTCCTCAGAGCCACAGCCTCCACAACACATTTTCTGATTACAGTGTGATTGAAGTTACCTAATAAAAGTGTGTTCAACTGGTATTTCCAGAGAGCAGAAGCAGGCTGTTTCTAACGTCTACTCTAGCCATTATATTATACATGAAAGAAAAATTGCTTAGAGCTTAGAGACACACAAGTTTATCTACTTCTGTCACTTCTTTATATGTCTTGAGAAACTTGGGACCAAGGTTTAGCCAAGACTCAGGCTCCAGCATCCATTGTTTCTCATCTGGCCAAGACAGACTGAGGAATGGAGCCTCAGATCTGACATTACTGCAGCAGAAGCTCTCTCTTCTTTCTCTGTGATTTGCTCCACAACTACTTTTCCCTTTGCAGAGGATAACTGAACTCTCAGGAAAACCCCAGGCTTCTTATACTATGCTGCTTTGGAACCCAAAAAGTTCCTAATGTGAAGTCTTCACAGCATCCTGACACTGGGAAAGACAAGGTCTCCCTGGCCCTGAATGTAAAGTGCCTCATATAAATGTCCATTCTCTTTCCAAATGAATCTCTCATTTTGACACAAATTATGTAGAAAGGGTTGGGGGGAGGCCCAGAGAAACAAACGAGCAACTTCTTAAAAAGCTTTCAAAATCAAATGTAAAATTCATTAAGAAAAGTAATGGAAATTTTATGGCTGGTGCACAGATAAATTCATTGCTGCGTCTAAATTCATCAAGCATACATACGAGAGTGTATACCAAATTAATTGGAACTAACAGCCTCTGAGAAGCTCTAACCAGCTGCAGATTCAAGGTAAACTAGTTGGAACAAAACAAAGAACTCCCCCTCCTCCTGCTTCTTCCATATCCCTGATTGAATTAAAGGCTAAGCTCTCTCAACTCTAAATATGTTGAGAGACTTTATTCTTCCATAATTGCCAAGCCATCCTCCACTGCTCTGGCCCAAGCAGGGTCAGAACTAGACACAAATGATAGGCCTTTGGATATAAGGACCTCCGGTTGTGCTCACATAGCTATAGAAATGTTGTTAAGGAACACTTGAAAAGAAAGATAGTTTAATGCTTATGCTGGATGCTGTTCTTATACAGGTATGTGGGCTAAGGAAAGGAAAATTGGATTGAATTAACTTTCTGTTACTTTGTATGACAAGTTAGAGAGAAAGTCCTTGGCTGGGACAGTCTACTAACATTATAGTTCGCAGTAATGGTTTCCAAATAGGCCATCCAATGAGGAAAAGAGTAAAACCAAAGGTATTTTGGATATGTCTTTATAATTGTTTATTTGAAAAAACTATATGGAAACTGTTATAGAATTTCTAATGTATTCCCCTCCCAAAGACCCATGTATTGAAAGGTTGGTCCCCAACTCATGGCACTATAGAGAAATGGTAGAACTTTGAGGAAATAAGTTCCAGTGAGAGGAACTTAGTCCATTGGGACTGTTCCCTTGAAAGAGACACCTAGACTCAGCTACACAACTACCGAAAAGTGAGTGGGTATCCTTCACCTCACATTCCCACAAGGATGTGTTGCCTTGACACAAGCCATCCAGCCATGAACCAAAACTTTGAAAACCACAAGGTAGAATAAAATTAACCTTTAAGTGTGTGTGTGTGTGTGTGTGTGTGTTTGTGTGTGTGTGTGTGTTTGTGTGTGTGTGTGTGTGTGTGTGTGTGTGTGTGTGTGTGTGTCCAGAGATAAACCACAGGTGATATTCCTCAGTAGCCATCCAGTTGTCTTTTGATATGAGATCTCTCATTGGCCTAGAACTAGCACAGGAGGACTGGCTAGCCAGCAATCCCCCAGGGATCTTCCTGGCTCCACTTCCCCAGCTTTGATATTACAAGTGTGTGCCACCATGATAGGCTGTTTGCATGTGAGTAATCTGGATCAAGCTAAATTCTTCATGCTTATGAAGCAAGCACTCACAGTCTTGCAGCCTTCCTAAGCATTTGCCACAGTGACAGAAAACTAATGCTCAAACCATATGCTCCTGAAGACAAGTCAACTTCACCTTCCTTAATCTAAAATGAGTTCTTCCTTTCCACCTCCCCTCACATCCAGCTCTACACCCTTCCTGTCTCTCGTTAGAAAATCAATAGGCATCTAAGAAGTGATAACAAAACAAAGCAAACACATCAGAATAGGACAAAACAACCAAAATGGAAAGAGAACCAAAGAAAAACCAGAAGAACCACATATAGATGTAGAGACACACACATTCACACACAAAAGATCCCATAAAGACACAAAACTAAAAGCCACGATACATAGCAAAGGACATGTAATGTTAACAAAAACGCCCTAACTTTACATTATGAGAAAAATGCCATTGACTTAATTTCGTGTTGACCATCTACTGCAGGGCATACAGCCTACCCATAAGAATAGCTTGTTTCTCCTGTGAGCCCTTTGATAAAATTAACTTTTCATTTCCACATGGCTATCAATTGGAGATAACTTCTGGGTTAGGGATGGGGTATGTGTCCACTTCTCCTTTCAGCTCTAGAACCCAGTCTGGTGCAGAAGATTGGAGGCCCTTTGTGTGTTGCCTCAGTCTCCATGAGTTCATATATATGCCAGCCCTGTCAAAAACACCATTTCTTATTTACAGTTATTAGAGGTCTAGTGCTAGGCAGGTCTTCAAAGACAAACAACTCCCTAGTTTGAGAAAGGGTGAATGTTCACCCCTTCTGTCTCTATTCTTGTTGGGGAAGGAGAATCTCAGACAATCTCCAGAGGACATCCCTGGAGTCTGTGCAGCCTAGAATGATACTGTCCATTGACCAGGCCAGCCTGTGAGAAGCCAGGTTTTCCCATCATGGATGAAAATGAACAAATCCCAATTTTATTTACACAGTGTTCAGTGTATCCATATAGCAAATATTTACTGATCTCCTCTGTGGGCCAGGCTTACTGAAGACCTGAAGTTCCAATCTGAGTACCTTTAAACGGTCTTCATCCCCTTTAAATGAAGAGACTGGTTGGTGTTCCAAAGAAGAACTTGTAGTAATTTTAAATAAGGGGATTCTGGGCAAGAATATGAAGGTAAATTATTTGATAGTTTATACTTTTTCAAAGATGTAAGGTATCTAATTAGGTCTCCTGAGAACTGACAATTTCAGATTCGCAGCATTTTGTGTATTTGTTTGCTCTAATTGTGTTTCTGGATGACTGCTTAATTAGCTACTTGTAGGGACTATGAAGACAGCAATTGCACCCTGAGTTTTGTCCAGTGGTAGGTCTTAGACAGAAATTCATTCCTGTGCATATAAGAAAATTAATTAATAGTGGCTAACATACATAACACATCATCTGCCTCGCATAAAAATTCTGGAAGACCTTCCAATCCCAGCAAAGAAGTCCAAGATTCATTCATTATAATTCATCTCCTCCACCTTCTCTGAGCCATCCCTAACAAGCTTAACATGCTGCCCTTCATCCTTATGATGGCTGCTTCTTGATCACTGAATGGTTGGCACATCACCAGAAAGAGAGTTCCAGGAAGGAAGTAGAAAAAGAAAAGGCACCAGCCAATTCATTGCATTAGCCAGCTCTGTCACATGATCACAGCTAAACTGCAAGGAAAATGAGAAAATCAATGTATTATATGAGTTTTGTTGTACTTTAGCAGACAGCCTAGTAGAGACAGAAAGAAAATTAACATGTTTGGGGTGAGAGCTTGGTCAGTTAAGGCTACTCACCACTGCTATCAACCACAGAAAGGCTTAGCCATTTTTCAGAGTAACTAGACAGTTTGTAAAGGAAGAGCTGTGAAAGAAGAGAAAGTTATCAAAAGTGTGAATGACAGTTGTGTGGCCTAGTCTGTTTATAGGACCTCTGATATTGGAACTAGGATATATCCCTGCTGCACAAACTGGCTTTTTAGAGCCCATTCCCTATAGTGGGATGCCTTGCTCAGAATTGATGTGGGGAAGGGGGAGAGTTGATCCTGCCTCAACTTAATCTGCCAGACTTTATTGACTCCCCATGGGAGGCCTTAACTTTCTGAGGAGTGGATGGGAGGAGGAGGGAGAGGAGTAGGAGGAGAGTAGGGAGGGGGAACTGTGGTTGGTACTTAAAATGCATAACATTTTTTTAAAAACTGTGGTCTGCTTCAAATATACAGTGCATATATGAAATTAAGATTCTTTAATGCAGAATTAGAAGGCAGAACCTGATTTGTCTATACCAACCTTTGAAAGACCATGTCAAATGCTGCCTCTGCCTTCCCATTGCTCTTTGGAGCTTCCTGGGTGATGGGTGTTCTAATTAGAGTGAGAGAGTCCACAGGCTTCTCCTACCAGTATCCTAAAGGATGAGTCATGGCAGTCTTCACATAAATCAGAAGAAGAGAACATAAAGTCAGAAGCACAGAGAACGTTCTCAAAAGAATCCACAAAGTTCCAAAGGACTCCATTCGATGATGTTCACAGAATAATAAAGGGTGACCTGGAAATCTCCACCCAGACTGTGACTCGCATATTGTTTTGAAGACAATCACAGATGCTTTTATGACTTTCTCAATAAAAGTCTTTCTTGTGCTGCCCCCAGATGTATTGCCCAAACAGTAGCTATGAGCCACTTGCAGATACTGCCCAGTAAAATGAAACTGGGCCAGATAGAGATGTGTTCTAAATGAAAAAAAATGCATGCTAGGTTTCAAAGATCTGGGGAAGAAAAAGGATTTGTGATGATTCATTAATGACTTCTTCCCACTGAGTATGTGTTGAAATGATAATATTTTAGAAACGCACTAAGTTAATTTTCATTCTTTTAATGTTTTATTGTATCTAATAGAAAAAAATGGAAGTTAACCATGGATCTCATATCTGTGGTTTACATTATAGTCCTACTGTCCTGTGCAAGGATGTTATTAAAGATATATGATAGATAGTGTTATTCTTTGCATCATGTCTCCTAAACCTATTTCTAAGTACACCAACACTCTCCAAAGACAGCTATGAACTTGCCAAGATTTCCCAGATCCATTCTCTGGGGCATCTCTCCACCTCTCTGAATGAAAGCCCTAACCAGCACCTTGGGAGTTTGCCAGGACAGCTTAACTCAAACATGCTTAGGAGTCAACGCTGCCATAGCAACCTTCAACCAACAAGGAATACTTAATAAGACTTCAGCAACCCCTCAGCAAGACCACAAGGCCTACTGTACACATTCTCTCAGAGGTCCCCCCATAGGATGGAGCCCCAGTTGCCCATGCTAAGTAGCTGAGTGTTGACACAGATGTTATTATTCTCGTACCTTCATCCTTTCCCCTTCGTGCCTTCTGGAGCCACTTTTCAAGCAAACTCCTCCTGCCAACTTTCTATCTCAGCCCTGCTTGAAGGAGCCCAGAATTAAGACTAATGCAAATAAGTTCACCACCAACCACTATGCATCCTGCAAGGCTAGTGTCCTTGACAACTCATACTTACCCCCTCCCCATTCCATTATTGGAGGAAATGTGTTTAATTACTACTTTTTTAGAAACAATTCATTTAGGACTTCATTGTCATTGGCTTTATATAAAACAAGATTCTGCTCTAATTAAACAAATAGCTGATCATTTGAAAGAGCTCAGTTTTTTTCCCTAAGTAATTTGCTTGCATTTAAATCGTGCTTATGCAGTGTCGTTTTAATTATCAAGTCATTAAAGATATTGTTTTGGCTTTTTGAAATATTTGTTCTGCTGTGGCAGGTTCTTTGACTCAACAGAATCAAATTCTAAAAGACTGTTCAATGTGTTTCTTATCAGGTCTATGAGAAAACTCAAAACAAAAGGCAACATTGGTGGGAAGTGGGGGGGTGGAATACAGCCACCATTCCCTAGACTCTACAAATAAAGGCTAAACAGTTGTAGGAATGGCTATCATATTCTGGATGCCTTGTCCTGCAAACATAGCCTATGCTAGCTCATCCTCTGCATACTTGCACAATGTGGAGTAGCTAAAAAGAAAAGCAACTTCAGAACCTAGTTAAGTTCAAGTTTAAATCCTTACTCTACCATCTACTAGCACAACCTTCTTTGGGTTCTTCTTTCTGAGTCTCAGCTTCCATCTGAGGATATAGCTATCACAGAGACTATGAGGAGAATTTGGCTAAGACCTTACATTCAATCAACCCCGGATTGATTTAAGGCAATTATTTGCATTGCCTTAAAACAAAATGTGTGCATATGCATGTGCGTAAAAAAAAAATTCAAATACAGTTTTAACTAATACCCATATATTTTACATTCTTTTCTGACATGCCTTGAATCTTTATATAGTAGCACTCTAAGGTGTACTAAGTCATTTTTTTTTAAGAAAGGGTTTCTCTGTAGCTTTTCTCTGTAGCTTTGAAGCCTCTCCAGGAACTCACTCTGTAGACCAGGGTGGCCTTGAACTCACAAAGATCTGCTTGCCTCTGCCTCTCAAGTGCTGGGACCCAGCTGAGTGTCTTTCTTATGTGCTCCAAAACTGTGTGGTCCAGTAGAGTAACCATGAGTCACACATGAACTAACTCAAATGGCGACACACCTCTCTTGACTCAGACCCCACTAAGAACAATACTGCCTGTCCTATGTGCCCAGTAATTCTTCTCATTGGTTCACAGGGAGCAGAAAATTAGAAATCTGTTTCATGATTTCTTTAACACTTCTTGGCCAGCTCTCCATTGGGCCTTCCCATTGCAACTCCCACATCTGTGATCCCATGCCTTGCTCTCCTAGTGGGTATCTGAATAAACTGCTGTTCTGGAAATCAACACTTAACACTGACATCATAAGACTCTTGCCTATGACATCTCTATGAACATGATTTTCAAAGTCCCCGGTACTGGCCCTAGGATCATCCAACAAAACCATTAGATAACACAAGCTACAGCACATGGTGCACACAGTTCTCAGTTGTTGCTAGGTTTTCACCTCTTCTACATTCAATTTTCTTGCCAGATAATATAATAAAACTAGGACTTTTGCTCAGTGTTGTCTCCTATTTGGCACAACGATTGCAATGCACCTACAGTATGCATGTTCCTTTTCTACATTCTAGAATAAGGAGGAAAAGTATGAAGAAGCTTAAGATGCAGCTTCTGCCCATCCATAAATACATAATTTGTCACAACTAGTAAAAAAAAAAAAAAAAAAACTACAGTGAACATTCAGGAAATGTTCTTGAAATGGATGAGATACAACAAAAAGCTAAAATGTTAAGGTTTAAGAGTCTTAGTAGTTAATGTTACCAAAACCAAGTTAATGTCTTAGCTAGCCTCCCTTTCATATTGTGACTTCTCCCACACAGGAACAGTGTCAAGAGGAAATGAATGACTATGTCCTCTGTAACTACCCAGAATGCCCCAAACTGTGATCTACCTGAACATCAATTGGGTCTTTTCTATCTTTCTAAGCCCAAACACGAAGCTTAAGATTATACCACCATCTGACATTGTAAATGGCAGGGTGATAGATTTGCACACTGGACAACCCCAAGGGAGCACAAGATGAGAGGGAATAAAGACAGCTGGGCCAGTTAACAGTGGACTGTCCAAATACTGGTTAAGTCCCTGAGGATGCTGGAAAGGAGCTATACTGTGAATTAACCTTGAATAAACAAGTGCCCTGAACATGAGTAAATATGGCTCAAAAAGTGGATAAGAAGCTGTCTTCCTTTTATACTTATTTGAATCAGCCTATCATTAATAAATTAATAACATAGCAGGCATAAAATGCTAAAAATTCAAATGCTGATGATAGCATTGAAGGAAAATATTTTCTTAAAGTAACAACATTTACTTTTGAAACCTTGTGATCCTCCTGCCTCATCTTCCTGCATGCTGGGACTATGACATAATTATGCTCTGCTAACAGGATACCATATGAATAGTTTTTACCTTAAACATAGAAGACTACAACATCAGACACAGGTTTACCCCTACCTTTCTTTGCCATGGAACTTTCTAGAGCTTCTTTACAAAGGAACATGTTATGCATTGCATCTCATCTCAATACCTGCTTGCTCAACAGATAACCCAATTCTGTGGTCAATTACCAGCAAGTTCACACACTGATCCCTCTTTACGACACTTATAAGCGGAGACCTATTTGGCTGCTTTATAATATGCTTTTCACAACTTCTTTCTGGTTATTTTCCATAATTGAATTGTCTACAAACAAAGTAAGAACTGTGGCTTCTAATAGCATGTGGCATTTTAGAGATACATTTGAATGTAATGTAGCAAATCTAAGCAAATGTCCATTAACTGGAGCTCTGTCTAATACTGTGTTTCCAAGATGAAAGAGCTTGAACAAGGTGAGCATGCCTAAGAAGAGATGAGGAAATCTTCCCTGAGTCAGGCAGAAAACGCCACATGTTGGCTGAAATTGGTAAAATATTGATCTCATTTGAATAATACCATATTTAGAGGAGTATTCTGTTTATGTCAGCTTTAGAAATAACTTGAAACTCATGTTGTCTGTCCTCTCCATCTTGTTACCTATCTCTATTTTTGTTTTCATCTCTCTCTTCTCTCTCTTTTTTTCTTTCTCTCTGCTTTTTGGCTCAGATCTATAACAAAATGTGTTCCCTCATTTGTCTACATGAACCTATAAAAATATAAAGCAAGGCTAAACAAAGAGCGAGCCATGGACCCCTCTTTCCTATGACCAGCCAGCCTCTTCCTGTGTAAGTCTCTGTAGAATCTTTAATTGCAATAATCTTTACAAAATAACAAATAACAAATCTACAAATCTGCAAGTTAAGACCTATTTGGACCTGTAATATTTGGCTATCCCATTTTACTGCAACTTCAAGAGACATGTGACACATAAAAGTAGACAAGGCCAAGAGTGATAGCATCTAGCTCTAATTCCAGACACGGGAGACAGGGGAAGGAAGATTTCTGAGGCCACCCTGGTCTACATGGAATGTAGATATTGGAGGAGGGAAGAGTGCTGAAGCTCTGGAAATTTTGGGTGTTCTAGTAGGCTCCAGCTTTCACTTTTTACCTGTGTTACTTTTCTCGTGCAGGGATGGCATATCTTGACAAAAAGTAACTTAGAGAAGATAAGGGTTGATTTTGGCTTACAGATCCAGGAACAACCCTTCATAGCAAGAAGGGCACAGCAATCAAGAAGCAGGGTGGTCACATTTCATCCACACACAGGAAGCAGACAGAGAACAGGAAGTGGAGGCAGAATGAAAAAGCCCAAAGCCCATTCCCAGTGATGTGCTTACACCAGCAACTCTCCACCTCCTAAAGGCTCCATAACCTTGCTTATCAACACAGCCATCTGCAGAGCAAATTTCATGAGCCTACAGGAAGTATTCATTATGTAGTCAAACGACAACATTACCCATGATCCTTGGGGAAATATCCAAGCATGATTATATCATTCTCTACATATTTTGGTATCCAAAATCTTTCAAAGCTCTTGAAATTTATTTATCCATGTCATCAGACTTTGATATCCCCTAAAGCATGTAGGAATCACATACAAATTTTTACATTATTAAATTTAGTTACAGTCTAGGGAAACCAGTTGGGCTGCCAATAAACTATAGGGATAAGAAGTGTCCATGTTTGCTCTACTACCTAATCAGTTGGTAAGTACAGTGTACTCCCATAGGAGAGACTTCTTAAGCATGCAAATTAAGAAGCTATACATGAATTAAGAGAAATAACACCGTACTATATATCACAGGAAGTGAGGGAGAGAGAAATTTAATCTATAGAAAGAAAATCTAGTTAATGAATAATCTGGCCTTTGCCATGAATCTTAGGATATTAGTGAGAGTTCTCCAAAGAGACAGAGCCAATAGGCTGACATATAGATCTCTGAAAAGTAATTTGTTTGGAGAACTGGCTCATGAAATCATGACAGTTAGGATTTCCCTTGCTAGTCCATCTATAAGCTGAAAACAGTAGATGCTAATAAGGGTGGCCGAGGCCAAGGCTAAAGGCCTCAGAACCAGGGAGGCTGATGATGTAAATCTCATTGCAAAGTTGAAAACCAAAAAAGCTTGGGACCACTGATTGAAGTTGTAGAATTTAAAGGCCAGAAAGCCTGAAGTTCTGATGCCTAGTGCAGAAAATTAAGAAAAAGCCATTCCCAGCTTGTGTGGGTTCTCCCTAGGTCCATGACTCACTGGATGTTGTCCATGCACAATGACAGCAGATCTTCCCCACTTGGGCCACTCAGCTTCACAAGATGATCTCAGTTGCCCCTTGTTTATAAGCAGCAGTGGTTCTCAAAGGTGGTCAGCACTTTCAGCAGCAGCTCCTGAGCATTTGTTACAAACATGAATTTACACACACATACACACACACACACACACACACACACACACACACATACACAGAGGAAGAGAGAGACAATCTGGGAGTAGAGAGCAATCTGCTACAAGATGCTCTACAGGGACTGCTAATGGCAATATGTAGGAATAGCTGCCCCAGAGCAAATGGCTCCAAATTACACTGTGGTATGATTTTTCTATCTCACTAGTAGAAATAATTAAAATTGTCTTAACTGTCTCATTCAGAGAAATGCTTTACCTTAGTGTTCCCTAAACTTCTGTCCATGCACAGCAACATCAACTATACTGACAAACTCTTTCACAGATCCTTAGTAAAATGAAATAATTATCCCAAGAGTCTCTCACGAAGTTAAAATTACATTCACTGAAGAAAATTAAAGTCCTTCATAGGATTATGTTGCTTCTACCTCTATATTATTAAATCTTTTTTAAATCATGTTAATAAAAGGGAAGGGATTTTTTTAATAGACCTACTTGGTAAAATAAATTATTGTAACATTGCATTGGTCCCCAAAAGACTTTTCAAAACAATGTTTTGGTCCAAGGAATCCAGACATCTGTAAATCACTGAAATTGGCAGAAAATAAAGCTTTGCCAGAAAAAAAGTCAGCTGAAGGGTATTTTTCAACTTGAGAATAATGTTAGTAACTAAGATTCTGTCTATTGATATTCCAGAAATGTCCAAATTGACTTGAAATTCATAGAACCAAGTTTTAGTAGTGTTTAAATTTAGTAATGTCTTTCATCTCTAATGATTCTTATTTTAAGATTGCCACTTTGCTTACTTTCTTATTTGTGGGTAAAATCATATATTTATATAAATATATAAGTAATACACATGTGTATATATCTTAGTATATTTCCTTGGCAGATTTTTTGAGATCCCCAAATACCTTACTAAGGAAATAGAAAGGGTTAGTTAGAGACAATATCACAAATAAACTATTAGTATTTATAATGCACATTTTAGTCCTCATACACTAATACACAATGTTATTTATTAGTTTAATCACTGTTGTAAAGAGTATTATTATTATTATTTCATGAAATAAAACAAAGTGGAAATTAGAGAAAAGCAAAAAATACATTGTATCTTGAGGACATGTATTATTTACTTGATCTAATCTACACATAGACAAACTATATTTATATCATTCTAACAGTTCACCCATCAGTTCATTAAATTGCCTCCTAACCCAGAAACCACTAGAGTGTAAGTGACCATAGAAACACAAATCTCAGTTCTTCTCATCATCTCCCATACCCTTTCCATTACTGTTAACCTAACTCCTACCATGTTACTCCTAGACTACAATACCCTGAGTCTCACATTATTTCAGAGCTCAGTATACAGAAGCCAGAGAAGGTTGATAGAGATACCACAGCCTTGGTGGAAAGAGGACAAATGGGGAATAAGATAAAAGCAAAAATGATTCCAATAAAAAGTCATTGAGGTCAATGATGTCCAACGAATGATGTCTACACCACATTCTTCTGTGACTCTCTCCAACTAATGCCTGCTAGCTCCATTCTCTCAATAAATTCCAAGAATACTCTCCAAAATATAAAGAGAATCTAAGCAAAAATGATCAGAATCAAAAATTGCAGTCAGGTGAAAGGGAAAAAAAGTAACTCGCAGAGTTGGCCTTTCAACCTGCTGATGCCTTTAGAAGGTAGGGCCCCAAGGCAAAGAGTACTTTATTCCCTCACAGGTGCTTGTCTCATTGGCTCTAAAACTATGCTCTTAGCATGAACTTCTCCAGGCCTAGGGTAAATAAACGTCCCTCTTCTATGAGATCATGTCTCCTTCCTATAAAGCATTTTTTGTTCCATTCTCCGGGAATTTCTAAATGTGTGCTTTCACCATTTTGCAAGTAGAAAGACCCCAGAGGAAGGAAAAGACAGTGAAGGAAGAAGAGGCCAGCAAAGGCTTAAGATAAAAACATGGCAAAGCACAAATCTCGGCCAGTGCTGTCAGAGCATCCGCCTGGGGCTTCTCTTGAAAGCAGCATATGCTTCCAAGACACATTCCTTCGGTCCCCACAGAAGGGAAACATAGTCAGCAAATCCACTGGCTTCAGGCTAGACACATCTAACAAGTTAGAAGCAGTAAGTGCGGCTCCCTCCTGCTATTCGGCCTCTGTGGACCTACAAGTGTATCTCCCCACCCCCACCCCCTGCCCTGCTATATGGCTGAACTTTCAGGGACAGGGAAATAAACGCCTGCAGTTCCAAATACTGGACAGGGACCAATCGTAGTTCTCAACTGTGCTACCACCAATCCGGACAGTTCCTTTGGTCCCTAACCTCCTGATGCCAACTCAGGGGACAGGGATGATCACATTTTAGTCTTTTTTATGCCTGCCCTGAGGTCATATCTTAGAGAGAAGTCATTAACTAATAATGTTTCTGCATGTGAACAATATACTGGTCCTTGTGTGAACTGAGGGGAGGGAATGATGGTAAAACACTCTGGAAACATGAAGTGAGAATTTCACTACAGGTAGGCGAGATAGAGATATGGCACAAGACCTAGTGGAATCATGAATCTTCAGAAATGACCCATAGCTGATGGTTCTACTCTATTTACTGTTGTTATTAGATAGGTGTGTGTGTGTGTGTGTGTGTGTGTGTGTGTGTGTGTGTGTGTGTGTGTGTGTTTGGGTACATGCATGCCATAGTTCGTGTATGGAAATAAGACGTCTTTGACATCTATAGTTTAAGGCTTCTTGTTCGTCACAAGCTTCCAGTTCTCCTATCTCCATTTCTCATCTCAAAATAGAAGTGCTGGAACTGAACACCTGCACTACTGTGCCCAGCTTCAAATGGGTTCCAAATATCCAAACTCAGGCCTTCTTGCCTTCATGGAAAACATTTAGCCCACTCAGCCATCTCCTTGGCCCTCCAGTCTATTTTAAACTGCTATGCTTCTCCCTCTATAACCTAGTCTTGATAAGGGGTACCAAATATTCCATGGTATGGGTGATTATTCTACATCAGGAGGCTTAGTTCTCTTGTCACAGCATTACTACTTACTAGTAAGGCAAACCTAAGCAAGGTGTTGCCACTTTAGGTCTCAGCATCATTTCCTGCAATGGGAAGATGCTACACCATCACTGTCTCTCTCCTGATCTTGGTACACAAGATGGTTTCTTACTCTCTTAGAGCTTTGTAATGTGATGTTTCATTCTTTAGGCTCTTGGGGGAGGGGCACCACACAAGAGTCTTATTCTTTTTTACAAAGCATTAGCTTGGCTTGTTTCTTGCCAGATTCTCTTATCTTTTAAATTAACCCATCTACCCTTTCCCCTGTGCTTTAATCTTTCTTACTTCTGTATATCTTTCTTTCTTTCTTATTCCATGGCTGGGTGGGTGGCTGTCT
This sequence comes from Phodopus roborovskii, assembly GCF_943737965.1. NCBI lineage: Eukaryota > Metazoa > Chordata > Mammalia > Rodentia > Cricetidae > Phodopus > Phodopus roborovskii. The sequence continues at coordinate 11,898,160 of NW_026126515.1, read as the reverse complement.
CCTGATGCCCTCCTCTCCTTGGTCTCTCATTTCTCTCTTCTTGTTACTCCTCATTTCTCCTCCTATTTATACTCTCTGCCTGTCAGGCCTGCCTATCCTTGCTTCTGCCTCGCTACTGGCCATTCAACTCTTTATTAGACCTTCAGGCTTTTTAGACAAGCAAAGCGTCACAGCTTCACTGAGTTAAACAAATGCTGTATAAACAAAAGTCACGCACCTTAAAATAATATTCTACCACAGAGTTTTAGAGTCATTGTTTCAGCAATCTCTCTCCTCCCTCTATATAAAATGTAATTCATATTTAACTCCATTGGGTCCCAGGGGGTTATCTCTGTGAATTGAGAAGTAGGCAAAATACTACAATGCACATTTCAGGTCATAATCATAGGTCCATGATCAACCTTGAAAAGGGGTGGAGATTGAACCCCCACTTTGTGTTTCAGGAGTAATTTTCCCACTAAAGTCCTCATTGCATTTTACACCCACATCATTATAATGTAAACAATAGTCACAGGATCTCCAATTTCTGAAGAAGGAAGCTTCTTCCAAAGCTTCAGAAGCTAGGAACTAAAATTTGATTTCAAAGTCCATGCTCTTTGGACCACCCCATGTGTGTTAGTCACTTTTCTATTACTGTGACAAAGCATCATGACCACACAACCTAGAAAAGAAAGTATACGGACTTACAGTTTTGGGGGGCTAGGGTCCATGATGGTGGAGCAAAGGCATGACCACAAGGACAGCTGTCATCCTGAGAGCTCACATCCTGTGCACAAACAAGAGGCAGAAAGAAACAGAGTGTTCTTCACACAAAGCCCACCCCCCCCAGTGACACACCTCCTCCAACAAGGCCACACCTCCTAATCCTTTCCTAATAGTTCCACCAACTGGGACCAAGTATTCAAACATTTGAGCCTACGGGGACCAGTCTCATTCAAACCATCACACTACGCTTCCCTGTCTCCGGGTACCAAGAAAACAGCAGGCCAAGGTAAGGATAGGACATCACATCATGCAGCAAATTATCAACCTTGCTGATTTTCTTCTCTCCCCACTGTCGACTGAACACCATACCCTCTTCTTATGAATATCCCATACTCTTCACAAAACTTTGCAATAAAATTATCATCTCATTAGTTTTCATGAACATCCTTCCATCTTGGTTGGATGCTTAATGAGTAGAATAACATTTCATCCTGGTTCAATGAATGAAAAAAAATAAATAAAACTAACACCTGTGAATGTTCTCAGACTTTACTAGGTGTTAGATTTGAGGGAGAGATTGAGTGGGCCATAGTTAAGTGTATGCTCTGATGAATGGGTCTCGGTGTTCTCTTGTTTCTCACAGAGCCTTGAAGGAAACCTGGAGGTACTAACAGACACAACAGACACCGTCACTTCTCTGTGTTACCACCTGAGAGTGGCCATGTGCCACACCAGCCTGCCGTACAGCCATCTAATTACTACAGATCCAAGAGACCACTCTGACCAGCCACTTACTCTGCCAGCCTGTCCTTCGATGTCTTAGGCACCCTTGAAGCCTGAGTGCAATTCAATTGATATACAGCAGATAATCTAAATATCTTTATTTTCCCCCATACAAATGTTAACATTGTGGTGGGGAATGCAGATATGTCCCAACACATGAGTGGTGACCAGAGGACAACTGTGGTAGTCAGTTTCACAATATGGTTCCTGGGTATTGAACTCAGGTCATCAGGCTACATAGGAAGTGCCCTCAGCTATGGAACTGTCTTCCCAACACACTCTACAAATACTTCTTGCAAACTAAAAGTACAAAGTGGAAAAAGAAACTAATAATTATCCAATTGTGCCATGTCCAGAATTGACCACTACTCATGACTTGTCATGTTAATGTCTAATGTTTATGTATTGGCTTATTTATTTATTGTGCAAAGAATGTTTGTTTTGTTTTCTTGTTTTGTATATTTGTTTTATTTTGTTTGAGACAGAATCTCCTATAGCCAATACTGACCTCAAATTTACTATATAGCCAAAGATGACTTTAAGCATCTGATTCTCCTACCTCAACTTCTCAAGCACTGGTATTACAGATGTGGCCCACAATGCTCAGTTTTTTTTTTAGGTTTTTCTGAAGGGAGGTTTTTATGCTTTTTAATCCCCTGTTTGTGTTAAACAGTGCATGTCTAAAGAATGGAGAAACTGTGTAAGAGTTAAGACACTGACTGCCAAAGCCTGAGGACCTGAGTTTAGATCCCCAGCACCTAGACCTACAGAGATGAAGGCAGGAAGATGCCAAGTAGTCTACCTGATTGATGAGCTCCAGGTTCAGTAAGAGAACCTGTCTCAGGAAAACTCAGGTGGGAAAGCAATTGAGGAAGACTCCTAACGTCAGCCTGGAGTTTCCATTTCCACATGCACATGCATGGACACACATGTGGAAATACATGTCTATTATAAACATTTGAATGTAGAAAATCACAAAGTCAAATGTAATGCATAAGACTCTAAACCAAGAATAATTCCCCTTCGTATTACGTTTAAATGATCCCACATAGCTTTTCATACCTAAGTACAGCAATAAAGAAAGATAAGTGTAAAACAGAGTGGGAAAGGAAATTTCACTTATAAAAAGTGGCTTATACTTATACAAGCCATTTTCATTTTAAAAAATACTAATTTTAAATTTACTTTGGCTTTAAAAGAAGTAAAAAAAATACAGTAACATTAAAGAAACTGTTGAGCTTCAAATACATGCTTTCATACTTTTTAATATTTAAAGGATACCTCGGGGGGCTAAGGAGCGAGTTTTTAAAACATTAGAGGACTGGTATTGTGTGAAAGCCAGTCATTTCAATATGGGCACTTCTTATTACTCCTTGCTGCTCACTAAGAAGGCTGAAGACCTCGTCTCACATTTCCCAAGGATATAACTGAATTTGGAGAGTTCTTACCTAGCATGTGCAAAGTCCTGGGCTCAGTCCCAAAATGGTATAAAGCTATGTGTGGCCTACAAAACTAAGTGCTTGGGAGGTTCATCAGAAAGATTTGGAGCCCAAGGTCATCCGTACACAATGAGTTCAAGCAAGACTACAGGAGGCTCTGTGTTCCCTGGGTAAAGTGCTGGCTTGCTCCTGCCCCGTAAACATGAGGACAAGTTTGGATACCCAGCACTCATGTGCAAGCCCAGTGCGATAGTCCACATCGATCACCACCAAACTGGGAGGAGGGGGAATCAAGACAGGCCAATTGCTAGAGCTTGCTGGCCAGCCAAGGTACACAATTGGTGAACTCCACATTCAGTAAGAGATGGTGTGTCAAAGCAGAAGGTGGAGAATGACTAAGGGTGACACCTAATCTCAGCTTCTAGCCTCCACACACATGTGCACACATGTACAGGCACACACATAAACACATACCACATATACACAAAAGAAGAAATAATAAATAACATTTGCTGTCCTTTCTCCCCCTTCTTCTATTTATAATTATGTTACATGTTTACATTGTCAGTGTTTGTAACAGTCTCATTTTGTTGGTCAGACATCATCCCTACAGTTGCTTAGAATTCATTGTCCCATTTAAGGAGTCAGTGTTCACCAGCTGTATTTACCAAGTCTGGTAAAACCTTAAGAGGTTTTATTTGCTTGCTGCATTCCCTGGAGCTTTTGTTCTTCTCTTATTAGGCTAAAAACACTTAACATGTGGCCATCCTTTTAAATGGTATGCAATGCCGCACTATCTCTGAGTAATTTGGCGTGTGCCTTATCTCAAGATTAATCACCTCCCATAACTGAAACCTTATGCTCATCTGATAGCCACTCCTCCTTTCCTTTTCCTTCCTGCCCCCATGGTCACCACTGTGCAGGCCACATCCAACATTTGACTGTCTTCCGTGCCTCATATCCTTGACATCAGCAAATATGTCCCTTCAGCGGATGCCTTATTTCCTCCAAGTCAATTATGCTAATGCACAAGGCCCAACAGCACTCCCTGGTGGCCTGTGTAACATTTTCTTTCCCACTTGTGATGGACAGTGGAGTTGTTTCCACGACTTGGCTGTTGTGGAAGCAGCTTAACCCTGAAATGTCACATCTTCAGGACCCCGGCGTCAGTTCTTTCGGATGGATGTCAACAGGCGGTTTGTGTGGTCATATGGTACTTCTAGATTTTATTCTGAATAACTGACATATTTTCTCTAGCGGTCTCATCGCTTGACACTCCCTCTGGAAGGGCTGAAAATTGACTGTGCAGACCAGCCTCTCATGCAGGAAACTGTTTCTAAGTACTTCTCTCCTAGACACCCGGGAGTGGGTAGGAGGAGCTGTTTCCTTGAGTTATGTGGTGGGGGGGGTGCGTCTTGTTCTTGCAGCCCTTGGGATGGAATGGAATCCTCATACACGCTGACAGGCAGGTGTCTTCCCACTGTGGTATTGGCTTTTTTTTTTTTTTTTTTTTTTTTTTTTGAGACAGGGTCCTTTTTAGTTGCCCAGGACAGATTTGAATTCATAATCCTCCTGCCTCAGCACCAAAGTAGCTAATATTACATGTCTGCACCACCAGACTTAGCTGATCCCCAGTGTTTTCATGCTCAAATTTTCTTAGGCCTTTTATAGATTCTAACTTCAATTCCATTGTTTTAAATTTTGTAGGGGGTTTTATTACATTTATTTAAACTGTCTTGTCTTTTTTCCTATGTTAATAATTTGAGTTTTAGCGATGTTTCCATTCTGTTCTTTGCTATTACCAATTATTAGTCCTATGTTCCTATTATTTAGTTCTTCAATTTAATTCCTTTGCTTCCAGAACCCTTTCGTGTTTCCATTGTTTGATTATCTTTCAGTTCTCAATTACCATTGCAATTGAATCTTATCAAATCCATTTGTTAGGCCAGGCACAGTGGCACACACTGCAATCCAGGCTCTAGGGAGAATCTAAGTTCAAGGCTAACCCAGGTTACATATCAAGTTCCCAGCCAACCTGGGCTATATACCATGACCTGGTCTCCATGAACGAATTCAATATTCCAATCATTCTGAAACACAAGGCAGATCCAAGTTTCCTTTTGTTCCTTGGTATGTTTCTTTCTGAAACGGAACTTCTTTACATATTTTTGTCCACTACTTGGACTCATGGGAGTTTCATGATTTCGTGGGTTTTTTTTTTTTTTTTTTTTTTTTTTTTTTGGTAGTGGTTGTCATGGTAGCCACACTGTTTATCTGCATTTTTCTCGGCCTCAGCATCCCTGCACAGGCTTTCTTGCCTCTTTTCTCTGTGAATCCAAAACCAGTTTAGTTTCCTGTCAAAGACAAAGATGGAAGACCAGGGGAGTTGTGGTTAGAAAATGGTCTCTGCCAGGGGAAGCCGCAGAGACATTTGACCTGAGCTAGTGGGAGCTCACTGACTCTGGACCGACAGCTAGGAACTTCCATGGGACCCACCTAGGCCCTCTGCATGCCTGTGATAAATTGTGTAGCTTGATCTTTTGTGAGGCTCCTAGCAGTGGGATCAGGACCTGTCCCTGGCGCTTGAGCTGGCTTTTGGGAACCCATTCCCCAGGCTGTGTTGCCTCGCCCAAACTTGATGCAGGCAAACTTGATGCAGGGGGAGGGGCTTGTCCTGCTTCAACTTGATACGTCATGCTTTGTTAACTCCCACGAGAGGCCTGCCCCTTTCTGAAAGGAGACAGAGGAGTAGTGGATGGGGGTGGGGCGGGGGGGGGTGAAGATAGAAGGGAGGGATGGAAAGGGAATGGAAGGAGAAGAGGGAGAGGAAACTCTGGTCAGTGAATGAAAACTAATTAGAAAGAAAACTGTCTTTGCTCCTCCTTCCAAGCTACACGCTCACATCCGTGCTGTGTGACACATCTTTGTACCTGACATACTTGCTCATGGTTGAGCCTTGTTCCTGCTGCCCAGAAACTCCAGGCTCTAGTGGACTGCTCCAACTCTGTACCTGACCATCCCTTCCAGAGTCCTGCTCACAGTTCGTGCGGCAGAAGAAACATACATGATACCAAGTTGTTTAACTTTCATTCTGTTCAAATGTGAACTCCTAATGACAAGTCTCAGGGTTGTGTGGTATCCCCAGTCCAGCTTTGAGAGGTTAGGCTAGATTTCTTTGTGTTCCAGCACGAGCCTCCCATCACGTCCTGGCTGGTTAGTTTTTCTGTGTTTACTGTGCCAAATAATCTCTCTCTCTCTCTCTCTCTCTCTCTCTCTCTCTCTCTCTCTCTCTCCCTCCCTCCCTCCCTCCCTCCCTCCCTCCCTCCCTCCCTCCCTCTCTCTCTCTCTCTCTCTCTCTCCCTCCCTCCCTCTCTCTCTCCCTCTCTCTCTCTCTGCCATGTACTACTTAATGAATTTTTCTTTGTTGTTGTTTTCTCCCTATTTTGGATAGATTTTACTATTTCGCTGTATTTCGGAAGCAGGGATGCAGAAGACTCTGCGGTTAAATTATGCAGGACTCTCCCATGGGCAGCCAGGGTCATGATGGCATATGATGTGCTCCTCTTTCCTCTCCCCTCTCCCCTCTCATTCCATAATAAGCGAAAGAGTGCTGTCCCCCTAGTGGCAGCGAGCTCCTATTTGGTGGTACGCACTGCCCCAGACACTAAAGCAAAGATAAGAAGAGGGTGCAATCTAAGTCCTTCTGTAGCCCTAGCACCTTCTGCAACAGACAGACACGAATCAGGGTTACACAAATAACAATGTTAAAATCATTTTACCTTCAAGCAGGAAGGATCTCTGCACCGGCGCGGTGGTGAAGGGAGCAGAGCTCCAGGCACGTGTGTGATGTGGCTGTATGTTAAAAGTGATGAGGGCAGCCCCGTGTGGGGATACAGGCCTGTAATCCTAGCATTCCAGAGGCTGAGGAAGGGTTTTTGTGAGCTTGAGGCCAGCCTGATCTACATAACAAGTTCCTGGCCAGCCAAGGCTACATCATGAGACCTTGTCTCAAAAACCAATGTGGCTAAGAGTGAATTCCGTTATTCATAGGCCGCCACAATTTTACAAAATGAGATCCAATATTACAGGACGCAGAGAAGAGGAACTACAACGGCATCAATGGGGGTAGCTTGGAAGATTCTTCCCTGGGGGGGGGGAGATGATTGAACTGAAATGGAATGGAATAATGGGATGGGGGTTGTTGTGGGATAACCTTGAAACCACTCCAATTTATAAAGAAGATAATAATTCATGGATGTGGATACTTTATTATTGGTGTGGCAGGATAACACATTTGAAGTATGAACCAATTTCCCCCCCCCCCTATATTTGCTTTCTCCTCCCTGACCTTCCTCTCATGTGCATCCCGAAGCCCAGGCCATGTTTTCAGGACGAGAAGAGGCAGAAACACGCTGCAGAGAGAGGATCAAATAGTCTGGAAAAGTCACTCTGGGTTTGTTACTTCCAAAAGAGAAGGTGTTTAGATGAAACAGATTTTGAGGGTTGGGTTCTTAGAGACAAAGCATGAATAAAAGAGCAAGAATTCCTTCAATTTCTAAATTTGAAGGGTTTTCCAAGCCTGTGCCATAAAGCCTAATGGGGAGCTAAGAAAGCATATAGGGAGAATGCTGAGGGTGGGGTTCACTGAAGGAACCCCCAAATCCCCAGGTAGCTCTCAGATATTTGAAGCAAGAGAGACTTTCTTTTCTTGGGAAGCAGCAAAATGTAAAGAGGCGATGGCTGCCTGGTGTTTCTGGGACAGAGTGTTCACAGCAGAAATTACTCATAGGTCCTGCTGAACTCCGGTGTAAGGGAATGATTCATGCGCCACACCCATGCCCAGCCAGGGCCAGAAGGTGGTGCAAGGAGCTAATGAGTTTCAAACTCTTAAGACCATAGCTGTCCCTTCTGCAAGCTAAATAAACCGTAACCAGGGTATAAATGAATAACAGACATCTCCAGGGATGCCTGTGAGGCCAGATGATGTCAAGAATTAAAGGACCTTCCTGCACACACACCGACACCTTTACATCACCCTCTGCCCCTTGCTACGCCATCAGCTCTAGAACAAGAAACGCAAATTGATCCAGGCAACGTTCTGCCTTCCTAGCAGAATCAAGGGACAAAATTAAGTTAGCATGACTCACAGGACGATAAAGCAAGCTATAACCTTGCTCATTCCTAGCTGAGATTCGCAGTAAAAGAAAATTGCCTCTGACAGACTCGGAAGAGTCCTTAGCAACACACCTGCGTGTTGTAGCTGGAAGGTTGAGAAACACAGGTGTAAGTCGTCCTCCGTGGGAGGTAATTCTAACAGAGCCTAATCCAGCAGCCACGGGATAGGGCTGGAGCTGGGACTCTCCACCAAAGGGACTTGACGGGGTGGCAGATAAGCCTGCCTGCTACAAGCAGAAGCAGACCCTGATCTGTTGCTCAGAAACATTGTCCCTTTCTTCTCTGTCAGAAATTTGGTGACGCTTATATCTTAAATTCTATCCTGTTCTTCCTCTCCCCTCATCCCTCACCATCCTTCCATCACTCTCTTCCTCTCCCCTTTTTCTCTAAAACTGAATCTGAAGACTCAAAAAGGAACACATAGTAAGTACTCAATAAATAATGGTCTGGGTTTGGGGAGTTTTGGGGTTTTTGTTTTGTTTTGTTTTGTTTTTAGGTTTTTTTTTTTCTTTTTCTTTTTATTCTCTACTTACCAAAATGTTTCCTACTGAGCTCAGCAGGGTTTAGAATATACAATGAACTCACCCTTGCTGCAGAGAGGCCTAAGTTTAATGGCGTGGCTAACTCTTCATAAAACTCTCAATACCCAAAAACAGCCTCATGTTTTTAGATAACCTAGATTAGAGTTTAAGACTCAAAAAAATAAAATAAAATCAGATCCAGCTGAGTTCTCATTTCAATAATATTTTCAACATCTGGGACGGAGAATGTTTAATAGATTGTTCCCATCGATACCCAGATGAATAGAAGCCTGGAGGTTAGAATCTGCCATTTTAAAATATTAGACTAAGCTGTTAAGGCCTCTGAATGTGTTAAACTCCTACCCAAGGAGCTCTGTGTTGAACACTGTGAGCCATCTGTGTCCAAAGAAGCTGATGTCAAACAGTGGGCTCATGCTGCCCTCTAGTGTTAAGATAACCCATTACACCATCTGAAGCTTTTTTTTTTTTTTTTTTTTTTTTTTTTTTTCAGCTTAGCAATAGTGCACAAGGCACATTTTAATTAATATTTTTTCATTTATTTTACATACCACTCACAGTCCCACCCCTTCCTCTTCTCCCATTCCCTCCCTGAACTCCCTTCTACCCCTCCCCATCCACACCTCTGTCTCCACTCAGAAAGGGACAGGCCTCCTCCTGTGGACTTGAACAAAGCATGGCAAATCAAATAGAGGGAGGATGGAGCTCCTTCCTTTGTGTCAAGAGTAGGCAAAGTAATCCAGCATGGGGAACAGGTTCTCAGAAGCCAGCTAAGTGCCAGGGACACATTCTGATCTCACTGCTAGGAGCCTTACAAAGAGACCAAGCTACACATTCAGAGGGCCTAGGTCAGCCCATGCAGGCTCCCTAGCTGTTGGTCCAGTGAGCTCCTGGGAGTACATGGACTCTGGGCTTTTTTTTTTATGGTAAACCTGTCTATGTCATTCCAGTAATCATTAGAGTTAAATTACTATTGACAATAAAATAGAAAGCCCTCTGGGTGTCTGTAATATCTTAAAACATTACTTATTCCATTTAATCATTATAAGTCATATTTGCAAAATACTGTTAACCCAAAGCTGGAAGAAGTTAGCCTGTTTGGTGCTACAGCTAGCAAATGGAGGATCTGGCATTGGCGCCCAGGTGCCTCGATCTCATTCCCCAGCATGGAATTCTCCCAGTACAGCAACAGTGATTTCTTCGCTTCTCTGGAATCTCACCCTTAACAACTATTCACTGCTGCACTCTGGATCTGAAATGTCCCCAAAGACCTATGCATTAAATGAAGTTGTGATAGCATTCTTGTGTGGTGGCACTTTGAGAAGAGGGACTTAGCCATAGGAAGCTGGGTCACTGGGAACACATTCTTGAAAGGAGGTATTTGTCCTAAAAGGACATACTGAGACCTCAGCCACTTCCTGTCCCTTTCTGTGCTTCCTGACTGTCGTGAGATGAAGTGGTGCCCTCTAAAACCATGAGCCAAAATAAATCTTCTTCCTTTTAAGTTAATTGTTTCAGGTAATTTGTCACAAGGACAGCTAGATAGTGCACTAGTGAACTCTCACTAACTAGTACACACATCGCTCAACCAGGAAGAGGTTAAGACTAATCCTGATACCTCCTTTCACTTACTGTTGAAACGCTTCTAGCACATCTTCTATCTGAAAATAAAGGCATGCACTATTCAGTAAGTAATTACTAAGGGCCTGTTGTGTGCCAAGCTGCATTCAAGTTACAGTAGGGTTTGAACACTCAGAGTCCTGCTTCTAAAGGTTCACAGTTGGGTCTGCTGACTTTGTCCATCGTTTCTCTGAGAACTGAAACTGGACAACCACCCTTCATCTCCTTGTTCTGTGCCACTGGAACATGGACCACAATCATGAACATCCCAGATTATTTAAATTACCTAACAGTTGGTAGCATGGACTAGCTTCTCAAAGTGGGGAAGAGGGGAGCCTGTGTGTTGTATCTACTCCTCGAAGCAGCCAGGACAGAATTGTCAGTACTTGGAAATCAGAATCACAGGCCGTTTTTGTAACTGTCAAGGGACCCTGCTTCAAAAGACAGGAGGCCATGGTAAGACCCAGGATTAAAGCATAAAGACCCCAGAGCCACTGTCTGACTCCCAGCTTGATGAGCAATATCACAGCCACATGTTCAGGAAACATGAGTGTGGGATGGGAAATCTGAAAGAAGGGCATTGGGGGTATCCATGCGGGAGATGTCCTTTTCGTTTTTAAGATGGAAATATTTGAATATATTATTGAATCAAAGTTCAAACAGCAAGGAACGCAAGTCATTAACCTCCTGTTTGTACAACAACGAGGAAACCAAATAATCACTGGGACCCTTTCCATCTCCAAAATATTCTGGTAGGAAAATTGCTTTTCTGCTCTTTTTCCCTCGGAGGTCAGACAACCAATTTTAAACAGACGCTATCCTGTTCTAAAACTTCAGTCTTCCTTTAGTGACCTCAAATTTATATTCAGTCCATGATGGTCTCTTGAACAAGGCTGGAGCCCTGTAAGACAGCTTTGGGATGAACGTTTGAAGGATGGAGAGCTCACATCACAGTTTCATGTTCTCCCTCGGGGAGTTGCATTTGCTCTCTGTGCTCAGTCCCAGGGGAGATGCCAATGCTTTTCTTTTCAATCGAAAGGCGGTCACAGTAGGCAAGCGGGTTTGCTGAGGCTTAAGTCCCAAAACAGGAGAGAGGGGATGGAAACTTCCTGCCAGGCTCCTTCTCATGGCTCCGGTGATTGGGTAAGCCCTAAAGAGCACAGGAGAAGGAGCCTAGAAGGAAGAGCCACCCTGCAGACACAGCTGATCACTGTAGATCATCACAGGACACCAAGTCTCTCCTCTCCAGAACGCTAAGAACAGGAAAACAGTACATGCGCCTTGGGAGTTTCCGAACAGCTACCAGAGCATGTTTAAAGAAAGGGCACTCCCATGAGTCTCATCCATCCTCTTGGGACTTCTCTGAAGCCATCCCTGGTGGGTCGTCTGAGAGCTGAGGATTCCCCTTAAGACGTACTTGAAGACAAGCCAGTGGAAGGGTGTGAGGGCACACTACGGGTGTCTGGCCACCAGCATGTCACATATGCTCCAAAGTTAGTTAAAAAATTCCCTCACGTGCCGGGCTGACCCATGCAGTCTTCGAGTTTAGGAGACCCTGGAAGTCCCACTGACTGCTCGTAAACTTTAACAAACGCTGATCCCTCGAAGTCTTGTTGTCTTGGCGGAGAAAAGGAGCTGGTTGAGGTTTGATGTGCAAGGACAGATCTAGCCTGAAATCTTCCTTTAAAACAAACAAACAAACAAAAAGTAGCAAAAGTAAACCACCAGCCCCGTGTTCCTTCCGTCTTCAAAATCAAACACATCAGAAGCCTCCAATCTGCAAACCCTTTCTGGCTGCCATCTGACTCACTGCACACAGTCTGTGAAATTTGCTTCACTATGACCTACATGATTAAAGGTCACTCTGTTCCTAAGACTCGATTTGTCAGATCTCCTAATGCAAGCCTCATAAAGTAGAATCTAAAGTAAAACTAGATAAATAAATTCAGAACTGGCTGGATCCCCAGTATAGACAGAGTGGTTGACTTAGCACTTGCCCCCTGAGCTTAGCTAGCACCCATTCTTTCCTAGCCATGATCTCACTTTAAAAATTTATCTGGGAGGCACCCTGATGCCATGCAGGAGAAAGGCACCCATGGAGCGGCCTGGGTCCTCATGGCCCAGCCTGCCTGAAGTGTCCACATGCTGGCCCAGCACCTTTTGGGTCAGGCAGGTGAAAGATACTCATGGGACAGCCTGGGTCATCACTGTCTGAGCTACCTGAAGCATCCACAGGCCCCCCTGATGACAAATTCATTACTGCTGACACACCTTCAGTGGTACTGTTTATGGAGATGACTTTAACGGGCAGTGAAGCCAAGGTTCATAGCCAATTTTAACACAGGCTTGATTGACCATTCTTTGACTCAAATACCTTGCCTCGTTGACAGTACTGTCCTTAACAAATTTGACATAATTGATGATAAATTAAAAACTTCTATTGTGATGACATATATCACAAACCTACCATTTGTGGGCACTGTAAATCTACAGTCTCAATAGTAAGTTCATAGTGGCCACCCTCATAAAAATGTCATATGGTTCGTGCCTAGTACCAAATTGCTTCCTCCCCCAAACCCCTTTTTCTTATATAAAAGTGTACTGTGCAGCACATGAACAACTTGTCCTTCGTATCTCTCTACAGAGACGTACCTCTCTCTAGTCCCATCCCTGTTCGGCCCATCTGTTACCTGCAAAGAAGAATGAATCACAGACACTGCAGCCTCCTTCTGCCTGCTCATTCCATCTCATAGCTCTGATCAATGGTTGGAAGATGATACCTAGAACTTTGCTAATTTGTGTGAAGTGGAGCCATCTGAACTAAGAAGCAGATTGAAGTCCCTGTTCCATTAAGTTAAGAGATTCCCAGAGGCCCCTCTGAATCTTGACTGGCACCTCTCACTAGAATACATAGGTCCTAGGACCTGAATGACAGCTACCTCACTCTGGCAGTGTATGGTGGGCTGTTCTTAATAGCTGCAAATTCTAAATCAAATGATGACTACCAGAAATTGTTGCCCTAAAGCATCAGCTAGGCCTTCTCATGAATAGGTCAAAGGTGAGCTCCTCACTTCCCTCTCAAATAAAGAATGCTGAGATATACTGTTCCATTGAGCTTCTCGACCCTTCAACTCTTCATTGCTCTCAGAATCCAGACACGGACTTTGTATGTCCACCTTCCTGGGAGAAAGCCAGTCATCAGAAGGACTTCCTTGGCCACCACGCCTGACCTCCTGAACAGGTTCTGGTTTTTCTTCATCCCTCTCTCTGCTGTTCCTGTTGTTAGAACTTGTCTGGTAGCTTCATATTACAGATGTGCTATTACTGTAATAAACAGGAAGCTGGTGCCCAAAAAATAATATATATATATATATATATATATATATATATATATATATATATACTGCCTTTTGAGTTATAGGGGAAAAAAAACAGAATTAATCCAGCTTTCTCTTACTTCCAATGAGGAATATCAGGCTCTGCTTCCTTCTCAACTCCCTCCCAGCCAACATCTCCAGGAATCTCCCATGGCCTCATTAAACTCTTATCAAGCCATTCATTCAAAAGGAGTGAAACTTCTTTTTTAATATTGGAGATTGCAAGATTCCTGCAAGGTAAAGACTTCTGGAATTGGGGATGGAGAGAGGCTCAGTGGTTAAGAGAACTTGCTGTTCTTCCAGAGGACCCAAGGGTGGTTCCCAGCACTCACATCAAGAGGCTCACAACCACCTATAACTCTAGGTCTAGGGGATCTGGCATCTTCTTTTGACAGCAGAGTTGTCACACAGCAAAAGTAAGGCTGATATTTTTATCTGATTCCTATCTCATCTCTTAGTAGATTCTGAACCCATGGGGAAAGTGGAATTATCTTATCCAAGCCTCCGCAAAGAAAACAATATTAAATGGATAATATATTATTCAAATCTACAAATTGGCATTATACCAGGGGATATAACAGGAAAATGATTGTTCGTTTGAGGGTGAATAGTTCTTAGTTACGTGCAGACTTTGAGCTATGAAGAAAGTAAGTTCTCTGGCAGAATATGACCATTCTTCATTTGACCAAAATTCACATATTATTTTAGGGGTCAGGGCCTTGATGCAGCTTTTCTATTTTTACTAGTGGTGCTGTTTCTACCTATGCACTCTGGCTACTGTCTTGTGAATCTAAACCTATGTTTTATTTAACTTCAAATAGAAGAACAAAGATGAATATCCGATTCTTTGACCCGTGTAACTCTGATTCTAAGTGAAGTACTGTCCTGATTCAAGCAAAGGAGGACTAATCCTAGACTCCACAGGAAATACAGGACCCTGAAAATGTTACAAGTGGGATGTGGCCCTGTATGACTTTCAACCTGACTACCCTCCACAGCTAACAAACACCCCCTGAGTTTGAAAATGAGTCTATCCATTTCTTCCCCCAAAGGCCTACAAACAGAAACCATCCATGCTCTGATGCTCTGAAAGGCTTTGGACTTCCCTGACTCTAATATTGGCAGACACAGATTGTATGTCACACCACTAATTAATTTGTCCCTGTCAAAGACCCAAAATGTAATAGATTCTCTCAAAATTAAACTCATTTCTCAGTAGTGACAAGTTTTTTGAGTCACTTGATACCCTGAACAACTCTGAAGAGTCTTTCAACTTTCATTATATTCACAGTAGCTGTAGAATGTCAAAGGGGTGTTTTGCAACACTAAGCAATTCATATCACTTTGGAGCAGGAGATAAGGGTGCTGGGGATGAACCAAAATCTTGTGAATGAGTTGACGATTGATATATACCACGGGACATCTATTACTCTTAAATTTGTAGAAATCGATCTCAAATGAACAAATATTAAGCTTAACTATTTACGTTGATGGCTATAAGGATAATAAATGTTTAAATTGAAAATTATCTTTACAATTATACTGATTGTGATTCACCTATTTTTTTAAATATTAAAAATGTTTCAGTTTCCCCACCAAACTAAAAAACACATCAAATAATTATTCAACAAGATCAAATAAACTTCATCCCAAAGATACAGGAATGGTTCAACATATGTAAATCAATAAACATAATCCATCACGTAAACCGACTCAAGGACAGAAACCATGTGATCATCTCAACAGATGCAGAAAGGGCATTTGACAAAAATCCTACATCTCTTCATAATAAACGTCCAAGAATCTAGGGATTCAGGGAATGTATCTCAACATAATAGAAGCAATAGACAACAAACCCACAACCAACATCATGTTAAATAGAGAAAAACTCATTAAGTATTTCCAATAAACTAGCAAGACAAGGAAGTCCATTCTCATCATTCATGTTCAATACAGTACCTGAAGTTGTTGTTAGTGCAATATGACAATGAATGAGAAAGGGGAATACACATAGGAAAAGAAAAAATCAAAGTATCCTTATTTGCAAATAACAAAATTCTCTATATAAAGACCCTAAAGATTCCACTACAAACTCCTACTGGGAATAAATGCATTTAGTGGGAGTATTAAGTTACAAAATCGGTAGTCTTTCTACATACAAATGACAAACATAACAAGAAAGAAATCAGAAGCAAAATCCCAGTCACAACAGCTTCAAAAAATCTTACAACAAATACAACTAAAGAAGTGAAGAAATACAAAATAAAACTTAAAATTTTAAGACATTGAAGAAGATAGCAGAATATGGAAAGACCTTCCATGCTCATGGATTGATAGGACTAATACTGTGAAAATGACCATTCTGCTAGAACTAATTTATAGACTCAATGTAATCACCATCAAAAGTTGACAAAAATAAATCTTAAATGTTATTTGAAACACATACACACACACACACACACACACACACACACACACACACACACCAAAAAGCAAAAACAATTCTAAATGATAAAACAATGGTTGAAGATAACATCACTCTCATTTAAAGTAACAGGCAGCTATAGTAATAAAAACTTCATGACACTGGCATAAAAATCAGACTATTTGGTTAATGAAATAGAACTGAGGATGCATGTGGTGATCTATTGTTTATTATCTACTAAAGCTTGCATGGAGGTCAGAATGCAAAGCTAGCCACAACTATAGAGGCCAGGAAGTGGTGGCACACATCTTTAGTCCCAGGACTCAGGATACAGAGGCAGATGGATCTCTGTGAGATCAAGGCTACCCAGAGATACATGAAAGTGAATCAATCTAAATGAAAAACAGATCTCACACCTTTAATCCTAGTAATAGAGAGGTATATAAAACAGGAGTAGGGTCTCAGAGATGGCATTCAGTCTTAGGCAATTAGTGTCCAGCCACATTGAGGACAGGATCTCTCCAGCCTTAGTAGAGGATCAAAGAGATGGGTGACAACAGATGCTGGTTAGGATGCAGGCAAAAAGGAAACACTTATATGTTGCAGGAAGGAGTGCAAATTGGTACAACCACCATAGAAATAGTGTAAAGATTCCTCAAAAAGCATTCTGTTAAGAAAAATGAAATAATGAAATATGCTGGAAACAAAGGCTATAAGTGATGTAACCCAAACCCAGAAAGACAAAGATACATTTTCTCTCATCTCTAGATGTTATCTTTGAACCTTCAGATATGTTTGCTCCACTTAAGTACATACAGAGGTCAGGAAATTAAAAGAAAATGTGGGAAGACCTTTCAAGAGAGGGGAGATAATACACAGTGGTATAAGGGCTTAAAGATGAATAATGGCACAAGCTGACAGGAACAGGTAAAGAGAGAACTCCGGGAGAGATAACTAACACTGAAAACATTTTGAAACAGTGTATAGCAACGCACTTCAGTAGATGCGTCCTAGCATACATATGTATGAAAGAGAGAAAGTTTATATGATGTTGCCCTGTAATATGAATACAATGTCCCTACCAGATACTGTAGACAAATAAATAAAAATTTCAATGCCAGGAATGGGTTATTTCTTTGACTTATTGGCCAGTGAGATCCCATAGATCCCCCTGCCCATCTTCTATTGTTGTGAAGAGACACTGTGACCATGGCAACTCCTATAAAGGAAATCATTTTATTGGGGGGGGGGAGAACTGGCTAACAATTCAGAAGTTTAATTCATTGTCATCATAGCTGGAAGCATGGCATCATACAGGCAGACATGATGCTGGAAAAGTAGTTGAGAGTACTATATCTGGATCCAAAGTCAACAGGAAGAGAGAGTAAGCCACTAGGACTTGCTTGAGCTTTTGAAACCTCAAAGTTACCCTCCAGTGACACACTTCTTCCAACAAGGTCACACCTACTCCAACAAGGCTACCCCTGCAATAATGCCACTCCCTATGAGTCTGCAGGGACCTTTTCATTCAGACCACCACACCCTCCAAATATTACAGGCTATTGCTAAGCCTCTTGGTTACACAGCAGAACTTGATGGTAAGCCAATACTGCTGAAGACATAACACTTGAATCATAGAACATGGAGAAATCAAGCTGATACTCATCTGGAAACTTCATTCCTACAGGCTAGCTTTCATAGTGATGAAAGGTGCTATACATACTATCAGACAAAAAAAGTGTTCACCAATCTTAACCAACTGGGGACCCCGCAAACTACAACTACTGGCCTGACAAGATATGCCTGATGATACAATTGTGACACAAAATTAACCAAAGTAGCATTCTGCCTGCTCTCTTATTATTGGACTAAAATCCCTAACTTATCAGTCCCTTCCTGAACATCATGTCTTGTTATTCTCTTAGATTTTCTGCAACCATAGGGTGCCTTGATAATTCCAGAAATGTCTCCATCATTTTCTACAGCCATAGGATGCCTTGATAATTGAAGAATGCAACAGACAAAATCTTGGCAATGCACAACTATGCTCTACACCTGGAAAGTATCCCACTCTCTTGTACCTTCATGCCTTATTTCCTCATCACCTCTACATCTTTTCTAAAAAAAAAAAAAAAAACAATGTGATCTTCATAGGGATGCTTGCCTTGACCTTTTCTCACTCCAAATTTAAATAAATTTAAATGCCTTCCTTCCCAGTATTCCTTTCCCTACTATAGTACTTTTTCCAGTACTTCTAACAGGTTCTGATTTACTTATTTACCTTATTCTTGATGTCTTCCTCATTTGCATATCAATTTCATGGTGGGTTTTAGCTATTTTAGTCACTGCTGAATTCCCAGCATCAGGAACTGGGTTTACCACAGGATAGTTGCCAAAGAAAAAGACAAAGAGCAGTCCCTGACATTCAGAAGCTGGCCTGACAATCATAAAGAGGTCATGTCCTCCTTGAATTAGACATAAGTCATCTTACAGGAACACAAGACATACACAAGAATTGTATGGCAATTTCCTTCTAAATAAAATTTGCTATCTAGAAGGTAAGCTCCTTAAGATCTAGGATGTTCTTTTGTTTTATTTTATGATAATATTTTTTATTTTTGAAACAAGCTTGTTTTACATGTCAATCCCAGTTCCCTTACCCTCCCCTGTTCCCTCCTAACCTCCATCCCATCTCTTTCTACTCCCCAGGAAGGGTGAGGCCTTCCATGGGGGATCTCCAAAGTCTGTCATATCATTAGGAGCAGGGCCTAGTCCCTCCCACATGTGTCGGGCTGAGAGAATATCCCTCCATGTGGAATGGGATCCCAAAGTCAATTACTAGGGATAAATACTGATCCACTACCAGAGGCCCCATAGACTTCCCAGTACTCCTAACTGACACCCACTTTCAGGGCATCTGGATTGGTCCTATGCTGGTTTCCCAGCTATCAGACTGGGGTCCATGAGCTCCCCGTTGGTCAGGTCAGCTGATTTGGTGGGATTCTCCAGCCTGGTCTCAAACCCCTTTGCTCATCACTCCTCCCTCTCTACAACTGGATTCCAGGAGTTCGGCTCAGTTAGCTGTGGATGTCTGCTTCTGCTTCCATTAGCTACTAGATGAAGCCTCTAGGACGGCATATGAGGTAGTCATCAATCTCATTATCAGGAAAGGCATTCATGGTAGCCTCTCCACTATTGTTAGATTCATAGTTGGGGTAATCCTTGGACATTTCCCTAGTGCCAGATTTCTCTTTAAAGCTATAATGGCTCCCTCTATTATGGTATCACTTTTCTTGCTCTCCTCTATTCTTTCCCTGACTCAGTCTTCCTGCTCCCTCATGCCCTTCTCTTCTCCCTTTCTCTTTCTCCCAACTCCCTCTCCCCTTCCCCCATGATCCCAATTTGCTCAGGAGATCTTGTCCCTTTCCCCTTCTCCGGGGGACCGTGTATGTCTCTTTTAGGGTCCTCCTTGTTTCCTAGCTTTTCTGGCGATGTGGATTGTAGGCTGGTAATCCTTTGCTCTATGTCTAAAGTCCATATATGAGTGAGTGCATACCATGTTTGTCTTTTTGCAACTGGGTTATCTCACTCAGGATGGTTTCTTCTAGTTCCATCCTGCAAATTTCAAGATTCCATTGTGTGTGTGTGTGTATGTGTGTGTGTGTGTGTGTGTGTTGTTTTTTCAGCTAAGTAGTACTCCATTGTGTAAATGTACCACATTTTCTCCATCCATTCTTCAGAGGGGCATTTAGGAGGTTGCTCCCAGGTTCTGGCTATTACAAGTAATGCTGCTATGAATATAGTTGAACAGATGTCCCTGTATAAATGTGCATTTTTTGGGTATATGACTAAGTGTGGAATTGTTGGATCTTGTGGTAGATTGATTCCCATTTTCCTGAGGAACCACCATACTGATTTCCAAAGTGGCTGTACAAGTTTGCACTCCCATCAGCACTAGAGGAGTATGCCTCTTTCTTCACATCCTCTCCAGCATAAACTGTCTTTGGTGTTTATGATTTTAGCCATTCTGACAAGAGTAAGATGGTATCTCAGAGTTGTTTTGATTTACATTTCCCTGATAGCTAAGGATGTTGAACACTTAAAGTCTTTCAGCCATTTTAGATTCCTCTATATAGAATTCTCTATTTAGTTCTGTATCCCACTTTTTAATTGGATTACTTGGTGTTTTGGTAACTAGCTTCTTGAGTTCTTTGTATACTTTGGAAATCAGCCTTCTGGCAGATGTGGGGTTGGTGAATATCTTTTCATATTCTATGGGCTGCTGCTTTGTCTTGTTGACTGTGTCCTTTGCCTTACAGAAGCTTTTCCGTTTCAGGAGGACCCATTTATTAATTGTCTACCTCAGTGTCTTGCTATTGGTGTTATGTTCAGGAAGTGGTCTCCTGTACCAATTTGTTCAGGGGTACCTCCCACTTTTTCTTCTAAGAGGTTCAGTGTGGCTGGATTTATGTTGAGGTCTTTGATTCATTTGGACTTAAGTTTTGTGCATAGAGATAGACATGGGTCTATTTGCAGTCTTCTACACACTAGCATCCAGCTATGCCAGCACCATTTGTTGAAGATGCTTTCCTTCTTCCATTGCATAATTTTAACTTCTTTGTCAAAAGAAGGTGCTCATAGGTGTGTGGGTTAACATCAGGGTTTTTTTGTTTGTTTGTTTGTTTTGTTGGGGGTTTTTGTTTTGCTTTGTTTTTTGTTTTTGTTTTTGTTTTGGGGGTTTGAGGGTTTTTGTTTGTTTGTTTTTGTTTTGTTTTGCCTTGTTTTTTGAGACATGTTTCTCTGTATTTCTTTAGAGCCTGTCTTGGAACTTTGTAGACCAGGCTGGCCTGGAACTCACAGAGATCTGCCTGCCTCTGCCTCTTGAGTGCTGGGGTTAAAGGTGTATGCCACCAACACCTGGCTAGGGTTTTCAATTTGCTTCCATTGGTCTACCTGTCTATTTTTGCACCAATACCTGTTTTCAAGACTATAGCTCTATAACAGAGGTTAAAGTCAGGGATAGTGACTCTAGAAGTTCCTTTATTGTATAGGGTTGTTTGGCTATCCTGGGTCTTTTGTTTCTCCTTATGAAGTTGTTCTTTCGAGGTCTGTGAAGAATTGTACTGGGATTTTGATGGGGATTGTACTGAATGAATGTGTAGATTGCTTTTGGCAAGATTGCCATTTTTCTATGTTGATCCTACCTATCCAAGAACATGGGAGATCTTTCCATTTTCTGGTATCTTCTTTAATTTCTTTCTTTAAAGACACGAATTCCTTATTATATAGATGTTTCACTTGTTTGGTTAGCATTACCCCAAGATATTTTATGTTGTTTGTAAGAGCCAGAATGTTCTAAAGAGAGGTAAAACATTCCATCCTTCCAGGAAGTTCTTTAAACTCAGAAAGTAAACAACTGAGAAAATCCCTGACCAGGTTCACCAGGCCCCTCAATCCTCAAGTGTATGTGCAACAGGAAGGGTTTCTGGGAGGCACTCCCAGACAAACATAGTGGTCTGGAAGAGGCTTAGACCAACCAATCTGCCTGGAAGAAGCAAAGACCTGAGCTACCTGGAAGAGACACTCTCCAACCTGTACTGATGATTACAAGTTAGTCAGTGAACTTTGCATTTGCAGTATTCATGAGCCATCACCCATCCTGGGGTGAGCTTCGGATGACACAGCCATCTTTGTCATCTCTACTTCTTTAAGCAGCCCACTAAGTTAATTAGTTCAGCAAGCTTGATTTTGGTAGTACCCTGACTTTGGTCTGTTGTTGATTCTTTACCTGGAGTGAGTGGATGTTTCTTCACACATCCCCAGGAATAGTGTCAATGGGACACTCTGTCGCCAGAGCATGATTAGACAAAGCAAGGCCATCTCAAAATTCTAAGCTCAAACTAAAAGTCTCGTCGCTCACAATATACCAAATGCTACCTCTCTTGAGCCAGAATAATAGAGTGCTATCTTTCACCAATTACAGCATTATCATTTTACTCTCCTCCCTTAGACTTTATTGATTCATTCATGCCAAATAACAGAAAGCAGAGGCACTTCCCCTCAATGAGATACATATGTGCTTAGATAACATGGAAGAACCCACTCTGCAGTTGCGTGCAGGCTCTCACTCTCACTCCAGGGCCTGCCAACTGAGTTCTAGCTCAGAAAGTTTCTCCCTCCTCCTGGCCCCTACTGAAATCCTAAGTCTGCTGTTCCCTAAGTCCAAGACAGTCTCACTATACTCTTTTGAAAGCACTCAGCCTACACACACAAAAAAAACACATACATACACACACATACAAGCACAGACACACATGCACACACACACACACACACACACACACACACACACAGGACAGCCTTGCACACAGCTCCACTGCTAAGCCTGTCTGCCCACTGACTTCCAACTCAGAACACATCCCTTTCCTTCTCATTCTTCTTTCCATCTCCCTTGACCCAGCATTCCTAGCTTGGCTGCCCTGTTGTTTTCTCTCCAATAATTCACCCTTGCATCTCCATATGCATTTACAGGTATTTTTGCCTGTACACGCCTAAGAACCTCCAAAACTGGACCTAGTGGATGACAGGTGACAGGGATGGGAAGGAAAGGAGGGAGGGTGAGAGAGAGAGAGAGAGAGAGAGAGAGAGAGAGAGAGAGAGAGAGAGAAGGAGGGAGGAAGAAACTTTCATATGCATATAATGTTCTAAATGCAAAATTCGCTAATTAAATATATTGCCATTTATTCCCTGCTTAGTATGTTTCTGAATTCAATGGGGACCCAAGGTTTTCCGTCTCCTCATAATTTCACCAAATCCATTCTTACTTCAGGTTAGTTTTGACCCTCTCTCTCTCTCTCTCTCTCTCTCTCTTAGAACTAGGAGTTAACAAATCTCTACCAAGATTAAACCCAAAGATGCCTATCCAGTTATTCTGGATATAAAAGCATCCTGGCTTTTTCCTTTATCTGATAAGACTAATAATGCCCAGTCAGAGAACACCCCACAAAGTAAACATGACTTCAGGATGGAGCTTGGTAAACAGCCTGAGGGCCCACCACCCTCTCACCGGCTGTCAGCTTCAAAGTTTGGAGCTGGTAAAACCACACCTCTACAATCTATGATCGCCTCTTAGAACTTGATGTCCTTGAATTGTAATCACAGAATGTGACATGAACATCTGAAGGTTATTTATTTGGATTATTTATGGCAACCCTTCCAGATGCTGTCCCGAAGTCATGAGGAATACAATGAGGTGAAAAGCCAACATTCGTTTACATTACCAGCTCAGAATGCAAATGCAAAACCAGGGTATGTCCTTGTATCTGGCTACTAGTTAAAGGATTTATATTTTATTTATGCATGGAAAGCAAACACAAGAGAAATTACTTCAATTTGTCTCAACTACATCAAAGAAAGCACACTGTTTTCTAAGCTCTGAGAAAATATCCTGTTTCTCTTTCCCTAATCCTTCCTTGGCAGACATCGCACTGCAAATGCTAGCAACCTGTGCATATTTCCAGCTCAAACCGATCCCTTAGCATAGGAGAGGATATAACCCTCTAAGAGTTGATGACAGCCACTCCACTCTCAGGATAAATCAAGAAGTTCTCCCACAATACTTAAGTGAAAAGGAAGCTGGGTTGATGTACTGAAGCCTTTGGGTGTGGGGTGAGGGGGTACCCACATTTAAGCACCTCTTTCAGATTCCATGCTGTATTGCAATAAAGAACAAACAGGTTTTCTGCAACTTGGCAATCCACGACAGTGACTTAGAAAAGTAACAGGAGACAGACAGAATAGAGTCAGCTGAGCAAATACTGTGGACTCACAAATAACAGTGTTAGTACCATGTGCAAGCAGAGTAAGTACATACATAATCTTAACTGGGGGTGCTGGCAGAGAGCCTGGAGGAGCATGTGCTCAGACTGGATAGGGCCCCTGAGAATTCACAGACCCCCCCCCCACACACACACACACACAACCAAACATCGTTCAAGGCAGCAGGCTGACCAAATACATCCAATTTTCCCACAGTCCTGACCCTACTTTGAAAATGTCAGGTTTCCCTAGAAAGCCAAGGTCCTATTTGGATTTTCAAAAACAGGTTACCAATCGCTGGCTAGTGGTAAAAGCTCTACCAACTCTAGACCTCTCCAAATCAAGGGACTAAAAGGAATTCCCATCCCTTGGGAACGATCTATAAGAAACAGTAACATTTGTTAAACATGCCACAATAGAGAAAGTGCTTTCTCCCTGAATTTGGGAACTGTACACCAGACAAGAAAACTGTATCTATCAATCAACAACAATTATCTAGCATTAGTAAATGGCCATACCCATACAAGGAGTCATACAAATGATGTCTGACCGTAGCAAGTTTAAACCCATGTAAAGGGCCAGACTGAAAACACCCGAGACATATTTAAAGAAATAAACAGTAATAGGGACAGGGTTAGTCGTAAAAGTCTCAGTCAAAAAGAAGCGCAAGTCAAATCAGGAAAGATGCCAAGCTTGAGACAAAGGACAAGTAAAGGTCACTGGGAAAAAGGAAAAGGGACCCAGAAAAAGAGAAGACTGTATTAATGTAGAAACCTGCCAGGCAGATAAAAATAAGTAGAACTCCATCTACGCAGCAGCTACGCAGGGTTCTAACTGTGTGAGGCACTCAGGAAAAGCAATAAATGAGAAAAGATGGGGACTTCACTAAAAATGACACACACACACCCAGTCTTAGTCATCAGATAACCACTGTTTCCTGTGTGCAAGGCAGAAGTTTCTTTGCCTAAGGAGGACTTTGAACACAGGCTTCTGTTTTATAAGTAAAGAAAATCCTAAATATTTTTGATCCTATTAAAATAGAGGCTGATCTGATAAAAATTTCGAGCAGTCACTATGTGTGACTTAGGTTAGGGTGGAGGGAGACTGGCAGTGGTATGTAGACCTACTAGGATTCAGGCTCATCACCAGCGAAGAGAAAATGACAGCCAATAAGGGAGTTGCAACTGAGAAAGAAAAAGAGATGAATAATGCCATACTGTGAGTAATACAATAATATAAAGCGATGTCAAGCATTAATATAATGTAATATAAAAATAATGAAATGCCATAAGGGAACCTGCTGCTTGACAAGTTAATTAAAAATAAAAGTAAATTTAAAAAATAATTGCATGGTTCAAAAGGGTAGGACTTGATAATAGGTAAGATAAAAGGCAGAAAAATAAACCATATTCTACTCTCTGATTTCAAAACAGTAGATGTCTTAGTGAAGGTTTCTATTGCTGAAATGAAACACTGTAGCAAAAAAGAAAGTTGTGGAGGAAAAGGTTTATGTGGCTTATACTTCCATGTTGACATTCATCAGTGAAGGAAGTTAAGGCAGGAACTCAAACAGGTCAGGAAAATGGAGTCAGGAGTTAGCTGTAACAGAGGGCATGGAAAGGTACAGCTTGCTGGCTTGCTCAGCCTGCATTCCTATAAAACCCAGGGCCACCAGTCTAGGAATGGCACCACCCACAATGGGTGTACCCATCCCCACCAATCACTAATTAAGAAAATGACTTACAGGCTTACCTACAGCCCGGTCTTATCAGAAGCTTTCTTAATTGAGGTTCCCTTCTCTCAAATGACTTAAGTGTGTGTCAAGTTGACATAAAGCTATCCCACACAGGGGAAGTCTGAGGAAACATTGTGAATGACATAAATGAAGATAAAAGTCAAGGAGGCAATAAAAATAAGAACTCAGAACTGAACATGGCCAGCCAATACCCATAATCCCAGCATGGCAAGAGGACTGACATAAGTTCAAGGCCAGCCTAGGTTACATAGTGAATTCCAGGCCAGCCTGGGCTAGAGGAGAAAGTACAAACTGGGGAGATGACTCAGACTGTGTCTTAGTTTGCTTTCTATTACTGTGATAAAAATCCATGACCAAAACCAAAATAGAAATGATGGGGGTTGTCCTTCTGTATATATGTTTCTCTTATTGGTTGATGAATAAAACACTGTTTGGCCAATAGAGGCAAGAAGATAGGCAGGACTAGGAGACAAGGAGAATTGTGGGAAAGGTAGGCGGGGAGGGGGAGACTTTGAAGAGATGCTATGTAGAGACTAGGAGGATAGGATGTGCCATATATTCTCTGGTAAGATGAGACCATGAAGAAATACATAGATGAGTAGTTATGGTTTAATAAGTAAGACAGAGCTAGCCAATAAGAAGCTCTAGCCATCAGCCAACAGTTTTATAATCAATTAGTATTTGTGTGTTCATTTGGGACTGAAGTGGTGGGACCAACCAGGAAGAAACTCCAGTAATATGGGAACATTTCTTTGACTTGCTAGTTAATCTACATGAGAGAGGCCAAGGCAGGAACCTGGAGAAGCAGAGACCATGAAGGATGCTGCTTACTGGCTTGTTCGCCATGGCTTGCTTAGCCTGCTTTCTTATACAAACCAGGACCACCTGCCAAGGAGTGGCACTGCTCACAGTAGCCTGAACCCTGTCACATCAGTCATTAATGAAGAAAATGTCCCCACAGACTCTCCTCTGCTTCAACCAAAGTTCTCACTTCCCACATTATTCTTGCCTGTGCTGAGTTGACAAACGAACAAATCTAACCAGGACAGTTGATAAAGTGCTTGCTGCACAAACATGAGTGATCATTAGTACACAATTGCCAACATGACCACTCCATGATATCTTAAGGTTTTTACTGTATATGTGAGAGGAAAAACAGCCCGAGACATCTGGAAGAATTCAGAGCAGAAAAAAAAAAAAAAAAAAAAGGAAAGCAGGCTGACATGGCCAGGACTAGGGAAGTGAAGGAGAGGGAGAGAATAGTGGAGATAGCAAGAGCTAGCACAGTGAGAATAGTTAGAGAAGTGAGAGAGAGTAATTACAGGAACAGTAGAGGTATGGGTTATATGGAAGGTGAGTAGATGCAGGGAGGTAAGGGCCAGGTGACCAGCACCTGGGGCTTTGAAATGTATAAGTACTCGTGAACAGACACTGAGCAGGCCTGGAGGTTAACATAGGCTTCTAGATACAACCAAAGGTACATGTCAGTGGAAAGCCATATGTTCCTCCTGCCAGTGGTAAGCGGAAGTGTCTCCTGTTTTGACAGATGGAAACCATGTACAAGTTCCTGAAGAATGTTGGCTTTTATCTGGCCACCAGAAGCCCACTTATAGCTCAGCTTGAGCTCATCACTGAATATATGGACACCCTGTGACCTAATATTGAAAAACTCAGTTCCATTCTGCAGAACCCATGTCTTTAAAAAGCGGGCATGGCACGGTAGCAGGAATCTGTAATCTCATTACTATGAAAGAGGAGATAGGAGGGTCCTTGAGACTTCTAGTCAAACCAGTCTAGCTGAATCTCCAAGTCCCATATTGAGTGAGAGACCATCTCAAAAACCAAAGTGGAGATCAATCAAGATGATACCTGACATCAACCTCTGTCCTTTACATTTTGTACACGCACAAATACACACATATACACGGGCATAGAGGAGAATTTGTGATATGTCTTTTCCTCATCTCCACTGATGCAAATGAGCTGCAGCTAATTTTTATCATCTTCCTAAAAATAAAGACTGTCAAGAAGATAGGAAAGAACTGTTCAAAGACGTCAAGACACTGATATAGGGGACTTCCTCCAAATGCCAGATGAGTTCTTGTGTGCCAGTGCTGGTAAATAAATCTTAGCAGAACGACACAATTTGATTAAGACGACCGCAAGAGCACCAAGATGCTGCCCCGCTATTCAAAGGGGACATGCACAGCATCGGTACTTATTACATAACTATCTCCAAGTCTGAAATGCCTTGGCTCTCACCTCTCTCTCCACACAACCATGTAATCCCATCTCTAGTCAAGGAAGAAAAGAATGTTGCATTATTTCCAAAGAGAAGAAGGAGGACAAGTGTTTGAAGAGGTTTTGTAGACCTGTTGATGCATTTACTGAGTGGCTAGTAGATCTGGAAGCAAAAAATGAACACAGGAATTGGGGGCAATTTCTTTGTTTTATTGGGGGGGGCGGGTATTAGCAGCATTTTCTTGTACTGCAGCCTCTGTAAACTACAGGTATTGCTTTACCCAAGCTCAAAAAAAAAAAAAAAAAAAAAAAAAAGCTGTGTTTTTAAACTAAATTCTAAAAATACTTAAAATTTTAAGGTAGCTATTGTGTACTTCTCAGTACTCATGGCATGTCTAATTCAAATTCTCAAAATAATTACAAAGAAATCCTTAGCAACCGTTTTTAACCGTGTGATTTCTGTTCCTTGATTTCTGTTCTGGTTCAAACACAACAGAGTGCCTTGGATGCTCTCCTTGAGTATCTAGCACAGTTCCTCCTCACTTTCTCAGCTACCTGCGGCTTGTATGCTTGCGCTATTCTGAACTACATCTCCCAAGAGCACCGGCCGAGAGACTCCATGAAGTGCATTGTGGGACTTGTAGTCCTGAGCGAGGGGAATTTTTTTTTTTTTTTTTTTTTTTTTTTTTTTTTTCATCCCAGGCCTTGCCTAACGCGCTGATTCAGGCACTACCAATTAGCTGGGGCCATGTCGGTGAGGCCGTGGCCCAACCGGGAAAGCTGGTGTGAGAATCGTGCACGATGATTGGCTAAGAGATGACATAGGGGGCATGCCCATAAACGGGGCGGGGCGAGCATGGCCATTGGACAAGGAGGCCGGAGCGGCGGCTTTGGATTGGCTGCGCTCTGGGCCAGGGCTGCCTGGGAAGGGGCGAAGAAGGAACCTGAGCAGGAAGAGCGGCTGCGAGGCGGTGGCGAGGCGGCGGTGAGGCGGCAGCGGCTGAGTTGGTCGCGGTAACCGCGACGGCTCTCGACCTCGGAGAACAGGATGCAGGTCCGCGTCGGGCTGACGTTGCTGCTCTGCGCGGTGCTCCTGAGCTCGGCGACCGCGTCCTCCGGTCAGTATCGGGCCTCGGGCAGCAGGCCCCGAGCCACCGCCCCCCGACCGCGGTGGAGACAGGGCCGGGGGCTCCGCGGAATCTGGTCTCTCCTCGCCGCGACTGTCACTCGCTCTTGCCTTGGGCTTCGGTTGTCCTGGTCCAAAGGGGGTGCTTGTGAAGCTGGGCGTGAGGAAGGGCTGCTCACCCTGCCCACAAGTCTCCCACGCAGCAAACTTTAGGTGACTTCTGACGAATGAGGAATTAACTGGAGGGGAGGGATTCCTGACTTCTGGCTTAGTGGACCCACCGGCATTCCTCAACCCTCGCGTAGGTGATGTGTGCTCAGGCTCTGGGACACCCTGGGGTTTGCAGTTGAATTACCTGGAGCTGTCACTTTGTGCAGAGCAGGGTTCATCAGGACTAGGATGTTGACAGTGGCGTGGAGGGATTGCTCAACACCTGGTCTGTTAGTCTGGTTTTTAAAGAAAAAACCTCTGGTAGAATTGTTGTGACTGTCACACACACACACACACACACACACACACACACACACACACACACTTTAAATAAACCTTCCTGGGGAAAATGTGACCTCTGCCACGGTGTTCTGAGTTTTTAGATAGTGATTTTAATGATTTTTGAGAGAGACTTGGTTCTTTCAAAATGAATAGAAAATAGTTTAGCCATTTTCTGTAGCCACAAAAATCCGTGTGATTATTAATTGATTTTTTTCAACCGGCTGACTTACACTATTTGCAAAGAACTTTCTTTTTTAATGTTTTGATCTGCCTGTATCAGGAAAAAAATGTTTATTTATTTTTAAACATACCCTGTTTTAAGTGTTGATAAACATTGGTTACAGAAAGACTTTGAGATTTTGATCAGTTTCATTTAATAAGACAGCTTTTGGGTGGCTTTACATTCTTTTTTTTTTTTCTGGAACACTGAAAATATAAATGTCAATTTTATTTTTCCCCAAATTCTCTGTCCTAGTTGTAGATGAAAGCCATAAAATCATCCTGCTTCTAAAATAAGAGTGTTAGAACCATGTGTGTATTAGATACCATTTCAAAAGTGGCTAGCATATGGTAGCCACTTGACTGCCGGCATCATGCTTGAGGTCGATTCTGCTCCCTTTGAGGTGACAGTTTGTGCTGATCATCAAATCCTTAACGACTATACAATACTGGACTCCTGCAGAAATTTTAGCACTTACTGGTCAAAGGATGTATGAAGTGGAGCTGTTGCATGTCCTGGGTAAAGTACCTGATGGACCTACTGCAACTGAATTCCCTTTGGGATTCTGTTAATAATACAGTGTGAGGTCTAGCATATACCACATACCTACATATGAACCAGCTCTGTGGTTTTTCACACTAAAGTTTGAAGATTCCAGTAACTGAACAACATAGCACATATCCCCCTGAAACTCAATTTTCTGAGTTTAAAGAGTTTACAACCCTAAGATTTAACACTTGAGTGCTAAGCACTTTAGAATACCTCTCAACTGGTTATAGTCTCCAATGCCAAGAGCTCAAAGTACACAAAGAACACACAACATAGTCCTCGGAAAGTGTAGGAAAGTTCTCCATGGTGTGCATTCAGTTGCTTATTTACATAGGATTTTTTGTCTCACTTTTGAAATTGAGATTTTAAAGCTTTGTTCTTAATAAAAGTCAGATTCTTATGGTCATTTTATGTTTAATATTAATGTCATCCAGAGCAGGTTGGACTTAGCAGCCATACCACATAGACTATGTCTACCCAATAAAGCTGGCCTTCATTCCATCTGTGTTAGTAAACATATCTACTATTTAAACATGGCTTCGAGACATGTAAAAGCATGGTTCTCGTATTAGAGATGCTTTCTTTTTCTTGTAAATGAATAAATTGAAAGGAAGGTTTAAAACAGATATTTCTCCTTAATTTTTTCAAGATAGTGTTATCTTCGAGATATCTTTGAGAAAGGTAAAAGTGTTCATCTTTCTCACTTAGAAATACAGGCTTTATTGGAGCTGGGAGTGTACCTTATTGATAGTGTCATTAGGTGGTTCAGTCCAAGCCAGGGCGAGGAGGGACTGAGTGAGATTAGGAGAATGAGTGTTACAGTCTTTACATTAGCAAGACTGCCAGGGATTTGAGGTTAAGTTGTACTAATACAGAACTCCAGAGGGCAGCTTCACTGTTTTACCTGTACCTCACAACAGCATTGTGAGCCAACAGACACATAGTGGTATTCCCTTTTGACAGACTAAGAAATAGAGGTTGAGCAAGCTTTTCATGTTGAGCCATGTGTGTCCAAACAAGTATTGTGGAAGCCAGGTCTCGGCTTTCCAAACCTCAGATTTGGGATCCAGAAGAATGTCAAGCAAAGCAGAAGCAGGGCAGCTGTTCCCTGTCCACTATACTCGCTGTTCTTTTTGTTTGGAGGCGGACTACTCTGTTTACTACACATGACACGTATCAAGATGACTATGTAATGTAACCTATCCTCGACAGAATGCCCCTGGTCATGTAAGCTGGTATAACAGAAATGAGAATGGATCTTTTTTTCAAGAATAGGTTTACAGTTAGTTAAAGTAGTTTGACAGTTACATTTTAGACGTGATACTGATGAATGAGACATTTGGAACTCTTCATTGAAATCCTTTTGCATTTTTTCCCTTCTTGCTTTGCATCTGTAGCTGATGAAATGTAATGCCTGATTCTAGCATTACTGAGCACTTGCTATTTAGGCACAATGTCGGTGTCTTTGATTTTACTTGAAAACTACTTTCAGAATTAACTTGTGTCACTTGCCAGCAACCATTTCTAAGGTATTATGTGTAAATATCAACTGGTAAAAGAAAATAGCTTTAGTTTATCCTTAAAGCTACTATTTGAAGTAGGTTTTCCTGTTTAAGAGACTGAGGAAAAAACTGTTTTGTTGACCAAGTCATCTTAGTATGTGCTCCTAGTTTGTGGAAGAAAGAATGATGCAATTCACATGAAACCAGCCTGATGTCACAGATCCTTTCTCCTCCAATCTTGCTCCTCCAATCCCTCACTATTTTCTGTGTTTCAGATGTGTATCATATATATTTATTTGTAGGTATCTATAGTATTTACTTGCCAGCTGTCTCTGACTGACTTAGTGATTTGCATTTGCAGCAAGTCCAAAGGCCCAGTGCATAGGGATATATCTTAGACAAATTTGCACAGTTGGTACCTACTCTTCGTGTACTAAATAGTTGGTATTTGTGATTAGCAAACTATGTTTGTACATACAACATTGATGCATAATAGATATGGATTTCCTTCCCTGAGCAAGAGATTTACTGAGGACTGCATTTGAACCATTTAGATCTTCAAAAAGCTAGGAAGGAGGATGATTGTTAACTCATGGACCACAGTAATGGGCACTGTAAGACTAAGGCATGCCATACTTACCACCATTACCTCCAACCTGCAAAAGTAAAACATTGTGAAGGTCTTCTTAAAGCAAGTGGATCTAAATAGTAGCTATACTTTACTTTAAAAAAAAAAAAAAAATTGGAAACCTATCTGTCAAAACTCCACTGGAAGACTATTTTTTCTCAGATATGCAAAACAAAATAAGATGTATAAAGTTCAAACCCTTATGGTACAACCATCTGAAACAAAAATAATGCCACGTTTTTCAGTAAAGAGTGGTGTAAGTAAAGAGTGGTGTAATAGAATTTCACTGTGACTTTCTCATATAGTTTATGCAAGGTGAGGGTGATAGCAATGCCCCATTCAGGGTAAAATCAGATCGTTTTAAGAAAGATAAGAAGGAA
Source organism: Phodopus roborovskii (assembly GCF_943737965.1). Taxonomy (NCBI): domain Eukaryota; kingdom Metazoa; phylum Chordata; class Mammalia; order Rodentia; family Cricetidae; genus Phodopus; species Phodopus roborovskii. The sequence continues at coordinate 11,865,385 of NW_026126515.1, read as the reverse complement.
AGAGAAGATCATGTGGCTATTTGTCTTTACATTGGCAGTGACTACGAAGGTCAAACACTTGCACCTGGCGTTGAATTGTTGCCGGTTTCTATAGAGAGCAGTATAAACAGCCACCAAGACTAGTGGAAACAGCCAAAAATCTTGTAAAGGATAATTTTAAAAAACTGTTTTCTAAGAAAACTAAGCTACCCATGTGCATTCAAAATAATGGCTGGAATCATTGTTTTTTGTTTGTTTGGGTTTTGTTTTTTAACATAAGCTTTTGATTTCTTTTTTCTCTGAGGTTTGGTTTTATTTTATGTGTATGAGTGTTTTTGCTTGCACATATGCCTGTGCAGCATGTGCATTTCTGGTGCCCATGGAGGCCAGAAAAGGTTGTCACATTCACCAGGAACTGGAGTCACAATCTCCTGAGAACCACTATGTGGTGTTGGGAACCAAGCCTGAGTCCTTTACAAGAGCAGCCAGTGTGATCTTAACCACTGAGCTATATCCACACATGCACTCAAGCTCGCTCGCTCTCTCTCTCTCTCTCTCTCTCTCACACACACACACACACACACACACACACACACACACACCTACACCTTTTAAGAAGCTGTTGATTTTGGCCAGGCAGTGGTGACACACACCACACCTTTAATCCCAGCACTTGGGAGGCAGAGCCAGGCGGATCTCTGTGAGTTCAAGGTCTACAGAGCAAGTTCCAGGACAGCTAGAGCTACACAGAGAAGCCCTGTCTCAACACCCCGCCCCACCCCCAGAAAAGAAGCTATTGATTTCTTGGATCTGAGGAGATGGTTCAGGAGTTAACCGTGTTTGTTTTCTTCCTGATGACCTGAATTTGACACTTGTCACACAACCCATAGCTATCCATAAGCCCCAGGGCCTCCATAGACACCCACCCAGACACATGGACATAAAAAAAAAAAAAACCTGTGATTTAATAAATACTCTCATACAATTAACACATGATAGTTCGGTGTCACGTCTGACCTGTATCTAGACATCTCTTTAACAAAGTAGGCCACAAATATTAAATATATTTGTCTAAATATGTTTTAACCCCACTGAATAATAATGGCAATTATCATTTGTTGCCATCCTTGGTTGTATTGGTGAAACAACAAGATCCTACTCAGAATTAACCTATTAACTCCAGATCCTCAGCAGAGAAGCAATGGCTAAAAACCTGGAGTGTGAAATTAGAGCTTTGTTTTTATAAATTGAGATGGAATCTCAAGAAGAGGCTGGTTTGGGGGAGTGAGAAGGGAACCTTCTGGTTTCCCTATGTGGAAAACAAAGGGGAAATTTTCCCCTTAAACTTTTGTGAAATACTTGAATATAATCAGTTTTTAAATTGGTTAGCCAGGCGATAGTGGCACAGACCTTTAATACTGGCACTCGGGAAGCAGAGGCAGGTGGATCTCTGTGGGTTTGAAGCCAGCCTGGTCTACACAGCTAGTTCCAGGACAGCCAGGACTATACGCCAAAGCCCTGTCTCAAAAAGCCTAAATAAATGAATGAATAATCTAGGTTCATTTATCTAGTGACTGGTTATTATCTGTTGTGTATTTGTTCTTCCTCCAAGTTTTTCGCATATAATTCCTGAAATCCTTGGGTTCCTGTGTGGGGGGCACATGGTTTCTTTTATGTGCTTTTTAACATTTATAGTTCCTGACAAAAAGGATAATCTGTCTTAAAATTTCTTTGCAGATGACGAAAGTAACCAGGATGAATCCATAGATTCCAAGGTAGGTGCTAAGATTTACACTGAACAAATTAAAGGCAGGAGTTATACACTGTAGAAAGGACATACTGATTCTGAAGAACAAAATTAAAGCAGATAAGAAGGTAGCAGTATTCATTCTAACTCTTTTGGTTTAAAAAAAAAATCACTAACCTATGAAAGAATAACAAGAATTTCCCTAAGGAATGCGGGCTGTTAGAATCACTTTCAACTTCAATTTGAATATGCTGTGTGGATAGTGGACATTCACACATAAGAGCTCTAAGACAGCAGTTTTGGTGGCCAGAGAAAGATCGATTTTATGTCTTTTTTCCCCCCTAAAGTCTCAGCTGGCCTCACACTCACAGTGTAACTGAAGATGACTTGACCTACAATTTCTTATTCTCCTGTCTTTGCTCTCCCAAGCCCTGGCATTTCGGGTGCACACCACCTTGCCCACTTTTGTTTGTGAATGTGTCTATGAGATAAGGTCTCACTATATAGTCTCAGCTGGCCTGTAGCTCACAGTGTAGACCAGATTGGCTTTGAACTTACAGAGATCCACGCCTCTGCCTCCCCAGTGCCGAGATTAAGAGTGTGCATCACTATATCGCCATGCCATTTGATGTAATTTTAAAACTCAAGTCAGGAGATGCATGTCCTTATGTGTCGGTATAGCTGGTTCTCATGTGTCCAGGAGGCCTGCTAGTTATGAACCCTGATCTCTAGATTAGAAGGAATAGAGATAAAAACAGGAAGTCATAATACAGAGTTACCAAGGGCAGGTATAAAGTAGGATGAGTAAGTGTAAAGAAGGACATAATCCAGACTTTCAGGGTTAAAGAAGCTTATGGGAAAGTAACGTCTGGGTTGAAATTCACAGCCAGTCATGTGGTGCAGCCCCGCCTCTGATGAGCACATCAGAGCCTATCCATAGTCAGATGTGAGTTTGGCACATCACGGAGCTGAAGGAGACATGGTAGACATTTATCAAAGCAGTGGTCAGATTGGCTTGGAGAGAGTCTTGGTACAGATGATGAGTAACAAATGCATTTTATATTCTCAGAGTTCTTTGCCAGCAGATGAGTCAGTGAAGGACCACTCCACCACAGGCAGAGTGGTTGCTGGCCAGATATTTGTTGATTCTGAGGAACCAGAAGCGGAGTCTCCTCTTCAGGATGAGGAAGAGAGCTCCAAGACTGAGGAGGAAGTCACTGTCAGCGAAGAAATCAGCTTTGTAGAATCTCCAAGTCTAAGCAGCAAAAGCTATGAAGATGCAAAGAGAGCCCGAAAACCAGGTAACCTTGACACTCTGCTTGATTTCTCCTGATGTTAGGAAGAGACCATTGAAACTATAAAACAAGGGAATCTAGACAAATGCTAAGGAAAATTGGTCTTGCTGACTATTAACCACATCGAACATACAAAATGTAGGTTACAGACTTTCAAGGTTTTAGCAAATCAGATATTCACCATGCAGATTTGCTGTTACATGGCCTGAACTCATAGATAAAATTGCATGTATTTTCTAGTAATATCTTGGTGGTTTTTTTGTATACTAGCATGTAAATTTATTTCTAAAATTACATGTCAAGGTGGGACAAAAAGAAAGAAACACAGAATTTTCAGTGTGGTTTCAGAACTGTGTTGGGATTTTTACTGCCCTTTTCATCATCCTGCAACTTTTCACTCATCCTAGGTGATTTGATTTAGGTCTTCACCTTCTTCCATTGAAACTGAACCCTAATCTTCCTTCTCCTAACCTGTGCCTGCTTCGTAGCTTTATAATGAAAGCTGATCTTAAAAACAGTATGTGTTAAAGGTTGGTCACATCCCCACTCTGCTGTGCCTACCGTTTGGCCATTTACTTTGTTACTTCCTGGATGATCACAGCAGCACTTCATTGCCAGCCACTGTCAGGAATCAATCCAATTGGTACTCTGTTGTACTCATTAATAGAAAAATCATTTCCTAAAAATTAAAAGTGCCTTAATCCTTCAACTAAAATAATGGTTGACAACATCCTAGAATAGTCTGGCAAGCTTTGTGTTTAAGCATTGGTAAGAATACAGAGAAAAGAAACAAATGCAGGTAATTTTCTTATACTCACCGGTTGGTCAGTATTTCCCCACACAGCAAGCAAGCAATTCTACAGTGGGTGTTTACATTTGATGTTGCTTGTTGTCCTCTTATTTACCTCAGTCCTATCACTCTACCTGGAGATAGCATCAGATTCCCCAGGTCGAGGGTTTGGCCCCACAGGATTGCCACCTGCTCAAGCACATGCCAGTTGCATGTGCTTCTAATAGTCTCTGTAAGCCAGAGTTCCCATCACATCATCCTTAGGTTCAGTTAATTTGCTAGAGCAACTCACAGAACTCAGGAATAGACTTGTCTGTACCCATTTGTTATGAAGTATATTAAAGACAGTGGTGAACAGCCAGACAGGAAATGTGTAGATTGAGCAGAGCTTCCATGACCCTCTGGGTACACCACCCTCCAGCAACCTCCATTCTCTCAGGTGTTGAGACCCTCTTGGAACTCAGTCCTCTGGGATTTGTATGGAAGCTGGGTCGCCTTCCACTCCTCTGATGATGCAGTGGATGAGGCTTCAACCCTCTGACCGTGTGGTTAGTTCCAGTCTGGTAACTTGGGAGTCCTGGCTCCCACTCGCATTGGCATATAGAAGGGAATTCTCTGTCCCCAAGAGAATTTAAGATTCTAGGAACTGCATGTGCAGAAACTTGAAGGAAGAACAACGGGCTTTTTTTAAATTCTCCCACCTCGTCACAAACCCCTGATCTTTGGTTATTCCCAATTCACTCTCTACAGCCATTCTTGTTGCTCAGGGTATCTTACTCCTGTCCATGGGGAATACCTTTAGGTTATGCCTTTGTCCTTTTGACTGGATGCTGGTGATCTTTAATGACTTTTTTCAGGCCGAATAGTATGTCTCAAATTCAGTGTATTTCCTAACCTAAAGGTTAACCTCAGCCACTTCTCCAGAAAACCTGGATTCATTTCCATGAGTTAGACCCTGCCTGGACACCAAGAATTCACACTACTATTGGGGCTTTTCATGGGCCTTTTCAATAGCTAAGTTTAGGTAATTTAGCGTTTATCCTTATACCTCCAGTACAAATAAGTATCACAGGTGAGGTAATGAAAAGAGTTTGACAAACTGAACAAAGAATCAAGAGTCCTTACCCGTTGCCAGACATGGTGCGTATTTTCAAGAATCTGCTGCCATAAGACACAGAAAAGGAAGAGAAGTCCATGGCTAGCAGGACTCCTGCAGGCTCCTTTTTTGCCTCCATCCAGAATGGACTCTAGCCAGATCATACTGTACAAGGCTGCACATGGGACACTGTGAAGGGTCCCTTCTACAGAAGAGAGCCATGTTGACTAGATGTCTCTGGTTCATTCTCTGATGATCATAAAATTTGAGATACCCTCTAGGGTAGCGGTTCTCAACCTGTGGGTCACATTCCCTTGTAGGGTGGGGGGAGTGGTCAAATGACCCTTCACAGGGGTCACATATCAGATACCTGAATGGCAGATGTCTGCATTATGATTCATAACAGTAGCAAAATTACAATTATGAAGTAGCAGTGAAAGTAATTGTATGATTGGGTGTCACCACAACATGAGGAACTGTACCTTAGGAAGGCGGAGAGTACCTGCACACATCTGAGGCTTGTGCGAATACACAGTTTAGACAGACCAAGTCCATCCTGGTAAGATGTTCCAGAAGTCAGTACTGTTATATTTTCTGTACCTTTAACATACTTGATGGCTGATCTGTCACTAACATGTTTATAAGGGATCTGGTCAAGTCTGTCTCTTAGGCCAGTTAAAAAACGACAGATGATAGGGGTTTCTGAATCTTTTTGTCTCCAGGGTATGTTCACTATGGATTTGGAATAGTATTTTAATTATCTCTTCTGTGATTTCTGTGGGTGGTTATACCAACAACTTTATAAACATTACATTCACCTGTTTGACTCGTTTTAGTTTTCAGTAATGATTTGTGTGTACTGTGCACACATGTGTATGTGGTTGTATAAAGTTAATTTTTACTTTATTCATGATGCATGAAATTTTATGCAATTAAGCATATTTAATATGTAATGTACATTGCATGAGTTTGCATGGCTTGGTGTGTTCCACTCAGCTACATTGGAATTTGGTTTTGTGACAGTTCCTTCTAGATTGCTCCTTTTGGCAGCTTCTGGTTTATGTTGCTGCTGTAGTAATCTTCCTAAAATTTAGCTTCCTTATGTACGCTACTGCCTCTCATCCATCTTCTGCAGTGAAGTGCACACTTCTTACCATGATATGCAGAATCTGAACAGTGCACAGTACAGCAAATCTTCTATACTCTCACCTAAACACCACACACGCACATACACACACACACTTTTTCAAAGTTCCCCAAGCATGCAGTACAGCCCTGGACCTTTCCACCTTAAAATGCCCTTTCTACCCCTTGATCAAGCCCAGCTACCAAATTTTGCTCTCCTTCAACTAGTCTTTTGCAGCAGTTTCTACACCTCCCTTCCTGCTCAGACTTCAGCTCGTTCCTTTAAAGTCAGCCCTTGACAGCAGGCAGGCAGGCAGGCAGGCAGAACCAACTTTCTGCTCACTCTCATGGGTTCCTGTCCTCTTAGAATCCAAACTTCTCACCTTTCCTGATAAGGCCTTATCTCCCTCCAACTTCCTCTCCCTCTAATCCCCTTCTCTCACATGACCCCAGCCACACTTGCCTTCATACCTCTCTTTGAATGTTTCCTACTGTGTTAGCAAGGCTACAGCCCCAGCGTTACTAATTCACTGGGAGGAATCTAAGGAATTAGCACGGAGTTGTATTCATAGCTATACTCTGATAAACTAACTTCATACAACCACATGCACGACAGCACACAGGAGTCCAGCAAGGTAGCACAGGAGCACAGCACTTGCTGTCAAGCCTGACAACCTGGATTCAATCCATATGGTGGAAAGAGAAACATTGACTGGTCTCTTTCACACACACACATGCACGCACATGCACGCACACACTGTGGCATGCACATGCCTCTCCCCCCACAATTAATTTTAAAGTGCAAATCAAAATCAGCAAAGGAAGAAGTGCATGAAGTCGGGGAGCTTCCGAGGGTCCTTTCCCAGGGGTGTCACAACAGGTGCCTTAACTCTCTAGCAATAAGTTATACTAACACATAGCAAACATTAGAGTCCCAGTACCTTAAGCTGGAGCTAACAGAATACCTGAAGTTTTTACTTGGGAGCTGGCAAGGTGACAACTGTGTACCTAGCACATACCAAAGTTTCAGGCAGGCAGAGAATGTAAGTGTTCAGTATGAGTCATATTGTTTGTATAATTTGAGTGAGCCACTCTGAAGAGGCAGGGTGGTGGGATCTCATCAGAAATCAATAATTTCACACATGCCAGCTAAGGGCAATCCTTGTCAACAGACCTTTTCAAGGATAGAATTTAGGCTGATAGGTTAATTCTTCCCAGCTCAGTCTTTCCCGCTGTGGTCCTTGGCCCAAGGCATCTATAGATGGGAGGTGTTATCAATAAGACCCAGTAATGATGAGGCCAGACTGCTGCTTTGTGGTCTAGGAGTCCTATTCTAGTGAATTACAGCAAATCCTATTTGATATAATACATCTGTTAGAAAGCCAGGTGGCTTCCTCCATAACTTTCTATCTTAACATTTTTGCTTTTTAACCTGGCCCAAAGCATCAATTCAGACACAGTTTTATATGTCTAGTAGGTTGAAGTAGATCCAACAACCTTCCAGGGTTCAGGTAGTGTTATGAGATGTCCCATCCCATATGGTATATATGACAGCCCTGGAACCAAGGAGCTGACAGTGGACTGTTCAAGCAGGATGCACATTAAGTGATACAATGTGACCTTCTACCATGATGGCTTTTCATAGTCTTCCTACTCTGGTCCTTGGTTTCAGAGAACTTGCTAGGAGGTTTTACGTGGTTGTGATGTCTATAACCCAGGCCCTACCCATGAGTCTGAGAAGGATCTGGAGGCTTTCTGTATGGGAAGTGGGAGCTTGGGTCACACACGGCCTTCTCATAGCTAACCTGTCTTCAGGACACAGTAGCAGCTTCTAGAAGCAGTTTCTAGAAATCGTGAATGCCCTCTGCTCCCTTTTGCCTCCTCCATGCAGGGGTTTCAGTTTATTTTGCTCAGTTGTTAGAAAATCAGTAATTCCATTCAGAAATGGAATACTTCTTTTTTTTTTTTTTTTTTTTTTCAGCCATTCCCTAGTTTCATCTACAGCCTTTGTTTAGAGGAGTATATGGAGGAGGTACAGGACAGTGCCACAGAAAAATATTTTTGTGTAACTTCACCAGGAGGACATAGTGCTCAGAAACTGAACACAACAAAACCCTGAATTTTCAAACACTAAAAATAAATTCATGTTTCTCTTACTTTCACCTTCATTACTTGTCATTTATCAGTCCATTCAGAGGTGAGTTGTAATTACTCAGATTTTCCTGGGTTCTGTGGGACAGGAAGTGGTCATCAGTCCATTGCAGCACACTGCAGCTGATGGGGAGAGAACCACAAGGTCAGCAGCAATGAGACTTGCTCTGCAGGAATCCCGTCGGCCTGCCTAGAGTGAGCAGAGGATCATGGTCTCTGTAGTGTACCTGCCCCAAACTTGTAGCTTTCAGCGATAATCACAATCACAGTGCTGTCTGTTTCAGAAGTGGCCAGCCAGTCAGCAGCTGGATTTCAGGGGTCCCAGCACCAACTGAGCCCTTCCCTGTGAGCATGGGAATGTGGCCATTCAGGCCAGCCAGCCCTGCAAAAATAGGGCTTTTTCATAGCTGTGGGGCCCCTGAGCAGTGTCCTAAATGTGGGAGTCTTCCGGAGCCTTAGTGCTCTTCATTGAGCTCATTCCTCCTTCAAATGGGCACAGCTCCCACTGGGGCTGAAAGCCTGTCCTAGGCAGTATTGGCTTCTGGCTCAGAATCAAGTCCAGGCAATTAAAGCCTCTAAACTCAGAGCTAAAAAAAAAAAAAAAAAACCAGGTCTTAGCAGCATAGGCAGCAAGGTGCTTCTGGCCAGGGAGTTGAATAAGCCAGGCTTTCCTAAGCTTTTTTTTTTTTTTTTTTTTTTTTTTTGTCTAGTCAGTCTTTAGAATCTTAACTGACCTACGCAAGATACAGTCAAGCTGGAAAATCATCCACCTCCTAAGAAATCAGCCTTTGGCTGACTCTGGTAACGCATGCTTTTAATCCCATCACTCTGCAGGCAGAGGCAGGTCTGTCCGGTCTCTGAAGTGAGCTCCAGGCCAGCCATGCCTATGCAGTGAGACCTTGTCACCAAGGAGGGAAGGAGGGATCAAACTTCAGTTTCGCAAGAGTGAATTAACAAACAAAACCTGAATTTTAAAGTCCTAAACAATATCTCCATCTGTAGACCACCTCTTTTTCTTCTTGTCTCCCCCTTAAAGAGACAAATCCACATCCTCTATACAGAACATCAGCTACTGAGACTTGTTACCAGTCTCCAGTTTTAAAAGTCCAGCCCATGCTGCTGGGGAAAACCAAGGAAGTTGCCGTCTCAGTAACATACTCTTTCTTCAGTTTCTCTTGACCACGGTGATACCTCTAGCATTTATGAAGTCTTAAGTGCTTTCTAATTTGTAGAAAATTTTACCATATATCCAAGATGTCTAACCACAAAAATAAAGCTCCACTAAAAATCCTTTTTCCATTTCCCCCCTCACCACTGTTTATTCATACCTCCCCTAATTTGGCATTGGCTGTGTTGCCTCAAAGAAGCCAGAGAGCACCCAGCTGGTATGAGTACAGAAAGGAAGACTGCCAAGCAATGAGGGCTCCTAGACTGGAAACTGCCTAGAGCTCTTTTGTCCACTGGCTTCTCTGCCATTTTTCTTCAGCCCTGGGACCTGATTTGATCCTATCCCCCACCCCCATAGGCACAAGCATACACTCCTTTAGAGGAGAGAACAGTGTCAACTTTAACATCTGTGGTCCAGCCTGGAAAATTAAGGCCCATTGGAGGACAGACCAAAAGCAAAACTGAGCTACTCTTATTTTTTCCCTTTCTGTAGCCAGTAAAACCAACAACAGCAGCCAGGGGATCCAAGCCAACTCTCCTAGAGTTAAACCCTTATTTTCAGTTCCCACAGGCCACTTTTCCTCTCATGTACACAAAACCCCAGTTGCTGCCTCATATGGTCCCAAAGCCCACCTTCCTGTGCACCAGGCTTATCATGCCCTGCCCTTTCCCTCCTCTTACCTAGCCGTGCATTCAGCACATTTCAATGAGTCCTGGTCATTGTAGTGAATCCTATGTGAGAGGTCAAGAATGGAGGTATCCAAGACTTTGGTGATGTCCTAGAAGGAATCAAAGCTTAGCCAACACTTATACAACAAAAAGGATTCGGAGCAAAATCAATGAAGGGAAAGGGTGCATGTGTACAGGTAGAGAAAACTAGACACAGATGACTGAGGTCCTGTCTCAGGAGGGTCAGCATCTCCAAAGCCCCTGCCTGTACCCAGCTCGGCAGTTTAGAGCAGACTGTGCTCTCACAGACAATCTAACCAGCATCGGTCAGGCAACCCCCAACTGCTTGTAATTCCAGCTTTCTCCTGGGCTCTTTAGGCACTGCACTCATGTATCTCTCTCTCTCTCTCTCTCTCACACACACACACACACACACACACACACACACACACCCTATAAGTGAAATGGAGAGACAGATGGACAGACGGTGTATAAACACAAATTTTAATTTATTTACAGTTTTGGCCAAAACTGGGAAGAGAGAAATTCTCAATCTGTCAACACCTAAACAGTGTTGCAAGTTATAGAAAAGCTGAAACAAGGGCCAGCCAACATGCACATGTAGATTTGCCAGTGTGTCACGGTTATTTGAACTGGAAGGGAAGTCTTTTGTCCTGGGTAGCTGGGCCAGGGTTTGGTGACCAGTCACTTATACTCTTCATGGTATTTGCTCTGGGGAGCTGGAGCTGGAAAACTCTTGACCTGAATTCTCAGGCTCCATTTGCATATAGGACTCACTTGACACCTCCAGCTCCCATACACAGAACACAATGGACTAGCACTTGAGACGCTGGCAGCAGGGAAGCTCATGAGAGACTGCTGTTTGGACTGGGAACTAGCCATTTATTCACCTTGGCCTAGTGTGTGCCAAAACCATAGACTCCCAAGGGGAAAACAGGTGTTGAGCATAAACCCCATTTATACAAACATGTGAGTCACATGGAAGGGGGGGCAGGGGAGCCATTGTTTTTCATCTTTGCAAATATAAAGGAAAAGGTCAACATTTCTACAAAGCCTTATTAACTGAAGAAGAATTTAAAGTGGTAGGCAAAGATGATTGCGGGTTTTTTTCCTTCACATTTGCATACTGTCCAGCTGTTTTGATTATGTCACATAAAAAACACATTTTCCCTTATGGCAAAGTAAAAAATACAAAAATAATAATTCAGTAGAACGACCAGCATCTTGATCTATTCAGCAGACACAAACAAGTTCAGAGAAGCGAATTGCTGAGTGATACAGAGGTATTTCTACTTTGTCGCTCTGGGAAAGAAAGAGAAGGACCCTTCACCTAGTGGAAGACTAGGGACTCATTGACAGTGGCTTCCAGAACACCCCAGCTTTGATGGAAAGAATTATGTTGCTGTTAACCCAAAACATTACTCTCCCTCCAAAGGGACTGAGAAGGTTTATTCTGAGCCAGATGTGAGTGACCAGGGCCTGCCTGGACGAATAGGCTGTTCCAGTGCTTTATAGTCACAAAAGAAAACCACAAATCAATGCATTTTTCTTTTTAACCAAATGATGGTAAATATGGGGATATACAGGTTAGGAGAATTAAAACAAAATGAAGAAAACTGTTACAGGTTCAGATGTTATCTGATGGCAATTGTAGCTTTTGGGTTGGTGGAAAGCTAATGGTTTGCTAAGTTTATGCATGCGAAAGATTTTATCCCACAGTCAAAACATGTTAATGTCAGACATGAGTGAATGCTAAAGGGCTATGTAGAAGACTAAGGGTAACTTTGACATTAGATCTGAAATATTCCGGCTCTCTATGATCATAGAACTCCTTTATTTTAGAATCAACTTATTGACTTTTATTACTCATATACTTGATAGAAAAAGGAATGTGGTAAACAGGTTAGAACAGTGACTCTCAACCTTCCTAATGCTGTGACTCTTTAATACATTTCCTCATGTTGTGGTGACCCCCAGCCATAAAGTTAGTTCTGTTGCTACTTCATAACTATAATTTTTCTACTGTCTTGAATCATTATATCCTGCATACCTGATATGCAGGATTTCTGATACACAACCACAAGTGGGTCAAATGACCCCTTCAGTGGGTTGTGACCTACAAGTTGAGAACCAGCGATTTAGAACATATGAAAAATCTTGGAAGGTACATGCCCTTTACATGCAGACATGCATGGTGGCTGTACTTGTTAGATTCCCCTTTTGTCACACAGCCCTGGACATACTTGAAGCCGCTGCCTGACCAGCAAGAACAGCAGCTCTTGCAGGAGGCAGACTTACATCTCTCACCTGGTACAACCATTTGAAACATTTCTTTCTCCCAGCATACTGGATGTGTTCTTAAAATTCATGTATTAAGAGGTGTCTTTTGTTTAAACTAAAAACAAAGGACAACCTAGCCTTTCAGAGGAAGGATATCAGCTGGAAATTGAAGATGGAGGTTTCTGTCCTGCCCAGTCCCACAGCCACTTTGCCCCAAATAAACACACAAAGGCTTATATTAAGTATAGAATGTTTGGCCAATGACTCAGGCTTCTTATTGACTAGCTCTGTCTTAATTATTAACCCATTTCTATTCATCTGTGTATTGCCACAAGGCTGTGGCTTACCTGTAATCCAGCATGTTACTCCTCCAGTAGCATGGTGTCTCTCGTGTGGCTCCCTCTCTCTCCTTACTCCTTCCTCTGGTCGCCCCGCCTACACTGCCTGCCTGGCTACTGGCCAATCAATGTTTTATTTTATTCATCAACCAATAAGAGAAACATACATACATATATATATATATATATGGACATCCCCCATCAGCTGTCAGTTCTTGAACTATCTGACATGAAAGGGGCCGTATTAAATAGTCTAGTAGGAGCTACAGTGTGGGGGAAAAAATAATAATTAAATCCCCAGTACATACGGTCAGTACTCTAATAAAAGTCTGTATTCCAATACTCTAATAAAGTGCTTCACAAAGTAGTATATGAATGACTAATTTTGCCTGGGAAAGCGTTTTCCCAGTATAGCTTTAGATAATTGAAATTGCTATACTCCATTCAGGAAAAATAAAAATGGAAAATGATCCTAGCAGTAGAGACAATTCCCTCATGTCTGCCTTGGTTTTTGTTCACTCCTTAGGCAGGCGTTTGGGAAGCTCTTTGGCTGGGTTTTTTGTTTTGCTTTGCTTTTTGAGACTCTGTAGCACAGGCCAGTCTCAAACTCAATACAGCCTTTAGGCAGTTTTCTAGTAGACTTTGAACACCCTGCTGTTTTATCTTAAGAACTCAAAGTCTAAGCTAGGTGCATGTGAGTAGTCAGCCAGGCTCACAAAGTGGACTTGACCTCAAGTCTTCTCCGGTCAAATCAGGTCTGGCTCTCCTCCTCCCATTATAAAGCCACAGCATGTCTCTTTGCATTCAGATTTTGATAGCTGAAGTTTGACATTGTTGAGTTCATATATCGCAAAGGTGTTCATACTTAGACTTTTGTTTTTATGTTTTGTTTTGTTTGTCCAGTTTTGACTGCCATTGAAGGTACGGCACACGGGGAGCCCTGCCACTTCCCTTTCCTTTTCCTGGATAAGGAATATGATGAGTGCACATCAGATGGGAGGCAAGATGGCAGACTGTGGTGTGCCACCACCTATGACTACAAGACAGATGAGAAGTGGGGCTTCTGCGAAAGTGCGTATTGCTCAGGTTGGGGCTCTGTGTCTAGGGCAGCATTTGGAAGGCACTTTGTAGCTGTCCTTTTCCACATGGACCAGTGTTGGTGACATGGTCACAGCCTTAAAGAACAGTTTGAGCGCTGTGAGCATGTAATATCCTTATTTCAACCTATCTCTCAGCCTTTCACACTTCAGTCTCATTGATTCACAGGTAGTTCTATAAATACTTGAGGCAGGCTATTCAACTAATTAATACAAAACAACTCATCAGTAATGGAAGCTGACTGTGATGGTAAATGCATACAGTGATTAGGAAAAAAAACAAAAAATACTGTCTTTAAAGGCTTTGAGTGAAATATGTATTTGTATATAATATAGTTACCACCCTGTGGGTAAATGCTACCCTCTACTGGAAAACTGTGTTTTGGAGACAGTGTGATTCCAGATACCATTTCTAACATCGTGGCTGTAGACTCCTGCCATCCCTAAAAGACAGCATCAGACATGGGCCATCTTCAGATGCAGGCCAGCATGACTAATATGACAGGTCTTTCTTTATTACAAAAATAATTCACTTCTTATTGTCTTAGAATGAGTTCTGTATTCTCTTTTAAATATTGCATTAAAGTAGCTAAAACTAAAGTAACACACAACTTTTCTATGATTTTTTTTTTCTGTGTCATATTGAGTATGAAAAAGTAATGAGCCGGACTGAAGATGTAACTGATAGAGTGCTGACCTGCCATACTGCCCTGGGATTGGTCCCTAGCACCACATACACTGGGTGTGGTGACACGAGCCTGAATCCTAGCACTCCGAACAGCAGGATCAAAAGCTCAAGGACATCCTTGGTAACATAGGGAGTTTGAAGCCAGCCTAGGCTATAAAAGAGAGAAAAGAAGAGAGAAAATAAACTTGAACATGTACACTAAATCAGATCTATGTTTAATAAAAGCCAACTTCTAAGATTTTATTTATATAATTAAATAATTTTGTAATTATACATGTGACCTTTGGATATTATGGTAGTTTCCTGGCTATTCTTCTATGGTAGCTTTTTGTTATTATTTAGATGAATTTAGCATTTAATGTGAAGTTTTAGTTTAATTGTATTTTCAAAAGTTATCATCGCTAACACAAAAATATGCTCAAAAGCAGTCTGGTCTTGCTGTCTCTAAAAGATAGTGACTTTGTGTTTTTTGTTTTTGTCAGTGTAGGGCACACTTCAGCTGTTTTTTAGAGTCCAGTTTGGGAATGGTGAAAGACCCTTTCTGTGTGTAAGCTTGGTACCAGATAAATGAAATTCAGTTACTACATGTGTCATTTTATTGTCAGCTGAAGAAGATGCTGCAAAAAGACGACAGATGCAGGAAGCAGAAATGATTTATCAAGCTGGGATGAAGATACTGAATGGAAGCAATAGGAAGAGCCAAAAGAGAGAGTAGGTGACACTGTCCAGCCCATGCACCCCCAGCACAGGCCCCCTCTAAGGCTAGTCACTGAGTGCTTTTTCTTAAGATTCTGTGGCCAGAGGTACATACGATTTCTTAATTACTGTTGCAGAGAACTTTAATATGTTTTGAGCAGACTTTAACTTACTAGAATAAAAAGATTGTACATACTGACCATAAGTCTGATCAATGAGAAGAATGGCAATAGTAGATTAAAGTTGTAGTTTGTTCTAAGAACTAAGAATGAATAGCCTATTCCGGATTCAAAAATGACTTTCACCAAATGTGTTTTTATTTATTTTTTGTTTGTTTGTTTTGCTTTGCTTTGAAAGTTTCACCTAGAACATAAAACTCTAAAAGAATTCTAACATTTTATGTCTATTTGATTCCTGCTAGGTTTGTTAGTCTATGCATAGTTAGAAAATTTTGAATTCTTTGAATATTTATCTGACATCATTATAATTTTCAGTTGCAAATCTTATGTAGCTGCTCATTAGATTTTTTTTTTTTTTATCATTGTTAGTGTAATCAGGTAATTCAAGACACAAGACATAAGGGAAACTGGCCCCGTAGCTAAATCAAACTATCCATGATGTTTTCTACACACGTAAATAACATGATATAGTAGGAGTAATGTATAGGAAATTGTTATTATAAAATAGGAAAATTGTGATACATTTTAGTAATGCAAGATCTTTTAATTGCTGTTCTGAAAACACAGCTGACTTTCTGTTTGATTGCTTCTGTTTAAAGAGCATATCGGTATCTTCAAAAGGCAGCAGGCATGAATCATACCAAAGCCCTGGAGAAAGTGTCCTATGCTCTTTTGTTTGGTGATTACCTCACACAGAACATCCAGGCAGCTAAAGAGATGTTTGAGAAACTGACGGAGGAAGGTTCTCCCAAAGGACAGACTGTAAGTGCAGCTTCCATGGAGAACCTGTGCGTCTAGCACTTGGTTTTTGTTGGTGGTTGGTTTGTTTGAAGGGTGTTGTTTATGTGTATGGGTGTTTTGCCTGTGCACCACTTGTGTGCCTGGTGCTCAAGGATATCCAGTCCCCTGAATATAGAGATACAGATGGTGTGAGCCACCATGTGCATTTGAGAATGCACAATCCCAGGTCCTCTGGATTAGTAGCCAGTGCCTTTAAGCACTGAACCATCTCTCCAGCCCCCACTTCTCTTGAATTTATTTTAACATTTTAGTAAAATATGAATGTGTGTGTATCTATGCATGTGAGTGTAGGAGCCAAGTAACATGCATGTTGAGAATTGAACTCAGGTCCTCTGGAAGAGCAACACATGCTCCTAATTGCTAAGCCATCTCTCTCCAATATTCAACACTTAATTCTAATAGCAATTTGTTCTCTGTGGCCTGACTTCTGTCAACAATAAAAGAGTAGATGGCATCATATCTCTAAATACTAATTTTTTGACAGACCATTTTACTTACTGTCTGAGATACTTATTTTCCTTCACCTAAAAACATTTATGGTTAACAATGATAATTTCATAGCTACATCTTACCACAATTTCTTTTGTAGTTTTGCAGTATTAAATCCATATAGAGTGAAATATGAAGAGCATTTCTTAGAGCAGCAATTGTGATTTTATCTGAAATTCTTCCTCATAGTATTTCCCCAAAGTTAACCTTGATTCTTTTTAATCTGTATGTCTGTCTGTTAGTTTATGAGCATGTTTGTGTGTGTGTGTGTGTGTGTGTGTGTGTGAGAGAGAGAGAGAGAGAGAGAGAGAGAGAGAGAGAGAGAGAGAGAGAGAGAGAATGAGAATGTATGTGTATGTTATGGCTGTTCTAGAAGGCCAGGAGATAGTGTTGTCAGCCACCTCACATGGTGCTAGGATCTGAGTTCTGTCCTTGTGATATAAGAGCAAGCATACCTAACAGCCAAACCATCCATCTCTCCAGCCCAATATTGATATCTTTTTTTAAAAAGTCAAATAACATGTTTTAGGACTGGGGATATAGCCAAGAAGAACATTTGCCTAGCATGTACAAGGCCCTAGGTCCAATCTCCTAGTATTATATTACACACAAGTGCTCTCTCCCTCTCCTTCCTTCTCTCTCTCCTTCCAGCCTGTATATACCCATAATATATTGTTATAGCACAGAGCTCAAATTTTCTTTATCCTTATTTTGTCAAAAATAATGTGTCCATCACAGCATTACATTTACTTGTTTTTTATAACAGCCCTTTGATTACTTGATTGGGTGATTGGTTTGTTTCTGTGTTAGAAGTAGATGCAGTTCATCTATAAAATGTCCTACCTGCATTTATCCTTATCATGTTGATTTTTCTATTATCTGTATTTCCTATGAACCAAGTACGGAGCTAAAGGCTAATAAATTTAAGTGGCTGCTTTTAGCTAAGCTATGTTACAGGTGAATTTCAGTACCACATTGCACTATGCATTAATAATACAGCTTTGTTATGTTATCGATTGATAATATAAAGACTACAAAGATTGGTACCTAGGTTTAAGAGGCCATGTGATGGGGGACTGGAGAGATGGCTCAGTTGTTAAGAGCACTGCCTGCTTGTCCAGAGAACCAGGATTCAATTCCAAGCACACACCAGGTGGCTCACAACTGTAACTCCTGATCTAGAAGAGCCAGCAACATCTCTTGTCCTGTAAGAGTATTGCACTCATATGATACATAGACATACATTCAGACAGAGAACCCATACACATACATACTTACATATATACATTTTTAAGTTTGCCATCCTGTTTAAACTGCACTTGGTAATTCAGGTTTAATCAAAATATGAGCTATTCTTAAAAATGCATTGTTGGAATACATTCATATTTGTGAAATTATTTTTAAAGATAGATA
Source organism: Phodopus roborovskii (assembly GCF_943737965.1). Classification (NCBI taxonomy): domain Eukaryota; kingdom Metazoa; phylum Chordata; class Mammalia; order Rodentia; family Cricetidae; genus Phodopus; species Phodopus roborovskii. Next base: position 11,847,364 of record NW_026126515.1, on the reverse strand, counting down.
TAATTTCTGCAACCTGCAAAAGTGCCTGTTTCCCCCTAACCATAGTAGAATTTAGCACACGAGAGACAGTCCTCTTGAGGCTTTACGGTAACAGGGTCATACCCATTATTTTCTGGAATATTTAATGAATCTGCTGCTTTCTTGGTCTCGTTTTAGTTGTAAACAGATGCTGTCTGAACTGTTCTCCTTATGTTTCTGAAGCTTTTTCCCCTCTTGATTAAATCAGTTTATGTTACCTATATCCATACTATCTTCAGAGGCACTGGTGGCTTTAAGACAGAATTTCTGTAGAGTTGTCCACCTCTACAGTGTTGCAGACTTCACACCCCACCAAGCACTGTCTCTGTGGTAATCAAATTCAGGTGATGCAACAAGCACAGCCCCCAGACCAGTACTCTGTGCCTGCCAGATTAGATTGAGCTCCTCTGCCTGGATTGCTTTCTTAGAAAGGGTGATACCTGGGCAACAGTTGACGTCCTTTGCAGCAGTATCTAGGATCATTGTCTTACCTAACTGCAAGGGATGATGAAATATGGACGAGCTCCCAGACTCTGCCATTCTGCCCTTATCACTTGTGTGTCATCAGGGTGATGCACAGAAGAGAATTCAGAGCCTCATCAGTTCATCATTTGGTGGTAGCTTCTTTAGGAATTCATGGTTTGTGAAATGACCATCTTCCTTCTTCGTTCTTAAGATTGCTTATCTTGGGACTCTTTTGTCCTTTTTCATCCCTCCTACAGAGAAAGAAATATATTGATATAATAGCACAAAAGATATTTTATCTTCATTATAGCTAAAACAGAATGAAGTAAGAACCACAATTAAGTGTGTTCAGCTTTGTTATTCTAGTTAATACCTTCTTAACTTTCCGTTAACCCTCTAACTAAACTTGATGACTTGCTTAAAGTTGCACTTAGCTATGTGGTTTGTAAAAGGCTGAATGTCTTGCTGTGGCTCTTTAACTGAACCATCATGCATCGCTGTACTCAAATCTTTTCATGTTTAAAGATTCTTAACTCTTTGTGTAAAACTGTATGCATCTTCACCAAAGTAAAAGTATTTACTTTTCCTCATTTTACCTCAGGCTCTTGGCTTTCTCTACGCCTCTGGACTTGGTGTTAATTCAAGTCAAGCAAAGGTAACCTTATTGAAGTCTCACTGTATATTAAATTTGGAATTGAATAAGCACTGGCCTGTGTTCATTTATGTATCTGCTTTTTCACAGGCTCTTGTATATTATACTTTCGGAGCCCTTGGAGGCAATCTGATAGCTCATATGATTTTGGTAAGTGTGAACTTTAAACTAAGACAATTTACATTAAAGTCAGTGTGTGCAGTAGCCAGACATTTCCCAGTCTTTCTGACTGAGATTTGCTTACAATCAAATCCTCAGGTGAACATCCAACAAATTCTTCTTAATAGTTATAACACATTGAATCTTATGTGTTCAGTTTGAGATAGGTCACATGACCTGTGGTTAATGATAGATTCTGTGTCTTAAATGAGTGTAAGTGCCTTGTTGCCAGAATGTAAAGGCTGGACTGAGTGGACATGAACTTCAAAGCAGGAAACCAGTCTAACACTGGGAAAGGCTCTCCAGATTTGGTTACTGACAGGACAAACAAGAATAGTAGAGTTTAGGTAATGTCAAAAATAACTAGCAAAATTGTCAAGATCAAATTAGATATGTAGGTAGACAGAGACAGCCTAAAGAGTAGAATACTGGGCGTTGATAAGCAGGGCAGAAAGGAATCCAGCAAAATAGCTGTATACCCAGAAACTTGTACCCTGTCCTGTTCTGGCAATCTGCCACCAAAGGTCTTTCTAAGCATCTCTCTGCTCTCTGATTTCAATGTCATCTTTTTAATCTATAGTAACATAGCTCAGAGAGTAACTGAGAACCTCTGTTATGTAATTTGTGTGTGTGTGTTGTTGTTGTTGTTGTTGTTGTTGTTGTTGCTGTAATTTTGAGATAGGGGTCTCAATATGTAGCCCTATCTCTGCTGGGACTCTTCATAGACACACATAGATCCACAGATCCACCTACCTTTGCCACCACACCTGGCTCAGATAAATTTTCAAGAAATATGAAACAATTTTGTGTGGCAAATATAAACAGTGAGTGTAAAATCAGGCCATGTTACACATGTGGCTGTACAGTAGAGCACCAAGGACTGCTGAAGCTTAGAAGTTTTGAGTCCATGCAGGCTGATTCCGGACAGCTCCTTCATGCATCGTGTTCTTCCTAATCAGCTACCCCCTCTCCCGGTATTTCATAGTCCTTTGTTAGTGTGAGACCACCTCATTCTTGTTAAGTAAGCTTGATATTAGTTCTGAGTGAAAAACCAATGAGGACTTTGTCCATGCTTCATTTGTAAAGTTCATGGCACTCATGAGCTTGCTATAGGAATATTCTTGTCTCATGGTTAGCTATGAACTGCTTGTTGGAGTATGTGGATCAAAGGATAGCAGAATTACATTTTGAGTGTGGTTGGCTTTATGCGTCATAAGAAGAACACCACAGAACCCTGTGGTGCTGTTGTCTTCTCACGTGAAGGTGTCTTACAGGGTTACCGATACTGGGCCGGCATCGGAGTCCTACAGAGTTGTGAGTCAGCACTGACCCATTATCGTCTTGTTGCCAATCATGGTACCTATTTTATTTTTCTCTTTCATCCTCTAGAAAAAAAAATGCAATTAGTTTTAAATGTGTGTGTGTGTGTTACAGTAGTTCAAATTATGCAAATGACTTTGAAGTGTGCTTGTCAAGAAAGCCATTCCTTTCTAATTTTGTTCTTAAACATTTTGTAGTAAGAGTCTGATTTGTTAATGGATTATTATGTTGTCACATGTAGACCACTTCAGAAATACTACCATTAGCATTGTGTCTGTCAACATCTGCTTCCTACAGCTGTGGACCTGCTCCTCTGACTTTACCTCACATTCCTATTTGTCATCCTCTGTCAGTTGCTAGCGATATCTCCCTGACTGGAGGCTCTGTAGTCCAGAGAATACGGCTGCCTGATGAAGTGGAAAACCCAGGGATGAACAGTGGGATGCTGGAAGAAGATTTGATTCAGTATTACCAGTTCCTAGCTGAGAAGGGTGATGTCCAAGCACAGGTGTGTGTCAGCATCAGGGAAATTCTCACTGCATTGTCTACTTAACCTAGAAGGGAGGGGCGAGCACCCCCATCTGTAAGTAACCTTGTCTTTGCTCTGAGTAATTATTAGCTTTGTTCTAGAATCCCCTGTGGATCCTTTAGGAAAAGAACATCCCACACTCTCAACACCTTTTTTCCTATTAAAACCACAGCTATTTGAGACATACGCAAATAAGTAAAAAGTACTAATACTAGTTTTAAGGCTCACAGAAGGAAGTCTGAAGTTAAAACTACAGTGAATAGTAGATCCGAATGTTATTTGTGGAAGTTAGACTGCAACTATCTTGTCCATTTTAAAAGTCTTTCTTTAGCACTGGGTTATATTTTGGTTCTCTTTACTTGATTCCTTTATCTTGCTTTTCTACATTCCCTATCCTTGGCTTTCTTGACCTTGTTTCTGTCACTTGCTGCTGTTGTCTCTTCTCCTCCATGATCAGGACAGTCTTGCCTACTTTGTGTTACCTAAAGATGGCCACACAGCTCCGCCTCTGCAGTCCAGTAGATAAGCACATTACCATTCCCTGAACAACACGGAGACCTTTGAAAAATACTGAACACAATTAAATTCTACATGGTTTTGTGAACCTCATGTTTTTCTTTTATACAGCACAAACTAGTTTACATTTATTCACAGATTGTCTTTTGTTTTAATTTTTTGTGTCTATGCTTCTTGGAAAATTCTCTTCATTGGCTTAGAGCATCCTTCAGTATTTCCTTTAGAGCCTGTTCACTGAAGTCAGCATAATTCATCTAAAAACCTTTGCAGAACCAGGGTGATGACTTGATAGATTAAATACTTGCTATCCAAGTGTGAGGACCAGAGTTCATATGCCCAGAGCCCACATAACTACCAGGTGGCCTGTAGTCCTAGCACACAGAAGGCAGGGACAGGACCCCCCCCAGAGCAAGCTGCCTGGCTAGGGTGATCTTCTTGGTGATCTCTGGATTCAGTTGAGAGGACCTGTCTCCATGAAGAAGATGGAGCAGTTGAGCAAGAATTCTGATGTCAACTGCAGGCCTCCACCTGCATACACATGCACACCTGCGCCCTTACATACATGTGAACATTCATCACTAACAGTGTGTGTATAGACATGCAGTGTGTAGACATGCACACCTGCGCCTTACATACATGTGAATACCCATCACTCACAAACAGTGCGTGTGTAGACAAAAGAATGCTTTTTATTTCAGAAGAATTCTGTTGATTTTAAAGCATGCCTATTTAACTCTTGGCAATGTTAAGATAATTAAAACAGAATAAACACTTAGGGTTAAAAACAGGGTTTCTCGTCTTCTGATTAATAGACAAAGCCTTTTTACAGCCACTGTCAGTCTGATTTTAATTGTTTGCCAGGTGCTCACTTTCATGTTTACATCATTTTTGTTGGTTTTCAGGTTGGTCTGGGGCAACTGCATCTGCATGGAGGGCGTGGAGTAGAACAAAATCACCAGGTAACCACCCTATTGTAGGCCTTGGTTCACATTGAGTTCTCAAGGCCTATCTGATGACTGCTAAACACGTGAATAGACCTCAGACGGGCCAGAAAGATCTCATTACTTTTGTCTTGTGTGTGTGTGCAAGTGTGTGTGCATTTCTGTATGCCACGTGTGTGCAGGTGCCAATGCAGAGGCCTGAAAAAGGTATCAGAGACCCTGGAGCTGGAGTTACAGGTGTAGATGTGAGTGCTGAGTGCTGTACTCAGGTCCTGCGGAAGAATCCAGTATGAGCTCTCAACTGCTGAGCTATCTGTCCAGCCCCAGATTGTATTACTCTTAAACTTAGCTCTTAGTACTGCCTCAAACACACATACACATCTTGATATTTTTTTCTTAAATATATAATAGAGTAAGTCGTAGATACCTTTTGGATCTGGAGAGATGACTCAGCAGCTAAGAGTACTTGCTGCTCTTACAGATAACCTGAGTTCTGTTCCCAGCACCCATGTCCACAGTTTAGAGCTGCCTATAACTCCAGTTCCAGGGCCCTGCAGTTACCCATACTCAGCTACACATACCACTCTCAGACACACACACATACTCAAAATTAAAAATTAATTTTTCTCTTTTTATTTATTTAAGGAAAAAATTAATTTTTTTTAAAAAAAAGCCATAAAAAAGGACACCTTTTAAACAATATAGGGCCAAGGAAGATGTTATATGTTAGAAATCAGAAGCATACAACTATTCCAGTATGAGCTATAGCTACTCTCCAAGTTTTATGTGCTTTCTATCCTAACTTTGACTCACATCTTCTCTCTCTCTCCATTATTGTTATCTCTTGTGTTTCTAGTTATCTGTCTGTTTCTGTAAACCCAGCACCTGATCCTATGGTTCACCTAAAACTTTTCAGTGCTCTATGGGTTCCAGAAGCTTAAAGATTTGCCCTTTACCATGACCTCCAAGACCTCATTCCAGCCTCTGTACCTCTCCAGCCTGTGCTAAGTCACAGCACATAGAATTTTTTAAGATCTTTGAACCTGTTGAGAGCCTTTCTTTCTAATAACTTCAGTGATGTCAACCCTTCTGTGGTGACTATCACCCCAGCCACTTTTCTCATAAAGTAATTCCTACCTATGCTCCAGAACTCAACACTAACCTATAATGTCTCTCTTAAGCCCCATCTGCACTCCAGAGAAAAGGTCATATATGACAAAGGATGCCTGAAAATAGGTGCTCTTTGTGATCCTTGTCCAAAGCAAATTGATTCGTTGTATAACTTTCCTCTGTTAAAACCTAAGGCCGAGAGAACAGTCATGTCTGTGTTGTCTACCACTATTTCAGCCCCCAGCAGAGGCTAGCACATAGTAAGCTCTCCAGGAGTAGTTGCCAAACCCACAAAACTCTTATTTTGCTGTCATACCAGTTAGCTGTGTCAAGTAAATTTATTTCAATTTTAAGAGTTAAATTGTTGGGCTGGAAAGATGGCTCAGAGGTTAAGATCCTTGGCTGCTCTTCCCGAGGTCGAGTTCAATTTCCAGTAACCATATGGTGGTTCACAACCATCCATAATGAGATCTGGTGCCCTCTTCTGGCATACAAGTAGAACACTATATCCATAATAAATATATCTTTAAAAAAATAATTGTCATAAAAATATATCACTAACTGTGCCAATCGCCTGTGGGTTTTCTTTAATCAAGCAGCTTTTAGAAGCTGTCATTGTTTCTTGGTCACTAAAATGTATGCCATATGCTGCTACTTAACAAAAATAATGAGAGAGCAGGATTCTGGGGTAGCTTGCCCCAGGGTTCTTGCATAACAAGAACAGGAATATTCTTATGCTGTGTGCTGCTTACATGTAAAGCAGCTACACAACAGGAGGATGTTTCACCAGCTTCACAAAAGAAGGAAAGAATTTTCCAGCACGTGTTTGCACTATTATGTGCCAGTCACTGCCAGGTTTTCAGAATACAGTACTGAACGGAAGGCTTTGGTGATTGTCTTTACTGGAGTTTCAAGTCAGTAGAATATTGGCTTCTTTTTAAATGACTGCACCAACAAATAGCAAGCATTTAAAGCTGTAGTTGCTGTTTCAAAGCAGAATCAAGGGCTATAATAAGTAAGGAAGGGGAGCAACCTGCTGTCAGGGAAGACTTCTTTAGTAGGGAAAGGAAGGTGGCATGTTGACATTGGAGGTAGAGCCATTCCAGGGCAAAAGGAACACTGTGTGCACAGGCTCTGGGCCAGAAGGGAGCAGGGCTGATATGCCCATAATGCTGACATCATAGGACATAATGTAGTTCCAAGACAGGTGGTGCCTGCATGTGTACCTCTGCACTTCAAGGGACTCTTAGAGCCAGCGTGCTCAGATTTGAAAACGTTGACTGTGGTTGCCACGTGGAAAATGAGTTAGTAGAATCCCAGTACAATCAGTCAGGGAGATCAAAGTATTCCAGAGGTTCATGTGAAAGAACATATAACGTGGGCTAGAACCATGGTACAGACAGTTAGTAGATGGATTTAGCATATACTTTGTGAGTTCCACAATTAGATTAGTTTAGTGCTCTAAAATAAAAATTTAGAAGTTGCCTGCATCTAGATGACATAAGAAGCCATGGAGTAGATAAGGCTACTTAAAGAACGTAAATAAGAGTGGCGTCATCAGTTGTACGTTCAAGAACTATAAGGATAGGAGGCAGATGATAAAGTAAGAACTAGCTGAGCATGATGCAGATACAGACCGGGATAAGGAAGCCAGGAAAGAGTGGCATGTGAAGCCAAGCTACTCATACAACATAGACTACATCAGATGCCACAGAGGGGTGAAGTGACAGGAGAGATTTCTACTTGCCATGAGGTTATTGGTGGCATAAGAGCTTCCTCCGAAGTAGTTGATGGAAGCCACTCAAGCCATGTTGAGTGGACCGGAGTCCTGTAGAGGATTCACTAGGAAAGCTGCGCCATGAATGAAGTAGACAATGGGTGTCAGCCCCATTGAAGAGAAGCTGAAATTCTGAAGAAAAGATGTGTCTTGTATTTGTGTGTGTGTGTGTGTGTGTGTGTGTGTGTGTGTGTGTGTGTGTGTGTGTATACTTTTTTATAATAAGTTGTACTTGAATGAAAAAGATTGGAAAGGGAAAAGATTAATCAACAGAAGTAAGGGATAATATCCAGTGGTATAAGAACCTTAATAAAAGTGGGCTGTGGAAGCACTGAGTTGAGGGGGTGGTATCTTCCATCACAGTGGGTTTAGTTATATAATTTTAACTACAGTTAAAACCTTTTCTCTTAGTAATACGAAAGGAAATTGTATTCTAGAATATGCCCCATGCCTTGTGAGTATCTCTTAGTTTTTTTTTTCCTTTCTCCCAGGTACCAATAGTAGACAAATAAAGCCTAGCTGCCCAAAGCTTATTCACATTGCCTGTAATAAAGATGCCCTCTTACTGTGAGCTTTAGGGAACACAAGACATTTCTTTGTGGTCATAAAGACTTCTAGATATATACATTTCTGTTTGAAGTCCTAATAACTGTATATTCTTGCTTTTAAGGCTACTTTAATATAACAAAATTTGTTTGTTTCTGGTGTTTCTGAAATAAATGTTTTGGTTAAAACAGATTCGGTTAAAAACTGTTTTTATAAATTCTTCTTTCACAGAGAGCATTTGACTACTTCAACTTAGCAGCAAATGCTGGCAATTCACATGCAATGGCCTTCCTGGGAAAGGTACTGTATACCATGCAATTATGTTATGTAACAGCAAAATAAAATTTCCAGTGTAAGTGCATCATGTCATGTCTTAAGGTAATGCTGAGTAAAGCACTTTCTCAGACAACGTAGACATTTGTTCTTAAGTGTCTTCACTGTCTGAGCTCCTAAGGTTGTGTCAGTTATATGCAATGATGAGGGCTATGATGCTGTATTATACACGGGGTTTTGCTAAAACTCACAGTTATCTATTTCTCTTCATGCTTGAGTGAGAATTTTTTGGCATTTGCAGATCTTTTCATTGTCTTAAATGTGACAGCTGTGAGAGCACCTTTCAGTATAGTTTTTTGTTTTTTTTTTTTTTTGGAGCAAGGTAACATTTACATCTAAAAACAAGTGAATCGATTCTGTGTCAGGGAGGAATTCCATTTTCGTTTTTTTAACATTAATACAGTGTAAACTGGCAGTTGATCTAGTGTAACCAAATCCTAAGATAAGGAAAGTTCAGGTCGATTCTAAGGATTTTACAGATACAAAAATCTCATCCAGACTTAGCACATGATCATAGCTAGCTCATTGGAGCTGGAGCATTTCATGCAAGCCTTCCAGTGGTATACAGCATGAACTGTGTTGTGTTGGTGCTGTGGTGGTGAGGGTATCAGCCTCCCAGCATCATAACACGGGAATCTTTTTTCTTCATTCGTTTTTTGTTAAGAATTTAAAATTTGTTTGTTTCTTTGTTTGTTTTTGGTTTTTCAAGACAGGGTTTTTCAGTAGCTACGGACCCAGCCCCAGAACTCTCTCTGTAGACCAGACTGGCCCTGAACTCACAAAGATCCTCCTGCCTTTGCCTCCCAAATGCTGGGATTAAAGGCCTGACAAGATGCCACTGATGCCTGACAAGAATTAAAATCTTTTTATTTCCAGCAGTTTTACTTTTTCCTTAAATTACTAATTAATCTTAGATCGAAATGCAACTTTAGTGAAACTTTAATGTTGTTTCCTTAGTATAGTATATGAATGAGAAGCAGGGTTGACCATTTGTTTTCCTTTCTTCAAAAGCCTTGTTAAATACCTTCTTAGTTACTTGTTGTTCTTGTTATATGCACACATTGGATGTGTGTGTGTGTGTGTGTAGATGTGCATGCACATGTGTGTGCCTGTATAAGAGACGAGAAAATAGTCTTGGGTATTATTTTTTGTCTCTCACTGGCCTGGAATTTAACAAGTAGGCCAGATTAGCTGTCAAGTAATGCTCTGGGATCTGCCTGTCTCTACCTCACAGGCACTGAGACTGCACACACGTGACATCATGCTCAGCTTCTTAATACTTGGGTTCTGGGTTCTAAGTTAGGTCTGCATACTTGTAGCAGGCACTTTACCAACTGAGCTATCTCCCTGGACCACCTTTTAGGTCAGATGCACCATTTACCCTGTCGTGGGGCAGCTTGGTGGAGGAAAAGGGAAGGTAGACATTGTGACTCTCAGCAGTCTGCTTGTACTAATGGGAGCAGTCATTTGGGCTCTACCAAATTTTTCTCCACCTGACTGTCCTGGGTTAAAGATGTCGCTTCCTGGCCTGGTGAAGTGGTTCAGCAGATAAAGACAATCCCCAGGACCCAGACTGTGGATGGAGAAGAACAGGTTGTCCTCAGACCTCCACACATGTACCACATTACATGCATGCCCACCCTCAAGCACACATACACAAGCAAATGTAATCTTTTAATTAAAATGTTCTAAGATGTCTTGAGGCAGTCATTAACCTGTTTTATATATTCAAATCTATACCTAAACCACATATATTTAATAGAATACCAAATACTTAAAAATGTTTATTTACCAATGTATATATTTGCTTTAAATTCTACACTTTCCAATGGAGAATTTTAAGCTTTGTGGGGTAATTCCATGTGAGCTAATTATCTGGAGAAAGGATGAGAACTCCACCTGAAATTGGGGCCTGTTTTCCAGATGTATTCCGAAGGAAGTGACATCGTTCCTCAGAGTAATGAGACAGCTCTTCACTACTTCAAGAAAGCAGCGGACATGGTGAGATTTCCCAACTCAGTGTACTGGCCTGTGTGCTGCATTTCTAGCGGTTAACGAATGAACTGTGTGGAGGGATTAATCAGGATTGATCATAACCAGCACATGCCCTAAGCTGTTGGAAGTGCTTACATATACCTGATGAGTTGACCAGAAAAGCTATCCCAATAAAAGCAGTTTCTGTCTTAGGAACTAGGTGGGTGAATGTTAACTCTGTTTAAATTTCTTTAAAGTGTTTCCTTGTCAGGAGACTGTTGGTTTTTAGCAATGAAATTAGGAGTTGCATACCCTACCTCAGTTGTTTAAAAGCTTCTACTGATAACCATGATACTCAATGTAGGTTTTCTTTTTTGTTTGTTTGTTTGTTTGTTTGTGAGACAGGGTTTCTCTGTGTAGCTTTGAAGCCTGCTCTAGAACTAGCTTTGTAGACCAGGCTGGCCTCGAACTCACAGAGATCTACCAGCCTCTGCTTCCTGGGTGCTGGGATTAAAGGTCAATTTAGACTTTCTTTGACCCGGGGGAAAAATACAAAACAAAAATATGGCATGTAGGATACTTAAGACCGACCCTGTGTGCTTCCTGTGTGTTCACTGACCTCTTTCCAACTATATATCATTGTGCATCACTGTGTCACTTAAATATTTTCCTGAGGGATGCTGTGACACTTTTTTTGTAATGTCATCCATCCCTCTAAGTTGGGTGAATTCTAGACTTTCCTGTCTTGCATTCAAAATACTGCTGTCACAGTGTCACTGTGTCACTAAACCTAAGTATCACTACCACCTACCTGGTAGCATTGTTGCTGTTAAGGCATGACCATCAACTCTGCTCCATAGCATTGTCCTTCCTTTTTTGATAGGACAGGAAGTGACCAGTGAATAAATACCCCAGATGTGACGTAACCTGCTTTTAATTTTGGTGAAACATGTTAGTCATATTTGTGTCATAAATTCACAGTGATGATGGTCATAAGTCAGGTCATAAATTACAAATAGCCCTCTAGTGTCTAAAAGTCAAGCTACATTTACTCTAAGGGGAAGGGAAAAGTTTGTTTTTAATTGGAAACTAATTAAAACATATTTCGAGGGGCTGGAGAGATGGCTCAGAGGTTAAGAGCACTGGTTACTCTTCCAAAGGTCCTGAGTTCAATTCCCAGCAACCACATGGTGGCTCACAGCCATCTGTAATCCAGTCTGGTGCCCTCTTCTGGAATTGAAGCAGACATGTAAGCAGAGCATTGTAAACACAATAAATAAATCTTTAAAAAAAAAAAAAAAAAAAAAAAAAACATATTTCGATATGTTTCAGATTATTTCTTCTGAAATCGTTTATCCTCCCCTGGGTTGTAATGAGCTCTTATCTGTGTTGTCTGTTTTCTCTGGTTTACAGGGCAACCCTGTGGGACAGAGCGGGCTTGGGATGGCCTACCTCTATGGAAGAGGAGTTCAAGTTGTAAGTGTGTGCGGCATGCTGAGTTTAGGAAGCACTCGGCCGGTGCAGGCGGGAGGTATACCTCCAGTAGCTCTCCATTCGTCAGAGCAAGCCCAAGCCCTTTCCTGCTGTCACTAGTTGGTTTGTTCCCGTGCCATGCCTCACACCTCATCTAACTGTCTTCTTAGGTTAGGCCAGCTCCATGTCTGGGATCATCTGAGGGGTAGAGTTGTTTCTCATTCTTCGTGTCTGCTTTCTACACTCAGCATTCTTCCCATTTTTCCAGGACTTTCTTCCTTGCCCACTTCTTTGCTCAAAGCTAAGAAGGCATTCACGTCTCCTCTAGTTTAGAAGAGAGAGGCTTTCCCTTCTGCCCTTTGCTCCTTCTAGCTTCCGCCTCTCCTCTCTCCAGTCCTTCGCTGAAAGCCAAGTGTCTCCAAAGAATGAAACTTAGTAAGCCACTTTAGTTCTTAGGTTTCTGTCTCATATCCAGGCCACCAGTAACCTCCCATGTCAGTGTTGTGTCTGCAAGCACTTGTTCATCCTTGGCCATTGTCTCATGGTAGATGCCTCTGAATTGTGATGTCATTCCAACCAATATACTTTCCTGTGTCTGAAACTAAGAACTGGGTTTTAAAAACTCACCTATATTTATTCCCTAACAAAATTCAGAGTGATGTATTTTAATTTTTCCTATGGGTATATATGTTCTATAGGATCTAAGAACATAGTATCTTATAATGTACACAGGAAGGGAACAAATAAGAAAGTAACATTCCTTACTTAATAGTAGAAAAGTTCAGGTTTAAAGGGATAAGGTGGTTAGTGGAAAGAGTTTTTCTTAATTCCTACTCTAGTATTCTGTTTGTGTTTATGCTTTCTGAGAGCAAATATATAAATTGGTTCACAAAACTCTCTCGTAGTTTTCTTTATAACGACACCCTAACTTCCCTGTAATTGGAGCATTAATGGCTATGGGTTTTTTTTAATCATAAGATAATCCTTTTAAAATGTTTTTTTTTTAAGAATATGTATACTTTGTTCTTACAGAGAATGACTCTCTGTACTTCCAAGTGTATCAGTCTTTTGTGCTTTCTTACTGTTGACATCTTATTCTGCAGAATTATGACCTGGCACTCAAGTATTTCCAGAAAGCTGCTGAACAAGGCTGGGTGGATGGGCAGCTACAGCTTGGCTCTATGTACTATAGTAGGTATCGTCATAGAGTTAATGATAGATATAACAATCTAAACTAGTTTACCATTAGATGGCACTAGAATGTAGAAATGGGAGACTCGATGCTGATGAATTTATATTCTACCAATTTAATTATTATGCATCTCATTTCCTGTTATATTTTATATTAATCTACATTAATATGTTAATCTGCATTGATGAAATTGACATGTATTATTGGGTAAGAAGTAAGACTTTCACTAATTTCTCTCCTCTTAGACAAAGTTCCTCTGGTGTCACTAAATCTTGTTTAAGACTCTGCTCACCTTGCATTTGCTTTTGTCTCATTTGTCTTGCAGATGGCATTGGAGTCAAGAGAGATTATAAACAGGCCTTGAAGTATTTTAATTTAGCTTCTCAAGGAGGCCATATCTTGGCTTTCTATAACCTAGCGCAGATGCATGCCAGTGGCACAGGGGTGATGAGGTCCTGTCACACTGCAGTGGAGGTAAGGACTTTTCTGCAGCTTGTGTGGAGGAAATGGGTTTGCCCACTGGAAAAGTCCTGCACTTTCCATTCTGGTCCCCTTGACCTGATTCCTTCCATATTGTCCTGACTCAGCCCACCGGCATTGGTATTCAGAGGGAGGACACAGGGCATCCATGCATACTGCCCTCCTTACCTGTTGGTCCTGTAAATAGCAGTGTTTGTGAGGCTGAGTGTAGGCATCAGCAGTGTCTGTATCTCTTCCAGAGTTTATGATATGTAGTGCCAAACTAAAGAGTACTTGGAGGTATGCAGAGAGCAAAGCAGGCATCTCTAATTGGTACTGCTTCCCTTCAGCGCTCACACCTGTCACGGAAGGGACATTGATAAAAGTTTAGCATGGTCTTGGAAATCTTCCTTTGTTTCATTTAATGCCCTCACTTATGAAATGGAGATGTTACTAGGACTCACTTCATGAACAGTTCCTCAGGTAGAAGAGTGTGCTAATACCTGTACTACACAGAAATCACTAAAATAGCCCCAGCCACAGTAAATAATATGTAGGGTGTTATTAGTTTGCTTCTAAAGAGTAAGGAAAGCCAGCTGCCAGCAAGTCATGGAGCAAACATAATCACCTGCAGCCACGATGTTTTCTAGCACATACATGTGGTTTTTCTTCTCCTCTTCACCCAGTTGTTTAAGAATGTGTGTGAACGAGGTCGCTGGTCAGAGAGGCTCATGACTGCCTACAACAGCTATAAAGACGGGGACTACAATGCTGCAGTGGTCCAGTACCTCCTACTGGCCGAACAGGGCTACGAAGTGGCACAGAGCAACTCAGCCTTCATCCTTGACCAGAGTAAGATCCACTTGGGTCCCATCGCAAGTCTAACCGCATTCAGCGACATATTTTCAAAATGAAATAAACACAAAACTGCCCTTTCCCCATCCCAAATCCATAGACTAGTCTCAGTATCTGGCTGTGGCTAAGACCTGCTCCAGGAAGTAGTATCATCCTGAATCAGTGATTCCTTTGAACCCTTATTTGCTTTCCATACTAGCTTAACTCTCATATTTGCTGCCCTCTGTGCAGTCACCCTAGACTACAAATGAGAACACTTGACTTTTGTTTCACATCTTTCCTGCAGGAGAAGCAACCATTGTCGGTGAAAATGAAACTTACCCCAGAGCTTTGCTGCATTGGAACAGGGCCGCCTCTCAAGGTGAGTGGCTAATTGCCAGAATAAGAATCTTACCCAGGATCCCTCACTCTGCTGATTTTCATCTCTCATGAACACTCAGAAACACAAGCTTATCTTGCCTGTGACCAGCCTTTATTCTTGGATAGGTATTTGAATTGCCATCGTCGTTTGGTTTTTAGCTTCAGGCCAGCTGATTGTATAAATTGAGAACTGAAGAATGTACAATAGAAAACCAGCTGGAAACAGAAAAGAACTCTTACCCTTTCCCTACTTTTTCTTTAACATATTTTCCTCACGAATCCCTCTCCACATTAGACCTCTCCTCCAGTCCCACACAGTGCTCAAGCTGAACAGTCATTTTAGATTTAAATGACATGATAAATGGAGCATGTCATTTGAAGGGTGGCATTAGTGAGACAGAGAGTACCACCCACCTGGCTGACTTCTCTGTGAGTGTGACGTGCTTTCTGCAGAAGAGATAATGTCTACTCTAAATGTTTACTGACTGTAGAACTTGACTGAGGGATCCGTTTAAAGTTTTCTAGTACAAATGAAAATTCTGCTTTATATAAGCCTGTTTAAATTAAGTTTGTTTGTTTTAAGCACACTTTTTTTCTTTTAGGTTATACTGTGGCTAGAATTAAACTTGGAGACTACCATTTCTACGGATTTGGCACTGATGTGGACTATGAGACTGCATTTATTCATTACCGCTTGGCTTCTGAGCAACAACACAGTGCCCAAGCTATGTTTAATCTGGGCTACATGCATGAGAAGGGCCTAGGCATTAAACAGGTGAGTGTAGCCTCAAAGCTGGCACCTGAGTAGCATTGCTAAGACCTGGGGAGAGGCTTGCCCTGGAATTCCGTCAGACTTTGGACCGCAGGACGAGAAGCGGGTCTCTAGTATGTCAGAGAGCTGTCCCTGCATCTGATGTCCAACTCACATGTGAGTGTGAGCACTGCTGCATTCTGGGTAGCAATGCCCTGTGGTAGCCTCTTGTTTCAGGAACTATATCCACCTTCAGTCAGCACATTGCTTCTGAGTCATTTCTGAAATGGATTAAAATCTTTTCTACTGATGCCTTCACCTTCCAAATGAAAGCTGATTTCCTTTAGAATGGTCCTAAGTTTTTGCCTGTCTACCCCAAAAGAATTCCAAGCAAAGCATTACTACTTACAGACTTTGGAGCGAACACTGCAATAGTTAGAGTGTTCAGGAGGGCAGCCGGGGTTCAGCTTTTGAGAACAAGTAATCCGATACAAAATTCACAATAACTCCTACGTGGAATGACTTTATAAGGCATCCTCGTCACCATTTCCACTTTTTTCCTGCTTTGTGAACATTTGAACTACTAAACACAAACCAGTGCAGCTGGCATGGTGGTACATACCTGTAATTCCAGCAAGGGGAGACAAGAGGATCAGTCAAGGTCTTCCCCAAGTACACATGTACCTTCCAGCCAGGCTGGGCTACATGAGACCCTGCCTTAAAACAGCAGCAACAGCAAGAGTCAGTCCAAAGTATGAAGATTGATGATGGTTGGAAATACAATGCAGGGTGTGGTGTGATGTGGTTGAATTGCCCTATTAAATTATCCACAGCACCAAGTCTGTGGTAGCACACAAAGTTGGATCCAAGATCTTGAAGGATTCGGTTGTCAAAAAATGTTCAAATTTGTATTTTTAGTTGGATACTATCTATACTCTCACTATTAGTTAAAAGTGCTTTTAACAAATGACACATATGAGGGCTGAGAATAAGAACTAACTGAAAGTAACAGCTTCTACTTAAATCTGTGTGTAGGATGTAATTTCTGGTGTTCTCCTTTCTTTCCCGAGTGTAATAGCTTTCTGTCCCGTAAGGTTGCCATTCTTCTGAACTCCATCATCCCTGTCCTGACACCTGGGGCAGAATTGGTAATGACTTGGGGTCACCCTCTTCAGAAACACTGGGCAAGACTCCCTGTGAGGGTTTGTATCGTCAGCACAAGAGCCTGCTCCTAAGGCAGCATAGCAAGTGCTAGCCCATAGTGACCATAGAGGCTTTCCCAGCCCAGACAATAAACGGAGGAAGGAATAGGCGTCAGGCTGGAGCTTTCCTTTGCAGAAACAGGTTACATGTACCCAGAGTTGATGCTAGGCATTTCTGTCTTAGAAAAAGACATCGTAGAAGTTGAGATTCCCCCAAATAGATTCCCATACTTCTCTAGGAAAGGACCAGCTGGAGTGTCTTGAAGGTTCTGCCCCCATGTGAACTAAAACAGATCTGCTTACACTGACTAAAGTGTTAGTGGAAAACTAGCTTGAAACTCAGAGACTTTCCTTGGAAATCTCCAGGTCAGCAATACTACGTGTTAATGTGCCTGAATCCAGTGTGTCGACACATAAAAGCCATTGTTACATTGGAGGAAATGAGTTGTTTCTTTCCAATTCCTAGTTTTAAATTTTCAAAATTATTTAATTAAGTAATCACAGAAATTTTACCCAGATAAAGCTTGGGGTTTTCCTTTAGTAGTGGACATTAATTTTAAGTGGAATCTTGAAAGGTAGGACAACTTTTCTGAAACAAAATAAATACTTTTTGTATATTTTGACAAGGTAAGTTTTCCTTTGTTTTTTGCGTTGTAGGATATTCACCTTGCAAAACGCTTTTATGACATGGCAGCTGAGGCCAGCCCAGATGCACAAGTTCCTGTCTTCCTTGCACTCTGCAAATTGGGGGTCGTCTATTTCTTACAGTACATACGGGAAGCAAATGTAAGTGCTCTGCGTCTCTTAGTTAAAAAAATACAAATTATGTCACTTTCCCAGGCATAGAAATTAAAAGTTGAGGGACACAGGGTGTCCCCTTCTTCCCAGGTAAAGTACAGATGAGTTCATCGGGTGAGGTGAAGGGCAGAATTTTCAAGTAACACTTCTCGGACTCTTAGCACTAAAGCATTTGTCATTGGTGCAGGTGTTTTCTTGTTCACGGAAAGCTGAGACCTAACTCCACACTTTGAAACAGTAATAAAAGTCAAGTCAGGTGCATGCCTGGCAGATACTCAAACCAATACCGTGAGAAGAAAAAAATGCAGGGAAGTCTGAGAGCTGAGTCACTGGGCTTGTGATTCTTCCAATAGTGAAACAGACATTAAAAATGCCACAGAGCTTTGGTCTCTGAAAGAGCCTGAGTGCGTAAGTGGGTGATAGAACCTAACTAGGTGGTGGGTTACCTGTTCCCTTCAAAGCTACCAACTGTATAGTAGCTGTATAGTAACATACATGTAAGGGCCCTGTACTCAATTTGCCCTGGAAACGCTGCGATGTTGATAGCCTGGATTAAGAGCTGTTCACCTTTAGTTCATGCCAGACTTCGAAAGGGTGATGTTTAACTCTTAAATGGCTCTTGAGAGCAGATGGTTCCTCTTCATTAGACCTGTCCAGGGGGTCAGCTTTTCCCTATGCATTGCAGACTTAAAAGTAAGCCATGCTCCTCCCACACTAACAGAGGCGTCTTTCCCTATGCCACCTTAACACACACTGCCAAGGTCCTTCCCAGAACCCACGGCACCTTAGACTCTGTTCATCCGGTTTCTTATATATTTGTAATGTCACTCATTGGAGTTCCTTGGTAGCATAAGCCAGTGTGCTGTACTTTCTGCCAAATACTCTAACCAGCTGAGAGTGAGGACTGGGTTTAGACTCAGGGACAGAGCAGTTGCCTGGCTTATGCACAGCCAACATGAGGCAGCTCTGACTCTCCCAAGGCTAACCCAGACCAGGCTAGGATTTAGTATGGTGGCGTGCCATGAAGGGGATACTTGTGCTGATTTTTTTTATGCAGATCTACAAAGAGAACAAAAAAGAGCAAAGAATACCAGCCTATTTAAAAAAAAAAAAAAGAGAGAGAGAGAGAGTAGTAAGTATTGATGATAAGAAAGCCAGAGTGGGTTAAAAGGCTCAAAATCCCCCCGGGGAACACAATAGTTTCCCATATTTTTTTTTTTTTCCTAGAAAATTTAGTGCCTATGCCTACAAGTGTATATTGCAGGAGTTTTGTGGGAACAATTTTACAAAATCTCATAGAGTAAGAATATAACTTGTAAGTCTAAATTTACATGTGGAATAGTATACATTTCAGTTAAAACATAGTCAAAAGCTGGGCAGTCGTGGTATATACCTTTAATTCCAGCACTCAGGAAGCAGAGGCAATTAGATCTTTGTGAGTTTGAGGCTGGCCTGGTCTCAGAGTGAATTCCAAGACAACCAGAGGTACAACACAGACAAACCCTGTCTCAAAAAAACAAACGGCATTTTTTTCTTTTGTTATCCCAGTTGATCCTTTCAAATATCTACTATGAGAATAGCTGGGAATTGCCGCACCAGATTTCTAATGGCAAGAGTTGGGTTAGACATCTGTTGTCGTCAGCTGTTAGGACACGGCACCTCAGCTCTTGAAACACGACATTGTGAGCTTCGGCTGAAGAGTTTAAAACCCTTGTTAGAGCCAGTGCATACAGGGGCCTAGAGTCTTCAGAGCTGCCTATCACATAACTGCTTGCAGAGTTCTGTGGCTGACTTTGAAATGATAATGTTTTCTGTGTTCTCATTAAGATTCGAGACATATTCACCCAATTGGATATGGACCAGCTTTTGGGACCCGAGTGGGACCTTTACCTCATGACCATCATCGCACTGCTGTTGGGTACAGTCATAGCTTACAGGCAGAGACAGCACCAGGATATGCCAGTACCTAGGCCCCCAGGGCCACGGCCAGCTCCTCCCCAGCAGGAAGGACCGCCAGAGCAGCAGCCACCACAGTAGCAGGCTCACACCCGCCTGGGTCGTGACCACTAGGGAGCTGGTTGCTGAAAACACAGGGCTCTGGATGGTGGCCACCGCCCGGAAAGAGGCTCGAGGAAATGTGGGATCCAGAAGCTGCTTAGAGCCTGCTGCCTTCCTTTTCAGGGATGAGTAGCTCTCGCTGGACCTACAGTGAATGCTTGCTTCAGTGCCATACGGAATGACAGCTCTCAGTGGCTTCCCTCTTTTTCCTCCTTTTTCTCTTTTTTCTGGAAACACACAAAACACTCGAGTCATGTCTACTGTACCCACCTGCCTTTCCTGAGAGAGATCCTCTTGCCATCCTTCAGGGTGTATAAGTTCCTTTACAGTCCTGACAACCTGGGAAAACTCAGTTAGTTGCAAGTTTAACCATAAAAACATGCTGAAGTCCGAGACTAGAACTTGCCTTTAAGTGAAAAACAGAACAAGGCAAACAGGACACCTTCAGGGTGTTTGGGAAATGCAGTAACTGGGAAAGTTCACCAGTCTACATGCAAGTACACATATTTGGCACTTTCTTTATTAAAAGGGATTACCGAGTGGTTTCCTGTACTGGCGACTGTGACGCTTCATAGCAGACTTCTCTTCCTTGAAGACTAAAAGGCTTTGCTAAAGAATTCCTTGTGAACTTCACTTCTTGTAATGGAATACTCAATGAACTGACTCCTTGCACTCACATAGGAATTTGCCCCCAACTCCTCAGTGTGATTTGCTTGTTGGTTTGAGTGTACAGAATAGTCCAGAAGCCAGAGGATGGACTAAATGAGAAATCAGAAAACAGCCTTAACCGACTTCTTGGGGATAGATGAGACATACCCTCCCACAAGTTGATGCATTGCTTCCCAGGTTTCATTTTACTTTTCATTTCTTACTGTACGGAGAACAGAGAACCCTCTGAAAACCTTCAAATATGAAATACTATTGTCAGGATATGGCAGACAGTGACCTTCCTTGTAATACTAAAAACTTGGGTCATTAAGGATGGGCTAAGGCCAATGTATGGCGAAAACCAAGGTGTGGGTGTCCCATTCTATATGCTGTGATAGCTTTTTATTTGTGACAGTTTTATGTGATTGTAGAATGTCAGCCACTCACTTGGCTGATATATTACCACCCTCTTGCAAACATTAGGAAATTAAGGCTGTTGTTACACTTAAGCATTGCCTACTTAAATAGATGCAAAACTAACAAACATTGAGAGCTTCTATTTAAGTAAACACTTAAATAGATGCAAAACCAAAAAACATAATCACCCATGGGAAAGAATTAAAGCCTAAGCTGAATTTGTGGTTTGTGTAATCATCCAGGGGCAGAACTGACACCAGCCTGTTCGAAGTCACCTGAATACTTGCCCTGTACGCCATGAAACTTGAGTTTATCGCTTGTGGTGTTTGCCTGTAATGCTTTGGGTTTGAATGTTGGGGTTATAATCAGAAGTAGACTTAGTTCATCTATAATGAACATGAAGGCTTTAAATATGAAATTGTATACTTTGTGTGTGCTTACAGTATTATGGGATACCCGTTAAGCAAACTTTCCTCCCATATATTTGCCTCCAAATTTGAAGAGGTGGCTACAGAGAGGCCATGTCCATAAAAGAGGGTCTTTAAGAGGCAGCAAGTGTTCCTCTCAAAAATGTAATGTTGCTTTGGGCAGCACCTGTAAATAGTAAGGCTTATTTGGTGTCCTGTACTTAAAGATTAGATTGTGAGTGGTCTGGTAAATCAGAGCCAGTGCTGCTGCCTCTCTTCCGGCCCACCCCCAGCCCAGCACAATCCATGGTAGCGGTGCTCCATCTTCATTTAGAAGATACTATTGTTTAGAGGAACCGGGTACAGTGGTATACCAGTAGTCCCACCTCCTTGTAGGGCTGAGGAAGAAAAATCACTTTAGGCCAGGAGTTCAAGACCAGCCTAGGCAACAAATCAAGACCCAGTCTCTAAAAATTAACCAGTAGTTGGGAACTCTCTAAGGTGTTATGACTTCTGTGCTTTTCCTGTGTCACCCACCTAGTACATCCTTGGACAGAAGCTTTTTGTGTCCATCTTCACTCCCCTCAGAGAGTACCTAGAAAAAATACTTTTTAAACTAGAATGCACTACCAAGGCTGGATGGGACAGCATGGTCTTGTCCTTCATGTCTCAGACTTGCCCCTTGCTGTCTGTTGTATTGTTAATGGAGATGTCCTTCCCTTGCCTTGTTTCCCCCTTCTGTTTCCAGCCTGGGTCATTTGCACCCAGAAATCTGGATAGCATGTTTAAAATAATTTCACTTCTTACAGCTTCTTTCAGAGATGGTCTCAAAATGCTTTGCTCCTGGTCTCTTCCTGCTTTGGGACGTGGTACCTAAGCAAATAGGAATCGGGTTTGGTTTCTCTTCAAAAATAATGCACAGTACTTACTAATGGCATCCATTTGAATAAAGTGGCAATAAAGCTAGATAATGTCAGTGACATTAAGCCAACTCCAGACTTCAGGAGTTTTAGCATTAGGGTTTAGATTTACAGATAGAGCGTGGCTTTGTTGCTCTCCTCCCAGTAGCCCATCCTTCCTGCTGCCTCTTGTGTTCTGTCCTGTCCTCTGTTTAGCCCCTGTCCCCTGTGCCCCTGCCCCATTGGGTAGCCAGCTCTTTCAGTCTTAAGACCACAAGTTTTACTTTGGTGGTGTTTTGCAAAGGTGAAGGTTTCCTTTTTGTGTTTGAAGTTTTCATTTCTGATTTCTGAGTTTTCTTGGTTACTGGCTGAAAGCACAGAAACAGGTAAATCAAAGGCTATTTTCTTTTCAAAAAGTCATTAACACCTAAACCAAGTTAATGTAAAAATACAAGTTCTAAATCTTGATATTCTTGATGGTTTGTTATTCTTCTAAATATAAGATTCATTTCTGACCATTTTACCACTCACCTGTCTTATCTCTACCATGGAGAGATGCTAGAGACCTCCTTTGGGAATCTGGTAATGAGCTGATAAGTGGCTGGGTGGTCTATGCATAGCGTTTTAGTTTTGTTTGGCTGGTTGGTTTCTCTTTTCTCTCCCTTCTCTGCTACTCGTGTTTGCCCCTTAGTGTTTGGGAGCAGGCATGTGGGCCTCTAAATGCGGACCTCAGTTCATGAGTGTGGAATTTGCACCAGTGTCTGATTCCATGTTGGAAACCTTCCTTTCCAGGGGTTTGCACTAACACTTCACATGTACATTTCAGAACAAGATGCTTCTGGTGGCCCACTCCCCGCCAAGAAGAGCAAGCTTGTATTTACTCTAGGAACCGCTGGTATTTAGAAGTGAATCTAAAGTATATTAGACAATATTATGGCTAGAGGTGTACAAGAAATAACCAGAGCAAAAGAAAACTATTTTATGCAAAAAAACATTTTTTTCATCAGTTATTGCTCAGATATGAGAGAAGAATATTCCTGAACGCCGCACTGTCTGGCTTTTAGATGGACCATGTTCTTTGAGAAGAAGCCAAGTGTCTCTGCTCACTAGGGATTTCAAGAGAATTGGAAATAACCCCATATGCCAGTGATCTGTATCTTAAAGAGACTGTTTACACATTCAGAAAACTGACTGTGTGCATAGGAAGGGTCCTTTGTTTCTGTGCAGGGAGCCATTCAAATGCGCTGTCTTTCCTATTTATTGACGAACAATCTGACACTATTTCTCTTTTATTTACAAAACAATGTTGACATGATCAAAGTGTGGCCACTCTATGTGTTGAGGGGAGTTCTTAAAGAGCATCAGCTGGCATTGTGAAGGAACACATAGTAGACTTTTGTAAATTTATTTTGTATTTAATGGAATGCAGTATAAAGGCTGGTGAAGTGTATTATAATTGTGTAAACAAACCCTGTTAATAGAGAGATGTACAGATTCGTTTTGTACTGTATCTTGAAACTTGTGAAATAAAGATCCCACCTCTGGTTATCCGTCTGTGGTAGTGTGTCATGCACAAAGGCCTTCCCATGCAGACTTCTGCTTTTAGCCCAGAAGAGTCAACATTTTAGTGACCGTTCCTTGAAATTCAGAAACAGCATTCTAGAATGCATTCATCCAGGGAATTTTGAATCTGTCTTTCACTTTTAACATCTGTCCATCCATCAGATTTCCCCGAATTGAACATTGTGCTGGGGAGGACATGAATTTGTCAGGAAATGGTAACTTTGTGGAGTCTCTCGGTTTTGGCCTTATTCTGCCTGAGGTGGATGTAGTAAGCAGGACTCACCTCTATCTAGACTGATTACGGTATAACTTGCCAATATATGTCTGTGCGTGCCTATGCCGGTATTTTAACTGTGGAGACACAAATACAGCACAGTAAAGCCCACTTAGTCTTTGTCCACACAGCCCTAGCTAGGGGTTGGGGGTGTGGCAGTGGGAGGGGCTTACTGTTAGGAATACAGCTAGAGGTGGGACCCTGTAGGGGACAAACACGCCATCAGGCAGAACTTACATGAGAAGAAAGTTTTATTGGGTAGGGAGTTGGAGAAGAGAGAAGAAAGGCGGGGAGACAGATCTGTCTGCCTCCTCAGAGAGATGGCTGAAAGAGAGGGGAGGTGGGCAGAGTTTGCCTCTTAAAGATTCTTTGCACCATTGTGCAGACTACATAGTGGTGTAGCAGTCATAGGAACCCTGGGCTGGCCTGGGTACTGCCTGAGTGCATTCTGCCAGGAGATGGGGTAGGCCAGCATAATGCCTGAATCCTTACACCAAGAAAGTATCAGAGGCCCTGGGTCCCATCCTCTGGGGGAAAAAGCAAGCAAACTGGAAGAGAGCTATAGGTTTGTCCCTCCACACCCTGGCAGGCAGCTCAAAGGTGACGAGAGCCAAATGGTCCAGCTTCATAGCAGATCCTTGGGCAAGAAGTCAGGATAATGCAGACATCACAAGTCAGATTTCAATTGCTACTACCCGGAGCACAGCCACCTGAGGTGGCCTTGGCTAACGTGAAAGTGGAGATAGAGACATCAGAGTGACAAACTACAGACTGCCAGCTCAGCCTGCAATTAGAAGAGGTGGCTGTGTACCACGAACAACACTGCCATCAGGAGTTACAGCAAAGCCCTCAGTCTCCCCTGGCTATCACAGCCCTTCCCCTTTATCTCCTGGAGGATACTAACTTGCATTGGCTGCACTTCCTTGGAAATTTGCTGATGCTAAACTGTGGAGTTGAGGGTTTGCCATCTGCATTTCTCAGACTCTTCTGCCGTCCCCTTACCCTCTGTGTCTTCTTAGCAGTGCATGCACTACATACGTTTTTAAAAAGTAGAAACTATTAAAAAAAAAAAAATGGAAGGAAACTTGCTTTCTATTTCCCAGGCGTGTATGTATTAAAAAAAACAACTTTAGAACCTGGTGTTTCAGGACGGCGTGTTCCTCTAACCACATCATGTACAACTAACTTAGGAAGTCAGCTGATTGAACATGAGTAAAAGTGGGCCTTAAAAAGTCTACCAAACTAACATTTTGTTAATGTTCCATTTTGGACAAAACCCACACACCTTTAATCCCAGCACTTGGGAAGCAGAGGCAGGCAGACCTCTGTGAGTTCTAGACCAGCCTGGTCTACATAGCAAGTTCCAGGACAGCCAGAGCAGTTATAAAGGGAGACCCTGTCTCAAAAAAGAAAAAGACAGAAAAAGAAAGGAAGGAAGGAAGATAAAGAGAAGAAAGAAGGGAAGGAGGGGAGGAAGG
This sequence comes from Phodopus roborovskii, assembly GCF_943737965.1. Classification (NCBI taxonomy): domain Eukaryota; kingdom Metazoa; phylum Chordata; class Mammalia; order Rodentia; family Cricetidae; genus Phodopus; species Phodopus roborovskii. The sequence continues at coordinate 11,822,190 of NW_026126515.1, read as the reverse complement.
GAGAGGGAGAAGGGAAAGAGGGAGGGAGGGAGATTTAAAATAGCCTGGTGTTGATGCCAATGTGTGTATTAAGTTTTATTTTAAACAACTCAAAGGTGATGACAGCCAAATGGCCCAGCTCAATATCAGATCCTAGGGCAAACAAAAAGAAAATCGTGCATCACTTTCTTAAATGAATTGAGGAGCACATGGTCAGCCAGTTACCCACCCTTTGAATACCTGTGTTGCTCATGGAAGTAGTCATCAGGGCTCAGCCCAGGTTCCCTTTGCCTTCTCTCTGCCTCCCAATAGAACTAGCCTCTCAGCATCGAGAAGGGTTTCTTCTCAGTCTTAGAAGTACTGGGAGAGCCACGTAGCCCAAGGAAAGACTCTGAACTTAGAAAATGAAGATGTTTTACATGATTCAAGATTTCAGTGTGCTTAGAAACCATTCTTGGAAGCAGATTTATTTTTGAGCTGTGCAAATGCAGCTGTGGGTTTCAGAATTTACCCATCTGGGTTTCCCCACTCCCCTCTTGTGGCCTTGCCCATCCTATGCTTTTCCTGACCCAAAAAAAAAAAAAAAAAAAAAAGTGGATGTTAAGAACATGTTTGCATTGAACATTTTGTTCTAAATTAAATGTATCCAGGCTAATCCTGGCTCTTTGTATGTGCCCAGCCTCTAGCCAGCATTGCTGTCCTTCATCTCTGAGAACAGTAGTTGCTCTGGCATCCTGCACACACACATGCTGTTTTCTTTCGCTTACTGTTTGAACAGTGTTGTTTGGTAACATCTTACACAATACATGCAAATTTGCGTCCTACAGAGGGTTGAAAATAGCACTACTATTTCCCTAGAACCTTGTCCTGACATGAACTGAAATAAGCAGGACTGTCCACAGCACAGCTGGAAACAGCTGCCTCTGATCGTTCAAAGAGGCCCTCCCTTTGTTTAATTGGTATCTATTTCATCATTCATTTGAGACCTAAAAGTGATGAAGCCATCATAAAAAGACTGACATTTTGTATACTTGGTGTCACCAGATACAACACGGTTAAGTTATAGTCGGGACACATGTCTGCCATAAAATACTGAGATAAAGGAAATGCCGAAGACCCCGGCATTAACTGCAGAAAAATGGTTGCCTCCCTCTAGTCTGGTAGCATTATTAAACAGCCTTTTCGTTGTCACCATTCTGGACCTGGAGACAAATGGATAAGGGAAGAGTCAGACACAACCCCCATTCCCATCTACTTCTTGAATTCCCAGCCCTCTTGAATGGGTTAATGCAAGAGGTTAGGGATCATTCTTATTCACACCAAATGGCCCTCCAATGCAAAGACAGGGAAAGAGGCTACGGAAAGGAGGAAGCGTTTGTGGGTGCGTGACTAGAGGGTCTTGGGCAAGCCTCTCCACGTGCATCTCACAGGCATCATGTGACTGATTGATGGGGGATACCCAGCTGTGGAGATCTACGATGCCAGAGGTGACTTCATGGTGGAAACGACACACCATTGTCCTCAAACGATTAGCCCCAATAATACACACAGTTCCCCCTTACACCAAAACTAGTCAGTTTTGTAAGCTTTCGTTTGTGTCCCTCATTCAACAGCCTTTATTGTGTTCAAGGCACTGAAATAGATTTGAAGTGGAGTGTATGAAAGAATAAATTGAAAGCAGCCTTTGTCCTTTAAGAGACGTCTTCACCACTGACAGAACACGAAGTACCAGTGCTTCGCCTGCATCACTGAACTGAATCGTAAATACTCCATGGTGTCAGTCCCGGCCCCAGTGTTCCCCTAACAGCTGAAGAAGCCGGCATACAAAAGTCTGAGCAGCTTGAGATCACTCAGCCAGTGCTATTCACAACACTCAAATGCAGATGAAAGACATTCCAGGCTCTGAAACCCATGTTCTTAAACCAATGTGCTATACAATATGATAAGATCTACAACGGAGATGTGGACAGTCATGCAGGGAACGGGAGAGAGTAATGATAACAAGTGTAGCACTTGTCCCCTTCCTGTCAGCCTGTCCATACTGTCATGCTGTTCTATTTTTAGCCTGTCCCACCAAAGTAGTGTTTACAGGTATCTGGTCTCACACAAACATCTAGGGCGTGTGAGGGTTGATCATCTCTACTCCACCACGTCTGGGGCTGGGTGAAATTGCTTAAATGGCTAAAGGATCCTTATGACCAGGATCTAAAACAATTCCCCTTTGACTGACATCTATCTGGGACTGGAATAAGTAAGGTACCACCAACACTCATGTGCCTGGCTCCTGGGTTAGCCTGACCAAAGCATATGGGGGCTGGGCAGCATCTCTCTACATGGGGAGAAAGAAGAGTCTCAAAGTAAATATCCTAGGGGCAGGAGGCACATACTTGCACTTCATAAATTAGCATGGACATAAGCAATGTTTGGCTTCTAGATAACTTCTCTACAAGTAACTTGTGCTCTTCAAGGTGGGTCTGCAAGGGTAATACCATGCACCAAACAGCAGCCCATCCTGAGGACCTCGTCAGTGGTGGCCTCAAGCAACTTCTCACACGCAAGCTGTTTCCCAGGTACCAACCTTCAGTTGCTGATGTAACTGTCACCTGCCCAGTTTGTCTATAGATCTGGATCACTCCATCCATCCTGAACTATCTGAGCTACTGAAAAAGATTAGTGGGAGCGATGAATGTGTGTGTGTGTGTGTGTGTGTGTGTGTGTGTGTGTGTGCACATGTGTGCCCGTCTCTGCCTCTGTTCCACTAGCTTCTCTTTTCCGAAGGCTCCATGGTACCTCTCTGCCCTCTGGCCGGGCTCACTCTCCTCCTCCAGTCTTTGCTCAGACTCCTGTGGGTCCACATGAAGCCAGGCCCATCTGTTATGCACCCCTGTGTGTTTCTTTGATAGCCCTTCTTATCATTGATTACAGCATTTGCCTGTCTTGCCTTCCCAGCTTGTAAATCCCAAGACAGGCCCTGCTCTGCCTTATTTACCAGCAGGAGTCCAGAGCTTGGCACGAAGCCCAACATGCAAATTGACTTGTTTCATGTTTGAATTAACAGTGGACTTCGCAGTAGGAAGAACACCCAACAGGCTGGTCAACACCCTGAGTCTGCTCTCCCGAAACAGTGCGGAGATGCCAAGGGACTTTTTGTGGTACCCAGCAGCCTAGCTGTTTGAGACTTCCCTGACTCTCCTATTTCCCAAGAAAGACAGAGATAATCCCTTCTGGGAAACCAGCTAAGAAAAGGGACAAGTACGCTGAGGATCAATCTGTCATCTCAGGCAATGATGTGCAGTTGTCAACACGGATCACATACAGGTCCATCATCTTCATCCATTCACTGAGAATTTATTGAACGCCTGCTGGGTGTCGGACATGTACTGGGTGCTGGGAATGCTACTGGATCATGAGAGTCACCCCTGGAGGAAACAGGATAAGCAAGTTAACACATAAATAATGTAGTTTTTGGTCGTGATTAAGTGCTGGGAAATAAACTAGGGTGGTATGTAGAGGGGGATGGGGAGCCAGGTAGCAAGGGTCAGGAACTCTTCTGCGGGCAGTGTGTGGGCAATGACAGTGCACAGCACAGGTGCTGCTGGCTCTGGGGACAACATGCAGGTGCTGGAGGAAGTTTCAGGGAGGGGAGGCGCTGAGCCATGAGCTTAGCAGCTAGCATTTGTGGGCCTGTTGTGTTTATTTTCTTTCTAGTGACTGATACTAAAATTCTTGGAGGAACTCAAGGGATGTTGAGAAGACAAAAGTCCCCAGTGATACCAACATAAAGATCCCACTTCTGTTTCCTTCTCTTTCCCGTTCTTGGTCTCCCACATGGAGTCATTTGCTCAGGAAGTCTTTGGGGAAACTAATGACCTGCCAGCCTAAAATGGGTGACTGGCTTGGTTATTTCTGCCAGCCATTTAAGGCTGGAGAAAGAACTTCCCAGATGGCCAGAAATACATGACTGCTTGGTTTTTCTCTGCAGGTTGGTTGTATTTGTTTGCTTGCTTTGCTTTGCTTTTTAGGTATTTGGCTGGAAGAGGTTTTTGTAACGCTGGAACCTTGGTGCATAGAGAAAGTTTCATAGGAAGAGGTTGGCACTGTTGGGTGTGCACTGATTCACACAGGACATGGGCCCATGCACACACATACTTCTTCACTCAGTAAATCTGCATATCAGAAAGATGAAAAACTTACCTGGTATATAGTGGAACCCCTTGTTTTCTCAAAATCTCACTAAGGAGGGAAATGCCATTAAGAAGTTTCCAGTGTCTGCTGCTCAACGGAAATATCTTGCTTCTTTTTAATGATTCTGTGGTTACAGAAATCACAGAGCCATCTCATCCTGTGTGAACTGTTAATGCAGAAAGGATGGCAATGCAGAGAACTGAGTCCACAATCCAGACAGACTACTCTTGCCCCATCCGGAATTGCTTCTTTCTAAGCTAAACAGTAAGCTGTGCTGAGCTACCATGTGTATGTGTTCCAGGCAAGTCCAACTTGCACCCAAGGATAGCAATGAATGCAGCCCAACACAAAACCATAAAGTCACTTAAAACTCTATGAGATTATATTTTGTTACTCGATTGTACAGTTCTCAAATGTGGACTTTGTAGATGATAACACCACATCACAATCTACGTCAAAAGATCGAATGTGCCAGTTCAGAGCCTAACCTCTTGTGCATTCCTGTTGTCAACCACGTATCTCCCATTATTTTAAATCTGGACATATCAGTTCCTCTCTAGATAAAGAAAACAAAGCCATTAGGCTATCTGGGCAGAAGAGGGAAGCTACTCAGGGTGAGGATGGAGTCAAGGAGCATATGTGAGGACAATGGGGAAGGGAATGAATGAGAACAAAATATAATGACACGTGTGTACAAAAATAATGCAAAGAAACTGATTACTTTGTAAACCAACGTAATTCTGAAAAACATGAATGTAGTTTCCAAAATATCCCCTAGAGGGCACCAAAGCGCCACATCTGAAAAAAGTGGGGCTTTTTAATTTAGTTTGGTTTTTGTTTTTTATTTTTAAATTCACTTTTCATAATTTTCCTCAGACGCCTTTTCTGAGAAAAGATGAAGTCCTAGGTCAAGTGTTACTCACAAGAATATAACAACTTCCAGAAGCTCCACCAGGGCCTCTACTCGGCATCGCCAGTACTGCTGCCTCTTTGTATGTATTGTCGTGGTTCTGACCTCCTTTCTTTTGTGGTAGAACAGATGTCACCCGATGTCAACCCAAGGAGCCATCTCCACCCAATTCCTGGGTGTGGTGCTGTAAGAAGCAAAGACCACGTGGGCTTTTCACCCTCTCCCTTGGGTCTCCACGAGCCGCATCCACGGATGCCTTCATTTGGCATCTGCCAAGTTGTTCCTCTCACAGCCAGGAGAAGCAGGGAGAGGAGAGAATGCCAAGTGATTGGTGTGGGAAAGGTGTCTCCAGTTGTAGATATTCCAGAGAGGGGCCAGGTGGAGAAGGGGGATGGCTAGAGAAGGTGACTCCGTTTCCCCAGCGACACGCTCCAAAGTGCCCTGGCTCCATTTTTGCATCTGATGTGAGGCTGCCCACTCTCTAGTAACCCCTCTGCTGATATAATCACTTCTGCTCCCCTTTCCCCTCGGGTTACTGATCCCTGTTGGTTTCTGTGAGCTTCCGGGCAGGAAATGCAGCACATCACAACCTTGCGTGGTCTCTTTGGTCACGGTGAGTTGTGTTAACCTTGCTTCTTAGTTCTATCATCGAATGTCTCAATGCTTCGCGTTTCCGGGGACTTCTGGCATTTTAAATGCATGCTTCTAAACGAGAAAGAAGGCCTTAAAAAATAAGGGAACTGGCCAGATGATCGTGGTACAAGCCTTTAATCCCAGCCCTCGGGAGGCAGAGACAGGTGGATCTCTGTGATGGAGGCCAACCTGGTCTACAGAGTAAGTTCCAGAACAGGCTCAAAAGCTCCAAGTCTTTAAAGAAAAAAAAAAAAAAAAAAAAGAGGACGGAAGGAGGAAAATAAGGAAATTGATCAGGGCTAGTCATGATGCTAGTCATTCCAAACTAGTAGTTCTTTAAATGCATGAAGCAATCGGGAAATCGGAGGGACTGGGTGGGGAGATGGCTCATTGGGTAAAATGCTCACTACCCAGCACAAAACCTGAGTTTGGACCCCAGAACTCATAAAAAGTTTATGGTGGCCCTAATCCCAGCTCTGCGGAGGCAGGAGGAGCACTGGCTCATCAGAAAATCTTGGTGAATCGGTGAAGAGACCGTCTTTCTGGGAGTAAGGCAAGGAGAAATAGAGGATCGTTGATGGAGACACCATGCACTCACAAGTGCGCAGGCGCACACAATTAGAACATAATGAGAAACTTCGTAGGAAGATTCCTTGAAGTCAGCTGGCAGCCAGGCACGACTTGTGGGGCAGGCAGACATCTTGGATCCGAAGAGACCACTCCCCTCCCCACCTCCCACAAACACACCTCCCAGTCCTATGCCAGACTTTTCCTGAGAAAAACTCTTGTTAAAGTGGCTTCCCCCCACCCCCACCCCCGCTCCCGTTATAGTGACCTGTCACCTTGTTTGTTTGCTTGCTTGTTTTGGCATCAGTGGTGGTCAAACCTAGGGTCTTACACCTAGGGTATACAGCCAAGCTCCAGAGTAGCCCTTGGCTGACATCCTCCTGCCTCACCAGACCAACCCCCCTCCTGAGGAATGACATGAATAGAAACTGCTCTGTCCTCTCGGAGGCAGGAAGCTTGTTTAGCTCCCGGAAGAATGGGCAAGGACTGGCAAAGGCTTGGGAGGAAGAATACGGGCTTGATAAACTGCAAAGGGAAGCAGCTGGGTGTGGCAAGGAAGGCCTTTGGTCTCTATGTAGGAGCTCAAGGTTTCTCCAGGAGACACAGCCATGTGTGACCTCCACATCTTTCCAGTGGATAAAATGCTCAAGGTTCCCTAGCCCTCCCTAAAGCAGAACCTACTATAGTTCTGTTATATTTTTGAAAAATGCATGTGGGGGGGGGGGTGAGGGAATGTGGGTGCTCACCCATGTGTGGGGGTGAGGGGACAACTTGCAGGGGTTGGGACTCTCCCCCCCGCCCCCGTGTGGGTTGTCATATCATATCATCAAGCTTGGCAGCAAATATCTTTGCTGGCAGAGCCATCCCACCAGCCATCAGCCCAATGACCTGGATTTTGTTTTTTGGGGTTTGTTTTGTTTTGTTTTTGTTTTGTTTTTTGTTTTGGTGGTGGGGGGTATTGGGTATTTTTGCCTGGATGCAGGTCTGTGCAGTGATATGATTTAATAAAGCTTGCCTAGGGAATCAGAAGGCAAAGTCAGTCGATCCAGAGATTAAGAGTCTCATGCTCTACCAACCGAGCTAGCTGGAAACTTCCATCCACATGTCTGTGAGCCATTTACATGCCTGGTACCCTTAGGGACCAGAACCACCAAAATTGTGAGACACCATGTGGGCACTGAGACTAAAACCTGGTTCCTTTGGAAAAGCAGTCAGTGCTCTTAACCACTGAGCTATCTTCCCAGTCCTACCTACAATTTTTTTTTTTTTTTTAAGATTTATTTATCAGGTATACAGTGTGCTGCCTGCATGTCTGCCTAAAGGCCAGAAGAGGGCACTATATCTCACTATAGATGGTTGTGAGCCACCATGTGGTGCTGGGAATTGAACTCAGGTCCTCTGGAAGAACAGTCAATGCTCTTAACCTCTGATCCATCTCCTCCAGCCCCACCCCCCACCCCCACAATAATTTTTAAGGGGCTTGTCTTCAGCATTCAGTACCCCTTCATTTCTCCTGAATGCAGGTCTAGAGAGAGGACCTATTCTACACCATCACTGATGCTGCCTGAGTCCATGAGTCACCGATGAAGAAGCCATGGACAGCTGTGGGATGGCATCGTTTGTGAGAACTTTTAAAAGCTGAGAAACTGACAAAGGAAAACTAATAATGATGATGGCAGAGACGTTTCTGAGTGAGTTAAGAAACAGGCATGGCTATCCCTGGAGATAGGTAGAGCAGACACCCATTCCTCGTCCTCCTTCACATACCTACTGCCGAGTCTCAGCTCAGCCTTCGTGGTCCCATGCTTCTGGGAAGGTGGCGCTCCAGATGGACAGCAACCTCAAGACTTGAAAATTCCTGGAAGATCTCCAGTGGCCACACCAGTGTCTCTTTGTCACCAGCCTCCCAGATTTTGTTGCCATACCCATGCACACATTTATGGGGGAAGTGTCACTTGGACCCAAGGGGGTCAGAGCCTGCGATTGTCTGCCACTTTTGATGCTGAGAACTTAGCTAAGGAGATAGTTTTCACTTTTCTTTTGGGGTTTTGGAAGGGCAGTCAAGACAGGGTTTCTCTGTGTTACAGCTCTGGCTGTCCTGGAACTCACTTTGTAGACCAGGCTAGCCTAGAACTCACAGACAACTGCCTGCCTCTGCCTTCCAAGTGCTGTGATTAAAGGTGTGTGCCACTACTGCCTGGCCCATTTTTCATTGGTAGAATCTGAGGAAACATTTTTTTGTGTGTTTTAGAGAGAGAACCGGTATGAGTGGATATGCCCTTGGAGCCCAAAGAGGGTGTCAGATACCTGGAAGCTGTAGTTACCCAGGTCCTCTGTAAGAGGGCCAAGTGATCATAACCATCTCTCAAGACCCCACCCCACAAAATGTTAACAATACAGATATACTGCATATCTGTTTCTGACTGTGTACATATCTGTACATTATATCAAATGGGAAGATCGTTTCTTCTCCCTTATCTCTATTTTTACCTGTTTTGCCAATGTGACCCTATCTTAGGTTTTCTAATTGATTAAAAAAAAAAAAAGGCCGCTTCACCACCACCACCACCACCACCACCACCACCACCACCACCACCACCACCACGACTGGAAGGAGCCATGGAGGCTGCCCAGGAGAAGAAAAAGAAAGTTCCTGCTGTGCCAGAGACCCTTAATAAAAAGCGAAGGAATTTCACGGAGCTGAAAGTTAAGCGCTTTCGGAAAAAAGTTTGCACTGAAGACACTCCGGAAGGCACGGAGGAAGCTCATCTATGAAAAGGCAAAACATTATCAAGGAATACAGGCAGATGTACCGAATGAAGATTCGCATGGCTAGGATGGCAAGGAAAGCCGGAAATTTCTACGTGCCCTCAGAACCCAAGCTGGCATTCATCATCTGAATCCGAGATGTGAGCCCAAAGGTCAGCAAGGTGTTGCAGCTGCCCCGTCTTGGTCAGATCTTCAATGGCACCTTTGTAAAGCTCAACAAGGCTTCGATTAACATGCTGAGGATTGTGGAACCATTCATTGCATGGGGGTACCCCAACCTGAAGTCAGTAAACAAGCTTATCTACAAGCGTGGCTATGGCAAAATCAATAAGAAGAGAATTGCCTTGACAGACAATTCCTTGATTGCTCGATCTCTTGGTAAATACGGCATTATCTGCATGGAGGATCTGATCCATTAGGTCTACACAGTTGGGAACCGCTTCAAGGAAGCCAACAACTTCCTGTGGCCTTTCAAACTGTCTTCTCCATGGGGCGGGATGAAGAAAAAGACCACTCACTTTGTGGAAGGTGGCGATGCTGGCAACAGGGAAGACCAGATAAACAGGCTTATTAGACAGATGAACTAAGGTGCCTGTGGTATTTTTGGCAAAAAAAAAAAAAAAAAAAAAAAAAAAAGGCCAAGAATAACTTGTGGAGGAAAGGGTTTATTTCAGTTGACAGTTCCACACCATAGTCCATCCTCCAAGGACAGGGGGCAGAAACTCAAGCAGGGCAGGAACCTGGAGGCAGGGCTAAAGCAGGAACCATGGAAGAATGCTTATTGTTTGCCTAGGCTGCATTACAAAGGGATTGTATTAGATTGATTTGCATGGTATGTGCTGGGTAGTCCTACACTGACCCTGCATGCTGGAGGGGCTGAGAACTGGGGCGGGGGGGGGGGGGGCACTCAGTCCCTGAGGCTGGATGCCTCAACAGTTCCAATCTAGTGTGGAGGAGGGCCGCTTCAGTACCTGTTGGAAGGCAAAAGAGGTTGGGCGGTGTTGTCACTGTTGGATGGCATCAATGCCAGCAATAAGACAGATGCATCCACAACCAAAGCAAAGGCAATAGCTTTCCTCAACCTCCTTATAGCCAGGCACAGTGCTTCCCACTCTGAGAGACTGAATTCCTCCCCACTTCAAAGCAGCCTTATATACCTGCCTGGAGGTGTGGCTCTTAGGTGATCTCACATCCAGTTGAATTGACAACCAAGACTGTAATATGCTCCTAGAAAATTGTATTCAATGAATGCATAACCCTAGCCCTAAGCCTAACCCTAAACCAAACCCTAACCTTAACCCTAACCCTAACCCTAAGCCTAACCCTAAACCTAACCCAAACCTTAACCCTAGCCCTAAGACTAACCCTAGCCCTAAACTTAACCCTAACCTTAACCTTAGCCCTAAGACTAACCCTAGCCCTAACCCTAACCCTAACCCTAAACCTAGTAAGAATCTACAAGACCTGAGGGTTAACTTAGGGGCATTTGAGTCTTTCTCTTAAGGCCCTGATAATCAAGATGAAGTGCAGAGGCACTAACATACCCACCTGTAAACACAGACCACTACTAACTTGGCAATAGCTAAGTACAGTGGCACACACTGATTAGAAAAACACGACACATCAACAAACCAAGCTGCAATAGTAATCTCACCAAGACTGTACAGATAATACGATGGAAATTCTAGTTTAGTGACTCCAAATATTCCCAGTGAGAGGATACTTTTGTAATTTCAAAGACCTTCCTAGATAATTATCATATTTTTATATGTTCAAATAGCTATGACAGTCTAGGACCTAGAGTCTAAGCAGAACTACAAATCCATTTGCCTGTTTGTCCCTTGTAGTAACACTGATGTACACTAGGGGCGTCATTGCACATGTTTTTTTTTTTTATTTATATAACTGTATAAATCAGGAGTTTATCTCAACTTGAGCTTGAGGTTAGAGGTTAGAGGACAATTTGTAGAAGGCAGTTCTCACCTTTCTTCACAGAGGACCAGATGATTTGAACTCATATTATCAGACTTGATGGCAAGTACCTCTCTACCTGCTAAGTGGATTGACTCACCAGCTCTGAAAATTGAATTAACTGCATGTCAGTTCTCTTCACATGAGAGGAACAAACCTTTGAATAACCATCTTGGAGCCATCAGTGGGCTCAAAAGAGAATCAAGGGCTCTGGAATCTGAAGAAAAGATTCCAGTTTTGTTTCTATGTTTCTTAGCTGAGGAGTGGGGCAATTAATGACCTTACATTGCTATAACAGACACAGAACTGGCCCATCTTGTGACTTCTAAGCAACTTCAACTTTCCTGAGCTGTTGTCCAAAAACTCTGTCCAGAACTCTTGTCCCTGTCACTGCCCAGCCTCCCAGTCCCCACAGTCCTGAGCTCTGTTGGCAAGAAATGGAAAATCTTCGGCTGTGGGACAAAGGGCAGGGACTCTGGTTGGTGAACAAGATTCCTGGTGATGGGTTTGTAATGAATATTAAGTGCTTGCTCGTTTGGTGACCAATGAGTAGATGGTAGGAGTCCTGAAACAGCTTGTTCCTTGTAAATATCTCTCACATCCAATGAAAGGTGGAGCTGAGGGTATCTTGACCATGCGATGGTCTGAAAGGGAGGATGCGCTAAGTGTGAAATCAAATGCTTGTTCTCAAAGTCAAAACATGAAGAAACAGATGCAGAATGTTGTTTGAGGACATCCTGCCTGCTGTAACAAAGAACCTCAAGCCTGGAAGCTCGTCAACAATACAAATTTGTTTCTCACACAAGGTTTTGGAGACTGAGGGAGGCCCTGCCCTTCCTCAGACCTTACTTCCTAATGCCAACCATGGTTATATCAGTGATGAGGTGTGATGGCTGATCTCAATTGTCAACTTGACTGGACCAGCAGTCAACTAAAACTCAACACAAGCCTGTAGGGATTTCCTTGGTCAGGTTTATTTCAAAGGGGAAGAAGACCCATGCTCAATGGGGGTGGCCCCTTCTCATGGCAGCCAGCCCAGATACACAGCCATGGAAGAAGGAAGTGTTTGCTTTTTGCCTGTGTGCCATCACTCTTGCTAGCGAGCAAGTCCTTCCTTCCTGTGGCTGCTGCAGTCATTTGCTGATCGTTGAAGCAGATTTTCTGGGCCTCATCACAGACTGAACACCAGCATCTCTCCAGGAGTCCCGGACTGGGATAGCTGAGACATCCAGACTCGTGACCTGAACAACCACCAGATTCTCAGTGTGAGACAGCTGTTGGTGGACTACCGGGACCACATGCTGTGAGCCAAATACATTCACTTTTAAAGTATATTTCACTCTATCAGGTCTTGGAATGGGGATATGTGTAAATATCAATACCTAGAAGAAATTTTGTTAGTTTACATTTGAATATATGCTGAGATGTTTTGTATAAGATTGAATAAATATGAGATTAAGTAAATATATTAAGATGTGGCTCCTGGAAATTTCAAATGATCTATGTGACTCGTTATATTTCTAATAGACAAACTATACAATTCACAAACTTTTATCCTGGGGCTTGGCGTATAGCATAGTCGTACTGCATGGGGAAGCACGGGTAGGCTCTGGGTTCATGACCACCTCAGAAAAAGGTCCGGTGATGCTGTGAGGTCCCATGATGCAAGAGGTGTTTTAGAGTGGAAAATCAGTTTCATAAGGTTCATATCCAGCAACTCCACTCAGTGAGGCTTGACCTACAGAAACACCTGTGTGTGGGCTTCTATGTGGGTTGCAACCACTGTGAAGACAAAGAATATTAAGAATCACCAGAAATACTTAGAAAGGACTCTAAAGGAAAGATGACCCACGCTCCTCCAGAGAAATTCTTGTTCAGCCGGTCTGAGTGGAGACCTGTCAACCTCTGTATTTTAAATATTGTCCCCCAGGAGGTTCTGATTTCCAGACAAGCTTGAAAGATACTAAAATAATAAATGTCTGTAACGCCATGAGAAAGATGTCCAAGTCGGCAAGACAGCATTCAGAATAACGAACAATGTGATCCAAGGCGCGGTTTGTAGCACAGTTTGTAACCCTGCAAACACACTGGGGAGGATGGAACCATACACGTTCACAGAGAAGGACCTGAGCCCAGATGGTCCTGGTGGTTGCATCTGGGAAGGGGAAGAAGAAGGGGAAGTGCTTTTATTTGTGTACTTCAATGTTTGTTTAGATATTGGAGGAGGAGGAGGAACTCTGTGGGGTTTCAGGTTCCCAAGTCTGTGGAGAGGTTGTGCACGGGAGAAAGTGTCACTCAGGACCACAGCTCTGCAGACCAGGGACAATCCTCTCACTGGGGACTCAAGGTGGAGCTGTGCTCCTTCTGAGAGTCCCAGCCAAGCTCAGCCTCACCCCGCAGCTAGCTGCTGTCCTCCCTCCGCTCCTTGGTGCTTGGTAAGGAGAGCCCAGACTTGAGAAGAGGGCTTTCCAGATCAACTTGGCCCACGACAGAGCCAGAGTGATGAGGTCATCCAGCACAGCTGCAAACTATTTCAAGGAAACAGGTGGTGGCTGCAGCCTCTTCCAGGCTTGGAGTTTTGCTGGGAGAGAGACCTCCTTCAAGGGCACCCTTCCTGGGAGGCCAGCCACAGAGGCCTGGGCTGCTGGGGAAAGGGAGCCTGGGGTCACTGGGTGTCATCGGAAGCCTGCAGATGTTTTGTCCCTTCCACAACCAAATTCTCAGCCGCGGGGCTATTTGGTCCTTCACCAGAACAGCTTTTAAACTGTTCTGTGGGAGCCATACCCTCGGACCAAGAAAACCATTCTCTCTAGGGAAGACCAGTGGAGCCATGCACTGCCTGAAAACTCTCAGGTTATTTCAATGTGCAGTCAAGGCTGACACCTCCGTGCTAACTTTTGCAACTGAAGTCCTGGGACTTCAGTTGCTGGGAAGTTTGCTGGAAATGCAGAACTTCTGGCCCTATATCCACACACACTAGATAATCAGAATACACACCCCCAGTATATGCACTGGATAACCAGAATACACAGCCCCAGCAAGAGTCTCCAGGGCATCTGGTGCTCATTAGGATATAGAAGCTCAGCTTTTGTGGGCATTAGCCTAGCTGCTGAACACAGATTCTGGGGGATCACAGAAGGGGTGCAAGGCAGATAAACACTGGCCTTCTCTGAGACGGTTTGGCCTTGGAGATGCAATAAAGTTAGCACAATTGTCTTCTTGTACGGTTGGAATGGTCCTGGTTGGTGGTGCCTGCAGGGTGTTTAGTGCTTAGTAGAACTGAGCTCGGACTTTGTCAAGATGGTTACTGTTTATAATCCTGAAACACAACTTGATTAGTTGGCCAGCCTGTGTGAGCATGCTCTGGCTGGGTTTCTTGCCCAGCTTAACCCCTATTCTGTCAACATCAAATGTCTTTTCTTGCTGCCACTTAGAATTGGGGATCAGAAAGTTCAAACTTCTGTCAGTGCTCACTCTGGTTCCGGGTTCGATTTTTCTGTTGAAATTGTGTGATTACTCCATCTTTAAGAAAAGAGAAAAAAGACAACAAAAGGGTATAGGTTCCAATAATTACTGAGGAAACTGCAAATGGAGAGTGGTTCCCTGCCAGCTGGAGAGATGAAGGGTTTGGACTTGCAATTTGCCAAATCCCTGCCTCCCAGGCTTCTACTTGCCGTTCAATTCTGGATGGAGACTTGGTGGAGCTGTGTGGACACAGCCCTGCAATGACTTGGGGACTGACTCACTGTTAATGGTGAGTAGCAGAGGACAGTAAGTAAGCAATGCCATTTCTTTAATGACTACTTCTTCCAACTTCTTCCAACAAAGAGACTTAAAAAGAAAAAGATCCAGGTGGTAGTGATGCACGCCTTTAATCCCAGCATTCGGGAGGCAGAGGCAGGCAGATCTCTATGAGTTCTAGACCAACCTGTTCTACAAGAACTAGTTCCAGGACAGAGAAACCCTGTCTCGAAAAACCAACCAACCAACCAAACAAACAAACAAAAAATAAAACAAAACAAACAAAAAAGAAAAACAAACAAACAAACAAAAAGCCTGCAAGCTGGGCAGTGATGGTGCATGCTTTTAAACCCAGCACTCAGTAGGCAGAGGCAGCTAGATCTTTGTAGGTTTGAGGACAGCCCACTCTACATAGAGAGGCTCTGTCTCAAAAAACAAAAACCAAAGACCAAAACACTCCCCAAAAACCCAAATAAATAAACGAATAAAAATCCTCATTACTTATTTTAGCAAGCAATTAAGCATTTTCTAAGTGCCAAGCATATGTACAACTATCCCATTTAGTCATCAAAATCACTCATTGATATTGACACACCACTTATTTTTAGTTGACACACAGGCTCAGAGATGTCTGGGCCTTGGTATAAACAGCTATGGAGTCGCAGAATGGAGAATCACACAGAGCAGTCCAGGGTCTTCTCCAGGTGACCTCTCTCCATCGCAGGCCCAGGCATTGGCCTCTAGAGCCCTAGTTAAAGGTTGGCTTATTTGTTCTTCCTTTGTTCTTTTCCTGCTGGTGATGAAGGAGATACCATCTCTCCAATTTAGTCTGTCAATCTTTTCTTCTAAGATGGAGATCATGAGACCAGTAAGGACTCCAGTTTTATATTTGTAAACCACGGGGTTTTTTAAAAAAATCATCTCCCTGACTCTTTTACTCAAGGAGGCATTTATGGAAGATGTCAGGAAATTCTCAGGAGAACAAGAGGGAGAGATGTTGTTTTGAGGGATGGGATTATGAGGAAATGAATCCCGGGTGCTAAGGGAAAAGAAAAATACTTTGTGTTTTTATGGATCAAAAAAGGAGGAACTTCGGCCCATGGCAACGGTACACGTGAGGCTCTTCTTAAGAGATATTGATTTATTATTTTCTTTTGCAGTGCTGGAGATGAAACCCAGAGCCTAAGCGAATGCTCAGCCACCAAGCCACACCCCCAAGTCTTCTCTGTTCTGTTGTTGTTGTTGTTTATGATCACACTGCAGCTTTCTTAAAAGAAAAGCCATATGAGATCTTAAAAAACAAATTTGATTTTTCCCATTAATCAATTTTTTTTTTAATTTCTTTTCACCACATGGGCTGGAACTCAGGGTTTCACATACACTTGTGCAAGCATTCTACTGCTGACCTGTATTCCTGTATCTCTCAAACTTGGTTGTGAGCTTAAATAATCTAAAATAACAATATTCATGATATCTAGTACCTCCTACCACTACACACCAGGCACCATCCTAAACACTTGATGTTTGTCAACTTGATGCTATTTGTACACCTCCTTGCCTGGATCTAAGTGACAATAGCACCTAGAAATGTTCATGTACAAAATACACAAGAACTTTTCGTAAATATGTTTGCAACAAATCAATCTTGCCTTGGATGATACTATGCTATAGAATAAAACCTAGAAAATAATTTCATGTTATTCTATTGATTTCAAATTCAATCAAAGTATGATTAGAGATGTTTTGAGGGAGTTCAGAATGTTGCAAGGTAGGGGGAAAAGTGATCTAAAAGATTCTTCAGGGCAAAGAGCATCTCAGTGTGTAAAGACACTTGATCTGAAACCTGACAACTTGAGTCCTATCTCCAGAAACCAAGTGTTGGAAGGGGAAGTCCCCTCTGACCACCACAACTACATTCTATAGCAGTCCCCCCCACACACACATACAATAAGTGTAATTTTACAAATTGTAACATTCTCTAACATAAGCATCTTGGTAGCAAAATTCTCTACTTGGAAAAGCAGTGGCTGGAGGCACAGGAGGGAAGGGCCATGCCCTTTAAAGGGATTTCTTTAATCTTCCCTTCCTCTTAACTTTCAAGACCAGCCCTTTGAAGGAGTTTTTATTACTTAGTTGTGTGTATGTACCCAAGGAGATCAGGGGGGTATCAGATGTCAGATCCCCTAGAACTCAGGTTGCAGGTAGTTGTAAGCAGCCTGCTTATGGATACTGGGCATGAAACACAAGTCCCCTTAGAACAGTAACCTCTCTTAACTACCAAGCCACCTCTCCAGCCTAAGCCAGCACCTTAAAGTTGCCTGGAGTCATTAATCTCTCCTATATTAGTATGTTCCATAAATTGACGAATCCATAAATACTTGTGAATGGAAGCACTTTGCATAAAGACACAGCTAACCCCTGTTGGACAGATGTTCGTGAAGACACTGTAAAGGGAGATAGGAACAGTGAAATACTATTGAAGGGTTTCTAGTAGGTATAGGCTTGAGCTAGGCTCTGGGCATAGACAGACTCCCACTACCTTAAGAGTTAAGATGTTCTAATGTTTTTTGTTTGTTTGTTTTTCCTTGTTTGTTACAGTCTCACTATGTTGCTCTGGCTGTCCTGGAGTTCACTATGTATACCAAGCTGGACTCAAACTCACAAAGATCTGCCTGCCTCTGCTTCCCTAGAGCTTGGATTAAAGTCATACATCACCCTGCATAGGTTCTAATTCATTAAAATAGCTCAGGTTACACTCCTACCTTGATAGTCCTTAGCTACATGTAGGTATTCCCATTTCAGTACAACTTAAAATTCAGAGTTTCAAATCACAATTAACCACACTTCAAGTCTGATAGCACACATTTAATCATTACTTTAATGGATATCTCAACTAAGAAAAAACAACTTTTCTGGCTGTGGTGGTATGAGTGTGTACAATCTAAACACTTGGAAGGTGAAAACAGAAAAATGAGGACTTCAAGACCATCCTTGTCACACAGTGAGTTCAAGGTCAGCCCACGCTATGTGATAGTCTATCCCAAAATAACATACACACAAAGAAAAGGATAAAAAGATAATATTTGCATTTTCATAGACCATCCTATTAGACAACACAGATCTAAGAAGTAAATTATCTCTCTGGGCTGACGAGGTGGGAACGTGAGGTTTAAATGAGTTATATTTATCTTCCTTTCATAGGCCTATCAAAGTCCCTCCACTTAGAGAAATATACCTTTAGGCCCTTCATTTTAGGATTTAATGAATTTCCTCACAGCACTCTCAAAAGGTATGCTGTTTAATAGCAGATTGTTCTCACAAATCAGCAGACATTGATTTTTCCACTTACAGGGTTTTTTGTTTTTTTTTCCCAAAGGAGATCTGGCCACCAATAAGCAATTACTCCTCAATTCCCCACTGGTCAGCTGTCTGTAATATCTCTACAGATTTGCCTACTGTAGATATTATATAGAAATGGAATTATACATTATGTGGCCTTTGGCTTCTGACTTCTAGCATAACATTTGCAGCTGAATAATACTCCATTACAACACTGGATGTTTGCTATGTTCTTTATGAACAATTAGTGAGCATCCTGGCTTTGGACTTTTCAGCTATGATGGATAATAATACTATGAATATTCTTGAACAATTTTGTTTTTTGAGACAAGAGTTTCTCTGTGTAGCTTTGGAGCCTGTGCTGGAACTTACCCTGTAGACCAGGCTGGCCTAGAACTCACAGAAATCTGCCTGCCTCTGTCTCCTACGTGCTGGGATTAAAGGCGTGTGCCCCCACTACCCGGCTTCTTGAACGAATTTATTTATTTGTTTGTTTGTTTGTTTATTTTTCAAGACAGGGTTTCTCTGTGTAACCACCCTATCTGTCCTGGAACTCGATTTGTAGACCAGACTGGCCTCAAACTCACAGAGATTTGCTTGTCTCTGTCTCCCAGTGTGTTAGGATTAAAGGCTTGTGCCACCACCACACCTTTAAAATTTCACTTTTCCAAATGTAGCTCTGGCTGGCCTGGAACTTTCTATGAAGGCTGGCCTCAAATTCAGAGGTCCAGCTACCTCTGTCTCCAAAGTGCTGGATTTCAAAGTGTGCACCCCCCATGCCCAGCCAGACTTATATAAGTGCTTATATAAGTGCAATTACTGGGTTGTGTCACAACTTTGAGTTTAAGTTCTTGAGAAACCGCCATATTGTTTTGTAAATCAGATGTTTAATCTCACTTCACCTTGTGTACATAAAATAAGGCTCTCATTTTCCCCTTTACTTAAACAGCATCCAACATCCAGGAATTACTCATCTCCAGTTGGACTGAATGGCTGCTGACTTTAAGTCAACATCCATTCACTCAGGAACTAGAGGGTACCCTGTTGAAATTTAGCACTTCATTAATCTGTTGGGAATTTTAGTCTCACTCATGTTTACAGAGTGCCTACTGTATTTTGAAAGTAAGCCAGGCAGTGGGACTATTTGGTGAGCAGTGCAATCTAGTCGAAGAAGATTGTAAAGGATGGATAGAGCACTGTTAATGTGTGCACGAGAGACTTGGTGAAGGCCTCATACTGGAAGGGACATTTTAGTTCAGCCTTGAGTGCTAAGTGACAGCCAGGGGAGAAGAAATGCCAGAGCTAAGTAAAGCATTTTTTCTTGATGAGGCAGGGTATAGAACTATGTATAAGTGGCCTCGCCCACAAGACAACTAGACTCCATGGTCTTCATTCTTTCCCTTCTCATTTGTGGGCTGAGGTTAGCTCACAGCAGCCAGAAGTGAGCAGTTTGACACATCATCTTGGGTCAGCCTCCAACTCTGGCAAAAAACAAGTGCTTCTCCTTTGAAGTGAGCATAGGAGCAATTCAAATGGAACTTCTGCTTTGGCAAAAGCCACAGCCAGGAAAAGTGATCAGCCAGGAGTCATAAGTTGTTGTGTGCTTGTGTTTCTGAGGTTTGAAGAGGGACACACCTGAATGGACTCTCTTCACTTAGCCTCTGTGCTCTTTTGCTTCATTTTCCAAATAAGTGAGGTCCAACCCATGTCCATTCTGCATTTCCAGTATAAAGGGATCCACGGTTTGTTCATTAATATAAGCGACAGAACATGGAGGTAATTCTTTCCTGTGAAGTGTGATTCTTAAGCTTGACCTGGGATAGACGTGGTCACCATTTAGCATAGGTCCAGCTGGATCTAAACTGGTACCTTTTAACCACTTTTCTACCAGCCACACTTCTTAAGGGTTCTGTGAGCCTAAAAAACACAGAAGGAGAGAAATGCTTGGAGAAAGCTGGTCACATATGGTGTGTTGTTTACTCATTCATTGGTATAAGCGACAGAAAATGGAGCTTATTTTATCCATTGCCTCTCTGGGTGGCAGAGCAGAGTGGCATGCGGATTCACATCGCCTGTTTATAGTTTTTAGAAAGATCCGGAACAGGTAGGAGGGAATGTGGAGAGGGTTAAAGAACTGCAAGGAAAGAGATGCATAATGGGAACAGTTATGGTCCCCTCGTTTCCCCACAGGAGTTAGGGCCCTGCTGCTCCCTTTCAGTTGAAATTCTGGCATCTTCAGAATGCCTGTGTTCTATCCCTAAGGCTCAAGCATATATAGATATCTTGATATCTTTATGGCAGACTCTTCCTGAATTTCTGGATTATAAACGTGTGTATAAAATTCTCGGAATAATGCCTGCCAAATAATATACACCATGTTAATATTAGGGTAATTATACATTACGAATCAGCATCATCTCTTCAGCTAGGCTTTAAGTTCTTTGTGGGTGATATCAGTCCATCTCGCTCTTTTCCTGGACAGTACCTAGCACAACGTTCTTAATATATTGACTGTATTGGCTCTGACAAATTGCTTCCCCTTTGTGAGCTCTGGTAGGTAGGGACCATACACAGACTGTATGTGGAGTTCAATTTGAGTTCACAAACGCCATTTGGCACTTACTTCACAGGCATCCGTCCTAAGGTGTAGACCCTACAGTAAAAAAAAGTATGGGAAAAATAAAATTAACGGCAAAGTGGCTTGCATGAGAGAGACCAAAGGAACACCTTTCCCAGCGTGGTGGAGGTTCACAACCACCAGCACGCAGAGAGGAGTAGCTGGACTCCATAATGATCCCTAGTTCCCGCCACCCATGCTACTGTTCCTTTCCCCAGATGCTTGCTCGGCCGGCCAACCCCACTGGGTACAGAGGGGACTGGAGCTGGTTTCAGAGTCCTGCTAGCCCCAGGTGAGGTGGGGACCAAGGCCAGGGCAGCTAGGCTCCTGGAGTGACCCCCGCCCATCTCACTCATCCTGTCCAATCAGAGAGCGACTCTCGCACAAGCTGCGACCAATCAGGAGCGGCGGGAGCTGCGCCCAGAGCCGGCGGGCGCCCAGCGAGCCCAGAGTCGCGAGCGGGCAGTGGTGGTGAGGCGAGGCGGCCCGCAGGGAGCTCTGCTAGAGCGGCGGCGGGACGGAGGCTCGGCTGGGGAGCTGGTGGTGGCGCGGACCTCTCCGCCGACGCCGGGACTCTGCTCACCCCGACGCTGGTGAGTAAAACCCGCAGCGGGGAGCGACCTAGGCGCCGCAGGTGGACGCCGGGTGTGTGTCGGGGGTGTCGCCGGCCGCGAGGTCCTAGCGCCGCGCATCCCCGAGCACCGCGCACCGAGCCAACGCCGAGCGCCACGGAACCACCAGCCACAGGGGGCCCGATTAGGAGGCAGGAGGCGAGGCGGCCTCCGCGGAGTGTTTGTGGGGAGACTGCCGTGACCCCCACACTCATCACAGCACTTCTTGCAAGCCAATGCCTTCCCCCGAGATCCAAGTCGGCCAGAGCGGCTTCGTTGTCCTGAGTGGGGAGGCGACAACAGGTGTCCTTGGAGACCGTGCCTCGCCCCATCCCCCGCTCGAAATCCCGGCCTTGGCGTTGAGCCCCCGCTTCGGGGTGTTCTGAGGCAGGACCCCAGCCTGGCCTCTCAGGCGTTCTGCCCGCTGGACAGCGCCCAGGGGCCGCCTGGACCCCGAGCTTTGGATGGAGTTTCCTGCGTGAGTTGCCAAGCAATTTGCTGGACACCGCCTCTCCTTGGGATGGAGAATTGAAGTGGGGGGGGCGACATAGGAAAGAGGGGAGATTTGCTGGACACTGGCCTCTCTCTGGGATGAAGAGTTGAAGTGTGTGTGTGTGTGTGTGTGTGTGCGCGCGCGCGCGCCCCCATACAGACTGTTGAAAGGAGCTGCCTGAGGGCTGTAAGTGAATCATTAACTCTGGTTTTGTGCAGCTACTGCCCCTGCTTGCCTTCCTCTCACTCCCTGTCTCCTTCAGGCTTTATGCACCTACTTTGCTCTCCTTATCTATAAAGTGACATGCTGATTGCATTCTCTGTTTGGAAGATTACATGAGCCAGCGTCTGAAAAAATGTCAAGCATAGCACCAAGCGTTCAATAAACGCCGGCTCTTACTGTTTATTGTGAAGCGGATGATTGTTTTAAGAGTAAATCAGACCTGTCCAAACTGGCCCAACAGTCATTTGGAGCATTTAGCAGCTTTGTACTCTCCAAGGAAAAAAATGTTAATGTTACCGATGGTATCGTTTAAAGGTAATAAATATATCCTACGGGGAAAGGATGGGAGAGGTAAATTAATTTGAATTCGTAACCAAGGCTTTGTAACCCTGTGGATTTTTTTGGGAAAAGAATATCATGTTGATTTCTCTCTGTTTCTCTCTCCTTTATATAGATGATTGGGGTGATGAAGGAATTACTTTTAGTGTTTTATGATTTATAGTTTTAAAGGTGAGAGATAGAAGCAGAAACACAAAGAAAATTCTCAACCTTACACCAAAATGCCAGCAGCAGACAGAAAACTGAAATGTGTGTTTCTAACTTTGTGCAACTGGTGGAATGTCTGGCCCTGGTGATCTAGTTCCGTCCTTTGCCATTGTACCCTCCCCACCCATTTGCTGCTTAATCTGAGGACCAAGTAGACATCTGACTGCATGCTTATTTGTGTTTCTAAGCCTAAGCTATCACATGTATCTCTTGTTGAGTTGTGAGCCTTCTCCTGCCTCCTCCTCTGAAACAAACCCTAAAGACTTCTCTGTTTTCAGCGGCCATTTCCTATCTTGTCATACCACCCACCCTTGCAGCCTGGACCTGGGGGGGGGGAAGGTCAGACAAACTAGCCCTGTTTTTCTGGGGTTCCCAGTACCTTGTCTACCTTAGGCTACATATACTATACGGAAAAAGCGATTCTCGTCTCGGTGCCCATAGTACATTTCTAGCTGCCAATAGTGCAAGTGTGAGATTAGTGTGTCTTTCAGCTGTTGCTGTAGACTTTTTCTTTCCAGTAGAGTGGGAGGATCTGAACGCTTGCAACTGGGGAGGGACAGGTATGTGGCACAGGACAGATTGCTGAATTCAAAGCCAGGTGAGAGCCCTGGCTCTCTAACTGTGGCTGGGAAACTTGGGCACCCTGCTTTGATTCTCTGAGCCAGTCTCCTCATGAGTGATAATGATTTTGTTAAATAGCCAAGAGATGGTGTGATAAAAATAAATAATGCTATTGGATGGGAAGCCCATAGCACAGCTCCCAGGACAGTTACAGATCTGTGGCAGCTATAGGAGGCTCTCAAAGTGTGGGCGACCATTTAGAGAAAAAGGCCAGGTTGAGAGTTCATTGTTTGAGCTGAGGATGGAATGAGGAGCTGAAGTGAGGTCATTGGAAACAAGGTAGAAGAGAGGGGAGAAGTCACTGCGAGCAGGGCAGGAAGATGACAAGTGTCACTCTAGTCAGCTTGGGCTAAATGATAAGTAACCCCAAACTCCATTGCTCTACACTCAAACTTCTTGCTCATTGATGCTGCATATCCAGGTGGGTCCTCGAGTGTCTTCATTTGGAGTCCCATATAACTTGAAAAAACAAACTAACCTTGCCCAAGGACAAAATGGACTTCATTTATGGCAAAGGGAAAGACATAAGACGGCACAACACTGTCACACTTAAAGTTTGCTGGGAAATGATCAGTGGCTGTCCATACAGCTCCATGCTGTCGACCAAGGGCAGTGACATGGTCGAGCGTGATGTCAGAGACAGTATAAGCTTCCTGCAAACAGGCAAATATGGCTGTAGAGATTGGAAGCTGTGGAGAAGTAACCAGAGGTAAGCAATGAAGGATTTTGGGTTGTGGACCAGGCACTTGGGACTTTATCTTATAGGCAGGATGCAGCCACTGAAGGCACACACACACACACACACACACACACACACACACACACTTGTGCACATAGATGCCAAAAGAGAATTTAGGGTACCCTATTAAACCTTCTTCTCCCCATTCTCTTGAGACTGGGTTTCTTTCTCATTGCATATGGAGCTAGGCTGGTGGGCAGCAGGTCCCTACAATTCTCCTGTCTCTACCCTGCATGCCACTGAGGATTACAGGTTTATAAGGTTTTTTTTACATAGGTGCTGGGCACTTGAAATCAGGCCCTCGTGCCTGTGAAGCAAGCACTATTACCTCCTGGACCATCTCCCTGGCTTCTCATGGAGGGCTTTAAGTTGGGGTTTAACAAGGTCATATTTTCAGGACAAACAGAAATCTCCAGTAGCACTGTGTGGAGAAGTTTGAAATCCGTGAGGTTCTGAGCCCACCCAACAGCCTCAAGTCCCTTTCATGTGTCTCGAAATACCAGGACTAGAGAACTCTTCATACTTGAAGGACTTGCCTTTTTCACGAATCTTCCTACAATGCACATGCTCTCCCATCTTGGCATTATCTTGCAATATCATCTAAAAACATGGTTCTCAAACTTTAACAGCATCAACATCGCTTGGAAGGCTCCAGTCAACAGACTGCTGGCTCTGCCCCCTCCCCCAGCCCCCACTCCAGAGTTTCTGAGTCAGATTGTCCAGGGTCAGGCCTTGAGAGTAAGCTTTTCTGCCTAGTGTCCTGAAGATGCTGATGGCAATGGCCCAGATGCCTCACATTGAAAACTGCAAAAGGCAGAAATTACGATGTGGTTGAGGGCAAGACCTGAAAGGGAGGGCCTATGAAAAGTTCTAGCATTCTTGAGCCAATAGTTCTGATGTTGCCCCAGGCCATGAGCATCAGGGTGTGTAGCCCTGACTAGCCCTGAACTTTCAGAAGTCCTCCTGCCTCAGCCTCCTAAGTACGAGGTTATAGGTTTGTACTACCCTGCCCAGCCAGGTTTATATTAAATGTCACATGCAGTTTCTCCTAATGAGAAAATGCAAAGCAGCTCAGAGTTGGAGACTCTAGATGTACACAAGGGTTGCTTTGTCCCACCCCTTTGCAATTCTGCCCAGCCTCTCCATCCTGTCATTGAGTACACACCCTTTCATCAGGCTCCAGCCCTCTCTTCCTGGCCTGTCCACATATTCCAATCTTAGTCCCTCACATGCTTTTGTCTTTCCAGTCTAACTTCTTCTGGAGCTTGCTCACTGGGTGGACTTTTGGCTGAATTTTTATATAGTCAAACCAAGAAATTGCTTGTCTCATTTGAGGTCACCTTCATGACTAAACATCTGTACGGTGTGGTCATTGCAAATTGCAGCCCATCTTTCCCCCAAGATAAATAGTCCTCTGAGAATCCAAGAACAACCAACGCAAAACTATTTGGCTTGTTGTACTAGGAGGAACAAGTCCCAACAATTCCCTCAACGCTGACTCATCACTCTTGCAATGACAGAGTGTTTGAAAAATGATTGTTAAAGGGAAAACATGTTGGTTTGTACAGGAAATGAAACAAGAGTTTCTTTTCTTTCTTTTTCTCAATTTCAGACATAACAAAAGTGTGACCTCTGTCTAAGAGCCAGATAGCTATTATGTGGCCACACCCTTAGGTTGGGGTTTTTTTGCTTTTGTTTTTGTTTTTTGTTTTTTTTCCTTCTAATTCTTTATTCTTTGGGGGTCCAACACACAGCTCCCAATGAAACACATGGGGAATTATTCTTTCTTATGAATGCTCAGCCTTTACTTGGCTTATTTCTAGCCAGCTTTTCTTAAATTATCCTGCCTACCTTTTGCCTCTGGGATTTTGCCTTTCTATATAACTTTCTTTACCTCTTACTCCAGGACTTGCTGTGTAGGTGGCTGGCCCCTGGAGCCCTCCTCTCCTTTTTTTCTGACTTCCCCTCCCACATTCTGCTATCTAATATCTCTGCCCGCCAGCCCTGCCTGTCCCTCTCCTGCCTAGCTATTGGCCATTCAGCTCTTTATTAGAACAATCAGGTTTTAGACAGGCAAAGTGACACAGCTTCACAGAGTTAAACAAATGCAACACGAAAGAATGCAGCACATCTTTGCTTCGTTAAACAAATGTTCCACAGCGTAAACAAAAGTAACACGTCTTCAGCTAATATTCCCCAACACCCGAGTATGCAGCATGTAAACATATGAAATATTTTTAGTCTCAAAAAGTTTTGAGTACTGCCTAGCAGCCTAGGAGATGTATTTCAAGGTGAGGAGCATAAAATGGCTCAATGGGATATACATAGAAAATTCTAGAAACAGTGTAAATTGTTTATATAAAATAAGGAATATAGTGAACCAAAGCTAAACTATAGAGTGACATTTGAAAAGGCCTTATATTTGATAGATAATCATACTAGCAGGTATGTATTTGAAACACGTGAATCTCCTAGGATTCTGGGTTCCTCTGAGATGAGAACTGTCATCATCATCATTATTATATTTGGTTTTTTTTTTGGGGGGGGGGGACAGGGTTTCTCTTCATAGCCCTGACTGCCCTAGAACTCACTCTGTAGACCATGGTGGCCTTGAGCTCAGAGATACACCTGCCTCTACCTTCCAAATTTATAGTTTTTATTTTATGTTCATTGGTGTCTTACCTGCATGTGTATCTGTGTGAGGATGTCAGAAACCCTAGGAATAGGAGTTACAGACAGGGGTGAGCTGCCGTGTGGGTGCTGGAAGTTGAACCCTGGTCCTCTGGAAGAGCAGCCAGTGCTCTTAACCACTGAGTCATCTCTCCAGCCCTCAGAATTGTAGTTCTTGTTCAGGAGGCCTGTTCCATCTGCAGCTAATTCCGAAAAGCAAGCAGTTTCCTCTCCTCCTGCATACTGGGCCACAAAGCCCCATTCCAACTTTAGGAGGCATTAGAGCATTTCCCTACATCTTAGGTTTCCAGGAAACTGTCAAAGTTTCAAAAGACGCCTGCCATAAACCAAACATTGGCCTTGAAAGTGAGACCCACAAAGAGTAAAATGCTGAGCAGACTGAGAAAGTGCTACTCTCCCATTGGATGACATTATCCGGCAACTTGATTCTCAAGAAATATGTCAAATCTTTGGATATCTAATACCCCATCCTTATATGTATATATTGAACAGTTATAGGAAGTAGATTTATAGTATTATTGTTGTCTTTCTGATATGTCATAACTAACATGAAATACTATTATCAGTATTAGTAATTGTAATGATTAATTATATATTATTAATATCTAAATTTTATAGATAAAGTGATAAAGAACAGATAATAAGAGGACAGAATTGAAAATTCAAGGCCCTTGATGTTTTGTTCATCGTGTGCCCCAGCTGGCCCCATACTAACCTGGCCTTGTCACCTCCAGTGAGTGGCTTCACTGGTCAGAAGATGATGGTCACTGATTCTGATGTTTGTGATGGTGCGCTTTATAGTCTTTGGAAGGTTGCTCACATGATGACACTGACTGTCCTTGTGGGTACATAACTCTAGAGAAAGGGAATCCGTGTTGTGTGATACAGCCTCTGTTTTGGGAGATTAGGGCATATTATTTGCATAAATTAATATCAGTTAATGGGTGAGACCACCAACAGTAAGTGGACAGATAACTAAGAGGGTGCTGAGTGCTGGGAATTCAGAGCCCTGGCTGTGTGGGTCTGTGAAGGAGCAGGTGCTCCAGGAGGGACACACAAGTAGGATTTCATGAGACAAAAGCACTGGTTTTATAGAGAACGAACTATTGTGATCTGTGGTTCAGCGTCGGTGACTCACCTCAGGCTCCTGACAAGACGCTTCATCTGGGATGAGAGTGTAGACAGAAAGCAGGGAAATTGGAGCCCATGGCTTCTCTTCCTTGCTTAGTTATCCTCTGCCCATTTACTATGAATGCCCACGCACATAAAAATTTGCATAACCTCTTCACCAATGAATATCGTTCATTAGTAGATGAATAGCATGGGACTCTGATGTGACCTTCTTAGCATGCTCGATTTATTAATAGGAAAGCACTGAGAGCTAAGACTGTCAGACCTCTTTATAAATAAAGCCTAACCCCACCATAAACGCTGTCATCTGGCACAGGCAATCAGTCTCTCTCTACTTCTAAAATGACTTAAAGGTCAAACGGGAGGTTCAAAGTCATTCCGGAATCCCTTGGCACATCCATGTTCACTGACCCACCTCTCCTGACATTAGCTGCTGTCTGGCTTAAGTTGCTTCCCAGATCATCACAGGGATTGTGACACTAAGGACTTAGGGCCTGGCCATCTAGTGAGGATTTCTCCAGCTAGCATTATACACCACAGAGGTCTTCAAGTGTCAATGCCTAAAGCTTCTCGTTAGTTTTAAATTTAGATAATTACACCCTCTTCTTTCAGGCTTAACAGTGGCTTTTATTGAAAGAAAATGCCGTTTTTGTGCTTTGGGTCTGTGCAAATATACTGTCTGAATAAAATGGCATTGAGGTCTTTCAACCAAATGTCAACGAGGATAGTGGGTCTATCAGTCGCTTTCAGTCTGCTTGAACTTGGGAGCGAGATACCAAACCATTGCCAACTTGATACAGTCCTCTGTTGCGTGCCTTTTGGAGGTATCGGATTGCTCTTGCTGCTGCTCCCTCCTCCTTCTCTACTTTTTCTTGTTCTTTTTCAAATTTTATTTCATGCTCATTTGTGTGAGGGTGTTCGATCCCCTGGAACTGGAGTTAGACAGACAGTTGTGAGCTGCCAATGGGTGCTGGGAATTGAACCCTGGTCCTCTGGAAGAACAGCCAGTGCTCTTAACCACTGAACCATCTCCTCAGACCTTCTTTTTCTTCTTTTGTTCCTCCTCCCTCTCCCTCCTCACTCTCCCTCCTCACTCTCCCTCCTCCCTCTCCCTCCTCACTCTCCCTCCTCCCTCCTCCCTCTCCCTCCTCCCTCTCCCTCCTCCCTTTCTTCTTCCTCTCCCCCTTTTCTTCTAGGTGTGTCTATGTGTGGAGATGTGGGTGTATTTGTGCCACTGAGTGAGTGTGAGGGTCAGAGGTCAACCTCGGGTGCCCTCACCTTCCATTTTTTTTTTTTTTTTTTTTGGAGGCAGGGTCTCTTGGTTGTTTTTTTTTTTTTTTTTTTCCTGCATATACCAGACTAGATGACCTTCAAGCTTCCAAGGATTTGCCACCTGTCCCTACCACCCATCTCCCCATGCTGAGATTTATAACAGACACTTGTGCTTTGCATCAGGCCTTTACAGGGGTTCTGGAGATTTGAACTCTGGTCTTCATGCTTGCATGGCAACTACTGTTATCCACTGAGTCATTTCCCCAGGCCCTTAATTGTTTTGTTTCTTTTTTAAAGTGACACACTTTGATTAAAAACAGATTTGATTTCACTGTTTGCTTGAGAACTGAGTCTGTCTTTCTTGACTGACACTTTGAAAGAGGAGATCTAATATTGCCTTGATTAAGTGGGAGGGCTGAGGCTAGCCAGACAGTGGATTAGGTGGTACACGGTTTACATATTAACTGTTTTTATGAACCCAGAGTTGTCAGAACTGCTCATTTTCTTGTCTCTCCACTCTTGCCGAACATAAAATATTCATCTTTCCCCCTTCTGTCTGCATTTCCCTGTTCACACGATGAACAGCTGAACTGTGTGAACAGCTTAGATTGTTACTGAAATGATCAAAGTCCCTGCCAATAACCCTGACTCTTCTGGGTGCCGGGTGCTCAGCACTGCAGTGTCTTATCTTCTCTGCCCCTTGAGGCAGAGGCTGTCTCATTTGCAGCTGAGACAGAGTCTGGGGTTAACATTCGTCAGGCTGGAGCAGAGCTGGGCATTGACTCCACCTTCTTTAATTCCTTAGGTTTGGAAGCTGTGCACTTAGTCACCACTATGGTGTCTGGGAACAAAAGGGGAAGCACACCAAAGCATCTGTGGACTGCGCATCTGCTTCTTGCACTCCCGTGGGGAGCCCTGTGGGAGAAAGACCCCTTATTTTCTCACTGTCAGTTTTTGTTACAAACTAACCTTTATAAAGGGAGCCATCTGAGAAGGGGCCATCTATTTGAGTAAATACAGCACATCTGACAGCCACTCACTCATCAGTCTTTTTGGCACAAGTGGGCAGTGCTGGCTGGAGCAGCTTGCCAGTCCCGGGTGTTGTGTTTAGGGACACCCCTGTCTTTGCCACCCATCACACACAGGGCCCTGGTGTTTGCATGCTCTGCTGTTAGTGTGTTTTATGGTCCCCGTGCCTGAGCAGGCCTTGAGATACAGTCATTTAATGTCACATATTAGCCTCTAATTTGGGTAGCTTGGGTGGCCTCAGCAGTGGCCACAGGACCAGAGGCTTTGATCCTCTGACATCTTCCTATGAACAAGATACGGCGTGTGCACCCATCAGGCTAGGTCCTTTGCAGAGGTGGGTCCTGGCTGTAAGCATGCCAGGTAAGAATGTTGGTTAACTTATTGCATATGTTTTTACAGTGGGGGCTGGAGGGTATGTTGCGTGGTTGCATGAGAGATGGTTAAAAGCTTCTAGCTGGACTGTTCAAGTTTGAATTTTCTAATACATTATTTAACTTCTGTGTGCCTCGTTTCCCTTATCTTTGTAAAGGGATAATAATAGAACTTCCTAGAGTTATGAGGACTACGTGAGTTATTTAATTTAGAGTTACAAAGCACTTTGAGACTGATGTTAGGGAGCTAAGAAGGACTTATCAAATAGCACAGAAAATGGAGTGGAAAGGTGACTGCTTCTGGGCCTGGGCTGGACAATACCATGATAGGTGTGGCTCACACGGCTGCACCTATAAAGCTTTCCTGGTGAGTCGCAGGCACATGCTGTCTTACCAAGTGCACTGAGGTGCTAGCTACAGCAGAGACTCCCAGGAGGCATGCACCCTCATAAACTGCCCTTTTACGAAAGGAACATGAGAGAAACAGCGTGAGAGGAAAAGAGAAGGCAAGGATGAGTGACTTGGCTTGAGCCACTGGGAAGAGTGTCATTTTCTCCTACTGCCTGCATGCGTGCGTGCGTGCGTGCATGCGCGTGAGTGTGTGTACATGCCTTTGCGTGCTGACTTGGATGTGCTCATGTTTGCTCACTCATGTAGACATGTCTAGAGACCAGAAGTGAACACTGGAATTACTTTACTTCATTAAACTACTTTTATTAAATCTTCGAGAGTTTCATACAATTTATTTTGGACATATCCTCTCCCTCTCTGCTCTCCACCCTCCCATCCCTTTCCACCCAACTATGAGGACTCCTCCTCCTCAGCCCCATCAAGCCTGGAACATTCTGTCTAACTTATTCACTTCATTTTGTGAGGTGGGATCTCTCTTTGTATGTGGAGCTTGCTATGTTAGGTACCGTAGCTAGCCAGTGAGCCTCGAGGGTCCCCCTGTCTCTGCCCCTCAGCACTGGGTTACAAGTGTGTGCTACTATGCCTTTTTTTTTTTTTTTTTTTTTTTTTTTTTGAGGGGGATATAGATTCCCATCTGTATGCTTGTTCATCAGATACTTTAGCCACAAAGCCATTTCTTCAGGCCCCTGTCCTGGATGGCAACGTTCCTGGGGGCCGCCGTGGCCATGGTGTCAGAGCATTCCAGCAGTAACTAGGACAGGACCTGATGTTGGGAAACAGTGAAAGAAGTCATGGAGGGACTTCTGGGTGTGATCAGGGTCATTTGAGTTCTGGCTTCTCGAAAGGTCAGTGTGGCTTTCCTTCCCCTTTCCAGTGTACGAAATGGACTTCTTGGGGGGGGGGTCCGGCATTATATTGGGTTGTTTGGGTCTTTTGAGGTGTCTGGTGAGGAGGTTCATCCATTGACCTAAAACCCAATAAACTAGCATCAGCTACGATCTGATCTCCGAGCAGCCGTGTGTCCTCGGGGAACTCACTCAGTCTCTGAGACTGAGTGAGAGTTTCCATCCCTGTCAGCTGGTAACTGGGGGTAACAGCCTATCTCGGGGAGGGCTCTGTGAAGTGGTTCCTCCAGCTGTCACTGTGAGCACTCCTGTCGTGCCCTCATCACATTAGAGGAAGGAAGAGTGGCAGTTCACATGTCCTTCAAGCCCTTCCAATTCTCCCTGGACTGAGAATCACCGTTTTACTCACCACTCACCGCCGCTATTTTCCTGCCCGCCCCCCTTTCAATTAAAATAAGAGATAGAGGCAAGGAGATAGTGCAATATATTCCACACCCTTGCCAGTTGCTTAGGTTTCTCCGTAGCTGAAACTCTAGAGATCTAGAGATCAAGTCTGTGGCCTGTGTTGGGGCAATTGCTGCGTGAAACACAGAGGCAGAGACATTCAGAGAAAATTCAGGAATAAAGGTGTGTGTGTGGGGGGGGGTGTGACGCTAACCTCGTGCTCGCTCTCTTTGCTTCTCTGAGCCAAGAAGGAGCAGCCTCACTGCCTTCTCCCACACAAGCTCTTTTCTCTTCTCTTGTAAATTCAGATGCTGGTTGAAACCACTTTGTTTTGATCTGTACATAATATTCTGAATCTATTTACATCTTAGTCTGTTTTTTTAAACTACTGTGTGTGTGTGTGTGTGTGTGTGTGTGGTGTGCATACATGCTCACATGTGTGAGAGCAGGTGTATGTGTGGGTGTACATAGACTCGTGCATATGAAGACCTTGGGAGTCTCCCTCCATCACCCCTTCCTTACCTTATAGTCTCTTACTTGAGCCCAGAGCTTACTGATTTGGCTAGGCTAGCTGGCTTGTTCCTCACTGGCCCTGCCCATCCCCAAGTCCACTAACTCTGCCTCCTCTGTTGGGATTGTAGGTGTGCTACTGTGTCTATCTGGCATTCACGCAGGTGCTGGGGATCTGAACTCTGGTCCTCAGTCTTGCACAGCAAGCTCATGGCCTGCTGAGCCCCCTCCCAGCCCCTGAGATTTTCACTCTCTGAAGACGCTAGAGATGCATGCCAGCTCTCTAGTCTGCCTCTCGTTCTCTAAGTAGTATGTCTGCTGTTTTTGCACTTATGGTTTATGTGCTTTGACTTTGTGGTTTTTCTGTTTTGCAAGAGTTACTGTCAGTGAGTTGTCTGCCCAAAGAAATACTACTATTAGCGGTGGCGGGACCAAGTACACGGCACGGCGTGGTTTCTTTTTAAATCGATACCGAGTGTTTTGAGAAACAGTTTCCAGATGGATGTGGGTGATGTGAGGACTGAAAAAATAAAACATTAGAAACATCAAAGTAGGAAAATTAATAGGAAAGCCCTTCCAGAGATGATTTTTTTTTTCTTCGTGATCTTCCAGTTTGATTGAATGGTGGGAAATTTCTGCCAACTTGGGGGAGGGGACAATAGACTAAATAATCCTTAGCCACTAAGGTGCTGGCACAGGGAGTCACAAGGTCAGAGGATCCTGTCTCATTTGTCTGTGGTGACAGGCTGTCCTGCCCCCACAGGGAACGCCTCCTGTTGAACAATAGCCATGTCCCCAGGAAGTTGAAATGCATGCAAACAGTTATATAAATATAAATCACATCACTTTAGAACCGCAGTTCTCAACCTTCTAACGTTGGGACCCTTTAATACAGTTCCTTATGGCATGGTGACCACAAAATTATTTTTGTGGCTACTTTGTAACTGTAATTTTGCTAGTTATAGATCATAATGCAGATAGCTGTGTTTTCTAGTGGTCTTAGGTAACCCCTGTGAAAGGGTCATTCAACCTCCAGAGGGGTCATGGCCCACAGGTTGAGAACCGCTGCTTTGAAATTATACCATGGGTGTGCTTGCAGACATTTCCCAGATTCTCATTAGCAGGAATATTTCTTTCTATAATAAAAATAGACAGAAATGTCAACAATTAATATGAAACAGGAAATGAGCTAGGAATGTAGGAGTAGGTGAGCTGTGACCATTTGAAAGTAGGCAGTTGCTCACATTTTATGACCTGAGAATTCTCTGACCCCATAGTCGGGACACTTGTAACATACATTTCCTGTACATAACCGCTTCTAGAAGGGAGATATGTTGGTCATTTCACATATGGAAACCCCAGAGCCTGTTTTCCCGAAGCCTGGCCAGCCCTTTTTGACCTGTCAGCCGTGCCAAGCCCACCAGGGTGTCTGGGCTCATCTGTCTTGGCAGTTGTCAACACCCACACACCCCTGCCTCCAGTCAGCATGAGGACTTGGGATATGTCTTGTGTGAGTGGATGAGTGCACAGCTTGGTGTAGAATGATAAGGTCACAAATGGGCTGGGACCCATCTGCAGCTGCAACTTTGAGGCCCCCTGCGGTGGTCTGATTTTTTTTTTTTTTTTTTTTTTAATGTGTGGCTACCTTGTTTTGGTGTTTTGGTTGTCTGCCTGTGTCATGATTCTCAGAAAAGGGAAGCAGATTCCCTCTATGGTGCCAAAAATGGAAATAAGGAATTGTCAGCTCAGAGTCAGTGTGGAAGTCACTGTGTCTGGCTTCCCTCTGCCACTTTGGAATGATTTCACCTGGTTTTGAAAGGCCTGAAGATGACTTGAGCTGGACAAATTGTTCTGGGGCTGAGTCTTTAACAGGGAATCAGAGGTCCCAAGGGGATTCTCGGTTGCAGTTTGGACAGACTGTCTGTAAAGCACCTTAAACCGTAAATGATATGGCACGGATGTGTGCTTTTTCCTAACATGCACCCTCTCAGCAAGAACTGCTTCAAGTCATGCATCTTGTCTGTGGCCCACCCTGCAGAAGTCTCCCTGATGCAGCACCTAAGAGTGTAGCTGTGCTGTATGCGCAGTGTTGGTGCGCACTTTAATCCCAGCACTTGGGAGGCAGAGGCAGGTGGATCTCTGTGAGTTCAAGACCAGCCTGATCTACAAATCGAATTCCAGGACAGCTAGGGGGGCTGTTGCACAGAGAAACTATGTCCTGGAAAAAAAAAAAATAGGTAGCTGTGTGAAACCCTTGGATGGGCCAACAGAAGACCATGCTATGGACAGGTGAAAAGGGATTGGTTGCTTGAGGACTAGTAAGATGAACATCCCAAACTGACACCTCCACAGTGCTACCCTCAGCCTCCTTCTGGCTCTCTCGCCTCTCATGCTCCAGCCTGGTGGACCTTCCTTGCCTCTGTGTTATCTAAAGATTGGCAGTAAACATGCTTATCTTTTTCCTGGGTTTCCTCTGGGTTCTTGTTTTTCCATTTCTTCAGGATGGTAACAAAGCAAACTCCCAACTGGCTGCTTATCATGTCCAACCATAATTATTAACCCTTCCCCACATCCCAAACTTAATTCTTATTTCTCCTAATATTATTCACTCTGTGTCTCCCAGTCCAAAGCTCCTGCTTCTCGTGGCCCTTCAATATGGTTTAGCAACACTCATCAGTATTTTTCTGGCTCTAGACTGACTGGCTCAGCAGAGCCAGGGGACAGCTAAGTGGTCGTCACACAGGCCCATAAAATTCATTCATCCAATACTGAACTTGTCATATTCCTCTCCTCCCCTCAACCATTTTTCCTCCTAAAGTACAACTTGGTCCCTTCCGAGGGTCTTTTTCATCTATCTACCATGTAATGATTTCTTTGTTCTAAACGATCCCAAAGGGACTTCATCCCTGTGCCTTGATGTTACACCCTATAAAAACATTTTCCCCCTCCAATTGCTAGTCTGATCACCATAATTCTTGCTTATCTTTGCCCTTCCTGCCTTCCTTCCTCATTGCTTCCAGAATGATCTTTCCAAAACACAAATTAAGCTGTGTTATTTAATCTCACTTATTTAATTGGTGTCTGTTGCTTTTATTTCAGGCCCCGGCCTCTGGGCCTCACCTGCCAACACCCTATCAGACCATATTCTTGGTCTTTCCAACCTCTCATCATTCCAAATTCCCCCTGGCTCCTTGCTTTTCCAAACTGAATTATCTATAGGTCAGAAGACAGCATGCTTTCATTCATTAGGCTTTTTATGAGCACTTGGCATTTTAATGCTACTGTTTTGAGGGGGACCTTACCAAAAATTATTAGAATTTAAATTTCTAAGCCATGTACAAAACAAACATCCTCAAGCCATCTGTGTGTCCACCACCCATGCCTTTTACTGAACCCCTTATATTATTAGCTCTGAGTCCAAACCTTTGTGAACTCTCTAACCTTTGTGAACTCTAACCTTACCTTTGAAGCACAGTCTTCCCTCATCTCATGTCTTGCTTGTATCTCCACATCCTGCTTTATCTCTCATGCACACACACTCCAGCTTTTACGGTCAGCACATCCAAGTATGGAGTTAGACAAGGTGAGGTCCGTGAATGGACATAAGGATTAGGGATTCCCGTTGCATATACTTTGTGGGTAGTAAACAGTAGTTTTACATGTTATCATGACATGTATGATGAGCAAAATGGTGCATTGTATTCTCATGGTTTGTTCTTATAGAGACCATGCTGCCACCTGAGAATGTCCGTTTCTCTTACCTGTGTCTCCTGGTCCTAGCAAATTTCCATTTGTGTTTCAAACCTGTAGCGAAGTATCATTTCTCCTCACTTGTTCTTGCTGGCCCCAGATGGAACTGTGTGTCATCCCTCTGCATGCTCATGGCACAGTTGGATTTACCTAGTATAGCCCTACTCTATTGTATCGTTTGTCCATCTGCCTGTCTCTTTGAAAAGGTTAGATTTTAGTCATCTCCAGCCATAGAATTTCACTAGATTCATCAAGCAACAGGGAATGTTACATGAATGCTTATTAAATGATTGGATTAAATGATTGGAAGAAACAAATGAATGGTGTTCTGTGACACAAGTCTAATACCCTGCAGAAGCTCCGCCAGCACAGATAACCAAAGGCTCTAAGGCACCTGCTGGGACATCCCCCAGCCTTCTGTGTATGTGAGATTGTATACTAACATGGGCTCTTACCTACATTTAAGTTTCCTATATTGGCTACCTCTTAGGCACCTTATAAGCCTTCAGCCTCACCTTTCTCCAGGCTGCTATGGTGACCTACTGGTGTGAGCCATTCTCCTGTCCAACTACTTCTGGGTTCAGATGAAGTACCACACCAGAGGCATGGAATCTTATGTTCCCCATGCTGCTTCAGGAGCCAAAAGATGTGCCCAGTGCGTGGGGAAGTTGAGCCACCATGCAGTGAACCCTGACCCAAAGGGAACAAAAACAGGCAGCAGCTGTCAGATGCACCCTGCCTCCAAGCACCGCCCTGTCCAGTGGAAAGTTTAGAAACCAAAGTCCCTAATATCCTCTGAGACCACCAGGCAGTAAGCTATGATTCCTTTGAAGCCAGGACCAGTTCAGTCCCACCACTTCTGGTAATTCCTTGCCTCTTGGCTCTTGACCCTGTGCATGGACTTCTCTGGGTTGCCATAAAGCCCTCCTATAGAAGCTTGACGGTGAGCTCTAGCCTAGCACACATTCAAACATGTCATTCTTCCTGGAGAACCCCAGGCTGGGGAAGGGAGAAGAGGAGATGACAGGCTGGTAATCCAGGCCTCTACATCAAAGGTCCTACAGATCTTAGGCTTCAGCCATGAGTTCCCTGTTCACCTGGGCCGTGCAACCCTGAGGGGCACTCACTGATCGCTGTCATTTAGGGGAGTTGGCAGACAAGCTTACTAGTAGAAAAAGATAGATCAAATTTGGAGCCTGTGAACTGGTTGTTCTTCAGATTAATATCTGTCCTGGGAATTGCTACTTAAAAACAAAACAAAAACAAAAAACAAACAAACAAAACCGTCCTATTAAAAAAAAATTAGCTATAAAGCCGGGCGTTAGTGACACACTCCTTTAATCCCAGCACTCTAGAGGCAGAGACAGGCGGATCTCTGTGAGTTTGATGTCAGCCTTGTCTGTTACTAGCAGTTTCCAGCCAGCCTGGTCCCAGAGTCACGTCAGTCCCAAAATAACACACAGAGACTCTATTAGTTATAAAGCTGTTGGCCAATGGGTAGAGCTTCTTATTGGCTAGCTGTCTTAAATATTAATCCATTTCTATCGAGCTAAGTGTTTCTACATGGTCTTATCTTACCGGAGAGAGAGTCCAGACCTCTTACTCCGCTAGTGTCCTACATTTTCGACTCCTCTCTACTACATCTTCCAGAATCCTTCTTGTCTCCTAGTTCCACCTATCTTGCTTTCTTATAGGTCAACAATGCTTTATTCATTAACCAATAAGAGAAACATATTTACAGAATGATATCTCCCATCACTGGTCTACAGAGCTAGTTCCAGGACAGGATCCAAAGCTGTAAAGAAACCCTGTCTTAAAAAACTAAAGTAAGAAATGGGGGGAGGGAGGGAGAAGGAAGAAGAAAAGGGAAGAAAGGAAGGAAGGAAGGAAGGAAGGAAGGGAAGGAAGAAAAAGAAAGGAAGGAAGGAAGTAAAGGAAAAGAAGAAGAAAAGTTAGTAATTGCCCTTTACCTCTCAGAATTCATGTGAAGATTGCATTATAATATAATATATGTGGAGACATCAATATTTAAAATTTGTAGTTTTAGGTATCAGCTTCTTTTTTAAAAAGTATAATTTGTGAATAATAATATTAACTCTGTGCCTGTTGAATACAGCTTTAAAGTGAGATTTTGGAGTCCTTCAAAACTTTATTGGTATTTCAACAGGAATACTCCTGGTCTGGAATTTTTTTCCTAGAGAAAGAAAGTCACAGGCCTGGTTTTAATCTTGCTAAAGGAGTGGATTTTTTTTAAAGGGGAGCGGGAGTTATGTGCAAGCAGTGCTGACCTACTAGGTTTTCAAATCCTATTTCCCCTTTTTAGGGTACTTTCTTAGTCTTTGTAGAAAGGGTAAAATCAACTTTAAATTAATGCACTTTGAGGGATGGGACAAAAAGGGTTTTTGATTTTTACTGTGGCCGAGAAGATCCCAGGAAGTAGCCTCTTAGTCCTCAGGTGGTTCCAGTTTGTTCCTGCCAGGTAGATGGAGCTGTGCTTCATCTCAGGGAGTGTGTAATCAAGATCAACCATCTATCCTGCTGATGCCATCTCTTTTACAGGACTATTTTGAGAGGCAGTAAACTTGAGGGCTTGGCAAGATGGCTCAGTGGATAAAGATATTTGCCACCAAGGCTGGCTGTACATCTTTTACCCCCATTTTCTGTAACCACCCTTTTCTTTTAAACCCTCGAATCTCAGCATATGCCAGATAAAACTCATTTCCCACCTCCACCTCTAATTAACCGCTCTCAGAACCGAACCACCCCTGGCTTCCTTAGGATATGTCCTGGTGCTTTCTCTCTCTTCTATTCAGTTACTAATGGTAGTTCCCTAATCACCAAGCTTAATTGCACCTCCTTATCACTGTTCCTATAATTCTGTTGAATGAAGGATGACCCAGGGATTCTTCTGGCTCTAGGCATTTTCTCTGCTTTTATCTTCCTGATAGGTCAGGGTTTTCTCCTAACAGTCAGCATGCCCCTGCTTTTTCTAACCTGTGGATGTTTGTGTGGGAAGCAATGTGTGCTATGAAGGGCATCTTGGCCACCAATCTCCAGGGTAGCATTCATATTAAAAAAGAGAGAGAGAGAGAGACACATTTTTCTGTTGTGATATGGATGCCACTGCCCATAGTTGTGCAACAAGGGGCGAAGTGTTGGTGATGCCTTCTGTGGTGCTGAAGGCAGATGTGGGGGGCGGGGGCCACACCAACCCAGGCAGAAGTTCTGTTTCTACAAAGAAGGGGAAGGATGGGAGATAGCTTTTCAATCCCCTCTGTACCCAGGGGAGAGAAATTGTGTTTTTCTAGACAAGGCTGTATTGGCTAACTTCTCTGTAGAGCCTGACAAGTTTGAGATGTGTTGCCTGGAACTGTTTTCTTCTAGCCTTTGTCTCTTTTGATATAGAGAATATGGGAGGAAGCTTCTGAATTGAGAGAAACAAACACAAAACCATGTTTTTGCACAAGTGCAGTTCAATTAGACTAATGGCGCACTCTCACGTCACAACCACATGTCTTGGGATATGATTAGCATGCTGAATAGAGGTTCCAGAGACCTGTGGTCACATTGATGCTCCCTGTTGACAGGAGTGTGCCAGTTGAACTCGGCAGCTGTGGCACACCTGGACTGATCCTATGGTGGACTGTTCCCTCAGCTGCACAGGCTGTGTAGTTAACACCGTGTGGCCACTACACACATAGGCGGCAGTGGATGGGGCTTCAGGGTTGCTCAGTGTGGTGACCTGAGGCAGGATAGAAAGATAAGGCATATTAAGGGACTTGAGAAGGGAAAGAGGCTCCCAAGCCTGAGATCTAGTTCATCTTTCATGCTGACAGATGCATGCGGCCAAAAACTCCAACACAACCTATGCAACCAAAATTGCCTACAAAGACAGTGTGCTTTTTCCAAAGTCCTCTCAAACAGCAGCTATGATTACTAAATCCAGAATGTTTGTAATATCAGTACCTCACATCCATAAATGTAAACAGACTCAAGAAACACCTTACAATTCTGTCTGCAAAAGATATCCATCAAGAAAAATAAAGTTATCCATTTTAAATTTTGCTTTATCATTAAACCTTTTACAAATAATATCCTTTGAGACCTGTAACTTAGAAATCCACAAGAGCATACATACATTAGCTGTTGTGAAGACATTTAAGATGGACTCTCTTTCTGGGTGTGGTGGCTCACTCCTTCTATGCCAGCATTCGGGAGGCAGA
The DNA here is from genome assembly GCF_943737965.1 of Phodopus roborovskii. Taxonomy (NCBI): domain Eukaryota; kingdom Metazoa; phylum Chordata; class Mammalia; order Rodentia; family Cricetidae; genus Phodopus; species Phodopus roborovskii. The sequence goes on along the minus strand of NW_026126515.1, from coordinate 11,781,570 downwards.
GAGGGCCAGTGATCTATGTGAGTTAAAGGACAGCCTAGTCTACATAGTGAGTTCCAGGACTACATAGTGAGATCCTGTCTGGGAGAGAAAGGCGGGGGGTGGGGAGAGGGGAGAGAGAGAGAGAGAGAGAGAGAGAGAGAGAGAGAGAGAGAGAGAGAGAGAGAGAGGACTGACCACTTTAAGCCATCTCACAAGTCTTGGGTCTTGGGATGGCGTATTCCTCTCCTATTTGTTTCTCTTTGACCTGGATTTTTTTTTTTTTTTTTCTCTCTATAGTCAGGGATCTGGTTTACCTTAGTGGAGGTCCCTCAGGGAAAAGGGAATTCCGAGGGCTGCTGGTGGCTATGTAGCATCGTGTCTCCCTATGTGGCTGCTGGCAGCCCTGCTTGTTACCCAACACTCATTTCCAGGGCCTCGGATCATGCTGGCCCGCTGTCCCCTGCATAAGGCTGGAACTTTAACCATGACTTCCTTTCCCCTCAAATTTCTAAGGACTCCCCTCTTCTTCCATTTTCACTTCCTGAAATGCCATTGCCACAAGAGTCAGGGCTTGCACTCTCTCCCACTCACCCTTGGTTAATGGAAACATCAATGACGATGGATGCCGTCAGTTGAGCATCCGTTCTTTACTTTGATAAAGGTCTTAGGTGCAGCATCTATTTTCATCTCACAGGAATCTATCTCTGAGAAGAGAGTGCTGTTCACCCGTCAGAGGAAACAGGCTTAGAGGTCTAGGAGACATTCCCTGATGCAGCTAACAATGAGGAACTTGACTAGCTAGCCTAAAGGGCCAGTACTCTGAATTACCATTCATTGTGAATCTTCTCCTGAGACATAGGTCAGATAGAGTCCTCCAAGATCCTTCCTGTATTCCCAGTTCCAGAGACCTGTGGTCATCCTCCATCCTCCATCGCACCATCAGGCTCCACCATTCTCAAAGATGGTAAAGAGAGCCGTGTGCTTTGCTTTTCCAAGACTTCCCAGTGTATTAAAACTCAAATTCTAAGACAGGATTAGAAACTTCTCTTCTGTACCATTTCATTTCTCCAAATTAACCTTGACTATTTATGCATGTACCTAGAACCTATAATGTTTCGTAATTTTGTTAGGCATGCAGTAACTATGGGAGTTTCAAAGGCTACTTATTTAACTCCCCCTGCAGCATAGTCTGGTATTGGGGACACACATTTAAGGTTGTAGAGAGTGTGTGTGATGGCTGTCCTTTCACTGTGATATTAGACATCCTTCAAGGAATGAGGCCATTGGATAGTTGGCATTTCTAGTCTAGAGTCTGCATTATTTATTCCTTTAGTCTCCAGCATCTTCCATAGTCTCAGAGTTTACCAAGGCTCATTATCCATGATGGTTAAATCTGTGAATTGCCTCTGAAGTCAGAAGGCTTTGGGGGGCAGAATTCCTGCACTACCTGAACTTGAATAAGTCATCTGACCTCTCTGCTTTCAACCTTGCCATCTCTCAAATGCTGACATTAATAACAGTTGTCTTCCTTCAAGGTTGATGAGAAGAACATAGGTTAATAATGTACTTTATCTGTGGGATGGCAAAAGTGAGGCTGACTATGACTAATGCTCAGGTCAGGGTTGGGTAATGGGAGACAGACGTTAGCATAAATGCCAGCAATGCTTCCCTTCCCTTGACCTCTGCCTGTGACCGCCATAGAGAAGAATTCATGGCCCCAAGAAGACTCAACAGCACCTAAGTTATTGCCAGAGACAAAGCCCCTCAAGAAACACAAGGTATAGACTTTGCCTTTTATGGAAAGCATCCACCAGCATCCTCCCAGGCCAACTGATTTAATAACTACTCCAAATTTTGAAATGACCCGTTTTCAAGACTTCCATGCTCTTGTTATGACTTTCCTGGCATCTGCCCATCTCTCAGTGGCAGTCACCACTGAGGCTGTTTCCTCTTGTGTTCACTGAATTCTTTGGCAGCACGTTCATGTGCTTTAGTCAAGGAATTTCTTGGAGAAAAGCTCTGTTTTAAACTCATTCACCAGATTAAGAGTGCTTGAGGCCCTTTGGCTCCTGAACATCCTTTTGTTGAAGGGCAGAACACCACAGCAACCCGCAACCAAGGCATCCTCAGTGTTTCAGGTCGTTTGGAATCTGCCTCCTGTGACTTGGATGCAGCCCATTGTGCAGCATCCCGACTGCACTGGGCATGTAAAAGCATGGGCCATTTCTTTTCTTTTGCTACAGCCTCTCTTTTGTGTGTAATGGTGACTTCTGGATTTGGTTCTTCAACTCTGAGCTCTAAGTACCTCATAGACATCTCTCGTGAATATTTAATAAACACTTGTAACATATGTAAGTGTGTTGTATTTTAGAAGAAATGCTTATCTGGGTATGGTGTTACACACCAAAACTCTTAGTACTTGGGAGGCTGAGGAAGATAGGGTAATTCTAGGAGATATTTTCTTCATTTAAAAAAAAAAAAAAAAAGGCTGGAGAGATGGCTCAGACCGAAAACAAAAAGAAGAGAAAGAAAAAAGAGAGAGGAAGGCAAAGGAAGGGAAGGTATAGAGAAGGAGACAAGCTCATTTCACTATAACAAATCTTGACTTTTCTCCCAGCTCCAGTCAGTGACTCTCTCACACACACAGTCCTCCAGCAGAATCCCATGGGTGTTTGACATGGTAGCACCCGTGATTCCACATCTCCTATCTGTTCATTCTCCCTTCGTCCCACTCAACCTGTGCCAAAAGGCGATGTAGCATCCCTCATTGGCACGAAGAACCCTTGGCAGGAGCTGATAATTTCAGCTCCAGGAAACCATGGACCGTTGTTCACTGGCACCTTGTCTCCAAGGCAAGCTAATGTTCCTGTGGGCTCAAAACGCAAGGCAGGAAAAAAAAGAAGAAATTAACGTCCCGTACAGAGACTATCCCTGTGCTGTGTTCCAAATGCTGCATGCAGAATTGTCTTTGATTTTCTACACCCTGTGACTTCAGTAATGGTTGGTTTCAGTTGTGGTTCTGTACCTTATCCATACTGGGGTATTACTAAAGAAAGGTTATACTTTCAAGTATTTGAACTCAACTGACTCCATTTCCTATTTCTTTTAAAAACTTTGTGATTTTTTTTTTCTTTTGCCATTTGAAAACTAGATATTTTTGCCAATTTACACGATCTTCTTCTGAGGACACACAAATCATGCATCAGAGATGTAAAGAACCTCTGATTACTATTCCACAGTTCTTTTTTGTTTTGTTTTTCAAGACAAGGTTTCTCAGTGTAGCCTTGGCTGTCCTGGAACTCACTCTGTAAACCAGGCTGGCTTCGAACTCAGAGATCTGCCTGCCTCTGCCTCCCCAGTGTTGGGATTAAAGGTGTGAGACACTACCGCCCAGCCTATTCCACAGTTCTTGAGGCTCCATGGGTTCTCTGCTCAGCTGAACTCAAAATGTGTAAATCAGAGGCGACCGGTAGTGCGCTTACTGCAGCTCAGGGGCTTGTGACAGAATTCAGTTCTTGTAGTTGTGTGGTTGTAGTCCCGTGTAAAAGCTCATTAGTTAGGATGGGCTCACTTGCATAATCTCTACTTCTTAAGGTCTACTGAATAGTAAACATAATTGTATCCATAAAATCCATTTTGCCAGGTAGTGACCACAGGAGAAACAGAACCATGGGATCCTGGGATCATCTGTCATCTCAACACTCTGCTCTCCACCATTTATTTCCCCACCTTTTAAAAATCAGTTAGCATCACATTCATCTATCTGTATATATCAGAAAATCTAGTTATAATAACATAAACAAAATATTTCTCACGTAGCGGTAAGTAGGTGATTATGGATACTGGTACAGTGGCCAGGTGACATTAGAGCCAGTGATTCTAACCCTCTTAGCCTCTCCTTCATATGATAACCCTGCCTCCAGTAATCATCGCCATATTCCCAAAATGAATAGTCAAATGAGAAAGTTTATAGTTGCCTGAACTACATTATTTTCTTCCCCGGGGGAGCAAAACAAAGACAAAAAGATACTTCCCAGAATTATGCAACTTACCATATCTCCATTTATGTCCGATTGGTCAGAACTTAGTGAGATGGCTACCCCAGGGTCCAAGGAGGCTGCACCCACAGGAATAGGAGTTATGCCTGGCTTAAACTGATAATAAAACCATCCTCAGTGCTGGGCTGTGAGAAGAATCGGGTGTTGGAACACAGCTCATCATGTTGTACCTGTTTTCCCGAAGGCTAAATGAGGTATAGCACAGAGTGCAGAGCTTAGAGAGTGTCCTGTTCTAATTCCACTGTGACTTTGATCTTATCTGTAACCTCACCAAGCTAGCTCCCTTGTATATCAACATATCAACTGAAAGAAATACCTGTTTTAGTTATCTCAGGGTTACTGTCCAAATAAATTGAGGTCTAAAGTATAGGCCCATTGATAAAGGAAACCATGAAGCTGTTACATTATGTTTATATTAACTGTATTAAAGGGTAAGTCTGAAATCAGAAGTGTGTGTGTGTGTGTGTGTGTGTGTATGTATTTAAAATATCTTCATTTCTCAAATTAGTTACATTTCACAATCTGTGGTATCTTCGCTTCACTGAAATTTAGGCTTCTTGGAAAGACTTAGTTATACAGAGGAAATATGGCCATAGTGATGGTCAAGGCACTAAAACATAGCACAGCAAAATATTAGTATCTTTGTTCTAAAAATAGGAAATCGGTTAAACTAAGGCGAACCTGCCAAAGTGGAGTAAGCTATTACCTGAGGCTAAAAAGGGCTCTACAAACTTTATTAGGCCATATAGTTCAGTGACACACTGCTCGGTGCCTGGGGTGCCTATCACTCCAAGTCACTGACTCAGGAATGAACTGGAGACCAGAGGCAACGCCTAGCCTGTTTTTCAAGCCAAGTGCACTTTGATCTTTGACTGTGGATGTGGGACCATGGTATCGTCGGGTAGCACAACCACAAAGAATGTATCGGAGAAAAAAAAATCATATAGTCAGGTAATTTGAAATTATGACTCGAGGAGAAAACGTTGCCCCATCTCTGGAGGGGATGACCATATTGCTGCCTGAGACCCTTTATTTACTTGTCATGACTTTTATAAAAGTTCAGGAAAACTTTGAATTAATTTCTGGGTATAAGGTGTATTTTTCCAGATCTGAGGTATTGTCAAATTACCTTTAGATAATCAGAGCCAGACTCCGATTTAGGGAAAAAAAAAAAAAAAAAAGTATGTGAATACAAATCAGGAAAGAATGTAGGGGAGGACTTCCAATTCTGGATGTAGCTGGCAGCAAACTGGGCCGTCAGCAGTACTTAGTCACAAAGTGACAACCATTTTCAGGCGTTGCTTAAGATGGAGCACAAGATTTACCTTCTGGGTCAGGAAAACTGAGGAGGAGAATTCCACCAGCGATGGCCTCGGCTCTCTTCCAGGCACGAGTTTCCTGACTGCCAGGGGTGTGAGCTGATCGCAGCACTGTGAGCTAAGGAAACAGAGGTCAGGATTGGGAGCAGTTTCAGCACCTGGACTCCCCGGGTGGAGCAGGTCTTCTCACATTTGCTGCTGTTAGAGCAGAATATCCAATGCAAGGTAATATATAAAGAAGATGTTTATTTGACTTGCGGTTCTACTGGTTGGAAGGTTCAAACAGTATGGCATCAACATCCTGGTAAGGACTATGGCTGTGCCACAGCTTGGAGAAGGACTGAATGGGAAGCAGCCATACATATAGGGGAATCAAGGCGTGGGGCAGCTGCAGTTTATAAAAATCTGCCCTTATGAAATGGCATTGATCTGTGCATGAGGGTAGAGCCTCTATGACCTTATTTATCTACTACGAGGCTCCCCATTTTAAAGGGTCCACCTCCGCAGCACTAAGGACGTCATGATCCCAGCACCCAAACCTTTGGAAGTAACAAAGTCAGGTGGAGACAAAAAGTTGTACGGGGAAAGGCTATGGGGAGCAGAAGCCTGTCAGAAGGAAATCAGAGAATCTTTGGTAGGACTGGAGTGTATATGCACTGACTGAAACCAGATATAACTTCCTGAAGATGCTGTTCCAGAACCAAGAAGGTCACAAAGACCACAGTCGGTCAACCCCAAGAGGCCTTGGTGGTCCATCTCTCAGTCTCAGTAATAGAACCTTGCTAAAGCATTGTTACTATTCCAAGCTTCCAGCTAAGATGCAGGAAGCCCTGGGGGAGAGACCATGCTCTCAAGCAAAGCTTGTAAATGTTTTTCTATAAAGAGCTCCTAGTAATTATTTATTTATCTAATTATTATTATTAACTGGCAGTTATTTTACATCTGTGGGCTAAACAGTATCTGTGTCAATTACTCAGCTCTGCAGAGCAAATAGAGTGGTTGCCAGTGTAACCATATTTGCAAAAAAACAGAAAAGAGTCCGTGGCTAGAGTTGTCAACGACTGAGAGTTCCGATCACACTTGAAGCTCATACTCATGCAACAGAGACTAGAGCTGAATCTTGTAAGGGCTCCGTTGGAGACAGAGCTTGGAAGTCAAGTCCTGTGGCAACGAGAGGAACTTAAGAAACAGATGCACCCAACAAAGTGACAGGCCAAGCCTGCACAAGCTCTAAGCAGGGACAGGGAAGCCAGCAATCAGAATAGAAGTCAGAACAAAAGTGCACACTCTCTGGAGGAAACTCAAATCCAGAATGCCTCCAGTATATCATCACTTATGAGATACACAAAGAAATGGAAAACTACTGTCTATGGTCAAGGAAAAACATGGCCAAAAGAAATAGTCCTGAACCATTCAGACGATCAGATTTACAGTCTTCAGGCACCTATTTTAAATATGTTCTAAGGATCCACGGGAAATATTTCCATAATGAGTGACTATATAAGGCGTCTCGCGTCTCAACAGAGACATAGAAGAAATGAAAATTCTAAAACAGAAAAGTTGAGTGAGATGAAAACCTCCCAGGATGCACCTAGATGACAATAGAGAAGACAGTTAACAAACTTGAGGATAGACCAATAAAAGAGCAGGAAAGGGTGATTCTTCATATTTGAAGATCTTGTGATTTAGTTATTCTGTATTACTCAACAAACTGACATACAAATCCTAAAATACTCTACAAACATCACATGAGTTCTAAGAAAACTCAAGAGTCAGTTGTTCTGACTGAGGATGAAAAAGAAAATCTTGAAATGTATTTTTAAAAGCACATTCACGCACAGGTAATTAAAATTATCTCTGAATCAGAAGTTCATTTTAACAACATTTTAACTTGATCCAGGATCTCATTTCTATAATAATTAACAATGCAAAGTTGATAATTAGACATTTTGCACCTTTAAAAAATCATTTTTGAAGCCTGGTGTGCATTTTGTACTTGAAGAGTAACTCAGTTTGTACCAGGTACATTTCCATAGTACCAGCATTTAGTGGCTGTTACCTTACAATTGAACAATTGCAGATAAATGAGAAAGACGACTAAATATAGTGCCCCATGTCTAGAGCCTCTCCCAAACTAACATACACTTGTGTTTAAATGTGCTTTCCCAAAATATTTGCTATCTCAAAAAAGTTTTTTGTTTGTTTGTTTGTTTTGTTTTGTTTTTGCAAGAAAGGTTTTCTCTGTGTAGCTTTGGAGCCTGATCTGGAACTAGCTCTTTACATCAGGCTGGCCTTGAACTCCCACAGATCATCCTGCCTCCGCCTCCGCCTCCGCCTCCGCCTCCGCCTCCGCCTCCGCCTCCGCCTCCGCCTCCGCCTCCGCCTCCGCCTCCGCCTCCGCCTCCGCCTCCGCCTCCGCCTCCGCCTCCGCCTCCGCCTCCGCCTCCGCCTCCTGTGGGCTGGGATTAAAGGAGTGCGCCACCACCACCCTACTGAACAAACCACTCTTAAGTATAAACTGAATGCCCTGCAGTAGATGGCCAACAGAAAATAAACTCAGTGGCATCTTTGGAGGTTCCTTGTCTCAATGTCATATTGAGGCTTCCTTTTTTTTTTATAATTTTGATTTTTTTTAATATATATCATCCCCCCCCCAACACTATAGGTCCTTTGAGTATGTATTATAACTGTCAGTGTAGTGCTGTCATGGAATTCTGGAATATACAGATAAGTAGATCTCTGTTTCTTCTGCCATTTCTTGGGGCGCTTTCCTTTTGTCGTCATATTCTGATGTATTAGTTTTTGTTTTATCTTATTATATTATATTTTATTATTATCCCATAAAAGCATGCTTGTTTTCTAATGAGAGACAGAAAGGGAGTGGATCTGGATGGGAGGGGAGTTGGGGAGGAACTCAGAAGGGTAGATGGGAGGGGAAACTGTAATCAGGATATATTATGTGATGGGGGGAAAAACTATTTTCAATGAAGGGAAAAAATAACTATTAAAAAAAAAAAGAGTTGGAGACAACATGAACGATGTATTCCCTTTCCTTTGGAAACTCTTAAGCTAGTTGGCAGCTAATCGCAGTAGCAGACACTTTCATTATCACCGGATATATGAATATAGGTTACAATGGTTACAATCATTCACAGAACAACAGGAATGGGACATGAAATTAGTGGGAATTGGGCATGGGTACACTGAGTTCTTGAGTTCTAAAACTAAGTTTGGCTAATGTAAAAAGGAAATGATGTACCAGGCTTTTTCTTTGAGGCCACCAACCAGCTCCCAAATCACGACAGAGATTTATTATATTTCTGAATGTTCGGCCTTACTTTAGCTTAGTTCTAGCCAGCTTTTTAAACTTAAATTATCCTGTTTCTCATCTACATTTTCTCTCTGGGCATTTTCTCTTTCTTTATTCTATATGCCTTTCTTTCCTGTTTACTCTGTGGCTGGCTGGGTGGCTGGCCCCTGATATCTTCTTCTTTCTCCTTTTCATCTCTCAAGCCTAGATCCCTTCTCCTATTTATTCTCTCTGTCTGCCAGCCCTATCTATCCTTTCTTTGCCCAGCTATTGGCTGTTCGGCTCTTTATTAGACCAATCAGGTGCCTTAGGCAGGCAAGGTGAAACAAATGCAACACATCTTTACATAGTTAAACAAGAGTAACACACGTTTAACATTACAGTTAAAGTAATATTCTGCAGCATGAACAAATGTAACATAACTTTGAGTCATTAAAATAATATTCCATAACAAAATGAGTCTATGGGAGGTATTGGAGAAGTTATTGGATTGATTGCCAGATAGCTGCCAAACTTGGCTTGGAATTCTTGGTTAAGAATCACAAGACCTAGGCAGTAGAGACCAAAAAACCATGCCAATGTAGTTCTGATTAGGATGCCATATTTGGTATTGTCACTACTGAATTTGGATGCTACCATCACTGGGCTTGTACCAAATTTCCATTGCTTACAATGCTGCTTGTGCATCATTCAGACTCTGTGTACCATTTAGGACTCTCTCAAGATCCCAACATCTTCTGTCCATCCCTGGATCACTTAACAAGATGATGAAGGAGATTTTGGATATTTGGTGGGAAAGCCAAAATAAACAACAAACATGCCCATTATAAAGACTTCATTCATAGCAAAAGAGTCTATCTTCTGTTCCTTTGGGTCAAGTGGTTACCACTTAGAGTAGATACTGGTTGAATTAAACCTGAAAAAAGAATGAGCTAAGTCTTTAAGATAAGCAGCCCATTAAATAAAAATGTAGGGGAAATATAACCCAAGGGAGAAGATCTGGGGTTTATTAAATAGATAAATATATGAACAAATGACCAAACAGAACCAAGTATGCACAGAAACAGCCCTTCGTAGAAAACAACTCAGTTTGTCTGGAAGAAGGGATTCATATAGGGAGACAGTGGCAAAGGAGGTGAGGATGGATAGGCTCATGGCACTCCTGTTCCAAAGCTTCAGTGTTGTTTATCGAGCTCCTGGCAGGTACAAAATTCTGTACTCAATGCTAAGAGCTTGCAGCAGGCAGGCTGTGCAGCTCCTGCTCTCGGGGAGCCTTCGTGCATTTCTCATTCTCACGTTATTTTGTGAGTAGCAGTTGAGGAGTTTTTAAGGAGAACCATAGCATAGCAATTAGCAGGGTTTTGGAGTCTAGCATAATAGGTTGTATAATAAGCCACAGAATGAGGCTGAAAGCAGGGAGACAGTAAGAGATTGTAGATGAGTGATGGTGGAGGCTGAACTGGGGTTCGGCGGTACCCATTCACTGCACCTGACGCCATTCCTGCCCCTTTCAGATAAGCAGAGTGTAAGTCACTGTAGGCCAGCTGTGCCTTTGCTGTGTTCCATTCCTAAATGACTTTGTCTTTCCCTTATGCTCAGAGTACCCCTTCCAGATGAAGGTACAGGTGAGCCCTTGGTAGTCTCTGGACCATTCCTCTACTCGTCAGTTCTGCAGGATAGCTCATCTGATCCGTTTAGGGAACACAGGTGACTGTCCAGATCTCTGAAGTTGACTGCAAGCTGTGTGAAGACAGTGTTGGTCTCTTGTGTGTCCATGCACTCATAAAAGTTCAGAACTCTGCGTCCAGCACAATAAGCCTGGTGCCAGTTGCTGACGGGGTCAGCTGCTTGACTGTAGAGCACACCAGAAATGTTGTGACTGATAACCCTCATCTTCAAGCTGCTGCTGAACACAATGAGCAATGTTAATCTCCCCTACGCATGCTCTTGAGTCACTGTCCACTCCTAAGCCATTGGCAGCAGGGTTTCATTTCCCTTGGAATCTTCCCTTTAGCTTCTAAGGTCCCTCGGTCCTTCTCTTCCACATTTTCCCAGTACGTACTCCATTCTCATTGACTGCCCAGAGATAGCACTTACCAAGCATTTACTATTAGTCTTCACTCACACTGCTCCCTCTGACCCACAGAAGCCCCACGCTCAGCTTTTAGTGTTCCACAGCCCAGGGCATCTTCATACCCATGCCACCTGCGTCAGGCCCTTGGATTTCCATCTCTGAGATCCCTCCATGACTGACCTTCAGCTGGCAGTTATTACTAGTCTTGTCTTTGCTGTTCTGTCTTGTCTCCCCCAGCTAAGTTATGGCTGCCTGCGGGTTGCACTCTCAAAGGACACTTAGCACATCTCCAGGAGAACCGACCTACCCAATCTACCTGTGACTCCTGTCCTGTCCCCCAAGTGCACTCTCCATCTCCACATTTTAAGGTGCAAATGATGCCAGCAGAGCGGTGTCTTGTACAGTAGCAACCCAAAGGCTTCGGTGGAATTTCTGGTCTCTCAAGGCAGGCGTTCTTGCTGCTGATTGTGAGTCACCACTCATCTGTGGTGACTCCAAGGCTTCACTTTATGACTCACGTTCTAAAAGCAGGGTGAGGGCTTTTTCACTGAGGAACTAACTCCAGTCTGAACGTAGCCTCGAAATTACTGGGTTCCTCTGTGGCTTTTGAGCAACTGGCGTAGCGCTTCTCACGACAAGTACCTCGAAGGCATTTCACAGGGTACGCCCGCCTGGAGGTTCCCTGTAATAAGTGTCCTATCAGCCTTTCTTTGGACTGTCCAGCATTTACAGCAGGCTCACGCCTGACCTGGGAGGAATAAGCTAAGGCAGAGCTCTTCTTGCGTTTATTCTTGCTGAGTGATGGTTTTGGTTTCTCACGCACGTTGTGCTTCTGTCTGAAAAGAGGAAGCTTCAGAACTGGCCTGCTGGGCCCTTGAACCAAGCACTTAGCTCTACTTAGCATCAGAGAGACCGGTCCTTATAATGAGTGAAAGGGAACATCACCGGAGAGAGGATGCATAAATAGAAATGTAACAGCTCTATAAATCTGTACTCCACTCCAAACACTTCTTTGGAAGAAGCTGCACCACCTCAGACGAGACACTGAACAGCACTGGTGATGACAGTGACTATTATCATTGTCATGTTTCTGTTTTGTTTCTTTCTGAGACAGAGTCTCATATATGCCCAGGCTAGTCTCAAACTGTATGTAGCTGAGGATAGCCTCGAACTCCTAATCCTCCTACCACCACCTCCTGAATGCTGGCATTGCAGGTGTGTGCCACCATGCTCCATTTATGCAGTGGTGGGATTGAGTTCAGGGTGTCAGTGTGCTAAGCCAGCAGTCCAACAGATGCTCAACCCTTGTCATTGTTACAGAGGGCTTATTATGCCTGCTACTAAACAGTGGAAGTCCTGATTCCACCGAGCACTATGAATGATGAAGTGAGTTTGGTTAGTTTTTGGTATACAGAGGTAAACAGAGACATAAAGAGATTGAATTATGAGTTCAAGCACTTGTGCGGCCAAATTTTATCTCAGCTTGGCATAGGCTAGAGTCGTCTGAGAGACAGGGGCCCCAGTTGAGAAAATGTCCCATAAAATTGGCCTGTAGGCAAGCCTGAAGAGCACTTTTTAAATTTGAGATTGGTGGGGAGGGCCCAGCCTATTGTGGGTGGACAGGTCATCCTGGGTTCTATAAAAAACAGGCTAAGCAAGCCATAGAGAACATGCCAGGAAGCAGCATCCTCCATGGTCTCTGCATCAGTTCCTGCCTCCAGGCTCTTGCCCTGTTTGAGATCCTGTCCTGGCTTCTGTCAGTGATGGGCTTTTACCTGAAAGAGTAAGCTGAAATAAACCCTTTCCTCCCAAATTACTTTGGTCATGGTGTTTCATCACAGCAATAGTAACTCTATCTAGGACGGCACTCGAATCTGCACTGGGCCATGCGATGGGTCAGCAGGTGAAAGCACTTGCCACCAGTCTGATGACCCATGTTCCATACCTAGATCTTACACAGTGAAAGGAGAGGACCGATTCCTGCAACGTATCCTCTGAGCTACACACACACACACACACACACACACACACACACACACACACACACACACAGAAAGAGAGAGACAGAGAGAGAGAGAGAGAGAGAGAGAGAGAGAGAGAGAGAGAGAGAGAGAAACTATCCTATTAATCCGAAGAGCCTACAGGTTGTTAGGGTTTTCTGCTTACTTCACCTTTCCCTTCCTTCACCCCGTCCATCCCTCCATCCCCACTTACCCATGGATTTTGCTGGGCTCACCACTGTGGGATAAGCAGGATGTTTTCCCCCATTGAGCTATGACGCAGCATGTGTCAGCACATGCCTGACATTGTGGCTTTCTTTCTGAGAGGCACCGTGGGGGTGCGGCTTTACACCCAGCTACTGTTTCTGAGAAGACAGTCTGACTCTCCAGTTTTGCTGTCTTATCTTGGCTCACAGCCATGACCACACTGAGTTACACTGGCTTTGACATTGACGGGGCTAGAGGAAAGCTCACAGGCAGCCACTCGTGGGACCCAGTCCTTTGAGTTTGTGGCTGTGTCCCTTGAGGTGAGATCTGGTTTAGGATGGTAGCACTCTCCCGGCTGCTTGCACATGTCCAGTCCTGTAGCTGGTTAGGGGAGGGCCTTGGGATTGAGACTTCTGGACATTCCATCCTCTGTGCGCTGTGGGTGTCCTGGCAGATCTCCATATGGGGAGTTTGTCAGGAAGTGTCAATACAGTTCCATTGTAGTTGCTGTTTATAAACAGCATGATAGTCTATATATACTCTGTGGTGCTTTTTTTTTTTTTTTTTTTTTTTTTTTTTTTTTTGGCTGTGACTCAAAGGTTACAGTATTTTGGCATTTAGAAGACCTGGGCTCAGGGATTGGATCTGTCACCTAGCAGCTTGCTTCTTCCAGTGTGGCTTCTATTTTATCTCCCTTTATATAGGATGCTAACCATGGAAAACAAGAGTCGGCTTGCCCTGAAACCATGGATTTTTTTTCCCACTTAAAAAACCTAGAAGAAGCAGTTTAGGAATGTTAGGGCCTGTTTTAGTGTTGAATAAGTCACCTAATTTCTCTCTACACGGATTTAAAAAAAAATCTATAAAAGAACTATATTACCACCTGCCCTAGTCATCTAAAATGGATGGTGAGGGGTGTAAAAGCAACTCTGTTGGTGGAGTGCTTGGCCACCATGTGGAGATCCTGAGTTTGACCCACCCCCAAGTAGCACTTAAACCATGTGTGCTGCTGTACACATGCAGTCTCAGCATTCAGGAGGTGGAGGCAGGAGGATGGCCTCGGATATATGAGACTGACCCAAAACAAACAAACAACAACAGATCAGTGCACTGCAACTTAAGTGAAGGGTGATGTAGAAATGGGTTTCTGAGAATTATAAATTTTATAGAAGCAGTGGCTTTAAGAACTATAAAACATTTTTGTCACCAAACAAGGCAAAACTGTCAGATGTTTCCCATTCTGATTTTTCTCTCAGTATAAATTGTTCACTGTAGATAAAAACTTAGAGGGAAGTTTAACTTCTGTTGTTTGTGTAGAGGCTTGGTTACATCACTCTAGAAACTACTGGAATAGTGTATGTGCTTAGCAGGAACAATGGTGCTCAAGACAGATAGTAGCTCATTTGTGAAAGCACATTAATTTTCCACTAGTTCTCATTTTATTCATTCATCATAAGATCAAGAGCTAGGTTCAAGCTGTAAAAAGACATTAATAATACAAAAACTGTAATTCAATTAAATAATCTTTAACATCCACAGAGCATAATTGCTGTACAAGTAAAGATTTGACATTTATACCCTAATTCAAATTGACCAAGATTGGAGATGTATTTAATTCAACTTTTTTTCTTTTCTTTTTTTTTTTTTTTTAATCAGTAAAGCAAATATTCCTAACCTCTTACCTCAGATGAACAAGAGATGACTCTGTTATTGTTTTGTTTTGTCTTTTTCCTGATTGGCTAATCATACTTGGAGATGCCATCTAGATATAGCTGGGTATCTGTCAGAGATTCAGATCAGACTCGAAGAAAGTTACCTGCCTGAGGCAAGCAAGTGCTTTGGTTTCATGGGATGGAGCATACTCTTATGTCACCATCTGGGTGGAAACCGTGAAAGCACTCTGAGCAAGTTCTAATGCTTCACAAGAACCAAGAGCCTTCCATTACACGTAACAAGTGTTTCTGAAATAGAATGATTGGGGATCTCATCTAAAAACGCTAAAATTTGAGTGGTCAGTTAGTGGTCTGATCTAAATCCTTATCCAGGGATCTTGGTGTTAATAGAGAGTTTAGTAGAAAAAAATAAAATGTGAAGGCCAGGGATGGACTATTAATGATCTGCTCCTGCTTATTGCGTACGTGACTGGTGGTCTTTCATGGGACTTCTCGAGGCCCCTAACATCAACGAGGCAGGAGGAGCATGGCATGATGGAAACCGCCTGAAACCTCATTGTGGTGCTCAGAGCCCTAGACTTTTGTGAATTCCGTGTGATGCAATGTTTACCAACTTCAGTTTCCTTTCTTATTTAAACAGATCTCTACCTGGCAGATAACCAAAGGCAAGGAGGACCAAACTCTGCCTGTCCTCAGTGCCACCATTCACAGACCTCAGTGACAGACTGTAGGCTCACACTCTCGAGTGCTGCCCTGCTTGCCCCAGACGTCTTTCTGGGGGGGGGGGTCTCCTTGAGGTCAGCAGTGTGAAGATGAGCAGCATCCTCTTAGCATGACGACCTTGGACCATGTCATCGCTACCCACCAGTCAGAGTGGGTCTCCTTCAGTGAGGAGCCGCTGTTCCCCGCCCCTTCAGAAGGTAAGGACAAGATGTCTTAAAGTGACAAGATTTGTGTCTGGTTTCTGCTCATTCACAGGTGGGATTCTAATAAAGGAAGAAAGAAAAAGCCATTGGGTCCTTACCAGAGACTTGCATGGGTCTTTTCATTCAGTAGCCAGAAGCTGTGTCCTCTTAACATGAGGTGGCACCAAAAACCTGGGAGCACCAAAGGTGTAGGCTCGTTCCTTCCAAGAGACCAAACTAATTGCATATTACTTTACTGTTGGCCATTTTGGTGGTGACTCTCACCAGCTCTTTGGATATTCTCAATTCAAAAAAAATAAATAAATAACTTGTCTGATGTGTGTTTGTGTAAGGGTGTCAGACACCCTGGAATTGGAGTTACAGACAGTTGTGAGCTGCCATGTGTGTGCTGGGAATTGAACCCAGGTCCTACTGGAAGAGCAGCCAGTACTGAGCACTGAGCCCAGATTTTCTCAATTTTTAAAGTGTAATTGCTCAAAGTGACAGACATAGCAAGAAAACAAAACTCTAACCTTGTCATCATGCACATGCCATGCCCATCTATGTGGAGGCTAGAGCAGGACGTGAGGTGTCATCATGCTCTGCCTCACTGTCTTGAGACAGGATCTACCAATGAAACAGAAGCCTGTGTTTTAGCTAGGCTGGGTGACCAGGATCTGCTTGTCTCTACCTAATGCTGCCAAGCCTGGCTTATATGTGGGTACTGAAGACTTGAGCTCAGGTCCTCATGATTGCAGAGCAAGCACCCTTACCCATATCTTTATGAAACTTTTTTTTTTTTTTGGTTTTGTGATTTGTTTTTTGTTGTTTTATTTCTTGTTTTTTTTTTTTTTTTTTTTTTTTTTTTTTTTTTTTGAGACAGTATTTCTCTGTATAGCCCTGACTGTCCTAGAACTGAGGCTGGCCTCCAACTCAGAGATTCACCTGCCTCTGCCCCTCCCTCTAAGTGCTGGGACTAACAGCATGTGTCACCACACAAGGCTGGTTCTGTGTTTTATTTTTAAGATAGGTTTTCACACTATAATCTTGGCTGTCCCGGAACTCACTATGTAGACTAGGCCAGCCATGAATCCACAGCAATCCTCCTACCTCTCTCTCTTGAGTACTGCAATTACAGTCAAGTACACCATGCCTAGCCTCCAGAATGATTTGTGAGCCACTCCCTGCGTCGCTGCATTGTCTACATAAGAGGAATGATCACAGGGCTCCTCCTCAGGAGGTTTTGTGGGCATTTAGTCAGCAGATGTCAAATGCCTCCGGGAGTGCCTGGTCCACAAGACGAGCTCAGCATTGTCATCCAGGATCACAGTAGAAGTTCCCACACTGTCCTTTAGGAGGTTAGTGTTCAGGGATGAAGGTCAAGATAGACCCAGGGACATCTGGATCACCAGGTCAGTTGCTTCTGACTTCATCCCCCCCTCACCAGCACAGGTGGAAGGTGGCAGTCAACAGGCATACAATCTAGTGTGGTATCCGTGTGGATAGTGACGCCTTACAATGCGGCAAGTCTGAATTGAAACGTGCTGAAAGTGTCATGTCCAGAGATGTGTATTCTCTGAACTGCAAAGACCTACTCAAAATCGCATATCTTGGGGGCCAGGAAGATGACTTACTCAGTAAAAGCACTTGCTGTGCAAGCATGGGGACCTAATTTCAAATGGCCAGGAACCATGTGACACTGGCATAGCTGCACACACCTCTAACCCCAGGCCTGTGGAGGGCATTGACTAGGACTGCTGGGACTGGATGGCCACCAGTCTAATTCCAGATTCAGTGGCAGACCTGTCTCAAGGGAATAAGGCAAAGTGTGATAGAAAAAGACACTGAGTGATCTCTCCTGGCCTCCACACATACATAGGCACATGTGTGAACCTGCTGCCACACATGTGCATTCATCACAAACACACAATTCAGATACTGACACACAAACGCACAGTTGTGTCTCATTAACAGGTTTTGTTTGTTTGCTTTGGTCTTTTTGGCTTATCAAGACAGAGTGTCTCTGTGTATCAGCCCTGGCTGTCCCAGAATCCACTCTGTTAGACCAGGCTGCCTCAATTCATGTAGATCTGCCTGCCTCTGCCTCCTGAGTGCTAAGATTAAAGGCATGCTCTAATACCACCCGACTCTTTTTACCTTCTAAATGTGGAAACTAGAATACTTAAGTTTACGCATGTGTCTTACCTTTTATTTTTAGATAGTGCTGAAGGCTTTGATTGTGTACAAATCACTATGATTATCTTATGATAGGAGAAAGGATTTTCTTATTATTTCTTTGAGTTTTAGAATGTTTCCTAAATGGGTCAGTGAGATAGAACAGTAGGTAAACGCTCAAGTTTCCAAGCTTCATAAGCTGTCCAAAGAGTAAAATGGACATTGTTTGCTATGTAGTTGATGGATTTTAGCCTATGTATAGATTTGTGTATTCAACCACCATAATCAGTGTATATGCTTTATTGTTTAAAAAAAAAAAAAGTTTTATTTCTCCATCTTCCTGGACACAAAGTCCCACCCTCAGCCAACTGCTACCTGCTGGGAAAGGGGAAAGCAGTTTTCCCAATGGAGTGTCACTAGGCATATCAATCACTCCATGCCCAGATGTAGTTGGCCAATATTAAACAGACTGCATGTACTTGCGTGTGTGGCTTGCTTGAGTGTTTTTTTGCTTTTTTTTTTCTTGATGGTTTCTTTTTGTTTTTTGTTTAGTTTGCCTGTTTTGATTTTCATCTTTTGTTTTTATGTTTTCTTATTTTTTGTTTTGTTTTGAGAGAAAAAGAGGAAGAACATGAAATTGGGTGGGTAGTGACCTTGGGAAGATCTGGAGTTTAGGAAGAAGAACAAATATCTTCAAAATATATTCTATGGGAAAAAAATTAATAAAGATTTTTAAGAAACGGAGTTTTGAAAGGCATCAAATGTTTCCAGGATGGTCTGAAGAGATAGCTCAGCGGTTAAGAGCACTGACTGCTTTTCCAGAGGACCTGGGCTCAATTCCCAGTACCTACATGGCAGCTCACAACTTCTGTAACTCCAAGATCTGACACCCTCATGAAGAGATTATGCAGGCAAAACACCAAAGCACATAAAGTAAAAATAAATAAAAAAATTTTAAAATGTTTCAAGGACAACCTAAAGAAAAGGAGCCCCAGTGTCACAATTGCTGGTGATTCACGTGGGGTTTGTACATGTTGCCTGCAGAGTAGTTTGTCCAGAATGGAGTTTGAAATTTGCATTTGAATTTCTTTAGTATAGGAGGAAGTGCTGCTATTTGTCCATCCGTAGAGCCCCCCACCCACCCACCATCCCCTACTGCTTCTCATTTGTCCCCAATCAACTCAGGAGTATTTCTTGCTTGACCCCTATTGCCATTTGAATTTATGGCTTTCAAGCTAGGCTTAAAAATAATGAACAAGGACCAGAGAGATGGCTTAGCAGATAAAGGTCCAGCTGTGCAAGCAGTAGGACCTGAATTCACCCTAAACACCCATGTAAACTAGCCAGCTGTGCTTGAGTGCAGCCCCAGGGTTGAGAGTGGGGAGGTGGAGACAGGTCTGGGCTCATGAACCAGTCTAGCCAAATAGATGCCCTCCAGGTTCAGGGAAAGACCCTAGCTCAGAAAGTAAGGTGGAGAGCAATTGAGAAAAACATCCTGGTGTTGACCTCCAGCCTCCACAGGTACACACACTATGCACTGAGCGGTTACGCCCTCACATGCATACATCACCCCCAAAAGTAGAGAACAATCAAGGAGGATGCCCAACATCAGCCTCTGACCTACACCTGCATAGGCACACACTATATACCTTCATACACACGTAACAAATACAATAATGGAAAAGTGTTTTTTCTCAGCTGTCTGGGATCGTGGGATAGTGACTGGGAACAAATGAGATTACAGGCTTTAAAAGTTATTCAGGATACGGTGCTTTAACATGGAGATGGATTGGCACGGCCATTTCATCTTCCATTGAGTGTTGCATCATCCCTTGCGCTTGGTGAGACACCTGTGATGCGCATCCTTCCTTGCCTGATGGTAGTGTTTGGTACCTTCCGTAGGGGTCACTGAAGAACACTTCCCAGGATCGTCATCTTCCTCAGACCCATCTGAGAGCTCCTCTGGGGAGAATCCTGCTGTGGATGGAGGCTGCCAGGACCTTTCCCACTCCGAGCAGGATGACTCCTCTGAAAAGATGGGCCTCATCTCCGAATCGACCACCCCTCCCGGGAGCCCAGTGCAACCCACACCTGACTTGGCCTCAGCCATCAGCAACTGGGTCCAGTTTGAAGATGACACATCCTGGGGCAACTCGTCACCACCTCATAAGGAAACAGGTGAGCTGGGTAGGAAGTTAAGCAGAGTTCTGGTTTGGTACAGGCTCTTGAAGGACTTTCCCATGAGGGGTCTGTAAGGTGTCTAGGGTTCCAGATGTTTGAGCTCCAGATCCTGGAAACATACAGGAGAGAGCAGAGATCCCATCTCTTTTTTAGTTTTTGGCAAGGTTTTGGTTGAAATATGCGCACAAGGGATATATGTGTTCTGGATCCTTTTTTTTTTTTTTTTTCTGTTTTTGGTTTTTCAAGACAAGGTTTCTCTGTGTAGCCCTGGCTGTTCTGGAACTTGCCCTGTAGACCTGGCCGGCCTCAGACTCCCAGAGATCCGACTGCCTCTGCCTCCAGAGTGCTGGGATTAAAGGTGTGCACAACCACTGCCTGACCATTTTCTTTCTTTTTTTGTTTTATTTTGTTTTCAAGACAGGGTTTCTCTGTATAACTCTGCCTGTCCTGGACCTCACTCTGTGGACCAGGCTGGCCAAGATCCAGCTGCCTCTGCTCCAGAGTGCTGGGATTAAAGATGTGCACCACCACTGCCTAGCCATTTTAACCTTCTTAACTCCCATCTCTGATTACTGATTTGTCTACACAAATACCTAATTTTTTTAGTCTATCGAGAATTGGAATTACATTTACTCAGGCTCCGCCTCTGCTAGCACGCCATCACCACCATTATGGATCCTAACCCCATGAAACTGGAAGCTAAAATGAGCTTTCTTCCCTGAGTTGTCCTCGATCATAGTGTTTGTTTGTTTGTTTTGTTTTGTTATACCAACAGAAAACTAACTAGTGAAGGCTCATCTTTAAAAAGAGATTCCTTTTTCTCTAACATGCTTCACATCATTAAAAATAATTTCCAGAAAATATAACAGGATCTGGAGAGATGGCTCAGGGGTTAAGAGCTCTTGCTGCTTTCCCAGAGGACCTGGATTCAAATCCCAGCACCTATATTGGCTGCTCATACCTGTAACTTCAGTTCCAAAGGATCTAATGTCTTTTCTGGCTTCCTTGGGCATGGCATGCATGTGGTAAACAGACATAAATGAAAGCAGAACACCTATACATGTAAAATGAAATTAAATTGAATTTTTAGAAGAAAGTATAAAATATGATTCTGTCATGTAGCAGGTGTTTTCATTTTGGCAGAATACCTCAAATATTTGGGTGTAATTTTTCACTTTTAATCATCAGGTTTTCGGTGATTTATTGGTGAGTGATGTGACAGATCCAGACTAGTTCAGTCTGGCTAGGGATGGCTCTTACTGAACATCTGACACTGGGCTCTTCAACTTCACAAATGGGAAAATTATGGAACACAGATGCTGTGGTTTGAATGTTTTGTCTGTCCAGGATTCATGTTGAAATCTAATCACCGATGTGTTGGTATTATGGGGTCTTTGGGAGGTGACTAGGTCATCTTGAAGGCAGAACCTTTGTGTAGAGGATAGGTGCCATTATAAGAGACTTGAGGGAGCATGTCCCTCCCCCGTGACAATGTTTGTCCTTCTGCCATGTGAGAACGCCAGCTGCTGTCTGTAAAGAACCGACCCTCACCAAGTCCTAATCTCGTGTCTTCAACCTGGCCTTCCAAGCCTCCTGACCCAGGCTGATTGACTTTATATTGTTTATAAATTACCCACATTATGCCACATAATGCCACATTATGGCAACAAGAACAGAAAACTGGATCACATGAATCAGTACAAATAGTGTGGTTATTGTTATTACTCTTTATTTTTGTAGAAAGGGTTTCATATAGCCCAGGCTAACCTTTGATGCTCTATGTAGCACAGGCCACAGGCTGGCTGGTCTTGAACTTCTGATCCCCCAGCCTCCACCTCCATAACAGTGAGATTACAGACATACATCGCAAGCCTGGCTCTTTATTTTCAGCGAGTCACGTTTGTTGAATGCTGACTCTCAGCCATTTCACTGTGTCATGTATTCTGTATGTCAGTCAGATAAGGTATTTAGTCCACTTTTCAGTGAGGACCCTGAGGCAGGTAGCGGTTTCAGAATTTCCTCAAGGTGGTGGGCTTTAACACCTGGCATGCTGGCCTCAAGGCCTTGGAACAGCCAGCGTCGTGCTGTCATATTTGCCCCACTCTTCCTCCTACTGTGACTGCTCTAGGGCTCCCTTCTCCTATAGTACACCAGAGTCAAGGGAAGTAAGTGGTGGGAGGCCGGGGCTGGTAGAAAGAACTCTCTCCTGAGTGCCCATGCCTTCAGGTCACTGATAATATTCAAAGTATCCAGTTTCTTTGACATCTTGCTCAGACCTTGCCTTTAGCATCTCCTTCCTCCCAACGATTTGCGTGACAGATGTGGCAACTTACCTCAACTCTCCACTTCTTACTTTTACAGTGATTTTGGAGTTGTCATACTCATGTTGCTTCCATCCAACTAAGGATCCTGTGTTGTTATTGACGGTGATTTTGATATAGTGTTAAGACTTTGTTACCTGAAGCAGTTGGTAGAATGAGTGTCTAGCATGCTCAATACCCTGGGTTTGCTCACCAGCACTGTGTAAAAGGTGGTGTGCTAATTCATACTTCTAATCTCAGCAGCTCACAGTCAGCGTCAGCTTTGTAGTGAGCTCAAGGTCATGCTGGACTATTTGAGACACCATCCCTAAAAGATTAATAATGCAAAAATATCACACTTTAAAGACAAAAGCCAGCCATTACATGTAAGACTGCAGCTCACCTCAGTCCTGGCAATAAAACTTTATTGATAGCCCCAGAAGGCTAATCTCTGGGCCCTGGTTTACTGTTTTGGTTTGGTATTTTTAAGCTATCACATTTATAACATATTACAAAGTATTATTTTGTCACTGAGATTTTTTTTTTTTTTTTTTTTGATCCATCTTAAATTGTGCACCCAGGACAGTTATATCACCGGCTTTACCCTAACCCCAGCCTTTCACTGAACTGAAGATGTGTTCTTGTTACTAGAAGACACTAAATGCATTACAAAAGGTGACAACTATGGAAGTCTAATTTTGTCTTGAAAATTGCTCATATAAGCAATAATCCCATCCATTTCCATGCCTGAAAAATTCACTAGCCCTATGGAGATGGAACTATGCCTCGAGAGGAGCCTAGAAAGAACTAGACTGAACTAAGCATAGGGGAATTTAGTCCCCTGAGGCTCTATACAGAGCATGAGGCTGGTTTAAGGGGAGACGGTTAAGAAATCCAAGAGGCAGATTCTAAACCTGCCAGTGTGCCACTTGACCCTTGAGAGAACACCATAAATAAAAGGCTACAGGATACATTCTTATGTTCTAAAGCATCCTCTTCCTCATGGGCCTGCTCCCCCTGGGCTTCCTCCCTTGGATTATATTTAACAAGAAGGGTGGCTGGAAGAGTTCATAACAAATGAAAAGTAAGAGAAATTGGCTGTCAGTCCACTCAGTGTGGCCAACACAAGACATTCCATAGGTTAGACAGTTGTTCACTTTGGACGTTGGCGGAGAGCTCAGATTTTAACGTAAGTGGAAAGTGCGTGGTTCATGTGTCATGTTAACAAGACCAAGCATGTATCTGTAGGCATGGCACAGAAACAGCCCATACTTGTCCAGCAAATTCCTTCATCATGCTGGAGGCACATGATACTGCTTGTACTCACTGCAGCCTGCTCTATTCTTTTGCAAATACTGAATTTTATGATCTAGTAGGCTGAATAATGGCACCCTAGGGCAGCAGGCTCTACTACCGTGAACCTGAAAATGCTATCTTATTTGGAAAAGAGACCCTTGCAGTGCAACTCACTTAAAGATTTCAAGAGGGGGAGAACAAGGCCCCTACATACATTCCCATGCATCCATATGAGAGGAAGACTTTGCCTACACTGAGAAAGTCGACTAAGTCGGAGCAGGGGACGTGAAGATATTGGTCTTAAAGATATTATCCACCAGACGGGGCAAGGAAGACAGTCAAGCCTTTGGAAGGATAGTGAATGGCTCTGCTGACATGGTCACTGAAACACAGGGTTTCTTTTCTTTCTTTCTTTCTTTCTTTTTTCTTTTTTTGTTTTGTTTTGTTTTGTTTTGTTTGCTTTTCGAGACAGGGTTTTTCTGTATTGCTTTGGAGGCTGTCCTGGAACTAGCTCTTGTAGACCAGGCTGGCCTTGAACTCACAAAGATTCACCTGCCTCTGCCTCCCGAGTGCTGGGACTAAAGGTGTGCACCACCACCGCCCGGCAGAAACCCAGGGTTTGTGATTTATGACCTCTGGCCTCTATAACCATGTGAAAATAAGCTACCATTATTTGAGCTACCAATTCTGTGGTACTCAGTTAGAGCAACCACAGGAACCTGATCCACTAAGCTTCACATTCCTAAAGTACAAGCATTTGCATACAGCTGAGGATGAAACAGAATGGGCCAGGAAGATCAGTAATAGCACAAGGTATTTGTTAAGGGTTGTGTGCTTTCACAATCCTCCATCACTTATCCACTTAAGCGCTTCCCTCTGCAGCTCTACAAAATGTGGGCATCCACATACAGAGTGTAATGCTCAGAATTTAACAGAAACCCATTTCACCTGTTTCCTGAGTCTTCTAGTAGGACCCCAGAACCAGCTTGTGCCCTGTGAGTTCTCCTGTCCGTTTCCTGTTGATAAGCAACCACGTGTGTTTCCATGCATGTCTTCCAACTACTTCATGTCTTTTCGTTGTCATCATTGTTAATGTTTCACATTTCGTGATAGCTGAGAACTTGGACTTGTCTCTGAGGAAGTAAAGGAATAAGTGGATGTGGGGAGAAGTTTGTGGTTTTTTGGTTTTTGTTGTTGTGTTCAAGAGCTTCATTTTGCAGTCAGGCCCTGCTATTAGCTCTTGCAAAGGATTAGTCTAGAATTCAAAGTGGTCTCCTTTGCCAGTTATCAGTTACTTCTGGAGCTTCTTCAAAGTTCTTACTCAGTTTGCCCCACACCAGTAGTGATTACTTGGATTTCACAGGTAGATTGTCAGCTTACAGAAAATTGGTGGCTATCTGAAGATCAGTGGCTATCTTACGAATCTCAGGGACATCTGACAACATGAAAATGTTTTCTTCTATTTCTCACCTATCTACTTAAAAGATTTTTATTAAGTCTTATTATTCAGATTCTGAATGTCTTAATTCAATTGTAGATTCCAAGAAAACCTTTTACAAATTTTATTCATCATCATGATTAGTGGTAGTAGTAGCAGTAGTGTGTGTGTGTGTGTGTGAGAGAGAGAGAGAGAGAGAGAGAGACAGACAGACAGACAGACAGACAGACAGACAGACAGAGAGTTGTGAGCATGCAAGTACCACAGCCCACATGTAGAGGTTAAGGAACATCTTTCAGGAGTAGAGTTTATTCTGCTCTTCTACTGTGGACTATGGGTATTGAACTCTGGTAATGAGGCTTGCATGGCAACTGCTTTTACCTATTGAGCCATCTCACTGTCCCCCAAACAAACATTTTGCAGACTATATAAATGAAATGGAAGAGCTAAAGAGATGGCTCAGTGATCAAAAGCACTGTCTACTCTTCCAGAGGGCCCAGGTTCAATTCTCAGTACCCACAGGATTGCTCACAACTGTTTGTAAATCCAGGTCCAAGGGAATCCAATACCCTATTCTGGTCTTCATGGACACTGCATGCAAGTGATGTACAGATGCACATGCAGGCAAAACACATACGGGAACTGGGCAAGGACAATGCTTGATGTGAATATTTAACATGGAAATAAATTGGGGTTTCTGGTAACATGTCTCATTATACAGGTGATGGAGTTCAGCCATAGAGAAGGACCTGGGAAAGTAAGTTTGATTGTTTTGTTTTAACCTTCTTTCTAGTCAGATCAGGAATGTGTGGTTAATTTATTCATCATGTCTTATTTGACGGTATTAAATCCTTAACACTGTAGAGTAAGATGCCTTTGAGCTGAGAGAAAAATGCTTATATTAGTACTTGTGCCACATCACTTCCCTGTGGTCACTGAATAATGTGGTCTTGGCCTAAGAGAGCGTAGGGAGGACGAGGAAAAGAAGTCCCCCTGATAGTCACTCCTAGCAGTCATTTCTACAAGACAAGGGAAGCCTGTTCGAGCCAGCTGTGCAGTATCTAGATTCTGGCTTGCCAAGAGGAGCTGGGAAAGCAAGGGGGAGCAGACACACCATGGAGAAATGCTATCTGGGAGACTCCTTTCCTCCATTCTTTGAAGTCTTTCTGGCAGAGGAGAGGCAAAAACAAAAGATCTCCACTTAAGAGTGAAGCCAAGAGGCATTGGACTCCAGCCTGGAAAGGGGATGTACTGATTGCACTAATTAAAATGCAAGGAGGCTGTAGGCACAGTGGAGTTAGGGACAAAGAGACTGCCCTTAATGGTGGACCTTTTATTTTTTATGACATTGAAACAGCTGAGCCTTGCCCTGAGGAGTTTAGAGAAGTCAGGGAATTGTTAGCTCACCTCGATGACCTGGTCACTTATTTTATTGTACTTTGAAGCCTCCCATGGATGACTGGAGAGCTAGGAGCAGCACCTGATATGGAAACAGTTCCAGAAATGCTTAAATCCATCAATGGCACGACCTTCTCTTGGAGTTTTAACTAGGGCAGGAATTGAAGTGAATAAAATTCCATTGTGGCTGACCTAAGAAAAAAAAACAAATTATTCCCTCTAGAAAAGCATGATGGAGTTTGCCTAGCATGAGTATGGCCCTAGGCTCTATCCCCACAACCCAATAAACAAATACAAATGAAAACAGCCCTTTTATTACCGTGCATAGAAGAAAGAAAGTGAGCTGGCATTCAACTCTTTGGATGTGAGATCTGAGGACACTAGAAGGGGGAGAGAGGAACCAAAGTGACGATTCCCCTTGACTTTGCCCTATGAAAACCCCTAAATGTGATGGAATCCAGATATAGGATACATCTATGATTTAATGAGACTGTTTTGAGTTGGGCCAAAGTTTTGTGTCTGATGTTTAGATAATCACAGAACACTATTCACATATCAGTTTGTGTAGGTGCTATGCTACAGCTTTATATGAAGCTGGAAAGATGGCTCAGCAGTTAAGAGCACTGACTTTTCTTCCAGAGGACCCAGGTTCAATTCCCAGCAACCACATGGCAGCTTACAACCATCTATAACTCCAGTTCCAGGATGTCTAACACCTTCTTCTGACACGGGCACCAGTCATACTGGTGGAGTACATAAATACATACAGGCATATACACACAAAGTAAAATTTTAAGAGTTTAACTGGGAACTTGTTTGCTGAGCCCTAAGCTTGCTGCTCAGACACTCTGCTAGGTTATGAGTAGAACCAAGGAATATAACAAATAAACAAAGACACCTTTAAAAAAAATCCTTTCAAACTAAAACTGAGTCTTCCCATTGTTTCATTAAAGAGAATAAAGCAAAACCCAGCTGTTGTTTTGTTCATGTGGAGCCCATTAGCTCTAGTGTTCCCAACTTTTTTGTAGCTGCAAGTCTGACTGACTTACATAGGCTTTGTTTGCCTTCAAATTTCCACGGGAAGAGTATAGCAGTCAACTTAACCCATGCCCTACAATCTTCATAAAGATTCTTTCCAAACCAACATCAGTTTCACCCATGTGCAAAGGGCATGCACACATGCTGACTGTTTTAAAATGCTGCCAGATTGACTAAAAGAACAAAGTTCACCCTCAACATTTTAGAAAAAGGACATGAAGGCACTGTTATCAGCAGAGATTTCCTGTTCCCTCATCATCCTGTGTGCTGACCTTCCTCCACGGCCATGACAATTCTTTTGCTGGAACCGGGGCTGAATTGAACCCATTATGCAGATACTGCAGGATGTGCATAATTAAAAATATTTCTCAAAACCCTTTCATTTCCGGAACATTTGTCCCACAGCTCAGTCAGAACACTAATATTCCCTTATCCTTCATTCATCCTCCCTAGAAGCTTGGGCTGAGGCCTTCTCATTGTGTCTGGGGAAGCTAATTATTTGGGACCAGAGAAAGAGCCATTTGTTTGGGGGGGGGGGGAGGACCAGAAATGATGTCAGCCATGTAAGAAAGAGGCAAGATAGATTTCATCTTGAAGACTAGCCCAATGGCTTGTTCTGGCTACCGGGGGTGGGTGGTGGGCAGGGGTGAATATGTAGATATGCATATGTATTTCCCTGCTCAATAGAGGCAGTCTTATTTTCTTAGTACCTTGAATTATTCTTTGCTTCTAGATGTAACTGATGACCTTTCCAGAGGACATACCCAGGAATAAATTTCAACAGAGTGGGTTTGGCCCCCCTCTTACCACTCAGCCACCCTTGCTATTGCAGTCACAGAGGCTCTTCCCCTAGTTTTTCACTCAAAAATCTGCGTATGTGTGACCTCCTTAAGGAGGCTGAGAGCATCCCACACCCCACCCTCAAGCCAGCTTTTCCCTGGACATTTACCAGATGAATGTGGTCATATATTTAGTCCTTTACTTTCTTTTTATTTCGATAGTTTCTTGTTGAAGTAAAGGTAAAGTTATTAAGAAACAGGGTTTTTGCTTTGCTTTTGTTTTTGTGACGGGTCACGTGTAGCCCTGCCTCTACTTCCCCAGTGCTAGAAGTACAGGTGTGTACTTGATTTATGTGGCATTGGGGATTGAACCCGCAGCTTTATACATGTTAGGCAAGTACCCTACCAATAGAGATACACTCCCCAGCCTAATAAATAGCTTTGATATAGCTTTAAGCAAAGATACTAAGAGAGCGGTGCTGAGCTTGGGTGATGATAGTGCATGCCTTTAATCCCAGCTGTCAAGAGGCAGAGGCAATTGGATTTCTGAGTTTCAGGCCAGACTTGTCTATAGAGCTACCTTCAGATCAGTCAAGGCTATATAAAGAAACCCTGTGTTGGTAGCAGAGCAGTGCTTTGGAAAGGGACAGTATACACCGCAAGACCTGGGAAGCAGGCTTCTCCAGAAAAGACTGATTAGTTGGCTTGGTTATTACCTCTCTACCCAATAGAAAAAGAACTTAATCTCTCTAGTTCATCCTTTATACTAGAATGTGGTATGTGAACTAGGTGCTTACTTAGTATCTATTTGAGTAGGAAATGAAGACAGAAGAGGTGTGTATGAAACCTACCATGGACGACCTGAATGACTCCAGTGATAGAGCCGATGGGTCTACCCTTAGGTAGACCAAAGAGATGGCTTCCTTGGTAAAGTCAGTCATCATTGTTGTCATTGTTACCGCCATCGTCATCACCATCATCATCATAGTTGTCATTTGATATCTTTCTCCACCCTTCCTCCCCACCTCCCATTCTTCTTCCTTCTCCTCTTTTTGCTTCTTCAACAAAACAGGCAAGGAAAGTATGACAACCTATTGTCATCGCGCCCTGATTAACTATTATCATTGGCCCATAATTTTCCATCACTGTATACTCAATATATATGTATACATGTGTATCCATACATACATGCATACACACACACTACCATACAATATAATAATATAGGTATGTGTCTGTATACATATATAGTAACACATGTACACATATA
The DNA here is from genome assembly GCF_943737965.1 of Phodopus roborovskii. Lineage (NCBI taxonomy): Eukaryota > Metazoa > Chordata > Mammalia > Rodentia > Cricetidae > Phodopus > Phodopus roborovskii. Next base: position 11,752,170 of record NW_026126515.1, on the reverse strand, counting down.
CTTAATATATGCACATAACATAACACACTTACATGTATGTACATATATATATATATATATATATATATATATATATATATATACACACGCAGATATACATGAACATATACTTCCCTGAGGGCTGCCTTTAGAAGGAAGTATACTTAAAATTATCCTCTGATATTTTTATTTATTGTACTGAAAGGTACTGTCATGCCATGTGAAAAGGGAAAGGATTTTAAAGATGAATTTTCTGATATCTTTAAACATTAAAATTCCAATGTTCTCTTCCAGAGAACATGCTAGCTCTTACAGCAGAATTTGTGGCCTCTCTTACCATCTGTGGAATGCAAAACATAATAAACTACCCGAACATGCATCAATTAACTGGTGCATTCATGCAAAAAATATTTAGTTGTTGGGAATACTGTCATGAGGGACACAGTAGCCCCTGCTCCCCCTCAGTTGTAGTCACCTAACAGTTGGGTAATCTGTTACTAATGGGGGCCTTCTAGGAATAAACAAGAGCCCTCCTGAACTAGTGTTGGGGACAGACGCTTCATTTTGTCACTCTGAAGTAACAAGAAAGTCACAAATGAAGAATGCATTCCTATCTATTTTGTATCCATGGCTGAATTCTCAGCATTGAAAAAAATTGCATGTGGCCCTTGTGATTAGGTATAAGGGATAAATAAAGGACATGATATCAAAACATGCAACTATTTAACCTTTTAAGCCACCCCAAAGGAGAAAAAGGCAAATATCATATCAAGTGTATTAGCTGACAACTTATAAATGTATTAATATTTAACCAGTGTTGCTTTCAGCTTCCTCTGTAAGTCATTATTCAATGTACAGCCGGTGGCTAAGGAGCCACACCAAAACCAGGACAGAGGAGTAGACAGAAAGTGTGTTAAATAATGTTGTGAGTTGAGAGGAGGGGACGTGAGGCAGAGGAAGAGCATGTGCTAGAGAGGCTGTGCAGTTTTTATGAGGCCAGAGAGTTACTTTTTGAGTGAAGATCTGAGGGAAGTGAGGGACTGAGCGTGCTAAAACATGGGAAGACTGACCTAGCAGGAGCAACAGCCTGGAAGGGTAGCTGAGCTCTGATAGGAGCAGAATGGCTGAGAGAAGAGAAAGCTGTGAGGCAGAGGAGTCACAGAGCTTCTGGTGTGTAGGTCCGTGGACAGGGTGGCGAGGATTTGACTTTTATTATGGGTACGATAAAAGCTACCCAAAGAGGCAGGATTTAAAAAGTAGCCATTAAAATACTGAGGCTTCAGTAGCTATGATTACTGGTATAAGAGATGAATAACCTTGGGTTCCTCAACACCCTGTCATGGTAGAAGGGGGAGGCCCCATTCCTCCCGGAGCTATACACAGTTAACTGTAGATGGAGAAGGGGAAAGCATTTTCCCCCCCAGTGCTGTAGCCATTAGTAAGGTAAGCAAGCCCTCACCCATGCTCCTGTAACTAGCTGATGAAACACATTGATTCCCACACACACATATACATGGGGCGGAGAGGGTCACTAGATGGGGCACTAGTTGAAAGAAGAAGGGAATTAGCTGTGTGGGAGGGAAGCAAGAGATTGAGGAGGGAGGGTGAATGTGATCTAAATACATTATGTATATGTTTGAAATGTCATAATGAAGCCCAGTATAATGTGTAATTAATCTATACTAACCAGGTACCACGCTCCTGATGGACCAAATAGGAGAATTGAGGATGACACAAGCCTTATCCCGAGTAGCTGAAAGGATGAAGAAGCTGTTTGAAAAGGATAGTAGTAACTTAGTTTAGGAAACATAAAGTTAGAGAGCTGATGGAGATACCAAGCCGACCGGAGCATAAGGACAGTGTCACATAAGAATGTGACAGCTACCACTATTTAATCTGTTTCAAGTACGTCCCTTGCGCACAGTGGTTTGCCATTGACCTGATACCCTAGTGAGGGTTGTACTCTCTTTGGCTCCATTGTACGGGTGAGAATGTGGAGTAACAGATGGGTTAACCCATTTCCCCCAGGCTGCAAGGCTGGGCCAGCCTGGGGATGAGACATCTGGGTTCGGAGCCCTTGTTCTCGAACTTGGGGTGGAGCAGGGGCAGTGTTTGGTCCTTTTCTTACATTACTCTTCGCCGGATGGATGTGTCTGAGAAGCATCATCATGGCAGCCCACTTCTGGCTGGCTCAGGCATCAAAGGTCTGGCCCTGGGAGAAGAGCCATCTAGCCCAGCACGAGACCTTCTCTCATTTCAGTGAAGCCTGTGGCCTAAGGACAGCCAGCCAAGCCTGTGTGAAACAGATCATCCCAGATTCTGAAGCTGGTAAATAAGCAGAGGGTATGGGGCCAAATGAGAACAGTGTGTGAGCTCCAAGGGCTAACTTAACCCCCAGCCCTTGCTGGGCTAGCCTTAATTTATCTTTCAAAGGAAATGTGGGTGTTTTCACTCATAAAGGTAAAGATCAGTATTGAAGTCAGAATTTCTGATATGTGTGTTTAATAAGTTTTATTTACAATTGAGTAAACACAAGTGGATTTTTTTTTAATGAATTACAGTATGGAAAACAGCAATACAAACCCTCGCCCTGTTAATAAATGGGAATGTTGCCATCATCCAGAAGGCCTGTGATTCCCTATTAATTACAACCTCCTCCATCACAGCCCCTCCCTCAGCTGCTTTCCCCTCCTCCCCTCCCCCTTGCGATTATTTGCCTTTGTACCTTTTGTTTTGTTTTTGTTTTGTTTTGTTTTTGACAGCTTTACAACCTACACATTTGTCAGGAGGATGTGATTTAATTTAGTATGGCTCTGAACTTTGCAAAAATGGAACAATGTTCTAGTTAGTATCTGGTGACTTTAATGTAGGATATGTTTTTCCCTGTAGCTGCAGTCACTTTTGTTTCTACGCTATGCGTTCCGTCATGATTACAGTATTATACAAGAGGTCATCTATCAGGCTACTGATGGACATTTGGGTCCTCTCCCCTTTGGCAGCTAACGAAGTGCTTCTGTGGGCATTCTTAACTCTTTTTTTTTTCCCCTCTGGTTTTAATATTTGCATTGAGACATGGCCTCGTATATGTGGGTCTCAAATTCCTTATGTGACTAAGGATGTCACTGAACTTAAAAAAAAAAAATAGTATTTTTATGAATTCTTTGAGAGTTTCATGAATTGAATTCTCACCTTCCTTCCACCCCTTCCCAGACCCGCCCTGCCCGCCCTTACCGCCCTGCCCGCCCAATTCTGCATTTTCTTTTCCTTTCTCTCAAAAAAACCAAAACCAGTTGGGTACATTATTGGGAATATGGTCAACCCACCGGGGTCACACCACTAAAAAAAAAAAAAATGACTCTCCTTCTCCAAGCAGCCATCAAATGACAATAGCTCTGCTGCTGGTGGCGGGATTTCCTGCCCACCTCTTCCCCTTCATGCCAGGCTTTTGTCTGGCTTGAGTTGTACTCACAGTCTCAATCTCTGTGAGATATGTGTATCTGTCTTGTTGTGCCCAGAATACATTTTCCTTGAAGTTATTCACCCCTCTGGCTCTTATAATCTTTCTACCCCTTCTTCTTCCAAGAATCCTGAGTTTGAAAAAAAAAAAAAAAGGAGCTATGAGCCCTCAGTGCAAAGATCCAGGTGTTTCACTCATGCCCAAACAAAGAAAGAATAGAGTCTCTTTTGTTTCCACAAGTACTGCTTTCTATTCCTTCTGAAAGCTCAACTTTCCCTTTCTGTCTTTCACCCCAGCTATAGCTTAGTGCTTCAGCCGGGATAACTGACTGCATCATCTTGCCGGTTTCTTAATCTCTGGGCTGGTTTGCCCCTGTGTAAGGGACTTCCTAATCTCAATGGAAAACCATTTGTAAAGGTGCCTACCTCAGTAAGTGGTATTTGCATTTGTTCCCCATTCTCGGTCCACTCTCTCTAGTATCTTGCTGGTAAAATTGCAATGGTACAATCGTTACGCAGCAATGTGTGGTGGGCAGTTAACTAAGAAGTTTTAGTTAAAAAGAAAAAGGAAACCCTGCCCCAATACACCACACACACACACACACACACACACACAAACACACAAACACATACAGCGTTTGGAATAGCTGATGGGTGCTCTGAGTCAAAGAGATAAAGCCAAGTCCTATGCATTTCCCTTTAGGAGATATTTTTTTTGTGTTCTCTGCAAGCCAGCAGCCCCAGTCAGACTGCATTGCGCATGCAATGGTGTGCAGAACTTCCAGTTATTGTCAGATTTGAGCCAAGCAGAGTTATCTTGTGTGTGTGTGTGTGTGTGTGTGTGTGGTGTATTGGTGCTAACACCAAACTTGTTCTGCTTCTTGTTGTATAATGAAAATTGGTACATTTTCTCAAGTTTACTGATATGCTACTGAAAATAGAGGGAAGGCCTGGATCAGAGTGAAACTGCAAGAATTCTGTAGTTTGGGCCTGAATGAAAATAAAATCTAATATAGAAATTATATTGCACCCTGAAGTTATTTGTACTCCCTTAATTAGATTTAATTTGAAGTTCCTGAGGCCCAAGTTTCAATCTGTTTTTGTGTATGTTCATGTGCATATGTATGTAGTGCATGTGTATGTGTGCAGTGTATATACATGTGTCTGTCTCTATGTGAAGAAGCCAAGGGTTAACAGAGCCACCTCTTGTTTTTGTGAAACTACAGGATCTCCCTCTGGGGCCCACCATTCTAATCAGAGTAGGCTGTCTGGCTGTCTGGCTGGCAAACCCCTGAGATTCCGTCTCTGCCTCCATATGCTTGGATTACAAGCACCTGCCACCCCACCTGTTTGCTTATGTGGGTGCTTAGGGTCAAACTCGGGTTCTTGTGCTTAAACAGCAAGCACTTTACTGTCATAGTTACTGTTCTATTGCTGTAAAGAGACACCAAGATAAAGGGAACTCTTATAAAAGAAAGGGTGCTTGCTTACAGATTCAGGAAGTTTGTCTATCATCATCATAGCAGGAAGTAGTAGATGAGACATCACAACTCATCTGCAGGTTGCAGGAGAGGAGAAGACTGAGAGAGAGAGAGAGAGAGAGAGAGAGAGAGAGAGAGAGAGAGAGAGAGAGAGTTCTGGGCCTGGCCTACTCTTTTTAAACCTCAAAACCCACCCCCAGTGATACACATCTTTCAACAAGGCCACTCCAACAGGGCCATGCCTCCCAATCCTTCCCAAGTAGTTCTTTCCACTAACTCAGGTCCAAGCAAGCATGGAAACATATGAACCTATAGCGGGCCACTCTCAGTCAAACCACCATACCAACGAATCCATCTCTCCAGCCCTTGGAGACCTCGGTCAATCCATTTCCTCTCTCCTCATCCCAAGTATTTCCTTTCCTTCGATGACAGCTGCCACTGCACAGGGTCTGAGCGACATCAAAGTAAGACAAGCGTGATAGACATAAGCGAAAGACAACTATTTACATTGTACCCTCTTGGATTTTCGTCTGTTCTCAGCCCTCACATTGACCATGCCTTGCTGGACATGCCCTTCCTTCGATGCTCTGAGAAGATGCCCGTTGACCTCTGAGAGCAGTTGGACCACCCACTCTGAGGACACCAGCAGTCCCAGCGTTGCTCCTTCATACACGGACCTTATCAATGCTGAGGGGCAGGCAAGCGGCAGAGTTTCCAGGGCTGACTCCACTGGTAAGCTCCATGTTAGAGCTCTCTGCAGATCACTTTTTGGCGTACTCAGATCCTCCTTAAGCTCCTGTCTTCCCCACAGCCAGGTCTGTTTGCACAATAAATATGTATGTGGTTGTCCAGTTCAGAAGCTAGCAGCCTCAGTGGTTTGCAATTGCAAAATTGGGAAACATGTATCAACAGACTGGCCGGTTGCTTGGCTGATGATTCCCATTGGGAAACCATTTGATGGTGTATCGCAAGTGTTGCTCTTGGACGGGTAGTACAAGTACCATTTCCCTGTCAATGTACTCTCTCTTCTAATTGATGCTGAGCTGTGTTATGTTCACAGGTTGAGTCTTTTATCTCACCACCCACACATCTTTCCTCCTCAGCAAGAAGGTAAATTTCAACAGGGAGAATTTACTTGTTATGTGAAAGAGAATAAGAATCTGGGTTCAGCCACAGTGTCCAGACTGCTAATGATTTTGCAGCCAAATGCCTATAGCATTGTGCCTTCACTGAGCTGTGTGAGGGTCTGAAATGATGCCCCATGGTCTCATTTGTCAAACTTTGCAGTACACACGGGATGGAAGTCCGGCTTTCATTGCAGGTGGAAGGTGGGTCCGCCAACAAGCATCCATCATGGACTCTTTGGTATGATACTGGAAAGATGTATGTTCTTGGCATCTGTGCTGTTTGGACAAAGGATTGTTTTCCTCTGAAAGTGACAAGAATTACTGCTAGTTGCTCTGTGGGTGAAACCATTCTCGTAGATACCCCGTGGTGTCAATAGTCTTTTGTTTTCCTTCTCAAAAACATCGTGAAGTTTGTCTCTAGGTCCTTTTTAAGATTTGGATAACATTTTCTCTCATGCAGTATGCTAATAGAGTCTACAAGCATTACGAGTGGTCCTGTGTGGAAAGTCAAAGGTTCAGGCAGGATTTGCTTTGAAATTTGATAAAATTGTCTGCTAGCATAGGTTACCGAAGACTCTATCTTCACCAACCATTGTTCTTTATGGCATTCAGTTTGCATTTGTCTCTGTGGCTTATGAGGCTGTAAATGCCCAACAACTCCATTTCCATCCTGGGACAGTCTTGTGGGTAGGAGGCACCTGCAGCAGCTGGGGCTGTTAGGGAAAGAGGCTGAGTGTCCCCTTCGCTTTTCATTGCCATCCACTTCCTCCCCTAGCATTCACATGGAGGAGGTACACACCCTTTGTACCGTTTATGGATGCTCAGATGCCACAGTCAGATCCTGGTTCTGTCATATACCAGCCACACGCCCTTCAGCAATCCTTACTATATACATGCATATATGTACATAGACATGTGTATATGGGCATGTTTGTATTTTTCACATCATTTTCACCAGATACCTGCCTGACAAGAAACAAGTTTTTGGGGCTTGTGGTTTGAGAGGACACAGTCCATCCTACTAGTCCAGGCAAAATAGCAGGTGGCTTCATGGTATCCAGAGCATGCTGAGGGGACTCCTCACCTGAACATGTCTTGGTGGAACATGAAGCAGACAGACAGGAAGCAGGGCCTGGTACATTTCAAGACCTGCCCCTAGTGACCTAATTCCTCCATCAACCATCTACAACCTCCACAAACAAGGGGACTATGGGGAACATTTATTCAACTACAGTGCTAAATGGGGGGAGGGGGAGTGAGTTCCTGTGACACTAGGGATCAGATAAAGGGCCACATGCATAGTAGGCAAGTGCTCTGCCCCTGAGCTACACCAGGCAACTCCCCAGCTTATGACTCTTGCTGTCTTTATGGCTCAATTTCATCATCTGACAAGTAGAAACAATAGCAGTGTGTACCTTACCAAGTGAGAAAATTTATATAGAACAACTTACATGATGCCTGACTTGGAAGAACCTGATACCAGGGATAAACTTTCCTTGCCAAATAGTTTCATGGCTCTGGAGAGGTACAAATTGGACTTTTTACTGAAGAAAATGTGAAGGTCAAACCCAGGGCAAATGCTCTGCCACTGAGCCACATCTGATTCCAAAGTTTACAAATATATATATATATATGTATATACATATATATACATATATATATGTGTGTGTGTACACACAGATATATATGCATATATGTATGTGTATTTATATTTATATTTTCCCCATTTTTTTTAAGGAAGGGTTTCTCTGTGTAGGCCTGGATACCCTGGAACACACTCTGTAGACCAGAGATCTGTCTGCTTCTGCCTCCCAAGTGCTGGGATTAAAGGCATGTGCCCTCCATGCCCAGCAATTATAATTTTAACATCTTCTTTTTCTCAGCAATAATTTTACAGTTCATCATCAAGAAGATCTCTTTCTCCCAGCACATGAGAGGCAGAGGTAGGTGGATTTCTGTGCGTTTGAGGTCAGCCTGGTCTGTAAAGCAGATACCAGCACAGCCAGGACTGTTACACGAGAAACCCTGTTTAAAAAAAAAAAAAAAAAGGAAAAATCACAAAACAAAACTCCCTCCCAGTTTATCGGGGTCCTGGAAGAGAGCAGATGGTACGGGAGGAAAGGCTTATTTGGAGAGAATTCACTGAGGAGGCAACAGCTGGAGTCATGCTCACTCGGGTTCTCCCCGGCTGAGCAAGTGTGATGACAGCAGACAGAATGGGCATGGACACTCTGTGTGTTGTCACCTTTGGATAAAGATGGATTGTGGCACTCAGGCACAGCCTGCAGGATAGTAGACTGCAGGGTGCAGAGTCACAGCCTCCTCCCTGTCATCTGCAAGGCGTTCTATAGGGATTTGGCAGCCTCACAGGACAGCGTGATTTACAGTGTAATTGTGGAGGGAAGGATTCTGTGATCCTTCCCAGTTTCTCACCAAAGGGGATAATTAGAGGAGGAAAAACAGACAAATCCCCTGGAGTTGGTAGATTACAGGGATGGGGTGATGCAGAGTAGAGGGAATCTCTCTAGAGATCCCCGTTCCAGGGCAAATGACAGGAAAATTAGGAATATAAGCACAGCCTCCAAAGCACCCCCTTCTCTGTCATCCCTGGCTCTCCAAGATCTCCTTTGCCTACACAAGAAAAGCATTCCTGTCACCTTCGCCAGGCAGAGAATGCCACCATGTCTGTAAACAGCCAGGAGATCAAGGGAATGGAAGTGAGCCCCTTTGAACTCTATCCTGGGCAGGGAAGGAGAAACACACTATTATGTTTGTAGTAGTTTTAAGCTACGTTAAGTTGTAGGCTTAGGGTCTAGTTTGCTTATGCACAGGAAGAGTGTAGATTTTAGTGTGAGATTAGAATGTGCAGCTCCGACAAACTAAGTAGTGTCGGAACAGAATGTTGGTTAAACAGAGACAAGAGTTATCACCATCCTAGATGCCTCTATGTCCTTCATATTTAAGAGTCCAACATTTCCCACCCGTGTTCCATGTAGCAACAGTAACATAGAGCAGGATGCTGGGAGCCCTTGGGTTAGGTCACGCTGTGGTATCTCCACTACAGATCCATGATGTACACAGTTCTGAAATGTATGTAATGTGTATATATACATATTTGAGCATACGTGTATTTATACACACACACATATTCAGTTTTCCATTGAGTTATCCTGCCTGTTTGGTCGGATGTCAATGTATGGAAACACAAAACACATCAGCCAGCAAGTTTTACTTGGAACTACATGTCTTCACTAGCGTGTTAGAAAAGAACAGAACTCGGAAACAGATTGCTGATGAACTCCCCAGATGAGTTAACCCTACTTTGTCCCATATGTTTGGCCTTTTTTAAGAGGGGCTGTTGTTGATTTAAGTTCTAGACCCAGCAGATGTGAAAGTGCACTTTGCTATGCTTCCTTTGTATGCTAATTATACACACCTTTGCATGTAAAGCCATGGACTTTAAAACAAATGTAGACCAGCTGATCATGGTTCATTTGCATTTAACTGACTGAAGTGGAATTCCACCAGAGACTGGCCCCAAAGGCAGACTCTTGTTTTCCTTTCCTTTCTTAGATAAAAATGTTTGTTAGGTAAAGATAACTCTTTATCTTTTAAGGTCTTTTGTTTATTTGCTACATCTTTCTCTCCTCCCCCCTTCCTCCTCTTGCAATTCTTGGTGTGTGTTTGTGTGTTGTGTATGCAGGTGTATGTGTGTGCGAGCATGCTCGTGCATGAAGGGCTGAGAAAGTTGATATAGGTATTTTCCTCAGTTGCTGTCTACTTTATTTATCGAGGCACGGTGTCTCAATGGATATGGAGCTTTCTAATTCCAGCTGGTCTAGCTAAGCAGTGTGCCCAGGGGATCCTCTGCTTCGGCTGGCATTACAGACAGCCGCCACACTTGCCTGATACTTAAATTGCTCTCTCTGGACACCCAAACTGCTCCTCATGCTTGCCTAGCAGGTGCTTTTTTCCCACTGTACCATTCTCCCAGCCCAGGGAGGCCCCATGCTTTGTGACATTTGCTGAGGTGAGTGTGAGAGTCTTCCCCACACTCCCTTTACAAGGTTGAACTTGCTTCTCCATCTTGTCCTAAAACTACTGCAGCCAGAAGCACAAAAACAGGACCAGAATCGCAAGTAAACAGTGATTGCCATGGGCATGACTGGCCTGTAGCAATTTTAGTTATTCCAGAGGTACATGTATACATCTTCTAAATTCTTTTGTTTAATACACATAACAGTATATATTTGTGTGAAAAATGAAATCACTATTTTTTAAAAAAAATTTCTCTCTATATATATTTCAGAGACAATTACAATTGTTAAAATATTTTAATGACGTTTATTTATTTATTTAGTGTGTGTATATGTGGATGTTGGTGTGCACGCACAGTAGAGGTTGAACTCAGGCTAACTCAGGCTGTTGGCTTTGGCAGCCAGTACTTTTACCAGCTGAGCCAGTCCTCCTACTGATGATTACAATCTTGTGAATGATAGTTTCCTTTTTCCAAATTCAGGAGTAGCAGCATAGTTTTTTAAAAAACAAATTACACATGTTTTCTCATTCATGAAAAAACACAAATTTAACCTGACATTTGTTTCTGTCGTGTCTGTGTGTTCATTAGTTGGGTATTTTGTGTGAGGTTTTTGTTTGTTTAGTTTGATTTTGGTGGGGTTTTTTGTTTGTTTGGTTGTTTGGTTTTGTTTTGTTTTGGGGTTTTAGTAGTTTTCTGAGACAGGGTTTATTTGTGTAGCACTGACCATCCTGGAACTCACTCGGTAGACCAGACTGACTTTGAGTCTGTAAGGAGTAAGGTTTTTCCGCCAGTCTGGACCCACCACTGCGTCAGCCCCAAATAACACACAGAGACTCTGTATTAGATATAAATGCTGTTGGCCAGTTTCTTATCGGCTAGCTCTGTCTTAAGTATTCACCCATTCCTATTAATCTAAGTATTTCCATGTGGTCTCATCTTACTAGAGAGTGGGGCCAAGACCTCTGTTCTCTTCGGTCTCTACATCCTGACTCCTCCTTACTACTTCCTCTTTCCCCCTTGTCTCCTAGTCCCGCCTATCTTGCTTTCCTATTGGCTAACAGTGCTTTATTCATTAACCAGTATGAGAAACATATTTACAGAATGACATCTCCCATCAGAGATCTACTTGCCTTTGCCTCGTGGGTGATGGGATTAAAAGTGTGCACCCCCACCACCCTGCCCATTTTTTATTTTAATTTTTCATGGGTGTTAAGAAAATACCCCTCCTCTTAATAAACATTCAGCATGGCTGCTTTGTCTGAAACTCTCTCCAGGGAAGCTCAAGAGTTTCTCACAGCACAGATATTAACAGGGTCCTTACATTTACCAGTCATGGAGAACAAAGAAGATGTTATTTTCCCTCAAAGAATTGATGGTCTGAGAATAGATTTTCTTTCTTGTCATTAAAGAGGGTCTTACATATAATTTAAGAATATTTCTCTTTATACAACATCTGTTATGTTCCAGGCAGCAATGTGCTGCACACTTTATATACACATAACCAGCCTCCACAGTCTTAAAAACCTATGTTACTATGTCATGTTACAAATGCAGAAATATACTTAAAGAAGTTTGGTCATAGTCCCACAACTACAGAGGAAAGCGCTTTGATTAAACCCGTCTCTCTCTGCTGCTCCAGCCCTGTGCCTGGCATGCTGTGAAAGGGCAGTGGAAGGGATACAGTGAACTGTGGGAAGGAGCAATTAGAGCCTTCCACGGGGTTGGCACTGCTTTGTCTGCATCTCCCAGGAGCCCCATGCATCCCTCTCTTATGCAGTTAAACCAGTGGAGAAGAGAGAGTTAGGAGTTCACCACCAGAATGAGTCCGTCTTGGAAGAAAGAGCTTTGTCTACTTCTCCAGCACTATGTCTGGCATGTTGACATTCCACAGTGGAGTTTTGTGGAATAAAGTAATTATTTTAAAAAGGGCTGAAAGGCCCTCATTTGCAAGCTTATTTTCCAGTGAAGAGTCTTTGTTCATTGAAACAGAATTCCAGGACTAGGGATAATTAAAAGGATGCATAGTTAGGACTAGTGTGGTAAGAAGGGTCTCTTTCCGTGTTTTCAAACATTGAGCTGTTATCTGTGTGTGGTGGTGGGGTTCATGACTGCTTAGTATTGTGACTGGGACTAAAGCAGCCTGGAGACTAGCATGGACCTTAATAATGCTGATATGTGCCACAGGTATGTGTTAATTGGAGACCCATAAGGCCCTTCTGCCAGACATAAGGGGAAAACACCTTTTGGGGATAATCTTCACACATTCCTGATAAATGCTGTTTTTTTTTTTTAAACCACTAGAAATCCTCCTAGAGTCCAGGTTGAGCTCATTCCTGGATATCTGGGCTGTCTTTTGGAGTTCGGGGTATTGGAATCTCCTTTGAACCTGACATTACCTAGCATATTTTTACTATTCATTTAATTTTACCATACTCTTATAATTAAAAAGAAAGATTAGAAGGTGTGTGGGTGTGAGGATGGTGTGCTCTGAGTTTGGATGTCTCCGAATCTGACTGTCCTATACAGTCTTTGACCAAAGCAGCCACATTTCACCCTGCCCCCCATTTATCCATCTCAGAATGTGAAGAAGCTGAGTGGGAAAAAGCTTACTGCCATGATATTACATGTGGTTCTCAGGATTTAGGCCATCTGTCTGGGGCAAAAATCTAAGAAGAGCAAAGCTAAGATGTGGAATTTCAAATATTATCAAAATGGTATCGGGAACATCTGAATCAAGTACCTGTTGTTTCCCAATAGAGGGTTTTGTTTTTGTTATTTTTTTTTTTTTTAACAATTCCCTTCTAAAATAGCTTAGGCGCTAATCCTGATACGTGTGTGTGTGTGTGTGTGTGTGTGTGGTGTGTGTGTGGTATGTATATGTTTGTGGTCTAGTGTATGCGGTATATGTGTGTGGTATGTTTGAGTGTTTATAGTATGTGTGTGTGGCGTGTATATGTGTGTGGTGCATGTGGTGTGTGTATGTGTATGTGTGTATCTGTATGTATGTGTGTAGTGTAGTGTGTGGTGTGTGTTGTGCATGTGGTATGTGTGTGTGTGGTATCTGTGTGTGTGTTTATGTATGGGGTATATGTTGCATGTGGTGTGTGTGTGTGCAGTGTGTGTGTAGTATGTGTGTGTATAGTGTGTGTAGTGTGTAGTGTGTGTGTGTGTGTGTGTGTGTGTGATACCTGCAGTACTTTACAGTGATTACTATCCATGGTACTTGCTCTTAGTTTAAATGAAGACACTGGTGTTCACAAACATCTATTAATTAAGAAACAAAATTAAGATTGCTAACTAGGCTTGTCAGTGCCATGTGGCTCTGCCTATCCTAAGACTGGTCTTCTGGAAGAAGATCACCTCTGCACCTGCCCTACAAGGCACCACTTGAAAATGCTGTTTCCTCCGTCCTAAGGAGGTCCTCAGAAGTAGATACTTGGAATCCCTTAGCATCCAGTCAGTTCATGAACACAGGTAACTGTAATCTGCATTGCCCCTCATCTCTAGGGAGGTTGTGAAAGGAGCATTTTTCCCCGGTAATGGATGTGATCACAAACCAATTTTTTTCTTTTTCTTTTTCTTTCTTTCTTTTTTTTTTTTTTTTTTCCTTTTTGGTTTTTGGAGACAGGGTGTCTCTGCATTGCTTTGGAGCCTGTCCTGGAACTAGCTCTGTAGACCAGGCTGTCCTTGAACTCAGATCCACCTGGCCCTGCCTCCTGAGTGCTGGAATTAAAGGTGTGCGGCAACAACGCCCAGCTCCAACAAACCAATTATTAACAGCTCATGCTGCTTAGTCATCACCTATATTGGCCTTTTCTCAGTGCTGTGACAAAATCCGCGACAAAGGCAGCTTAGGGAAGGAAGGGTTTCTTTTGGCTCACAGTTGGAGCTCACAGTCCATCATGATGAGGTAGTCCTGGGAGCAGGAGGGGAGGACTTTGGTCACGAGGCATGTGCAATCAGGGCACAGAGAGAAGTGACTGCCACTGTTCAGCTTGCCTTGCCCTTTGTACTCACTCTGAAACCCTGTCTTGGTTAGGATCTCTCTCTCTTGCTGTGAAGAGACATCATGGCCACGGCAACTCTTATAAAAGTAAACATTTAATTGAGGTGGCAGCTTATAGTTTCAGTCCATTATCATCATGACAAGGGAGCATGGTGACATGCAGGCAGACATGGTGCTGGAGGACTAGCTGAGAGCCCTACATCTTGCATGCAATAGAAAGTTAACTAAGACACAGGGTGGTATCCTGAGCATAAGAAACCTCAAAGCCCGCCCTGTCAGTGGCACACTCCCTCTAACAAGGCCATACCCACTCCAAGGAAGCCACACCTCCTAGTAGTGCCACTCCCTATGAGATTATGGGGACCCATTGCATTCAAACAACCCCAACCATGGATTGATGTTGTCCACACTCAGGACCTAATCTATTAACTCCCTTATAAACATGCCTAGAGGTTTGTGTCCAAGGTGACTATAGATCCTGTCAAGTTGACAGTATTAAACCTCACACCAACAGAACAAGATGTTTGGTTCCATAGCGCTTCTTAGTAGTGGTGGGCCTCAAAATATCATGTGTCATTGATACCTGGAAATGAGGATGGTTATGGACCATATTAAGGGTTGTACCGATGGTAGTATTAGCAGATTATTACTGTTATATTCATGATACAACATAAGAAAGTTTTGGAATCTGTTAATGTTTATTTTAATGTTTTAATGTTTTTAAGTTCTATAGTCTTATTCTTAAAGTCAGCGCATGGCCCTGAAAAGGAGTCAATAGGTCTTATTTATTATTTGTTTATTTATTTTTAGATAGGGTCTAACGGTGTAGCCCTGGCTGGCCTGGAACTCACTGAAATCTGTTTCCCTCTCCCTTTGGAACACTGGGATTAATGGCACGTTCCACTACACCTGGCTCTCAGAGGCTTTTACTAGACTGACAAAGGATCTATGAAACAAAAAGTAATTATGAACCCTGCTTTGTTGACACCCTAGTGCTGCCACAGCAAAGCATAGGTGTGATTTTACAGTAAATGATCCAATCACCCCACAAACCGGGCTATATGTGTGTTAGCTACTGAGCCAGGACATGACTCTATAAGGAGGAACGCCACTGACAAATGGCTTTGACCTCCAAACAGCTTGCAGTCTCCTGGGGCATATCTGAAAGCAAGTCCAGATTACTATAATGAGAGAACTTATTTGATAGGAAAGGTTAGGAAAATTACAAGGAAATACTGTGGCATGGGAGGGTTGTCCAGAGAACCATTTCAAGGCAGGGCAGTTCACTGAGCTTGAAGGAAGGCCTTAAAGTCAGAGCAAGTGAGTGAGTTCAGAAAACTCAGTTCCTCTGGTTAATCAATACTGTTTATTCGTCCCGAGCAGTGAGAGATTCACCTAGCCAATGCTTCTGTGGGCCACAATGTCCTGTACAGTCAGTAGTAGCCTTTGGCCACATGTTGCTAATGAGTACTTAAGCTGTGGCTAGGGGAAATAATTTGATCTTTCATTTTAATTAATTTCAATTTAAGGAGCTACATGTAAGTGGTGGCTACGTGACAGGATGGATTCTAAACTCAAGGCAGAGACAGACAATGTAGGACTTTGGAGACAAATCCATTTAAGGGGTTTAAAATAGCCAGGAAATAGTGGTGGCACAGGCCTTTCATCCCAGTACTCAGGAGGCAGAGAGGCGACAGATCTGTGAGTTTGACACCAGCCTGGTCTACAGAGAGAATTCTAGGACAGTCAGGGCTATGCAAAGAAACCTGACGCGGGGTGGGGGGGTGGAAAGCTTGAAATTATGTCTAAGAACAGCATCCATTAAAGGTTAGAAACTGTGAATGATGTGAGTAGGTTCGCAAAATGCTGTGGCTGAGTTAGAATTGCACTAGCCACTAGGATAGAATCCAGACAAGATAAATGGCGGCCTGGACCACGGCCTGGATGGG
Source organism: Phodopus roborovskii (assembly GCF_943737965.1). Taxonomy (NCBI): domain Eukaryota; kingdom Metazoa; phylum Chordata; class Mammalia; order Rodentia; family Cricetidae; genus Phodopus; species Phodopus roborovskii. The sequence continues at coordinate 11,736,133 of NW_026126515.1, read as the reverse complement.
ATTAGAGAAAGCTAGAGTCCAAAGTACTTCAGAGGGACAGGAGTTCAAAGAGGTTCCCCATTGTGTTTCAGAAATGCCCATTTCTATGTATTCGTTCTTGTGCTTAATCCTGAATGACCTTCCCTCCCAATACACACGTGACCGAGTCCTGCTGACCAAGGTGAAATTCAAGAGATGTTTCCTCCCACCAAGTTCTTTCTCTGTGAGAAGTGTGGTCCTACAGACTGGAGTTCCTTTTATTCTCCATTTTATTTTCATGTGTGTGATGCAAAAAGGGCATGCGTGCTACAGCACATGTGTCAGAGGTTAGAGACAGTCTTCTAACTGGCCCCGGAATGGGACTCCAGTAAACTGCCCCAATCAAGTTCCGTGTGTTTTGTTCCATGTGAAGAGCGCTGCACGTGTTCCTGCCTTGGGCCAAAGAGGGCTCTTTACTTGGACATCATCTTCCTATTATGTTTCCAGATCTAAGAAGCTATCCCACAGATGTTTTCACAGAGATGCCTCCTTTCTGGTCTGCCAGCATTATACTCCAGTCTCCAGCCTGAGAAACTAAAGGAACGCTAACCTCAAAAAAAATTTGTTTTGTTTTTAAATTTTCAAGTCAGTGTCTGTGTAGCCCTCACTCTGTAGACCAGGATAACCCAGAACTCACAGAGATCTGCCTGCCTCTGTCTCCAGAGTGCTGGGATTAAAGGCATGGGCCACCACCGCCCAGTGAATCTGAATTATTTTACTGAGAGTTTTAAATGTAGATACTTTTCGAATAAGTGAGCGTATATACCTGAGAAGGATAGTATCTGGCATGTTAAGTAGTTTTCCAGATAAACAACATAACAAAATTAGTTGAAATGAAATTACAGTTTGCTCACTGAAGTTCTTGTACAAACCATTCAACATCCAGAAAATACAGGCATCAGAAAGAATTGTACGCTGTGCTATTTTTAAATAATAAAATGTGAAGTTTCATAAAATATCCATAGACATAAAGTTCCCAAGCCATACTAGCTGGTACATAATCCTTTCTCACATTTATTATTATTATTTTATTTAATCAGCACCAAAGCCTTTCTAAATAAATGTCTTTATATTTGGACATGGGATCATAGTGATTGGTAATGTTTTATTTGGTTTGGTGCTAGAATTGAATCCAGGAGTTCACATATGCTAAACACATGTTGTATTACACTCCCAGGCCATTTAGTTCCTTTAAAAAAAAAAAAGTCATTTGAAACAGGGTCTTTCTGTATAGCCCAGGCTGACTTCAGCCTCAACACAGATCTCCCAGAGGCTGGGATTATAGATGTATGCTATCACTCCTGGCTCCCATTTGTCTTCTTTGAGTATCATAGACCTTTAAAGTAAAACCAGACTTAAAAAGTTCAGCCAGGTACAATGGTCATACCTTGGCTCCCAGCATTCCAGAGGCAGAGGCAGAGGCAGGAGGACCACCAAGAGTTAAAAGCCAGCCTGGTCTACATAGTAAGATCCAGGGTAGCCAAGAACTTAAAAGTGATTATCTAGTAGAATTTCTGCATTTCACAAACAAAAACACCAATGCCTAGGATATATCTGAGTTTTAGACCTCAGCCATTTGGTGAATTGTGTTACACTCTGAGAGACTGGTAGGCTGCTGTCTTAATTAGGGTTTCTATTGCTGTGAAAAGACACCATGATCATGACAACTCTTATAAATGAAAGCATTTAATTGAGGGGCTCACTTACAATTTCAGAGGTTCAGTCCATTATTATCATGACAGGGAGGGAGCATCGAAGCATGCAGGCAGATACGGTGCTGGGGCGGATAGTCCTACATCTTGACTCAGAGGCAACAGGAAGTTGACTGACAGTCACATTGAGGGAAGCTTTAGCAAAAGAGACCTCAAAGCCCGCCTGCCCCCACAGTGACACACTTCCTCCAACAAGGCCACACCTCCTCATAGTGCTACTCCCTTTGGGGGCCATTTTCTTTCAAGCCATTACAGCTGCCTTTCATTTCATTACACTCTTAAAGTTGACCCCTAAGCCCCCCTCAAAAAATAGACTACCTTTTGTTTGTTTGTTTTCTTTTCTTTTCTTTTTTTTTTTTTTTTTTTTTTTTTTTTTTTTGAGACAGGTTTCTTTATTTATGTAATAGCCCTGGCTGTCCGGGAACTCACTTTGTAGATCAGGCTGGCCTTGAACTCACAGAGATTCACCTGTCTCTGCCTCCCAACTGGTGGGACTAAAGGCAAGCAGCACAACTGCTCAGCTACCTTTCTTAAGGTTTTAGGTCATTCATACAAAAAGTTAAAAACAGTGAACCAATGACTGTGAAAATCTTCTCAGAATACATTATTTTGCCCTTAGTAGCAAATTTGACATCGTGAATATTTGGCCATAGAATGTCCCTTGACTTCCAAGTTAATCTATGTTGGATTCTGCACCACTTCTGATTCTGATGCTCTAAGGGGTCTCCTGTGCAGAGAGACCTGGAATCCATCTTCCCCATTGGAGACTAGTTGAAACTATACTGGAGAACTTTTCTCAGCCTCCTGGCTTCAACTTTCAGCCCTCCCTCCAATTCTCAGATGACTCAGGTTTCCAAAAAGTTCCTTGTGATCCCCTGACCCCTAACCACCCCTCCAACACACACACACACACACACACACACACACACACACCAATAAAATGACAGTTGGTTTTCATTTTCCTTCAAGAGAAGGAAAGCATGAGTTCATAACTTAACGTTGGTCAAGTGGTAAACACACCAAACAGCCCAGGAGGCAAAGCTTCCAGAAGAGAGTCAGAATTCATTGTTCTTGAGTTTAGCTGTCATGAGATTAACAAGCAAATTGATGCTGTCACCTTGTGGCACATCTGGAAACACAGATAACCATCACAGACAGAATAGTGAAATTAACACATTGTCCCTGTCTGGTGGCAGCACCTAAAATGATCATTGCTTCTCGTCTTTTCTGTGAACTTGAGATAGTTGACTTTGCCTTAGTCATTTGCGGAGTACGGTGTGTGTTTGTTGGCCAGGGCTGCTGTAACAAGCTGGGTGGCTTAAGCAACATTAAGTCATTTTCTCACAGTCCTCTAAAATCAAGGTGTCGGTAAAGTTGACTTTGTTTTCTTTTCTCCTAAGGCCTGACTCCTTGGCTTGCAGGTGGCCATCCTTCTTTGTGGGTGTTCATATGGTTCTCCCTGTGTGTGTCCCTGACTGCGATGGCTTGGATGACAAATGTTCCCTGTAGGTTTGAATGTTTGAAGACTTGGTCCCTGTGATGATTTTAACAGAATCAGCACCATATTCAATAGGGCTTATGTATTTTAATGCTTAAGGAGTGGCATTAGGAGGTATGGTCTTGTTGGAGTAGGTGTAGCCTTGTAGGTGTGGCTTTGTTGGGGGAAGTGTGTCAGTGGGGGTGGGCTTTAGGGTTTCAGAAGACCAAGCCAGGCCCAGAGACTCTCTCTCTCTTCCTGCTTCTTGCCAATCTGGATGGAGAACTCTCAGCTACCTATCCAGCACCATGTCTGCCTGCCTATTAACATCTTTCCCATTATGACAGTCATGGACTAAACTTCCTGAACCTGTAAGCCAGCCCCAGTTAAATATTTTCTTTTATAAGAGGTCATGGCATCTCTTCACAGCAATAGAAACCCTAACAGTCCCCAATTTGTGATACTGTTTGGGAAGGTTTAGGAGGTGCAGGCTTGCTGGAGGAAGTATGCTACTGGAGGCAGCTTTGAAAGTTTAAATACAGCCTTGCCGCACATTCAATTCACTCTGTCTGCCTAGGGCCTGCTGTAATGGACATGAGCTGTCCACTTCCTGCTCCTGCCACCACGCCTCTGTCCTACCATGCTATACTTATCCCTCTGCACCCATCAGCCACAATAAACTCTGCCTTCTGTAAGATTCCTTGGTCACTGTATTTTATCACGGTAATGGAAAAGTATCTAATGCAATGGCCTAACATCCTTCACTTCCAAATATCGAGTTAGGGGTCACAAAATAACTTTATTTTAACTTAACTACCCCTTTAAAGAACTTTTCTTTACAGTCTCATTTTGAGGTACCTTCCACATGTAAATCCATAGGGATATAGTTCAGTTCATAGCACTGTGTAAATAAACTTAGAAGTCCCCTTCCATTCCTGTTGAAGAACAAGTTGAAAATGTAAATCCATCCCATATAGTATTTCTACAGCCATCATAAACAATGTCACTTAATATGGAAATTGGTTCTTGGATCTGACACTGTGCATTGTCTATTTCTCATAGTCACAGTAAGGAGAAGGAGGTGTCTAGGCCTAATAAGTCTCTCCACCAACATTCCCACCTGCTTACCTATAGGATGACTTGGTGGTTTTCTAGAAGGGAGACTGGTTTATTCTGTTAGAGTCACTGGCCAATTTGAAACTAAGTTTCACAGGAGAGAATGCAAAGTGACAGGAAGAAATGATTCCTCCTCATCAAGTGAACAGGTTAAATAAGAATGCTTATTGTCCTGGAAAAGCACAACTGACTGAAAAAATCGAATTGTTGGGAGAGGAGAGGTGAGGATTTGTTCACAAGGGCTGTGGGGAGTCTTTTTGGAGTGTTCTAACAATCCATGCCAAGTTAAATGTTATGCTTTTTATTCCAAAATTTATCCCAAAGAAATAATTATTCATCTGCCTATGTGTATAGTATAACACTGCTTATTTTATTTATTTATTTACTTACTTACTTACTTAGTTTCACTATGTAGCTCCAGCTTTCCTGGAACTCACTATGTAGATCAGGCTGGTGGTGATCTCAGAAAGATCCACCTGTCTCTGCTTCCCAAGTACTGTGATTAAGGGCATGCACCACTATGCCTGACAGGCAGCACTGTGTATACTAACAAAAGCAAATAGTCACAGCCCAGATACCAAGTATCAAATGAAGTGTGACCAAGTATCAAATGAAATGCAATGTAGTGTGACAAGTATCCCAATAACATTGTTCAGGGAAACAAAAGGCTATAGTCCATTATTGTTGAGCACTCTTGTAATTCTTAGCAGTGGGATCTTTGAGGCTTCCAGGAGGTTATGAGTTTGAAGACAGCCTGGACTATATAGCAGGTTCAGGCAGGCTATGGCAAGATAAACAATAAGCCCCTGTCTCAAACAAAGAAGCAAGCAAACAAACAAAAATAGCAGGTTCCAAATATAGTGTGTCACCATATTTGCTGAGTTGGCCACTACATACATGTAGAAAAAGTCTGATAGGATACAGTTCACCATGACCGAGGTGTACTGTAGGGCTCTTATGACTTAGTGCACTTGTTTCTGTTGGAGAGATGGGTTGCTGTAGTTGCTTGGGGTTGGCCCCTTTGCTTTGGGAAAGCCCGTTCTGCATACCTGTCTTTTCTGTGTAAGAGCCATGTGATCACTCTTAACTTTTCTCTGACATAAGTTACTTATTCGTAGCAGGAAGCGTGCATCGTGCCATCGCCTGGACAATCCAGGGCTCTACACTAGCTCTGTCATTCCCTGCATATTGTTTAACCTCGTTGACCTTTAGCTGCCTCATCTATAGAATGGAAGTCATAATAGCATAAGGTTGAGCAATCAGATTTGTTTGGGCGTTGAGACCAAGCACATAAAATTCCCAGAACACAAGGATTAGCTTCTTTGGTGACACCAACATTACACATGTTAATTTTTTTTTTATGTGTACGAGTGTTCTGCCTGCATGTATTTATGTGCACTACGTGTGTGCCCAGTGACTTTGGAGGCCAGAGAGAATGTCAGATCCCCTGAAACTGGAGTTACAGATGGTTGTTAAACATCATATGAGTACTGGGAATTGAACCTGGGTCTTCTGCAAGAGCAGCCTGTGCCCCAAACCACTGAACCATGGTTCCACCCCACATATATACACGGAAGAATTCTTTATATTCTAAAGCCAAGGCTTTGCGAGGAGAAAGAAAGAAAATTAACATTGTAGAAAAAAAGCTATATTTACCTGGGGGGGGGGGAAATCCCTCTTTTTATGCCCTTTGCTAGGTTTTTTGAAATATTTTTAAATCACCTTTTATTACATTTTTACTTATTTTTGTATGTTATTGTACACATGTGGAAGTCAGGGAACCAACCATCATTTAGGTTATGGAGATGAAACTCAGGTCAACAGACTTGGCAGCAGGCTCCTTTACCCACTAAGCTATCTTGCCTGCTCATGTCTTACAAGTTTATTAACATTGGTATAGTACACTAATTTCATTGTGACATTTTCATTCATGTGTGTACTTTGAGGGTGTTCACTCCCCATTCTCATTCCCCTCCCACTCCTGTCCACTCCCTTCCTTGTCCCACTTTCTACTCTCAGGTCATTTTTGTTTGGGTTTGGCTCTTGGTGACCAATGAGTTTTATCAGAGTTTCTTACAGGAGCAGAGTAAAGGGCTACTTAGAGGAACATGGACAGCTTACCAGGGACTACACCACTGAAGAAAATGTCTCCCCAGCAACCCATACAGCCTCAGGGAGAGCCCTGAGCCCCTCCCTGCCCCAGGAGGGGATGCTGAAGGACCTAGTCTCCTGCCTCTTATACAGAGAGTTCAAGCATCCTTAGCCAGTTTTTATAAACTGCCCTTATTTTTCTTTAAAGGATGATTTCTGTCTCTTATTTGTTGGTCTTTATCTTTACTTAAGTTTTAAGTTACTATGCCAAGTAATTAGTTACGTTATGGTGTTTTCACCCACCTGTGGCATTGTGCTTCATCTCAGTCTCATCCCCCTGTGTCCCCTCTTGCTAGTTCTCTTTACTGTGCTCCCCACCTCCCACGTACTGGTGGATTCAGTTGTTCTTTCAGGCCACATGTGACTATGACCCAGTATGCTCTGTGACCCAGCTGGTGACTGGCATTGCACTATAGAACTGGGGTCAGAAGCTCTCCCCAGGGAGCCGAGAGGGAGAGTGAAAGGGAAAAGGTCCATATCTGCTCAGGACACCGCCCACCCCCACCCCATGACCAAGTTCTCAGCACAAAGGAGATGTGGTTGTCCCCAAGGGACAGAGGGCAGGGAAGAAGAGACAAAGACAGGAGATTGGGGAAGGGAACAAAGGGGCAAGAATATTTGTCCTTGGGGACAAAGGACTGCCTCTGGATAGAGAGGAGAGAGATGTGGCCCATAGGCAAATATCAGTTTATAAAGGTACAAGGGGGAACCCGGTGTTAGGTTTTCATTTTAATTGGCCATATTAATTAGGTGAGCAAAAAGGGGGCTTTGATTGGTGGACTTCAATACTTTGATAGCTAGCTGGGCCTTTGGTAGTCAGCTTCAGGAGGAGGAAGGAGCCAAATGAGGGAATAGACCTTGGTGACCAGCTTTAGGAATGTCATCTAATGGTTTGTATCAAGGCAGAGGGAAAGGGGGCGGGGAGGGCAAGGCCTGCCAAAGCCATACTTGCCACGCTCGAGCCAGCCAGAGTCCCTTCAGAGAGCAGCCAGGTCCCCTCCATAGGATGGGTTGACTCAAGCACCACCCTAGTGTGCACCCGAGTATGTCCCTGAAGACTAATACTAGCCTTTGCTGCAGAGGTTTCTGGGAGAGAAGCAGCCTTTCCCACTATGGAACATGGCAGTCCTGAACTCTTCTTTGCACTGGGTATCTACTGTGGACAAGGCTGTTTCACCTCTCAGCTCTTTCCAAAACAAGTAGTTAATCTTTACCTTCAGCTCTTGGACTTTGTTCTCCTCCCTTAAGCCTTCAGTTCTGGTGACTAAGAAAGATTACATTGCAGGTGAAATCATTCATAATAACCCTGTCACCACCACCACCCACTGCCCTTACAATCAGACAATGCTCTCACCTTGTGGATGTCAGGCTTTACCATGTGACCTGCCGAATGGGTTAATGATTTGTACTTTGTTCTATCAAAATCAGTATTGGTATTCAGAATATCATCATATCAATTGATATATCAGTATGTGTCATTCATTCATTATTGATCCACCTGTAATATGCTATGAATTATATGCTTATGTCTAATAATATTTAAATAACGTATATAATTCCTTTCTTCAGAAAGGCTTGTGGCTCTGTTCTGTCCCCTGCCTTCACATGTGCCCATGCCTTCTGGCTCATATTTAGGGTCCTTCAGAATAATCTATGTAGACAGCCTCAGGGCCTCTCCAAAGGATCTGTTTACCCAAATATAAACCACATAGCTATGTGTCCCTTTTAGACTTTGGGGCCTACGACTAGATTGTCACAGTGGACATGTGGATGGGGCTCTGATACCAGCAAATAGGGCCTTCCCCATGAAGATTCAATATAGTCCTAACCCTTGCCTTCACAATGCCATTAGTGCAGGTTGGAAGCAGGGTTGAGCTCCAGCGTGCAGGGAGCTTCAGGGTTTCTGCATCCAGTGGTGGCTGGAAAGTGGAGATAGAACTCTGAGCAGGGTCATTCCTTATTACTGGAAAGTCCAAAAGGTAAGATGCAATGGTGTGCTCAAAATTTACCTAGATATTCATGAGATACTTGGGTCTCAGATATCATTGGAATTTGTGTTACATGTCTCCCTGATTAAAGGGACTTACTTTCTTTAAGGGCTTTATTTATTGTCTTTCCCCAGGCCTAAAGTGCAGTCTGACATGTTTTGACACATGTGCAACCGTTGATGTCATTTTCATAATGAGGATAATGAGCATCCCCTTTGAACCCCGCAGTAGGGAGCATAATCATCGTGACCCTTTCCATTCTCTTCGTCCCCAGCCCCTTCCTCAGACACCCCCTACTCTACTTGCTGTCACTACGAATTCACAGTTTTTGACTCTTGTATGAATGGACTCATAAGTAGGCTTTCCACTGTGCTTGGTTGCTTCTCTCTACATAATGATTTTGAGTACATCAGCGTTGCTCTAATCCTTTCTATTAGTAAGCATTCTTTTTGTTGTTGTTTGCCTTTCAAGACAGGGTTTCTCTGTGTAGTCCTGGCTGTCCTGGAACTCGCTTTGTAGACCAGACTGGTCTCAAATTCGGGGATCCGCCTACCTCTGCCTCCTGAGTGCTGGGATGAAAGGCGTGCACCACCACTGCCCTGCTAGTAAGTAGTATTTTACTGTATGGCTTTAGTGTTTCATTTTTTTTTTTTTTTGAAAGACAAGACAAAGCTAAGATTAATAATTTTTGAGATTTTAATACAGTTATTTAATTTCTCCCTTCCTTTTCTCTCTCAAAAACCTACCAACTACCCCCTCACCCCACACTCTCTTTCAAATTCATGGCCTCTTTTTCTTTGTTGATGCATACATACATACATACTCCTGAATACATAAATACAACCTGCTCAGTCCATACAATGTTCTTACTTTTATATGTTTTGAATGCTGAGCATTCAGTATGGAATAACTGATGGCTGTGTTCTTCCACAGAGAGGACAATTTCTCTCTGGTCTCAGCATTCCTTAGTTGCCTGTATTTCTCTGTCTTATCGTTGAGGCTTGGTGAGCATTCCCCTTTCCATGTTAGTGTGTCTAATTGGTGTCTTCCTTGTACATAAGGTATGTTTGTGATGCTGGAGAACCCAAGTCATTGCTTTTTTAATATTTTGCTTCTTTGTCTACAAAGGCTAAGAATAAAATCCTCACCAGTGGACAGGCTAAAGTGAGCAGTCCCAAACATCTAGTTATTTAACCATAGTTACAAAAGCAACAACAACAACAACAACAAATGACTAAGCCAGGTATGGACATGCACACCTTTAGTCCCAGCACTTGGGAGGCAGAGGCAGACAGATCTTTGTAAGTTCAAATCCAGCCTAGGCTACATATTAAGTTCCAGGCTAGCCAAGGCTATAGTGAGACCTTGTCTCAAAAAACAAAACAAAACAGAAAAAGCCCAAAACCCAACACACAAACAGGAAAGTAACTAGACTGGACAAGTGCTGCACTTTCTTTGGCTCTGAACTTCAAACTACACAGACTACTAGTCAAGCGCATTCTACCTGATTTTAGACTGGCATCATAACCCAGGGCCTTCTGAATGCAAAGAAATAAAACAGCTCATCCCAGGATCTTCCCAGGAGATTCCAGAGGTCTTCACCATCATTTGCTGATACATGCTATATACCTGACTAACCCAGAGAACACCACTCTGGCTATGTGCCACCTGAACTCATAAACCTTCCACGGTTTTCTGGGCGACGTTCATGGGAATCGACACAGATCTCTTGTGCCCTCTCTGGGCATGCTGCCTCCCAGAAATCTCTTCATGTGCAATTACCTTTGGGAGATTTGTGGAGGCTTCACTTAGTGGACATGTTGACATCAGTGGCTATTGGTGGTCAGCCCAGGCTTCAGTCCTTACCTAACCAGAGTTCTGGGAGATAGAGCTATAGAAGTTCAACTCTGGACACATGTACTTAGTTCTCCTGACAACCAGCCCCCACCTATCACAAGGCTCTCCAGGAGTCTACCAAGAGTTACCTCATGAAAACAAAAGATTTGTGGGCTGGAGAGATGGCTCAGTTAAGAGCTCTTCCAGAGGATCCGGGTTTGATTCCCAGCACCCACATGGCAGCTCACAACTATCTGTAACTCCATTTCCATGGCAAAACACCAATGCACTAAGAAGAATATTCAGTCACTCAGTGGAATCCAAGGAATTTACAAGCTCAGTGTCAGGAAGTGGGTTCAAGGACCAATCATTAGAACAAAAGGTTTTCCCCTGCACCCTTCTCTACAAGGGTTCCAGGAGTTCTCCCTGGGAAAACAGGGCAAAGACTATGCATAAATGTATACCATAATAGCATCTTTTCACATACATGCTAGGACCCCGAGGTAGGACCCTGTCCTGTCACAGCCAATCACAGCATCCCCACTGTGTTGCCAAGAATACTCTGCGTTCTTGTGTTGATGCCTGCCATCCTTGCTGGTTAGGGCGCTTTTGCTTGCTGTTTCTTTGTCTAGAAGCCTGTTCCTGGTGACCTCCACGGAACCACTACTTACCCAGTGCCTTTGTTCCTGAAGAAATCTTTCCCAGACTACTCTATTTTGGCCGGGTCTCCTTGCCATACTTATTCCTGACCTTTTTGCCCTCCTTTTTCTCCATTGCACTTACCTGTCCTTGCAATCACTCTTGGTATGTCAGCATTCCCTTGCACATACCTACACACGGAAAAACACAGGTAGATACAATTAAAAATGGATCGTTTAAAATATTATGAATTTTTTGAGATCTATAGTCATAATCTGGTACTTTCTTTCTTTAGGCCCCTTTTCTGTCGTCTTTGTAGATCGGTACACATCTCCTACATGGCTATGTTAACTGAGAAATCAGTTGTACCCCTAGAACCTCTGTCTTCTTGGGAGAGGAAGAAAAAGAAACTGTTCTTCTGTTATGTGCATCCCTCCAGATCCAGCTCGCCCTACACATCTCATTAAGTGCAGACTGTGATGTGTGAGACCTGGACGGTGTGACAGAGTCACGATGAATGCTTGTCTGAGGACTAAGATACGAAAGTAGAGAGAGATAACAAAAGGCTTCTCAGAGGCCTAGCATCCTGATATTATTGAGGCTTATCAGGGTGCAAAAACTTTTCACCAGGTACTGGATGAGGCACATTGCTGAGGCCCCTGAGGAGGCTCAGGGACCTATGGAACCTCACCTGGATTTTCAGGGTCATGGTCTATTGACAAGTTTCTGTCCTGCCTACTCCCACAGCATCTACCAATCATAAACTGTTTGGCCGATGGCTCAAGCCTCCCTCCCACTGGCTAGCTGTCTCTCAGTCACGAACCCATTTCCATTAAACTATGCATTGTCGCAAGGCTGTGGCTTACCCGTAATGCTCTGGGGTGTTACTCCTTCAGCTACAGGGTATCGCTCTGATGACTCACTGAGTTTTTCTTCCCAGCCTTCTCCTAGTCTGGTGGCCCTGCCTAGACTTCCTGTCTGACTAATGGCCAATCAGCATTTATTCACCAATCAGTAAAAGAACATATTCACAGCATTCAGAAGGACACCCCCCCCATCAGCTCCTCTTTTGTATCTAAGTAAAAAGGAAGGTTTTAACTTTAACATAGTAAAATTAAATATAACAAAACAGTTATTAAGCAAGAAATATACTTAATATTTAGTTCATTAATATTTGGCAAATTTTAAAGAAAATATTCTATCATCTATCCTATCTTTGTGAGTCCCAAGTTTTATATGTAACTTATCTTTTATCATAACTAAGGCAAACTATAAACATAACTATCTGTCTTCAACCCCATTAAAGACCCCAGAAGGATAATATACAAACTCTAGAATTGACAGCGACATCTTGCTGTCTGGATAGTCACCCAAAGTTATTCTATAATGTTGGGGCATCCCTCTTCAGCCTATAGGCCCAGAATGTTTGATGGACTTTTTGAAGGACCATCTTGACCCTTGGCAAGTTCAGCAGCCACTTTTCTTTATAACCTGCTTGTCCAGTTTGGACAGCTTGTATGCTTTCAAGCAGTCCAAGCGAGAGTAGTTTCTTATCCAAATGGCTCTTCCTGTCATGTTGAAGGCAAGCTTCATAACGAGTTTCTTCAATGTCCATCTTCCTCTCTAATGCAATCAGTGTTGCCAGGAGTAGTTATGTCTTGTTGTCATCAAAAACCCCAGTAAACCATTCTAAATGGTCTTTGAAAGGTTCCAAAGACTACCTATCCATTTGAAACATATTTCTGTATATCTAGAAAACCCAACCAACATAACTGTAAGTTTTGACCACTATAGGTGACTATCTATAATCTGCATTTAATTATACATTACATGTTTCAAAAGAGCTATATAAATACAATATCCGAACAAGAGTAGAAATATACATATAACAAAATTGACCCTAAATTTGTATCAACAAAACAAAATCCATACCAATACAAAGCATTCATTCTATATCAATGGTCCCTTCTGGTCCCACTGACACATTGGAGCCTTGACTCACACTCTAAGACGCGAATGAGATGGTGCAAATACCATGTAGCATCAGCCTGACTGATGAACTTCTTAGCTTTGGAGCAGAGACATGGGGGAAGACGCCTCTAACCTCCCACCTCCAAGAAGACAGGAAGTAGTTTCAGAATAGATATTCAGAACCAAGCTTTGTCTTCAGACAGAAATCTGAATGTCACCTATAATGACAGTGATTTCTCCTCCAGACTCCTGAATGACATAGAACTTCGTGACAAAGATGAAAATATAACTACAGAACCTGTTAAAAGTTAGACAACCATGTTGATGCCAAGTAGCTCCGTGTATAAAATACGAAGCCATCACCAGGGGCGTGAAGGGGTAACTGGTCAATGTTACAAGTGTACCCTGAGTTCTCACTTCAGTGGTCTATGCCTGAAAGACTTACTCTCCACAGAGCACCCCATTCCAAGTTCATACAGCATTGTGGTGAGCCATGTGTCATATGGCCATCAACTACCTCTTAGGAATACTTTTTTTGCTTCTCTGAAGTTGTTTGACCTCGTGAAACACACATCTCTGAGCTTTAGGGCTTCTTTCACCCAAAAAAAATTAGAACAGGAAAAGTAAAACCGGCATGAAGTTCTTGTTCCATTGATAAAATAACTGGAAAAAAAAGAACAAAATAGAAAGGCTGCTTGGGGGGGGGGGGGGCGGGCAGATATGTGGTGCACACCTTTAATCCCTGCACTTGTAACTCTGAGTTCGAGGCCAGTCTGGTCTACAGAGTGAGTCCCAAGACAGGCTTCAAAGCTGTCCTGCAACCCTGACTTGGAAAAGAAAATTAGAGCAGTTTCATTTTTACGACATTTTATTATTAAACTTTGTGGTAACATTAAAGAAGCTACACACACACACTCAGCAAGAGAGAAAGTTTGTGATCTTGCAACCCCTGACACGCTTCACTTACCAGAGCCAAGATTCACCTGGACGCTGACATCACACCCATGCGCAGTGTTCAGGAAGCGCGGACACCCTTTGTATCAGGTATCTTAGCTGCACGCTTGCTTTCCATGTTCTCCTCTTCAGTACTCTGATGAATTCTCAGTGCCAGGGGTGGCCGTGGCTTGCTGACCTTTCACACAGTTAAGTCTAACTTAGTATCTTTCTTCAGCGCACATATGTTCCCATTAGGCCACAGACCCTCCCAGAGATGCAGTAAGGACAGAGTGAAGATGCTTGGGAGAGGACAGCCCTCCCACCACACCTAAGTCTGGTTCGTATTTCCCCTTCCCCACCCGAGAAGATAAAAGCTGCCTAACAGCACAGAGAGCATTCTCATCAGGGCATGTCTATACCAGCAGGTTGTGCAGCTTCTGCCCACCTGCCTTTTAGGCAAGGCGGCCTAACCTGTTGGTACTTGTACAGCTTTGAGGAGATGGCTGTACAGGCTGATGTTAGGCCAGTTCCGGCTGATTCGTGTTGTCCCATCTGGGATCTCTGCCCACATCAGTTCTTTCTAGACTATTCTCAACAAGCAGCTTAAACCACAGTAGACTGACTGATCTACACTTTGGATCTGAGTTCTCTGGGTGGTTTGTTGATGCTGCAGCAAGTTAACACAAACTAGGAATTTTTTTTTTTTTAATGGTTTTTCAAGACACGGTTGCTCTGTATTGTTTTGGAGCCTGTCCTGCAACCAGCTCCGTAGATCAGGCTGGCCTCGAACTCATAGAGATCCACCTGCCTCCACCTCCCGAGTGCGGGGATTAAAGGCATGTGCCACCAATACCTGGCCTACAAACTAGAAATCTTAATGCAGGAGAAATGTATACGTGTGCAGCTCTAGAGACAAGAAATCCAAACTCCGTGTGTTTTTAGTGTAGCAGGTGACTTTTGGCAATCCCTGGCACTCCTTGGCTTGTAGCAACATAACTCCAATCTCTTCCTCCATTTTATTCACCCTTCTAGTTCGTAGAGTGTTGCATTTTAAACTTAGGGGGCCCTCCATACATAATCCATCATGACTCATCTTTAGTCACCTCTGGAAAGTCCCCATTTCCAATTAAGGTTACATTCACAGGTTCTGGAGAGCTAAGACGGCAGCCTCTGGTTTAAGGGACACAGGTCAACCAACCTACTGTAGAAGGTGTGAGATAATCAGCTACAAAGAGAAAATATTTACCTTGACTCAGTTTTAAAAGTCCTTGTTTGTATTGGTTACAGGGACCAAGTATTTAAGCACATGAGCCTAAAGGGGCTTTTCTCAAACCAACTCCTCTCCGTGATCAGTTAGTTGTCTCTGTACATCCTAGTAGGAGGTCATGGCAGAGTAAAATTACATACCCTCATGGCTATGAAGTACAAAAGAAAGAGAAAGGGGGAAAGGGTCCCACAGTCCTCTTATGACCTTGTACTAGGTCCCACCCACTAAAGACTCTACTACATCCCTAGGACTGAGCTTTCAATACATGAACATAGGGGACACTTTACCAAACCATAGAACTAGGTGAACCCTAGTACACCTTGACTTTTGAATCATTAAGCTGATGACTGTGAAAGTTTGTTACACCTTTCTCTCCACTTGTAGGTACACTTGAAATTTTCCATAATCTAAATAAGGAAAGCCATTTGGCAAATAATCTTTGAAGAAGTGATGCACAGGTCTGATAACGGAAGAGGAATGGAGGAAAAGGCCTGTGTCCTCACGGAAATAATCTGATCCCACTTTTCACTTGAATTCTCCTCAACTGCTAGTGGTTTGATGGAGCCCTCTATTCCGAACATCAGCCAAGCAGACTGTGTTAGGAGAAGGGTGGAGAACCCCAGCAGTCACTTAGTTCCTCTCTGACAGCAATGCCAATACTTCACCGGCACTCTGCAGAGCCCGGGCAGCAGTGATGGTCAGTGCTGTGCTCTTGGGAAGTGCTCTGCAGGGTACAAATGTCTCTCAGCCTGGCTTCTTCCATCACAGCCAGTCCTCTCTTGAGAGACCAGGAATCTGGAACTCACAATGATGACTCATCAGAGCATGGGTAGCAGGGTCCATATGTTTTCTTCAGCACCAATGTACACTTGCTGTTTCTTCCTTCCCATGGAGTCTAAAGCAGCTGAAGAGTAAAGCAAGTGTTTCTCTCTTTTTAATGCTGCCCTGTCAGGGAACAGCTGTATCACTTACTCCTGATGTTGCTGTCTTTCCAGATGTTCAGTGACTGTTCAGTATAATTGAGAATGAGAACAAATACGTTTGTTAGCAGTGATCCCATTGGACATGAGGGGTCCTCTAAAATAGAGGAGAGAGTGGGGGAGGAGGGAACAAAAACTCCTCAGCTGCTAAGCTCCTGTGTGTTGTAACCCTGCTGAAATTCAGTCTACCACCATAGTGGGAGCCAAAGGGAGGGTGGAAAGGGGTTAATTTCTCTGTCTTTTTTTTTTTCAATCTTAGAGTGAAATGTATAGTATTCACTCACCGGTAACCACTTTACAGGAATGTGAGTCACTGCTGTCCCTTCTGTCAGTCTGACATCTGTCACTTCATCTACAGGGCTTCCCTTGCTAGGGAAGATGTGTAGAGAAATGGAGTAAGGCAAGAGCTTAATAACTAAGCCACGGAGATGCTTCCAAAGTTGTGCTGGGAGGCTACAATCCAGTGAGCTGTTTTGAAGGGCTCTGCTCTGCTCTGTTTTGTTTTGAACAGAAATATCTGATGAAGAAATAAGCTGTTAGTTCATATTATTCCTGGACAGGTTTTTTTGTTTTGTTTTTTCCTAAGAATGAGTCAATAAAATCATTCCTTAAATGATTTTAAAATTGTAATAGCTAAACCAGGCAGTGGTGGCTCACACCTTTAATCCCAGCACTCAGGAGGCAGAGGCAGGCAGCATTTGAGGCCAGCCTAGTCAGTCTACAAGGGGAGTTCCAGTATAGCCAGAGCTGTTATACAGATAAACCTTGTCTAGGGTGTGTGTATAGGGGGGGGCTGTATTTAAGTGGCAGGCAGGAAGGAGTATTAATAATGGAAGTGCATTATTTCTTGCTCTAACTGGTATATTAGCATCATAGTTATGATAAATTATGTTTCTATGCATACTATGTGTTAGTCTCTTGTGTAATAAAGGGATAGGATGCATACTCCATTTAGAATTGTTCAGTGTAAGAAAGTATGTATGCCAAGAGAAGACTCATGCAACCTATTAAACATTATTTCTCTGGGTAATAGAAGAGTGGCTCTGGAAAATCCCAGAAGAGAGGGTAGAGAGAATGGGAAGGCCAGAGAATGGAAAGGAATGCTGTCAAGTGCTCTTTTCTTGGCATGACATGGCTGTTGCACCCACGCACTCAGCAGCAGCAGTTACCCTCACAAGCTGGGCCCAACAACATGGTTGATGGAAGGGGGCATGTGCACACCCCCAGCAAGCGTGCACGCGCGCGCACGCGCGCGCGCACACACACACACACACACACTAAAATATAATTTTAAAATATTTATTTTAATTTAAATTATGTGTCTGTGGGTGGGTACAGAGTGTGTACACATGATAACAGGTGCCTACTAAAGAGGTGTCAGGTTGTCCTGGAGACAGTTATGGGCTGTCCTCAGTTGTGAGCAGCCTGATATGGATGCTGGGAACTGAACTAGGGTTCTTTGTAAGAACAGGAATCACTCTTAATAATAATAATGATAAGGCCAAAACAGAGTTTATTGATCGTGTCTGGAATTTACAGGGAGCCAAGCTGAGATCCTTAAACAGAACCTTTATAACAGTGCTCCTCCAGGCAAAAGCATCATAATCCTACGTGAAGAATATTGTGTATATGGCTGTTTGGCCTGCATGTGTGTCTGTGCAGCACTTGCATGCTTGGGGCCCTGAGAAGCCAGAAGAATGTGTCTGATCTCCCTGAGCCCTAGTTACAGCCAGTTGTGAGCCCACAGGTGGATGCTGGGAACTGTTCACCAGCATCCCTCTAGCCATCTCTCCAGCCCCTAGAGGACAGTTTTTGTTTCTTTTTGTTGTTGTTGTTTGTTTGTTTCATTATTTCTTTCTCCAAGACAGGGTTTCTCTCTGTGTGTAGCCCTGGATGTCCTGGGACTTGCTCTGTAGACCAGGCTGGCCTCGAGCTCGAGCTTGAGATCTGCCTGTTTCTGTTTCCCAAGTGCTGGGATTAAAGGCATATTAAAGGCCATATTTTAGAGTTCCCCTTGTACCTTTACTGCCCTCCTCCCAGTGCCAGGGATCAAACCCTGGGCTTATGGGTATGCCCGGCAAGAGCTCTTCCGTCCAACATCCTCCCAAACCTGACCTACCTTTATTTTTCTTGACTCTGATGTGCTAATAGCAGCACAATATGCTGATATGGAAAATATTCTCTATCATTAAGTTAAAAAAAAAAAACAAATATGCTGAATAGCACACCAAGGGGTATACTTTAGCCTGAGTATGTTATTTTGAGAAGTGTATTCATTGTGGCCAGAAACGTAAGGAATGTTAGTGGTATTTTCTTTCATCTGAGGAATGGGACTGGTTTGGGGGATAAAGGGAGGGGAGTGGCTTTTATTTCATATTCTTATACACTACTTGAAAGTTTTCATAATGGATTCTTTTTTAAAATGTAAAAATAATTTTTTGAAGGAATGGGACTGGTTTGGGGGAATAATGGAGAGCTTACTTTTTATTTATACTCTTATACATCGCTTAAGTTTTCATACTGGATTTTTTTTAAAGTCTAAAAATAATTTTTGAGAAGAGGAAGATACAAAGACTTGTGTTCATATTAGTGTTTATTGAATCCAAACCATCCCCTCTCACCAAGAAAAACAAAAGCAAACCCTTTTGAGGACAGTAAGCACAGATCCCCAGGTTTGCAGATTCACAATATGTCTTAACTTTTTAATTTGGGGGGGAGGGGCAAGTGTTTCAAAACAGGTTTCTCTGTGTAGTCCTGGCTGTCCCGGAATTCACTGTGTATAGACCAGGCTGGCCTCAAACTCACAAAGATCCCCCTGCCTCTGTGTTCCAAGTGCTGCAATTAAAGGCATGCACCACCACTGCCCAGTGAGCTGCTTTTTAAAATAAATTTTCAAGGTTTATTTTTAGTGTCCTTGAATGGCTTAAGAGATTACTGTTCCCTTGAGCTTCATTTACATTGTCCCGAGGAGCTGGGAACTAAACTCCCCGGTGAGAGCAACACTAACAGCTGAGGTATCTTTCCAGGCCTCTCTTGCCACCACTGTCTCTAATTTTTTTTTTTTTTTCTTCCTTTTTGAGACAGGGTCTCACTCTGTATCCCTGGCTTATTAGGAACTCATTTTGTAGACCAGGCTGGCCTTGAGCTTCTCCTGCCTCCGTGTGAGGTTAAAAGCTTGTGTCACCACAGCCATCTGGTTTGCTCATATATGAAGGAAGAAGTGCACCTCCTTCCAAAGCATGTTTTAGGGTTAAATGAGATAAGCATCTGGCATGTTGAAAGTACCAAGACCTGTTCCCCTATTCCCACCATTTATCTTCTTTCAGTTACCAGGGCTGGTTTTGTTTAGGCACATCCACAAGTACCCTGACAGACAAGTCCCAATATGGTCCCTTATCTGATAAAGGCTTCCTTTCAAGATCTACCCATCACCAGGCTGTCAGGTGACAATTCTTGCATTTACTATGTGGCTCCATTTATGTCGTCCCTGTTTTCAGATTTCTGTCTCAATAATGAGCATCTCAGACAAATGCGGTCCATAGACTGTGGGATACAGCCGAGCATCCCATTTCTCCAGAATTGAGCCTTCAGGTTGTTTTAGAAGTACCTTCTAGATCTCTTGCTCGGGGCTCTTCCAGCTTCTGCCCCAGGGTAATCATTCACTTTCCTGTTGATACAATGTCAATAGCTTACCTAAACACAGCAGAATCAAATGTGCGTGTATGTGTGTGTGTGGGGGGGGTTTCAGTCTGAAGGTGTATCTTCCTTCTGAAGCAACCTTTGCATTACATTCTTGCAATCTAATCACCAAGTGTTATTTACCTTTCTTCAGCACCCAGGCTCACGCTGACTTAGCTCAGAGTTCAGGAAGTAATAACAAAAGGAATCAGAATGAGTTCTCAGGCAGTGCCTCAGAGGAATCTCCAGTCGGCTTTGCCTCTCCCTCCCCCTGGGTGTGTCTGCCTGGGAAGGCCAGTGAGTAACCTGCACTTTATTTCCCCCCCCCTCATCTTGGCCCTTCCCACCCAGACAAGAGGACTGAGTGGCAGACAGGCAGACAAGGCAGGCAGACAACCGGAGTCCTGTTGCAGCATGCACGGAGCACACCTCTACCCGAACCCACTACCAGGACCCCTCGTCATCACCACCTCCTTGAACCGGGAGGACCCAGAGCCGGGGCCAGGGTTCCCAGGGGGACTCTGCTCACAGTGGTAAGGGCCACCTGCAATTTGATCTCTCCATGGACCTCGTTTTCCATAGTACTGGCTTTCCTGTTCGATTGTGATGTGGCAGAGTTTCTGAGAGGCCTTCTGTTTGGTTACTTTTCAGTGGTCCTGAGACAAAGAAATGTCTTTCTGCACTGTTTATTAGAACTTGTAACCCCATAGCCTGGCTTTAAAACAAAATGTAACATACTCATGTCTTCTGATTGGTATAACTTGCCCTTTTGGCCTTGTAGAGACTATCCATGCCAAACCTCACCCCCCTCCTCCCCACTCCTCTGGACTTTACCCTCTCCCACCCCCAACCCTGCTTTCAAATTGCTCACCAAATAACCACATGGTTTTGAGGAAAAAAAAAAAAAAAAAAAAAAAAAAAAACAGGGCTAAGGGCTTGTGGTCATTTTTAATACATGGGCCATTCTGACTAATTGAAGTGTACACCTGATTATTACTATAGCTTTAAAGTAAGCCAGCATGACATTTTGTCTGAAAAGCAAAGAGAAAATTCCTATTTTAAAAGGTCTTACTGTGGAGAGGTGACAAGAGGTGGTGTTTGAGGGGAAAAGGTCTAAGAGATAAGTGAGTTTAATTAAATTTGTGTGAGCATGGAAGTATTAAATTAAAGTGGCAACACTCCAGGAAGAGAAAGGTCTGGTGTTTGATGTGGGCCTCGTGTGATATTTAAGGGAGAAAACAGATCTCTGTACGGTATGCTGAGGGCTCTGAGAGGAAGGTCGCCAGGGGAATGGAGGAAGCTGGGAGCCAGGTTTCTTGTGTGGATTTCTGGCTAAGAACTTCTCAGTGTTGTGGGTGAGAGTTGTTCACAGCAATCAAGTTCTGCGTTGTTAACAATCTCCTGTGCTTCAGAGCTTCTAAAACAAGCCACCACGATGCACTGGCCTGTGAAGGGATAAAATCACTGTCTCTGTTTCCCAGCCCAACCTAAACCTTAATACCTGGGAGAGGAAAGAACAAAACAATGTATGAAAGGCAGGGTAAAGTTAAGTTGTTTGCACTAGAATTGTCTATTTGAGACATGCGTTTCTTTTAACAGCCCTGAGGAATTATCTCATGATTACATTACAGTGGGAAAACGCTGGGCTAAGAGGCAAGCAAAATAGAAACTACGATAGAAATTGCCCTAAACAGAGACATCCTGAATGATACATGTGGATATCTGGCCTGTGCCCAGGTACCTCTCGAATGCATCATTCTTTGACAACTTGGTGCAGGCAGAACCAGGATTTTGTAGAAACAGCTGCCTATACCGAGCAAACCTGAATTTTCAAACAGCAATGGATAGCTTTAAAAAAAAAAAAAAAATGAAGCCAAGAGAGCACTTGAGCATAAAGTTGGTCTGTGAGAGTGGAGGGGGAGGGGCACTAGATGAAAGAGTTCATGCTCCTCCAGTGATAGGAAGCCCCGTGGGCCTCCTGCTGGAGAGAGTCATAGCTTGTCTCTTTGTCAGTATCGGTGTTCCTGGTGTGATAATGCCAGATGCTTGCTTCCTCATCCAAGTGGCTTCCCCCCCCCACCCCGCGGCTGATTAAAAGCTGAGACTAACTGCCTCCCAATCAGCCAGCTCGTCATCTTCTGATCCAAGTATGGCGCTTGTTTCAAAGCCAACTCATTGAGAAGTGGCAGGAAGAAACATTGTGCATGGGTGGCTTTACCTGGAAACTGGTAGTTTAAATCTGTGACTGTCCAGTTGTGACAGAGAGCAGATGGACATGTACTGAGCCATCCCGGGCCATGCACAGCACCGAGAGCTGTTCCGTTCTGGCTCTGCAGGCATTTGCACACTGAGTACTTCAGGTTGTGGGAAAATTGTATTACTTTCCCTACCAAACCAGGCTCACTCACTCCCAGATCTGGAACAGGGAGTTCCGAACACATTTTGGAAGAGAGTAGTTGATTCCTCCTATGGATGTCCTAACATCCTTGGCTTTTGTCTTGAAACAAATGGGATGTGGTGCTTGCTTAATAGGGCTTTTCTGGGGCATCTTTGGCAAATTTAGCATCTCTTATTACTTTATTGGGTTTTGTACTCTTGGTGCTTGGTATTGAAAACAGCAATCCTACCCAGTAGTTTGAAAATTAGACATACAATTGTTAAGTCTTGAACCCTGGGACAAACGGTTAAAGTGCCTAATTAACATATCGAACCCAACCTGGCCACCAAGTTCTCCCAGCACCCCAGTCCCTACCTGTCACAGGGTATGGCTGGCATTCCCAGCTGTCTGTCCCCCACCCCAACTCTCCAGCCTAGGGGTTGAGCTGCACAACTCCCCTCCCCTTCCCTACCTAATCCAGCCATTTTGGTTACCAACCCTTTCTGTATCTTTGCCCTCTTGGCTGCTATGTCCTGTCCTCCTCTCTTCCCCTCCCCCTCTCCCTACATGGTCAGGGTCATGTCCACTCTGATCTCTCCCAACTGCCCCTGCCTCTGGCCATGCTGTTCTTTGTGTCTACAAGAAGCCTTCTCCTCCACCATAACCTAGGAGAAGTTATGTCCTTAACTTTTATTTCTTTTTAATTCAACATTAACAAGTCAGATTTAGGCTATGTACTCCAGATGGCTTTGTTTTTGAGGAAGGTATACTTTCTCCTTTCCACTTGAAGAGTTCCCCTCCTTCCTAGTTGAGCCTATTCCTCTGTTGAGCTATGTTCTGCTTGCTGGAATTCTTTGTTCTTCCAGCCCATGCTGGCCAGACCTCACAAGTAGGCATTTAAGGCATTGGAGTGCTGGTGGCAAACGGCATTCTCCAAAAGGTCATGGTGATTTTCCTAAAAAAAAAAAAAAAAACACAGAACAGAAGAAATCCTTTACCGTATAGTATAATAACTGCTTCTAAGTGTTCTAGGTGTCAGCCAGGCTTCATACATGTTGGAACCTAGGTGGGGAAAATTAGTTGTAGATGTAGTCAAGGTAGTTTTTGCACGTTTCCTAAGTGATGATAATGAGGCAAGAGCAAATGAAGTAGGGAGACAGAGGACGGAACTAGCTAGCTGAGTCAGCAGTCCTTGGCTATAGTATATAGTATAGTATATAGTATAATAGCCGTCAGCCTGTAGTCGCCACCAAGCTCCAGGATCCTCCTTCTCCAGGGTGTTTGCAGTTCTTACGGGTTATCTTTGTCATGTAACATTTCTTCTCATGCCCAGGTGCTCCTCGTGTTAAGGCTGTGCAGGTTCTCTAAGGACATAGGTCTTATCAGCAATGTGACATTTCATGTCTAGTCACACCCCAAGCCTAGAAGAGACATTTCAGAGAGACAGGTTTGCCATGACCAGATAGATACTCATGTCATCTACTTCTCCAAACAATGATATACATAGGGCTGGAAAAATACAGATTGCTTCCACTCTGGTGCAAGGCTGAGGTCCTGAGGATTTCAAGAGGTGTTCATGCATATGTAAGCATGAACAGAAGTAGAACTAGGGATAAATGTGAGAACCTTGTAGCTTTTCTAGATGAAAGGCAAAATAATGGCCCTTGCTTAGGGATCACACATGGCTGGAGGTGACATTTTTTTCCTCCCATTCTGTGTAATAAATTTATATATATATATATATATATATATATATGGATCCTGTCTTTGAATCTATTCCATTGCAATATAATTCCATTGGTGCTGTTTGCTTTTCCCAAGACTTCCAATCTGGGCTTGGCTTCATTGCTTGCTTTGGCCAGTAGACATGCAGAAGTAAAGGTATATGTTCCCTAATCCAAATCTTGGGAGACCTTATATACTTGTGCTTGTCCTCTTGAAATAGATGCTCTTTGGGTGGCTTATAGTGGCTCTGATACCCACTTCCATGATAGTGATTGTACCAGCCAGCTGTTCAGACACTTGAATGGCCCAGCTGAGATCAGACAACCCACAGACTGATGACCAGTAATAAATTCTTATTGTTTTAAGCTAGAATTTAGATTGGTTTATTATACAACCCACAACTAGCTGGTACATCTGGTCTACCTGGACTTGGTTCCTGAGCACAGTTTTGTGTCAACTAATATCACCACAGAATTGATTTTTGTCAACACATAGAGTTTTGTTAAATTCATGTTGGGTGAGAGGTCCTCAATTCTTATGGTTGTTACCACTGCCATGATGGTGGTACAGCACAGGTTTGTATCTTGTGCCAATAGTCATCAAATATCTACTGATGGAGATTTAGAATCTGTAGTTTGCAAAGCTCTGGTAAATTTGGCCAGGATTAAAAGCTAGTAACTGATTGTTTTTGCCAATCCATTGGATTGTCATTAATGCAAATGTGATGATTCCAGTTTGTACAGTACTTAAACAACTAACACTCAGTGCTTCAGAATTTGCTACTAACTCTACTTTTACCTGCAGATATATACTTCATTATTACCTTCAGGGAAAGCACATTGGACCTGATACTAGATGGGAAAAGAAAAAAATCACAGGTGCAGATTGGTAACTAGACTTATGTAATCTTTACCCTTGTATTCTCTAGGGTTTAGAACATGGCATGAACTCATGAGTCTTTGGCATTAGGAAGGTAATAGAACTCCAAATTTATGGGGAAATGAAAACTATCAAAGACCTCTTATTTGTATTACATGTTAAGGAAAAACAAACACTATTTTAATTCTTAGACTCTAGGTAAATTAGTATTGTGTTGGGTGTGTCGGTTGTGGCCACAAACAACTACAGGCTGGGCATACCTTTAGTCCCAGTACTGGGGCAGGCAGAAGCAGAGGCAGGCAGAGACCTCTGAGTCTGGGACCAGTCTGGTTATAGGTCAGCCATGGCTACATAGAAGGTCCCTACCTCAAAAAAAAAAAAAAAAAAAAAAAAAAATCAATACAACTACAGGATCCCTAATAATGCCCATCTCTTCACCCCCTCTGTGGGGTGAACAGGGGAACCAGCTAATTCTAGGCTGAGCTCAAATAGGAGTAGCTTTACTGCGCATGCCCCTCATTCTATTCTTGGTACAAACTGCTAGTGAGAGTATATATTCTCCTGGTGATGACAAGGACAAGCCCATAAGCCATCCATGGTGTCCTATTTCCAGTTTCTAATTGTGTCCTCAATCTCATACCATCCTATTACTCAAAGCATGTCACATGACCAAGTCTGGAGTCAAAGGTCAGGGAAATAGATCTACTTTCTTAGCGTGGGAAATGGCAGTAGGATTATTAAATCTCTCCTGTGGAGAAAAGGAGTCATATCATTTCCTCCTTTGGAAAGGATCTCTGAGCAGCCAAGAGGCAGGGACGTCTCCACCTCTGGAGCCAGTCTGTTTGCTCCTACTAATGTGAAGTAACACCAGACTCTGGTGTGGTCTATTGGACGAGATTTCAAAAGAAAGGAGTACTGCAGAGAATTGGCTGAGATCTCAATGGAATGTCTCCATTTCCACCCACCTTGTCCTGTAAATCATAAGCATGCAAGTCACTCAACGGGCTGTCTCTTCTCCAGCTTCCAAAGAATAGCACAGAGTGACATCATTACTCCAGGTCCTATGACATCCTTTAATTACCCTTTATTTTCTCTAGGGAAAGATAACCAGGTCTTTCTATAGACCAGGCTGGCTTCAAACTCAGAGATCCCCCTGCCTCTGCCTCCCAAGTGGTGGGATTAAATGTATGTGCCACTACCACCTGGTTTAAGGAGAACATGACCCACAGAATCAACTAAAAAGGGGCTCACAGAGACTGCATGGGTCTGCGCTGGGTCCTCTGCAGATATATTATGGTTGTTAACTTGGTATTTTTGTGGGATTCCTAACAGTAGGAGTAGGGGTGTCCCTGTCTCTTTCACCCACCCTTAGACCTTTTCCTCCTACTGGGTTGCCTCACCCAGTAGGCACTGGTATGACAGTTTGTGCCTAGTCTTACTGTAACTTGTTACACAGTGTTCAGGTGATATATCCTTGGGAGACCTGCTCTTTTCTGAAGGGAAGCAGCAGAAGTAGATCTAGAGGAGAGGAGTAGTTAGGGCAGGACTAGGAGGAGTAGAGGGAGGGACACAGGTCAGGATGTATTGTATGAGAGAAGAATATATAGGGAGCAGGGGGGGTAACTAGTTCTATCTAGTCCTGTTATTGGAGTCTTATCCCATCTTCTAACTTAGTGTTGCTGTGGTTAAGATGTTTCGGTGAATGTCCATTTCTGAGAGCTCATCTTCCCTTCTTTAACTGTAGCCTGAGCCTCCTGTTGAGATAGGCCATCAGTGTTTTAATATAGGATTGCGGTTCTCAGATATTCTCCAGGGTGGAAACCACATTGCATAGAGTTACTAAGAACACTAATGGGCCATTTTATTTGAGGCCACTAGTTGATAGGCTTTGCTGTTGATCAGTCTGTGTTTTCTTTCTTCTATTTATTTATTTAAAATTTCCTGTATGTGTTGCATCAGATTGACCTCATAGCTCAGCACAACTGAGCTGCAAGGGATCATCACATCTAGTGGCCAGCTGGAGGAGCTTTTCTTTTGTTTTGTTTTGGGTCTCAGTATGTAAGCTGATCTTGAAGGAACCAAGATTTGCCTGCCTCTGCTGTCCAAGTGCTGACTTGCACCAATCGACCCAGCTTCTATTGAGACAAGATCTCTCACTGATACTAAAGCTCTCCTATTTTGGCTAGGCTGACTGGCCAGGGGGCTCCAGAAATTAGAATGTTATGTTCCCTACCTCACCCCCCCCATGTGGATATGATGGTACCTGGTGTGTGCGCGCGCGCGTGTGTGTGTGTGTTTGCTGGAGATTCAAACTCAGGTCCCTTTGCCTGTGTAACAAGCAGTCTTACCCACAGAACACTCTCCCCAAACTCCTCCCCAAACTCAATCTAAATGCTGCTGCCTTGTTTCACCAAAAGCTTACAGGATAATATTACCTACTTCCCACTGTTAGCCTCCTGAGAAGCTCCACTTTCCTTCAGCCTGTGCTCCGTGGGAAATAAGGAAGTTCACCAAGGAGGTGTGTTTGACACCATGAGATTTCCACTTCACAGTGTAAGAAAAGAAGTCTGGATTAGACATAAGTCTGGATTAGACATAGGTCATTTCTCAGTGTATTTCCCAAAGCTTTTTCCTTGGCATCTTGACCGCAGAAATGAATAGAGATGGGAACTATTTTAGATGGCCTGGACACTGCTTCTTTGTGTATTTTCTAGGTAGTACCTGGCCTTTCTGTTGCCAGGTCACTGTGAATTGGGGGCCATGACCTCGTGGTCAGCAGTCGTGTGCCATGATTCCCTCACAGATTAGGCTATTTCTATTTTATGCAGAGGGGGCGAAAAATCTTGATTCACTTGAACAACTTATTTAAAACAATCTGTGGAAGACATGAGAGCATTGGTGCAGGCATTTCTAGTGATGTTGTTTGTTAGCACCCACAACTTGTCGAATCATTGCCCTGGCCCAGAACATACAGACTCTACTGTGAGTATAGTGTACTCTAATTGTCTTGGAGAGATTGTTTTCTGCTGGTGTCTTTGCTGAAACTTCACATCTCTCAAATATGCTGATACTGCATAGTGTGCCATGGTTTTAGGAATAATTTAATATCCACCTCCTCCTTCGTGCTTAACACCAAGGGCCATTCACGCCTGGCTTGTTTTCCATGAAACCCACACGTTGTGTAAATCCATGGGCATTCGATGGATGGTAGAATAATTAGATGCCAAGAGGATTGCATCCAGCACTAAGGAAGACAGGGTTCTTTCCCAGTATTTCTGCCCCTGGGAAGGGGCAGGAAAGGGTTAATGTTCTCTCCCAGAGCTGGAGGGATTTGGATTTTGATCTCAGCAGAGCTGCCTGAATGGCATTCTTCCTGCTACTATAGCAACAGGTTGAGAAATTCTGCCAGCATTGTAGCTTGCCTGCCTGCCTGCCTGCCTACTGGAAATGCCTGAGCGGTGGGCAGCTTCATTGTCTGGGGGACAGCTGCCTTCTGGGATGGAAGAAGCAAAATTTAATGCAAATCTAGAGCTGAGACTCATGGGCAGGCCGAGAGAAATCTTATTTTGATCGGCGGGACAGTTCCAATCTTTTGTCCCTTGGACAGGTGTGAGGTAGGGAAGGAGTGAAAGTTTAATATGTAGTCAGTAGACTCTTTTCTTCCATTTTTAATGAGGCATTCCTTTTGAAAGACATCTCATGGTGACATTTGGGGCACCTTATTTATTATGTATTTATTTATTGGGTTTTTTTGGGGACAGGGTTTCTCTGTGTAGCACTGGCTATCCTGGAACTCTAAACCAGGCTGGCTTCGAAACCAGAGAGATCCATCTGCCTCTGCCTCCCAAGTGCTGGGACCAAAGATGCTCCTGAATTACTGTTGAGTTTGTAGATGCCAGAGTGGGCCAGGGTATAGGTTGTCCCTCTGCAGTCATCAGATCTTCTGAGGAATGTGCTGCCTGTGTTGTTTACTGAGGAGAGCTAAACAGGAAGGAGTTCTTTTTGCCTGGATGGGAGTGCTGTGATGGGAACATTGGGGAGGAAAGTCAAGGAGCGGTGTTGACTTCAGGGGAAGTTTCACAAACAAAAGTACCCAATGTGTTACTCAGGACTGCAGTTTAGGGTTTCTGTTGGGGCAAAACATTCTTAAATGCAGTAATAATCAGAGTATGGAGCTAATTGTAGTTCCTTCTGGGATAATGAATACAATTAGTAAGCCTTAACCTAAAAAAATTGTTATGTGTATTTGTGATTTGCCTTTATGTATCTCTGGGTACCACCTGTGTGCCTGAGGCCCGTGGAAGCCAGAAGTGGGCATCGGATTCCCTTGGACTGGAGTTACAGATAGTTTTGAGCTGGGGTCTTCTGGAAGAGCAGCAAAGTATGGACTTTGACAATCATTTTGGATTAATTGATCTTATAACACAGCACTATTATAACTTACACAACCCAGTTGTCATTTCAATGGCAGATATGCACTCAGAAAAATCTGCCTGGTTCAAATGGTTTACAAATGCATGCTGATTTAAAAAACAAAACAGCATGTTCAGCCTTTCTTCAGCTTTATCATTAAAGATGCACTTTTAGGGGAAGATACCCTACCATACTGATAGATCACTTCTATAGCATGAACAAGGCCCTGGGTTTAATTCCCAGAACCCCTCACCACCAAAAATTTCAGTTGAGTTGTTTTCTTATACTTCACAATATACCTTTTAGCGTACTCCAAAATCTTCACCTTTTGTGAGTTTCCAGGTCTCAACATTGCAGCCTTGGATTCCCTGGTATCCCTTAAATTGCTATCAAGGGGCCTTATGTGTATGAAGGCACTGTGCCCCAGGGCAGAAAAGCATGCTTATCCTAATCAGTAGTGACTTGAAAGTGATTTCTAGTCTGGGCAGTGGTGGTGTTCGCCTTTAATCTCAGCACTTGGAAGGCAGAGGCAAGTGGCTCTCTGAGTTCGAGACCAGCTACAGAGTGAGTTCCAGGACAGCAGTTTGCAGTGCTTTTTGTTTGTTTTTTTTTTAAATTCCATGTGACTGGGGACTCAGAGAGTGCACCCATGTGACTTGCTCGCTGTTGAATACCCTCATAGAGCCACTCTGTGGAAGTGAGATGGATTGATTGCCCTGCGCACCAAGCCCAATATGAGTCTATCAGCCACAGCCCTCAAGGGTCTCATGATTCACTTTCTCTGCTTTCCTTGTCTCCCCCCCCCTTTCCCGCCTCAGGACCCCACAGCCTCTGGGTTCTCATCACTGATCTGCTTGTTAGGCAAGTTTTCATTTCCCTTGACTGTTCTGAAAAGCAGTTGGGGGCCACAATCTATGAAGTGAGAGGTTGAGGCCTTGGAAGATCACACAGGAGTATCAGAATGGAAAAACTGTGTGTGTGTGAGAGAGAGAGAGAGAGAGAGAGAGAGAGAGAGAGAGAGAGAGAGAGAGAGAGAGAGAGAGAGAGAGAGAGAGAGAAAGAGAGAAAGAGGTGGACATGGGGCTGAACCTCAGTAATTATGTGCCACTAGGGTCCTTCTTTTTAATGAACCAGGGTTCTTAAGGGAAGTGCTGAGTTTACTACCTAAGGAGGATTACATTTAAAACAAACCAAGGGAACACAAAAAAGGTAGAAAGAACCAGAAAGGCATTTCTGTTTTCAAAAGAATTGGCAGGTTTCTGTAACTTAGTGCAGTTATGGTAAATACAGACCAATGATTCACAAAATCATAGCTAATCCTATCCCAAAAAGATACAAAGAAACCAAGGGACTGATTTGTCTAAACCCTAGAGTTTCTTTAGCTGCCTGAAGAGAAGGGTGAGAATTCCTCAGGTTTGAGGTGTGATGGCCTGTTATCCCCTGGGAAGAGGAAGCCACTTTAGAGGATGCAACTCAGTAAGTCTGCATTTCAGAGGAAGTAGCCTGAGGGGGCAGGGGTGGGGGGTGGGGGTGGGCGCTGCCTAAGCAAATAAGGTTTCAGTCAAAAGGCTGAACTACCTAGGCTCATAAAACCCAGGCATCCTCCATGTATCTTAAGAACAAGCCACGATAAGAGTTAGGGCAGGTAAGACGGGCGTTTCTCCGTGGCCCTCTCCCTAAAGAGGTGTAAGGTTAGTTAGTCTGGATGGGTGTTGCTGGTACCCTTTTCACCAGCACCTCCTGGCACAGAAATGTCCACAGCCTGCCTACCTTTCGGCTTGGCCCCGCCCACTCTAAAAAGATAAATCCTAGCCAGGTTCTGGTCTTCTTCCCTGAGCCACATCAGGAAGGAAAGAATGACTAGAAGAAACACAATCTCTCTTCCTCATAGACAGGAAGGGGTTTTAGCCAAGAATGCAAGGTGTGCCTGGTGGCCTTTATACCCAGCTGCACAGATGCTCCAGACATGCACATGGCTTATCTCCTTGGGTAGAGGCAGTATGGTGTGGCACGTTGGCCAGAGACCAGGAAATGATTGAGTTGACAAGCAGCCAGGTCATAAGGCACATATGTCTCCCCAAGCGGTATGGCTGGCTGGCTGCTCCTTTACAAAAGCACACCAAGTAATACGGGAGGTCAGGGTGCCTTCCTACCTGATGCCTCTTGGCTAGTTCCAGAGAAGGTCTGCTAGAAACACACTGGCTTTCCTAGCGATCTATCCGCCTGTTGGTAGACTTTCTCGGGGAAATGTGTGATAAAGCAAATCCAGTTCTTTCGATGGAAAACCCGTTTACAGCTCAGCTGCCTCACTTCCTAACCGCACACCTAGCAGCTGTGCCGTTTAGCTTCTCTGCACCTCATCATACTTATTATCATATTTATCTCATTCGCAGGATCTCTCATAGAATCGTTAAGAGAAACAAATACCTAACAACTCCCCCACCCACACACACACACACACACACACACACACACACACACACACACACACACACGATAACTGCCCATTGTGTTAACTTTTTTCTTTCTTTGTTTGGTTTTTGGTTTTTCAAGACAGGGTCTCGCTGTGTGGACCTGGCTTTCCTGGAAATAGACCAGGCTGGCCTCAAACTCAGGGATCCACCTGCCTCTGCCTCTGGGGCGCTGGGATTAAAGGTGTGCACCTCCACACCCGACTCTTAACTTTTGTAAATTTTATCTAAATAACATTTTTTTTCATTTACACACCGACTGCAGCTTCCCTCCCTCCTCCCCTCCTGCTCCCGGATATGATATGTCTGTCCGTCCATCCTCTGTCCCCGTCCCCCCATACACACTGTCCTGCTTCCTTCCCATCTACCCCGCCCCCTTCCACTCTTCCTACTTCTCCATTCAGAAAGAGGCAGGCCTCCTCCTGTGGGCCTGAACAAAGCATGGCATATCAAGTTGAGGCAGGACCAAGCTCCTCCCCTTGTGTCCAGAGTGGGCAAGGTAATCCAGCATGGGGAACAGGTTCCCAAAAGCCTGCTAAATGCCAGGAACAGGCCCTGATCTGACTGCTAGGAGCCTTACAAAGAGACCAAGCTACCCAACTGTCACACATGCAGAGTAATCAGACTGGTGACTACCCTAATTGTCATCAGAGATACTCTGTCCAGTACCTCGTGGAAACAGATGCAGAGATCCACAGCCAAGCGCTGGGCTGAGCTCCTCATGGGAGTCTTAACTGAAGAAAGGGTGAGGGGACTGTCTGAGCCAGGGATGCATGATGGGGGAACCCACAGCTGACCTGAGCTCATGGGAGCTCATGAACTCTGGACCAACAGTTAGGGAGCCTCCATGGGATTGACCTAGGCAGCTGTTAATTTTTTAGCAGATATTTCTGAGAGAGCCTTTTTTCTCTTTTGGCCATTTCCAATTGGAACCATCTCTTCATATTTGACATTTCTTAGTGTTCAGGTTGTACTGGAACATGGCAAAAGGAAGACGATAGCTAAGTAGAGCAGAGGTGGTCAGGCGGGAAAGCAGGTGTTGGAAACCCACACCCTCCCTCCTGTGTTGCTGCTGTTGCAATATGCTGTACAGCTTGAGTGTCCATGATGGCCGTTTATAATACAAGGTGCAAAACGGAATCTGATGTCTACTCTCTCTTCCAGGAAGTGACAGTAGGTTCTTAATCTAACCTCCCTTCTCCAAGTCCTCGTCTGCTGGCTTTTTTTAGCTCAGATCCTAGTCCAGACCTGCCACCTTGAGCACATGCCTAGCACAGATCCAGAAGGCAGACGGATCACTGTTGCCAGAGGACTTCATGCTAACAGCAGTCAGGCAGTCATACAACAACTTGACACTTAGAGGAAATGCTTTTGGAAAGAGGCAAACGGCAGACCCGGGATCGAACAGTCACAGGCATCTGACCTCGAAGGACTTCTGGCCTTTTGAGAAAGGGATGTGAACCACAGGACCTGGAAAGAGGACACAGGGGAGAGGAAACCAGAGCTTTCCTGTTGTCTCTGCTGTGAAAGAGCTGACAGCACATTGCTGGTGGTCAGGAACCTTCTCCGTTCATCACTAGTTTCCTATCCCACAAAACAGGAGCACAGGACTGTATGTAAAGCACAGGACCTAAGGACCTGTCATATAATAAGTCCATGATAGATGTTAGCCATGAATAACTTATGCATACCTCCTGAAGGCCAATGACACTAATTAGCTCTGTGTAACTCAAACTTCCCTGCTGTTGCTGATGCTGTCACCTCTCGTGACAAGGGGTTGGTAGAAGCTGTTCATGCTGGCTCATCTATCTGCATGCAGCTCCACAGAGTCTTAGCTATCCATAGGTTAGAGCTAAATTACCCATCGTGAGGGTCCATGGGTTTGTGTCTGTCATTGCCGCAGATGGTAAAAGAGATGAAACGTGGCAAGCAGGCTGGTGTGATGAGTAGGCCACTGTCTTTGAAGTGACTGCAGGATAGCACCATATATACATGCTAACATGACCTTGTATTTTAATTATTGTTTGTTCATCAATGGTGCCTCATCAAAGGTGTGGTGTGAATTTTTAAAAATGCTTTCTGATGAATGTCAGATGGCTCACAAGGTTGTATTTCATAATAAAAGGGAAAGTGAATATGGGTCTTGGAAATATGGACATGAATCCATCCTGCCATTAATACAAGATCATTTACACCATCTCCCTTACTTTAAAAAGTAGAGTTGAGGTTTTGCGGTATTTCAATGAATTCTATAGCTAAAGGGCGGGACTTTTGGGACCTGTAGACACAGTCTCTTAGTCTGTTACTTCCCCATCATTACCAGGGCATAAAACAATTATAGAGTTATTGTTTTGAAATGTAAGGAAATGACCTGTGTGGAAGATTCTCAGATAATACCACCTCTGGCTGAGTCTCTTCCTGTCTTTGGCACTTGCCTCTGTCTGTTTTCAAAAGAGTCAGTAATGAGAAAATTAATAGTTCCTGTTTTTTTCCCACTGAGGGATTCCCACAGCCTGTGTTCTCCTGCTTGGAGCACATGTGTAGCCATGACTACAGTAGTGTGATTCTTGATCTCCTTTGTGGTCCAGAGATTAACCTTGTAACACTGCTACAGAAGATCTTCCTCCTTTACATCACCAACTCCAAGGAAGGGTTAGCTCTGAGAGAGAGAGCACAAAACCTGGGCAATCTACTAAGCAAATTCAAAAGAGTCTCTTAACAAAATCAAGCTCCAAATTTTGTGTGGATTTTTAAAGAGAAAGTTAAGCGCTAGAGAGATGGCTCAGCGATTAAGAGTATGGTTGCTCTTCTAGAGGACCTGGG
Source organism: Phodopus roborovskii (assembly GCF_943737965.1). NCBI lineage: Eukaryota > Metazoa > Chordata > Mammalia > Rodentia > Cricetidae > Phodopus > Phodopus roborovskii. The sequence goes on along the minus strand of NW_026126515.1, from coordinate 11,701,676 downwards.
TTCAAGTCCCAGCACCCACATGGTAGATCACAAGTGACTGTAACTGCAGATAGTTCCAGGGGATCCAACACACCCTGGCCTTCATGAGCACCAATATGCACATGGTACACAGACATACATGTAGGACAAATACCCATACACATAAAAATTTAAAAACAAATAAGAAAGCATAACAAAGCATTTGAGGAAACACCATCAAGATTCAGCAAATTCTGGAATGTTCCACACTAGATTAAACGTTTCCCAATCTGTAATTTAGACCCAATATTTGGTATTTCCTTCTTTGTTTAAAACCAATAATAATCACTGCAGCAACATCTCAGTGAAGCAGCAATATGTGCCAGGCAGATATTTTCTCCTGAGAGTTCATTTAATTTTCATAGTACTGTGAAGTAAATATGATTTCTCTCATTTTATTGATAAAGATACTGAGACTCGGAATCAAAGTTACTTGACGGGGGGGGGGGCATTTGGCAGTCTATTTGGCAGGAATGGCAGGGAGAGGTACAACTGGTTCTCCTATTAGGTCAGCAGGTTCTACTGTGCAGCAGCCAGCTGGCTGGAGTTTTGAAGACACGGCCCACTAAAGCTTAGTAGGTTAAGAAAGGTACCCGTCCCTACTCTCCCTACATCTCTACAGAGAGCCATATCTTCTGGGCATGTCTATTCCTTGAGAGTGTTTTCCCCATCCGTCTTTTTATTTTTCCTGGTCTGCCCTTCTTTCTGCTTCCCTCTACGGTCGAGAGATACAGGCTGGGAAGCAGTTAGACACCAAGAAGAATCCGTGTGACTGAGTGTCCTACTGTTAGGTTAGCACATAGTTCCTGGGGTTATGCTTTGTCGGCTCAGAGCACTGCAAATAGGCCTGGGTCTGAGCTAGATTTCACAAACCCAGAGAAAAATGTAAGTCTTGACGGTGACTAATGGCCATAATAATGGTTAAAACTCATAAAATTCTGTTAGGGTAATCTTTTCCGAACCAATTTATATTCAACAGACAAAGCCATTCTTCTTCCTTGCAATAATAAAATAAAAGATGTAATAGGTCCAGATGTGTTATCTGATTTATCCCCACCCTTGCCATACAGTATTAATCCTCTGTGATGCATTAGGAAATTGAAGTCGGGCTTCATCGTCAGACACCAGCCAAAAGCCAGTCAGATCCAGATTTCTATAGCGCACTCTGGTGCCCCTTTAAAAACAGAAGTTTACTCATTAGCTTTAGTTCTGGCTGTTTTTACTACACTCAGTCAATGCTAAGAAACGAAGCTTTGCCACCACTTGGGCAGGCTGAAGACAACATCGGTGTTCTGAACCCACTTCCAGAGAGATGCAGTCAAGGCGAGCCTCACATCCCAGCTGTCCGTCAGTGTCAGTGTTGGCCCCAGAGGATTTGCAGCGAGTGCTCACTGTGGTGAGTCCCCAAACACCTTTCTAGTCTTAGGTGTGTGCTTCCTCGTGCCTGCCAGCTGACACTTAGCAAGGCTCCCTTAGACTACCTAATTACTGTTTGCCCTTCCTTCCAATAAACCAGTGTTTGTTATGATAACCACCAGCTGAAAAGATAATAACAGCAACAATACTTGGGCACAGCTACAGGGCTGATTTTCCTGCTACTTATTGGAGGGAAAGTGTTCTGTTGTTCTGTGCTGATGCCCAGTGTTAATGGGTTTTCCCCCTGGGCATACCCAATAAAGTCATCCTGCTGTAATCATAGACGGACCAGGACTGACTGTGTTACTTGAAGGTGAACTTTGATTCATATATTGTGGTTGTTCAGGCCATGCTTGGTATCATTGTGGTTAGAGTGTAAAACGCCCCCTATAGGTTCATGTATTGGAGCCCTTCATCACCTGTTTGAGAAGGTTGGGGAACCATTAAGTGGTGGGGAGCCATGCTGGAGGAGATGGGTCACTGAGGTTTTATAGCTCTATCCTGCTTCCTGTCAGCTTTCTGCTTCTTGACTCCCACAGCAATGTGGCCTCACTCTCGGCCATGATACCTTTCCTGCCACGATGGTCTATAACTATAACCCTCCCTAAACTGCAAGCCAAAATAAACCCTTTTCCCCTTACATTGCTGTTTGTCAGATCCCTGCAGTTAGAAAAGTGGCCAGGACAGTGGAGGGAAAACTTGGAGACCATCAAGCAAAGAAAATAAGAGCCACTTTGGTGACAAGCAACAAAATTAGATATTGACCAATGAGAGGTTTGAAAGGGGAGGTCTGGTGGCTGATACTCAAGGGACTGAAGGGCAAGTTGAAGGATGAAGTCAGGCAGCCAGTCTCAGAAGGGGACAAGAACCCGAACAGCCCTGGTTAGAGCTTGCAGACGGTTTTTTCTAAGCACCACCATCCTGGAGAATGAACCGCATGTTTTTGTGTTTTCATGGAGAGCCAATTCCCAGGAAAAGAGCAGGGACCGAGGGTAGACAATGGCCACAAGTCAGTCCTTCTAAGGAGTCTTTCCCAAATGAATCTTAAATAAGGCAGAGAAAGCACTAACCATAAAAGAAAATAATCAATAAATTAGATCGCGTTTGAATTAAAAGTGTCTGTTAGGTAAAAGCCATCCTATTAAGAATGTAAAGCAAACCACTATGTAGGAAGAAATGTTTCCAATAGGTATATCCAACAAGAAACTCAGGTGCAGAACATAAATAAACTGTGAACCAGCAGGAACATAGCAAACAAGCAAAAGCCTTGTAAAGATAATGTCATGGGCCAGCAAGATGACTTAGAGAGAACAGGGGCTTGTCATATAAGCCTGATGACCTGAGTTCAATTCCCAGATCCCACCTAAAGGTGGGAAGAGAGAACCAATGCCTTAGAATCGTCCCTTGACCTCCACATACATGCTGTGGCATGCCTGTGCCACAATCATATACTCTCATAATAATAATAAATATTATCTTAAAGAGATGCTTCAACAGAAATGGCTGACCTGAGCAAGTGGGAGAGCACGGACCCCAGTCTAACAGCTGGGGAAGCAGCATAGGACCGAACCAGGCTCCTTTAATGTGAGTGTCAATAGGGACCCTAGTGCACAGACTTTGGGAGCCCATTCCCTGTGGAGGGATGCTCTCTCAGCCTAGATACATGGGGGAGGGCCTAGGCCCTGCCCCAAATGATGTGAAAGACTTTGATGATCCCCATGGGAGGCTTCACTCTCACTGGGGAGTGGATGGAGGATGGGATAGGGGTTGGTGGGGGGCATGGGAGGACAGGAGGGAGAGGGAACTGAGATTGGTATGTAAAATAAGATTGTTTTAATCTAAAGTTAAAAAAAAAAAGAAGCACTTCATAAAAGAGAATAGAACATGCAACAGGGTGCTATGTAACCTTTGTTAGTTATCAGTGAAGACAAATACATCCACTATCTAATATTCTGCATAGGCATCATCATCATAGCAAAAGTGCAAATGGCTGCAATATCAAATGTTAGCAAAGAAACAGACCAGCAGAGCACTTAGTCACTATGGATGGAGCTATAATTTGATACAGTGACATTGTGTGCTGGATGACAGACCAATCCTGTTTAGCATACACAAATAATACATCCTTGTGTACCAAAGTATGTGCAAGAACATGCATTGGGGCACCAGCTATAACCACGCAAGTATGGAAGCTATCCATTTATCTATAAACACGCCAAAGCATAAATTGTCATATTCGTGCATTTGACTACAATACAGAAATGTTCATCTATCACATGCAACAGTGTGAACGAATTTCATGAAAATAAAGACAGTTTGGCTTTGCTTATGTAAAGTTCAAAAGCATGCAAGCCACTGTATGGTAATACAGCCGCGATGATGAGAAGGGAACAGTTGATGGGAGGGGAGAGACAAAGTGAAGTCTCCATGAGTGATGCCTGTGTTCTGGCTTTGTGTCCATTAATGTCTTCACAAGACGCATTAAGCTTTGAGCACAGATAGAATTTATGTTCTTTTCTCTGTGTTTGATGTTTTAATAAACTGTTTGCAAAAGCGAAAGGAAAAACTGGACGTGGTGCTACAGGTCCATAATCAACAGCAACAGCGCTTGTGAGGTAAAAGCAGGAGGGACTCTGTTAATTTGAGACTATGTGGTCTCATCTTAAAAAAAAAAAAAAAAAAAAAAATCAACAAAATTTAAAGGGGGAGGAGGGGAGGCAGGGGCATGATGAGAAAGGCCAAAATGACAATGTCTGGGTTTGAACCCTGGCTCTAACTGTGGGTTGTTAAAGGGTGTGGTGGTAAGAGGGTTATTAGATGGATTCAGCAACCCAGTCCACACACGGTACTTGAAATAGCGTACTAAAAACTGAATTGAATACAATATGTAATCATGTAGTGACTGACTTGCCCTGTGAGATGTGCTGGTGGGCTAAGGAACTAAGGACCAGGCATTCCTATTTAGAATATTCCAAAAGTCTGGAATCCAAAGCTTTTACAAAGAGACATCACACTAGAAGTAGACAATTACATGCCTGACATCTGTCCATGTTATTTTAAAATGTATAAAATTATAGCTGGGCGATGGTGGCACATGCCTTTAATCCCAGCACTTGCGAGGCAGAGGCAGGTGGATCTCTGTGAGTTTGAGGCCAGCATGGTCTACAGAAAGAGTTCCAGGACAGGCTCCAAAACAATACAGAGAAACCCTGTCTGGAAAAACCAAACAAACAAAAGTGTATAAAATTGCATGAGATACAGTGTATAAAATACATGAGATACAGATGTATAAAATTGCATGAGATACAGTGTATAAAATACATGAGATACAGTGTATAAAATACATGAGATACAGTGTATAAAATACATGAGATACAGTGTATAAAATACATGAGATACAGTGTATAAAATACATGAGATACAGTGTATAAAATACATGAGATACAGTGTATAAAATTGCATGAGATACAGTGTATAAAATTGCATGAGATACAGTGTATAAAATACATGAGATACAGTGTATAAAATACATAAGATACAGTGTATAAAATACATGAGATACAGATGTATAAAATTGCATGAGATACAGTGTATAAAATACATAAGATACAGTGTATAAAATACATAAGATACAGTGTATAAAATACATGAGATACAGTGTATAAAATACATGAGATACAGTGTATAAAATACATGAGATACAGTGTATAAAATACATGAGATACAGTGTATAAAATACATGAGATACAGTGTATAAAATACATGAGATACATGCGGATGGACAACTTCCAAAAGATGCAGCAAGGACAGAAACAGCAAGCCACCTGAACCTTGGAATTCTCCTGTATTTGTGATCAAAAAGAAATCTGGTAAATGGAGAATGCTTACAGACCTGAGAGCCATCAATAAAGTTATCCAGCCAATGGGCTTTCTACAACCTGGAATGCCCTTGCCTTCTTTGATACCCAAAGAATGGTCCATTATAGTTATTGATTTAAAGGATTGCTTCTCTTCACTATACCTTTACAAGAACAAGATAAAGAGAAATTTGCCTTCACGGTACCTAATTACAATAATTCTCAACCGGTAAAGAGATATCAATGGAAGGTTTTGCCAGAGGGAATGCTAAATAGCCCCACCCTGTGCCAATATTTTGTACAAAAACCGTTAAAAATAATTCGTAAACAGTTTCCACAATCCATAATCTATCATTACATGGATGATATATTGTTAGCTGACTCTAAAAGAAGCAAAATACAAATTCAACACAAGGAGTGATCACTACAGGTTAAGCTGCCCTGAATAAAATTCATGGAGCGATTACGGAAGGAGGCTAATGTTCAACCTTCAAGGAACCTACTGAAAGGACATACAAGGGCTCTTGTTTCTCACAGGGATTATAGGAACGTGAATGCATACAGCTGTGAATATCTATATGCATCTTTCTGCCTTCTACTTCAGCTTGATGAAGAGGATTTTGAAACTGCCTGGAAACTTCTGCTCAAAGGCGAGTTGCCTAAGCAACTTTATTCTTCACCTATAGACCACGAAGCCTCTCTTCTTGTCTTGAGGATGAGTTAAGTCAGAGCACTATAGTGTTTCATGTTGCCTCCTCAGCACACTGTGGACAATGACAAATTGGGACAGATTCTTCCCGTGTTGAGATTTGAAGCCTCTCCTGGGGCTTTGCTTTGTTCGTGGAATGACCTCGTGTCATTGTGAAAGGACCTGTCACAGTGTGTTAGTTTGGCAATGACTCAACCACTGGGTCAAAGGGCACTTCTGCTTATCAGTACCGTGGCTTGCTACTTGTCCCACACCAGTCCGTTAGCTTCCTTTTCCTGTGTTTACTCACAGACACACCTGCAAATGAGTCCAGAGCCTGATCCAGTATATAATTTGCTGGGTGCCAAGCAATATCTTAGGTTCTAATAGAGCATTCAATAATGAATAAAAATGACACAAAAGAGAGAATGAAATGCTGGAGCCTTTACCTTCAGATTGTTTGTGGTCTGATAATGAAGTATATTGCGTTTCTTCTGGAAGCTGCAGCTTTCCTTTTCTCCTTTCCCTCTACCCATCCCCCACTCAGTACATATCATTTCACATTCTCGCCGCGTTTATATCTACTCTCAGAATAGCATTTCACACAAGCAGGCTAAAAGCCATTTGACCCCATATCTCTCCGACAGAAGCCGTCCGTTCATAACCTGTGTCCACCACTCATAGCCATTGCTGGCAGCGCATTTTGTTCATTATAATTTCAGAAAGAGCTGTTTATTAGATGTCCGTTCTATGCAAGGCACTTGCAAGGCACTGGTCCACATTATCGCTAGCTGTTACCACACGGCTCCAGAGCATCATTTCATAAGTAAGTGCCTGGGGTTTGGCGAGCGGCACCAACTTCCCCCACCCACAGCCTGTACCCCCATTCTCTTCGTTGTCTCGTGTACCTCACAGAGCCGTGTGAGGTGTCTGCTCTGCGGATTCAGTCATGTGAACACCCATCTGCCATTGGTTTGCCAGTTGTACATATGCAAAGCCGTATGGTTGACAGAGGTTGGCACCGTGGTCCTTGGCATTATGGATATGTTCTTCCTTTCCTGGTTCTAATTTGACTGGGAAGTCAGTCAGATTAGAGCCAGGTGAGGCTTGCATACAGATTGTAGGCTCATATTAGAAACACATTAGTGTTACAGTGGTAGCCTGCTATGCAGTCATAGGGGCACCACACCGGTGCTGCTATCTATATTAAAATCCTAGGTGCACCTGAGCCTTCTAGTCTCTGCAGGAAGAGCCCTCCCGTATAGAGGGAGCTGTGCTATTTTGGTTGGGCCTACCTCACTAGGCTGGCTCTGTCTGAATGAATGACACAATACCTATCGATAGCTTCTGTTCTCGACGCTTGCAGGCGGGCATCCCATGCTGCTTTAGATGGGTATTGCTGTGAGCTGGGCACAAAGCCCAGCAGCTCATAGGTAAATGCTCTTAATGGATACTTCCGGAGGCATCTGCTGCTCTCTCTCTCGTGCTCTATTCTGCTGTCTAACTTTCTCATAAACCTCTCAGGTTGAGGCAGCTTCTGCTGGGTGCACAAGGCCGTGCCTTGTTAGGGCTCAAGCTGTGTTCAAGTGAGCAGAGGAGGCTCGAAGTTAACAAGTCACTGTTGCTTTCCTGGATGATACTCCCATAACAGTGAAGTACAACCAGGCTTTTCTCTTAACTTCTCCCTGGCAACTCACTAGCCAGGGTGGGAAATATAGAGCGTCGCAGAGCATGCCGTGTGGAGTGTGACCAAGGCACATAGGTCAGGACTTAATTCTGCTTGCAGGGTTAATGGCCTCTAACAAGCAGGCTATGGAGTTCACAGTGACTTTCCCAGTGGTAATTTTCTAAGGCTGCCTTTCAGATTCCAGCAGTTTAAGCCATCCGACGCAGTTGAAACTTGTCATCTAGAGACGACACCTCTCTGACACTGGCATGAGAAAAGGAGACAGGAGTTGCGCTCTTATTTCCAGCTGTGTGCTTTGTTTTTATAGACTAGGAAGTCATTCTCTGCAGAGCCACAAATCCTTTATTGTTCATTTCCTCTTTCACAAAGTGAAGTGTCTCTTGCTTGCTGGACGTTCCAGTGGGTTTTGTCCATGGATCTAGCGTCCCCACCGTGGGGTTAGGGTTAGTCACTGTCTTGTCCAAATAAACATTATTGCTTTTTTACTTTCTAATGACAGGTTCCTGGATATATGGATCATTTTCTGCATATCCTGGAATGGTTTCAATATTTAATATACATGGCAATGAACATAACGCTTTCTATCACCTTATATTGATTACTGAGGTTAGAAACTTTGTGTGGGGACGGTGGGGGTTCAGGACAGGGTTTCTCTGTGTAGCCCTGGCTGTTTTGGAACTTGCTCTATAGACCAGGCTGGCCTTGAACTCACAGAGATCTGCCTGCCTCTGCCTCCTGAGTGCTGAGATTAAAAGTGTGTGCCACCACCACCCTGCTTAGAAATATACTCTTAAACAGAAAGGCCATCCAGCTTCCTGTCGCGATGTGCACCTGTTCTCCCAGCACTTGGAGGACTAAGGCAGTAGACTCTTGCCTCAAGGGGCCAGGGGACACTGGAGAGATGGCTCAGTGGTTAAGAGCACTGGCTGCTGCTTACAATTGCCCATAACTCTAGTTCCAGGGGATCTGACCTCTGTGGGCACAGGGTATGTATGCAGCATCCATATACACACATGCAACTACTACACATAAAATAAATCCACTTGGGGCTGGAGAGATGCAATGGCTGTTCTTCCAGAAGCCCTGGGTTCAATTTCCAGCACCACATGGCAGCTCACAGATGTTTGTAACTGTAGTTCCAGAGGATCCAACACCATCACACAGACATACACACCGGCAAAACACCAATGCACGTAAATAAGTCTTTAACAACAAAAAATCCTAAGTTACATAGCATGAAATTTTAAAAATGGCATTCAAATGTATCCCTGTGCCCTACTTGGGCCTCACATCCATTTTTCAGTGTATAAGTTATTATTATCTTTAAAAGGAAGAGACTGAGACTCAGAAATCAAGGAAGATGCCAGATGTGGCAGTGCACATCTGTAATCCCACCTCTGAGCATGTACAGACAGGAGAATCAGGAGTTCACAGCCTCGGCTACCCAGGGAGTTCAAGGCTACCCTGGGCTATGTGAGGGCCTGTCTCATCCCCCTTTACCCCTCCCCCCCCCAAAAGAAGACAAGGAAGTTGCTCGAATTTGGCTAGTCCTGGTGACACTAAGCTGTAACCTCAGTGCTGTGGCTAGGAGGATACTCTGACCAGAGACTGTAAATTCACTTCTGTGACTCAGATCTCAGCTTCTTGACTTGTGTGACTTTTGCTGATCACTAAAACTATGCTTTACTGTCACCTGTCCTTAAAATGTGGGTACAGTAGGGCCTTCCCCGAGAAGGTAGTTGTTTCTCATGGTTAAACAAAATCATTTGGGTTCCTCATGGGACGGACTACCTGGCATGCAACAGCTCATATTTAGTGAGGATTAACTTGATTTCTCCTTGCCATCTGTGCAAAGATGAGTTGACAGGAACCTACATATTGCTCTGCTATGTGTTTAGCTGCAAAAGAGATCCTAGCCGATCCCTAGGAAATGCCCTAAGTATAGGGCACAAGGCTACTGTTTCAAAGACTAGACGGCAGTAGTCTGTTTGTCAACATGTCACAGTGTGTCGCAGCTGGGCAAGGAGCTTTAGAGTTGAAAATAGCAGCCTGATCACATTACCTCCTCTTGGTCTACTCAAGCCCCTGTCTCTAAATGTCAACTGGGATCAAATTTACTTTATTAAACAAGCCCAGCAATAGCACTCACCCTTCCTCCAATATCATGCTTTATTACTTTCTATATACCCTGTATGATCCCACCAAGGTGGCCAAATACTGCGTATACATACTGGAATTGATGTTTTAATGGTCTGTCCTCGCTCAGTGTACCTGACGTGTCTGTTAGTAGCCTGATCAGGCACAGCCTACAGCTCCTCTTTTCTTTCCTGTCTTTTCATTGCTTGGTTTTGAATGTTGTTGCATGAACATTCTCATCCAATGTTTATTTCAATTTGATTTTTGAGATAGGCTCTCATGTAGCCCAGGCTGGCCCTGGACCTGTAGCTAAAGCTGACCTTAAATTGCTGCCTCTTGTTTCCTACATGGTGGGATAACAGGCATGTTGTCACCATGCCTGGCAAGCAGGCTCTAAAACTGCATTTGTAGAATAATGCCCACCCGTGTGCTTATGAGTGTTTGTGTGTGAGAACTACAGCTTGAATATAGCATACCGCGATGGTGTTGTTGGTCATCACAAACAGCAGCAAGATTTGGGTGTTCATCATTATCTGTAATGCTGTAGCTCCCAAATATTTTGTAGTGTGCTGGCTGGTATTATGTCAACTTGACGCACAAACTAGAGTTATCTGAAAGAGGGGCACTTAATTGAGAAAAATGCCTCCAGATCCAGCCATAAGACATTTTCTTAATTAGTTATGGATGGGAGAGGTCCCAGCCAATTGTGAGTGGTTCCATTCCTGGGCTGGTGGTCCTGGGTTCTATAAGAAAGCAGCCTGGCTAGGCAGTGGTAGCGCACACCTTTAATCCAAGCACTAAGGAGGCAAGAGGCAGGCTCATCTCTGAATTTGAGGCCAGCTTGGTCTACAGAGTGAGTTCCAGGACAGCACTACACAGGGAAGTCCTGTCTTGAAAAACCAAAAAGAAATCGAAGAAAGGAGGGAGGGAGGGAAGGAGAGAGAGAGGGAGGTACTGAGCAAGTATGGGAGCAAGACAGTATATGTCAACTCCTGCCTCCAGGTCCCGACCCTGTTTATGTTCCTGCCTTGACTTCCTTCCATGATGAACGTCGATATGAAAGTGTAAGCCAAATAAACCCTTTCCTACCCAACTTGCTTTTTGGTCATGGTGTTTCATTATAGTAATAGAAGCCCCAACTAAGACATAAATTTGTTCCTTAAAAACCAAGGAATGTTATATTTTTTTATATATTTACAGGAACAAAATTATTATTGATTTAGAACATGGGGACTTGGAACATGTATACAACCAATCTTTGAACTGATTTCAAATATGAAGTTACGCTAGATTCAATACCCTGGAATCCTGAACCACTCTCAGTGGAGGCAAAAGTACACTCACCCTGTGGCCCTAGGGACAGATGTTGCATTAGCTTTAGTCCAGAGTATGTTAAACTGGTATTTTAACATTAAGGGTCAAAATTCATTTCTCACAGTTCTGGAGGCCAAGAAGTCCCGAATGAAGGTGCCAGCAGGTTCAGCGTAAGAGCCCTGTGTTGTCACAAGGGCCAAACCCATGAGACTTAATCACTTTCTAAAGACCCACCTACCTCATCATACTATCATACTGGATCTTAGGTTACAACATTACATATTAGTGAAGCACATACTCCAAACCATTAAAGACGGGCAACAGGTAAATAATTGCACCTGTTGGTTTGGGACATCTAAGATACATGGACGTGCTCTTCCATTTCCTGCTCTCCTCTATTCTCTAGCTACCTGACCTCACTTCCTTCCCCAGAAATATTCATGATCTCTAAGAGTCTTGAAAAGCCCAGTGCCTTTGATTTGTTATATAACACAGCTTATTATCACAGATCCATATGTAGACAAGTTTATATTATCTCAAGAATGCTTTCAAACTATTATGTTTTTTGAACAGGTATACTTTCTAAATTTTCTGGTTTTCTGTTCCTGGCCACCTGGGACTGACCCACTCAAATGAGATAAAGAGGGAAACGCATTAGTAACCTGAAACTGCCTTGGTATCCAAATAGTAATCTGGATCATAGCCAGGCAGCTCCTGTACAAGTTCATGTGTCCTATTTCATGTTTACTTCCAAATAACCCCATGGACTAGACCAGAGATTATAACTGTTTCATGTTATAGAGAGCAAACTGACACAACAGCTTTCAGTAGAGTTGAGACTAGACACAAAGCCTTCTGTTCCATGGCTTAATCAAAGTCTCCACAATGCAAATATCTCCAAGATCTTCCCCGAGAGTTCACAGACTCAAAAAAAAAAAAAAAAAAAAAAAAAAATCACAATACTACCAATGATTTTTACACCACTCCATCCTTATATCAAGAGAGTCTCCATTCTGGATTTGAGGGAGTTAAGGTCTTCTGTGTTTAAGAAAGGAGCCAGGAGGTGAATGAGCTCCGAGTGCATCTTCTCAACCACTTGACACACATCATCAGGTTAGGGTCGCAGGTTCACCTAGGCCAGAGGGGTGGATTCCTCTCCTTCCCCCCACCCCCAGAACAAATTTCTGGTACAAATAACAAAACTCATTACTTTCAAGTTTTCACTTTCAGGTGTGCCTTTTGTATTGCTCAAACAATAAAATAGATCTAACTGTTTTATCACCTTGTGGAAAGTGTAAGCAACAGTAGAGAAGAGTAACGAAGCCAAAATATCTTTGCCCAGTAGCCGGAGAAGTCTGAAGAGTCCTAGCTAAGACTGCCTATCTACCTGTAGACCTCACAAGGATCTTTTTCATCTGTCTGTGTTACTTGGATGCTAAGGAACGTGCATAGCAAGTAACAGAAGCCAACTCAACTAAGCAAAAATAATTTGTTCTAAGGACATAGTGGTGTGTAGAATAAACAGAAAAGATGGACACCTGGGCTTTAGGAAAATGTCCTGTCAACTTATGCTTTGTCACAAAACATCTCTAAATTTGGTGGCTCAGGACCATCAATCGAGACGGGATTGAACATCCCAGTCTGTGCGAGGCTTAGCTGGTCTCCTTGGGGACTTACTTGGTCATTGGAGTCTCTAGTCAGCTGATTTGTTAAGCACAGTATCGGTTTTCTTCCATATGGTTACCCATCCCCTGAAAGAGCGCTCGCACGATGGTCTCAGGGTCTCGAATGCTGGGAAAAAAGTAAAACCCAAATGTGCAAGCATTCTTAAATTTCTACTTGTAGTACATAATTTCATTCTTTTTGGTTTTTCGAAGTAGGGTTTCTCTGTGTAACAGCCCTAGCTGTCCTGCAACTAGTTCTGAGGACCAGGCTGGCCTCAAACTCACAGAGGCCTGTCTCTGCTTCCCAAGTGCTGGGATTAAAGGGGTGCACCACCACTGTGCAGCCATAATTTGATTCTTAATGATAGCATACACAGGACCATACTCACAGTCAGTGGGGGACAGGATGGACCCAGAGCATGGATACAGATGGGAAGACTCCCTGGCCTTTTTGGTGTCCTCCAGCTGTGGTCGAGAATCTTGTCAGTTTTGTCTTTTTTTATTATTTTTTTGTGGTGCTGGGCATTAAAACCAGGTGCCTGTGCAAGCAGGTTAGCAAGCACTCTACCACTGAACTCCATCCCCCACCCTTGGATTTATGAGATGGGTTCTCAGTTTACCTCAGTTGAACCCTTCGTATATTCCAAGAGCCAGCATTACAAGTGTGTTCCACCACACTCCTTCTCAAGGCAGTCTTACCTCAAGTGCTGCCGGCTTTTTAGGGATCCTCTATCTGACTAACTTAGACCCTAGCCTTTGTGTGTCTTTGAGTAAAGCCATTCAAGATTTCCAGATGGAATCTTTGTTGAAGTCATATATGTTGTGGATGGAGGCCCTTGTTCTGCAATCTATAAAAGCTATCTGGAAGAGGATAGTTCCCTAATGAGCAGTTATGAAGCTGTAATCCAAAGGAATAGGAGGGGGGTGCAGACCATGCAAAGCAATGCCCCGACACACATTGCTCATTTTGCTAATGTGGTCTTTCTCTGGATCTTTCAGCAACAGTAGGACTTTACTGAAAGGAACAGTAAAAGCTTGTTTGTTGAAACATCAGATTTAAACATTTAACTCAAAGCACTTGCTATAAAGCTAAAGCTAGTAATGTTCCGGCATGGGCCATAATCTCATAAACTTCCCCTTCTTGTCATGGCTGTATGTTCATTAGGCACCAGGTAACTAGCCAAGAAAACAAACAAACAAAAAAAACTGTTCTGTGAAGTTACGAAACCCACCACCCTGGCTGCAACTATAGCAATTATTTATTTGGGTCACTTTCATAGTTTCCACAGAACTAGAGGCTGGCTTCCAGACTTTATAGGAAACAAGAAGGAGATGGTGGAGCCAGCTTTGTTAGATTCCAGGCATCAAAGAAAGCTCTAACAGGGTGTTAGCATTGTCACCAGGCAATGAAGGCGTTTGACTGAATTATTGCCCAAATAAGTAGAGGCATTTAAGGGAATAATGGATCTTATTTGCGATGAATACTTTTCCTTTTGGACTGACAGCAAAGACCATTTTTCTGACTATAATGGTCATTTCTTACAAAAAGATGGGAGGAGGTGTTATCTGTGTGTGTCTGTGTGAACCTATGCCAAGTATGTGAACCACAAATGCCTAGTGCTCCAAGTTAGCTTTCTCCAAGTGTTTGATCATGTTTCTTCAAAAGCTTAATTATGTGCTTCTAATAATTATTGACAAATAAGACTGCATTTTGTCTATAAGTGCCAAACTTAGATGTTTTAGTTAATCTCTTATAACATTAAAAAAAGAAAGAAAGAAAGATATTTAAAGGAAAGTGAACAAAATGAAAGTTTTAAAAATCTTCCATACCACAGTATGCAGTAGTATCCTTCAGCTAGTTTGGGGACTTCTCATCTGGACCACATATCGTATACCTTTGCAGCCTCCTAGTACCTCAGGGATAATGGAAAACTAGGGCCTTTGTCTTGTCCAAAGTGTGTTTGTGATTTAACAGTTTCATAATGCCATAAATTCTTGTCATTCTTTGTTAACAGTGGTTTTGTGGATGTTGTTGTCGGCGTATATCAAATACAGACACTTGTGTACTTCATAATGCTCATTATTTTTTAGGGTTTATCTTTAATAATTACAGAAAGATTTATGCTTGTGGAATTTTCTATCTCTTTCCCTTCCTTACATTCTTCTTGCTTTGTTTCTATTAGATTAATAATAATGTGATTTAAAACATACTTTCTTTCCTTCTTCCCTTTAACATTTCTGAAGTAATCATATACATTTCCTATTACAATAACTATGGGCCAGGTGCTTGCTCCTCCCTCTCCCTTTTCCTCTACTCTCCCCTCCTCATTCCTTCCCCACAAACTAGTGTTACAGGCATATGGATGCTGGGAACTTACCCTGGGTCCTCATTGAGCCATCATCTACCTTGTTGTTTTGAGACAAGGTCACACGCTGACCCTGGAGCTCACTGGCTTGACTAGACTGCTGGCCACTGAGCTTTTCAGTGATCTAAACATTGCTATGATAGCTATGATAAACACCCCCCCTGTACACTGTGACAAACTTGAAGAATTCTTGAGTGACTTGAGAGAGAGAGAGGGAGAGGGAGAGAGAGAAAATGAGTTTTGTTTTTGTTGTTTTGTTTTGTTTTGTTTGAGACAGGGTTTCTCTGTAGCTTTGGAGGCTGTACTGGTGTGTGTGTTTTGATGGCTGTGGATATAACCCAGTGGTAATGTCTAGCATAAGTGACAACCTGAGTTCATTTCTCAACACTGAAATTCATGAACTTAACATTGAGTCTAATGCTTCAGTCCCTAATATCTAGACCTTTAAATAACTTGGTTTTGAAAGGAATTTATTATAAGAAAATTATCTTTACTAGAGACACAAGCCCTTTCTTCCTTTTTTAAAAATGTATTTTTTTTTTTTTTTTAATTTTTGTCTCAGGAGAGAATGAAGGGGTCTATTTTGTGGACAAGGTTTCCATCAGAAGGGAATCCCTTGGCAAGAGTATAAACAGCTTTGGCAGAAAGCCACCCTCCAAAGGGACAGGGCTCAGCTTGTCTTAACAAGGCAAAAGGAATGTCCCTAGGAACAGTGATGGCCAGCAAGGGACAGTATGGGTGGAGTCACTGTCTTCCTGGGAGCCATTACACTGAGGTTCTGTGAACTGTATGACTGCTTACTGTATTTTACATGGACCCGCAATGTTCCCCTTAGCTTTCGTTGTAAACACAATAATGATTTAACAAATGTATAAGGTGTAAATAGTATATGCTTAGGTTGTTTCCTTCCCTCTCTCCCTTTTCCTCCAGAAATAAGTATATAAATAAATTGTACGTCTACAAAAGCACATCTTAAGACCCATCTCTGCAGGGCTACACATACAGAGAGCTCTTTTTGATCATTGTATTCTGGGGTGGCCCTTGATAGGTACATATTCATACCATTTATCTTGCCTTTGCAAAATGGGAGTGTGTGTGTGTGTGTGTGTGTGTGTGTGTGTGTGTGTGTGTGTGTTAGAGTTGTAATGCTGTTGTCTATCAAGAATCTCCCTATAGTTTTTGTGTAAGTCGGTGATGGGAGATGTCATTCTGTATATATTTCTCATACTGGTTAATGAATAAAGCACTGTTGGCCAATAGGAAAGGAAGATAGGAGGGACTAGGAGACAAGGAGGAAAGAGGCAGTAGTAAGGAGGAGAGAAGATGGAGAGTCTAGAGAAAATAGAACTGCCAGCCGCCTCTTGCTGGTAAGACCACGTGAAAATACATAGATCAGTAGACATGGGTTAATAATTAAGACAGAGTTAGCCAATAAGAAACAAGTAACTGGCCAACAGAATTGTATCTAATACAGAGTCTCTGTGCATTATTTGGGGCTGGCACGGCGGCGGGAGGAAAAACTGTACTCCTTACATAAGTCCTAGGATTTGAAGTCAGATCCTTGAGCTTACAAAGCAAACATGTTACTGAGATCTTCTTTGTCCTCAAAACATCCTTTTTTATTTCCCCCTTTGAGACAAAACTTTGCTGTATAGTCCTGACTGATCTGATTCTGTATAGTCCAGGCAAACCTCAAATTTATGTCACTCCTCCTGCCTCAGTCTCCCGAGTACTGCAATTCCAGGTGTATGTCACCATGCCTGCTGTCAGTGATCCTTTTAATTAAGGAAATTGCTGTCTGTTTTAATGAATTTCTCGGAAGAATGGATAACAAGTCAGCCATCCCTTCCATGTGTAATTATGTGTGCAATTGTGTATAGCATTGCTGGTTCGGTATAGTTTTATGTGAAACGCATGAAGGATTAGTGAGACACTCATCATACTCCAATGTCTTTCCAGTTGACTCAGAACAACTGGCAAGAGAAATAAATAGTGGGTGGCATCACACACACATAGGCGAGCATTGATCTACACCACACCAAAACAACTTCCTCATGCAGGCAGTAAACCTCTGTCTGGGTGTTTGACAGTTTTTAATCTGTTTGTATCGTTATCTAAATCCATCCCTCCTTGCTAAAAGCATGTGGTCCCTTCCCCATAGTTCCCTCATACACTTAGGGACTTACACTACACAATAAGTTCGAACCATTCTTTAATTAAGACCTAAATCTGTTATTTCCTTCCTTGAAGGCCCCGTTAGGACAGAATGTTACCTGCAATAACCTTTTAAATTATAAAATATATAAACCCAGAGATGGAAATTTTAGAGAAAAAAAAAGAGAGAGAGACCATACTATGATCATTTCCTCGAATTACTGCTAACTTGTAAACATTGTCATAGTTAGGTAGTATCCACTGAGTGCTTTGATTTCTTAACAGTCGCCTGGTTACCGTTCTAAAGGCAGTGCAACCTGGAAGGATGGAGCCTGAAAATGAAAGTGGACTAAAGTCTCATGCAATAGCCAACTTTATTCAGAGCATCAGACAATTGTACTCTGAGGGTTGAGCATGGTCACATGAGTAAAGTTCTCATGAGGTCAAGCTGTATGCAATCGCAAGGACAACAAGCCACACATAGAGAAAACATCCCCCCCCCCCCATAGAGGCAATAAGAATTAACAGCGACTGAAATAAACTCGCTCTCTATCCGCTCCACCTGGAAGGAACATGAAAATGGAGTCGAAGAACAATCCCATCTTTTTTGGAGACAATGAGGTCACAAGATTCTCGTCTTATGTTCTTGAAGTTTTCTCACAAGCACTAAGAATCCCCCTCACGGAAGTCCATTTTCTTTTTCTTTTTTTTTTTTTTTTTTTTTTTTTTTTGACCGTATTCTGACCAGTGACCAAATTGTTCACATGTGTGAATTTATTACACCCATATGGAGGGTGCTCACATTTTGTCATTTGATCCATAATTATTTTGAGGCTATGTACTATCATAATGACTGACAAAATATAGTTTATTTTTAAAAAGTCAGCATAGGAAAGCCATTTTGATGTTTGTAAAATTAGGAAAACACTCAGAGCTAAGTGCACAAAGCACCTGTCTCACACAGTAGTGCACCTGTTTTGAAAAACTGCATTTAATGTGGTGACTGCATGCCACTGCAAGATCATGAGACTTCCACTCGCTTGCTCGGAGTGTTCACTTTATCCACTCGAGGCTGCTTGGGGATTTTTTTGGGTTCTAGAGAACATTCTAATAATCTTTGCCTCCCTAGCTTCAGTTTCTTTTAAGGTCCTTCATGAAAACTCCTCATTTGAGTCTTTTCTTTTTCCTTTCAGACAATTCCTCTTCCCTCCAGGAAGATGAAGACGTAGAGATGGAGGCTATCAGTTGGCGGGCTGGCAGTCCAGCCATGAATGGACACCCCACTGTTCCACCAGTGACCACTGCTCGTTTCCCCAGCTGGGTCACTTTTGATGACAATGAAGTCAGCTGCCCTCTGCCACCACCAGTCACCTCTCCCATAAAGCCCAATATGCCATCTGTTCCAACTGCGGTCCCAGATGTACCCTACAACTCGACTGGGTCATTTAAGAGGGACCGTCCCAAGAGCACACTGATGAACTTCTCCAAAGTTCAGAAGCTGGACATCTCCCCCTTAAACCGTCCACCTTCTGTAATCGAGGCACCGCCCTGGAGGGCCACCAATCCCTTCCTGAATGAGACCCTCCAGGATGTACAACCCTCCCCTATCAACCCGTTCAGTGCTTTCTTTGAGGAGCAGGAACGGCACTCCCAAAACAGTTCAGTTTCCAGCACCACAGGCAAAAGCCAAAGAGATTCTCTCATCGTCATCTACCAGGACGCCATCAGTTTTGATGACTCAGGCAAAAGCCAGCCCCACCCTGATGCTATTGAGAAGCTCAAACAACTCCAAATTGACGATCCTGATCAGGTTGGCAGTACCACCCTGCCTGATGATGACCCCATAGCGTGGGTTGAACTAGATGCTCACTCTCCTGCCTCAGCTCTCTCTCAGCCCAGGGATGGATGGCCAATGATGCTGAGAATCCCCGAGAAGAAAAACATCATGTCCTCTAGGCACTGGGGGCCAATCTACATCAAACTGACAGACGGCGGTTGCCTGCAGCTGTACTACGAGCAAGGGCTAGAAAAACCATTCCGTGAATTCAAGCTGGAGATCTGCCACGAGGTTTCAGAACCCCGGCTCCAAAACTACGACGAGAACGGGAGGATCCACAGCTTGAGGATAGACCGCGTCACTTACAAGGAGAAGAAGAAATACCAGCCCAAACCGGCTGTGGCCCACACAGCAGAGAGGGAGCAGGTGATTAAACTGGGCACCACCAGCTACGATGACTTCCTGAGCTTCATCCACGCGGTTCAGGACTGTCTCATGGATTTACCCGTGCTGTCCATGGACTTGAGCACGGTTGGCTTAAACTACCTCGAAGAGGAGATCACAGTGGATGTGAGAGACGAATTCTCTGGCACAGTAAGCAAAGGAGACAACCAGATCCTCCAGCACCGCGTCTTGACGCGAATCCACATCCTGAGTTTCCTCTCTGGGCTCGCCGAGTGCCGCCTGGGCCTCAATGACATCCTTATCAAAGGCAACGAAATCGTTTCTCGTCAGGACATCATGCCCACCACCACCACCAAGTGGGTGAAACTCCACGAGTGTCGCTTCCATGGGTGTGTGGATGAGGACGTTTTTAACAGTTCCCGGGTTATTCTGTTCAACCCTTTGGACGCGTGCCGGTTTGAGCTAATGAGGTTTAGGACAGTGTTTGCTGAGAAGACCTTGCCCTTCACACTCAGGACGGCGGCGAGCATTAATGGGGCAGAGGTGGAGATGCAGAGCTGGCTGAGGATGTCTCCTGGCTTCTCTTCTAACCGGGACCCTCTCACTCAGGTTCCCTGTGAGAATGTGATGGTCCGCTACCCAGTGCCCAGTGAGTGGGTGAAAAACTTCCGCAGGGAAAGTGTTCTAGGGGAGAAGTCTTTGAAAGCCAAAGTGAACCGGGGGGCAAGTTTTGGCTCGGCTGGTGCCTCTGGCTCTGAGCCTGTCATGAGAGTAACTCTGGGAACTGCCAAGTATGAGCATGCCTTCAACGCCATTGTGTGGAGGATAAACCGGCTGCCAGACAAGAACTCAGGTAGGTAGGGATTCTCTGGAAGACAACTAACTCCTGAGGCTGCTTAAGAGCTGGGGTCAACCTTCTCTCTAGCCTGTGCAGCATTTCATTAGGTTGTGTGGTGGGAATGGTGGTAACAGGGAAGGGACAACAGGAGACTAGAAAATCTGCATGTAGTAACAACGGTGATGACCTAGTATATGCCGTCTGTTCCCCACCTTACCATTCTTCATCTCCCATAATTGTTATACTTCTCAACTGAACAGCTGAACAGCTTTCCAGAGCAGCTTCTGAATTGTGTGTGTATGCATGTGTGTGCAAATGCATCTGTATTCTGAATTGTGTATGTATGCATGAGTGTGTGCAAATGCATGTGTATTCTGAATTGAGTGTGTGTGCAAATGCATGTGTATTCTGAATTGTGTATGTATGCATGAGTGTGTGTGCAAATGCATGTGTATTCTGAATTGAGTGAGTGTGCAAATGCATGTGTATACACATATGTGTAGAGGCCAAAGAACGTCATCAGATGTCATTGCTAGGGCACTAGCCACCTGTTTGTGAGAAAGGGTCTCTCACTGGCCTGGAATTTAATTGTCTGGCCAGTGAACCCAAGTGATGCACCTTTCTCTGTTTCCCCAGTTGTGGTTTGTTGTTGTTTTAATTGTTTTACTGTTTTGTGTGTGGGTGTTAGGCTGCACACACATCTGTGCACCATGTGTACACGTTGCCTGCAGAGGTCAGAAGAGGCTTTCAGATCCCGTGGAACTGGAGTGCCAGTGGATTGTGACTCACCATGGGGGTGGTGGAAATAGAACCTTCTAGAACAACCAGTGCTTTTAACCTCTGAGCCATCCCTCAGGCCTATGCCCCACTTTGGGATTCTGTGCCAGTGCCACCACACCTGGCTCTTTAACTTTAGTTCCTAGGATCAAATGCAGGACCTTATATTAGCACTTTACTTAGTGAGCCATCTCTCCGGCACTTTCAAGC
Source organism: Phodopus roborovskii (assembly GCF_943737965.1). Taxonomy (NCBI): domain Eukaryota; kingdom Metazoa; phylum Chordata; class Mammalia; order Rodentia; family Cricetidae; genus Phodopus; species Phodopus roborovskii. Next base: position 11,680,369 of record NW_026126515.1, on the reverse strand, counting down.
TTTGTTCTTCTGGAACTCATTAAGTGTTAGCAGTGGTACAAGAAGCAGTTCATTCCCAGATGAATGAATGCGGATTCTGAAGAGAAAACTTCATCTCCTTAATGAGGGTGAAAGAGCCCGTTCCTATCCAATCACATACAGGGTATATGGGGGAAGTGAACTTCTGCAATTAGCTACTGTCAGTCATAATATCTCCAGAGCCGGGGTTTGGCATTGGGACTCTTGGTGGAAAAGAGACTAAATATCCAGGACATCAAGGTCCAAGGGACCAGAGTTCCACCAGACAGAAAATAGAGAAAGTGTTTGACTTAAACAAACAAACTTCCCAACCGAGCTGCCCTGCCCGCTGCTGCTAGGGCCCGTGCTGCTGTGTCTGAGGGAGTATGGAAGGCAGGTACCAGCAAGACGTTAGGAGTGACAAAACAAGGCAGCAATAACCAGCCGTAAAGAGTTTATGTGTAAGTGACCTCAGACGCCTTCGAAGAACCTGTGATCTCACAAGCTTTAAACCACTTCCCTTGTCTGTGATAAGCTGGGCCCATCAGTTAAGGAAAAGTGGATTATCTAGTCAGGCAAAAAAAAAACGAAGAAGAAGAAAAGGAAAAAAAAAAAAAAATACTGGCTTGAAATCCTGGTTGAAACACCGTGCCCATACTTTCTTGTATTACCACTGTTGAATATTGCAGTGTGTTTGGCTACAAGTGTGGAATGGCTGCATTATCCTATCTTAAATAGAATTTGATAAGATAGCAAGAGACCATGCAGTCTAATCAACTCCTGAGACTGCCCGAGGAGTAGGCAAACGGCAGGGCATTCTGTGTCTGACACTGGGTGTAGCAGTGTCAGCCGGAAGAGACAATCAGACCTCTGTGTTGGAGGCCGGGGCGGGCGGCCACCCTCTGCTTCCACACTGACAGGATTTTTAAAACAGTCTTCCTTGCTGCATTTGCTTACTCATTGCTCAGCATTGTGTTCTCCTGGTGCTCCTGTGCTGGCTGCCTAGCCGGCCATCAGGCCCACCTCACCCGACAACAGAAATGAGAAGCACTGAATTCTCTCTCTTTTGGCACAGATGCCCTGGGGTATTCTGAGAGAGCTGTGAAAGGAACAGGCTTTCAAGCTGGGACCTTAGATGAAAAAGCAATATCTTAGAGATGATGTTACTCACCTGAAGTCACAAAAAACACAATCAGGGATCTCTTCTCAGTACCCCAGATCCCCTTCATAGATGGAGACAAGTAGATGCATGTCACAAATAATCTCCACCGTGGGAACAAAGATTTGTAGTTTCTGGAGGCATACAAATAATCTCAAAGCAACTTGAAATACTTAAAAGTTCTATGTGAAGGATTTAGTTATTTGCAACAAGGGCTGACCATAAATGGAATGGGGGGTGGGGGTGGTCTTCCATATGAATAGGTCGTTGATCTGAGGAAAGGTTAAACACCACATATCAGAAAACAGCTCCCGGAGCAGCACTAGTCACAGAAACTAACAGTTGTCACCTCGGTACAGCCATGGAGACAAGTTTTTATCATCAGTTTTGGTCCTTGGGCCACTTGGCTCAACTTGACAGGTGACCAGAGCAATCAAGCCGAAGAGACCACGGAGGAGTGCTGCTTACTGGCTTGCTCCTCATGAGTTGCTGAGCCTGCTTTCTCATAGAGCCCAGGACCACAAAGCCTAGGAATGGCATCGCCCACAATGGGCAGAGCCCTTTCCACCAATCACGAATGAGGAATATGCCCTATAGTCTTGCCTCCTGCCTTACCTTATAGAGGCATTTTCCCAGTTGAGGCTTCTTCCTCTCTGATGAGTCAAGTTGTCATAAAACTAGCCAGTACAGCTGACAATTGTTGCCCAGCTTCTGCCTTCCTATTCACAAAGCCAAAGAGCTGGTGATGAACTTTGATTACAACCCATTTTCTGAGTTGGTAAATTGGTCTTTGGGGGGCCAGGTGGTTTTTGTTTTTTTTTTTTTTTTTTTTCAAGGCAGGATTTCTTTGTAGCCCTGGCTGTCCTGGAACTCATTTTGTAGACAGGCTGGCCTTGAACTCACAGAAATCTGCTGGTTTCTGCCTCCCAAGTGCTAGGATTAAAGATATGCAACATCATTGCCCAGCTGGTAAATTGCTTCTTACAGTAGTTTTTTTATAACCACTACCTCCATTGCCATGGATCCCAGTGAAGGCCAGACAGACTAGTCCCTCTGAAAACACTGTCCCCTGGTCCTACGTGGACATGCATGGCCCACAGAACACACTAAGAGATGAAACATTTGCCCTGAAACATAAGTAACTTTTTTTTTCTTTCTGGGATTCTGGTTCTTATTATTCTAGGTAAAGAGAAAGCACACCAAATGCCATGGATCTTTTTTATTTACTTTTTTTTAAGAAATAAAAAAGTCAATCTGAATTTTAATGCTAAATTTCATCAAGAAAAACAAGTTAATGAATATATATGTATGTATGTATGTGTGTGTGTGTATATATATATATATATATATATATATATATATATAGAGAGAGAGAGAGAGAGAGAGAGAGAGAGAGAGGTTTCCTGTGAATGAATACACTTAGAGACAATCTGAGGAAGGAGTCGCCTTTTAAAAAGAGGAATGATCTCTCAGCATTTCAGCAATGTCAACTAAAGCTAATTAGATCAAAACAACTGTTCCAGTTCCTATTGGAGTTGAGAGGTCTTGTGCATTACAGTGAGCAAATCCTGTAGCAGCGTACCAAGTATTTAGAACCTGATTTAGAGTTGGCAAGATCTGATCTTCATTCTGAACTCTACTGCTTAATGGTGGTGTGACCTCAGGCAATTGACTTAACCTGTTCGGAGAAATCTAATTCTTCTCATCTATGAAGTAGGATCATTTATAGCCAGCTCATTGAGAATGAGATTGGACGGTGCTTTTAAGTGTGAAGCAGAGTGTTAGTGGTGCTGATAAATGATGGCTTTATAATTAGTCTGTGCCATGCAGAATGATAGATTGAGCAGCCTCGATTTCAGATCATGCTTTTTTCTTATTACATGCATCTTAGTTCAGTTCCCTTCCCTAGAAACCAGTGCAAATTTTTCAGTTCGGTTTCCTAGCCTAACTCTGTAGAAATAACCATTAAAGTACTTTACATTTCTGAAACAGAGAAAAAAACAAGTACTTCACTCCGTAGCATTCTCCTTGGAGAGAGGGTGTGTATCTTCTGTCTGAGATTGAAAGATCCCGCCCAGAACAGTAACGAAAACTGGAGTTGTTTACTTGGAGAGGCAGGAAAGAGTTCTACAGTCAGTCAGCCATGTCACGCTGTTCATCTGTCGCTGCTTGATGCTCTCCATCCCCACTCTTGTCCCACAATCTGGCCTCTGTGTTTGGGAACCATGAACTTATTATGACTCAGACAAAGGAGCGACAGCCTACAGTCATAGATAGATAGCTCTGCCAATTTCTAGCCATGACCCGTGGCAGCTTACTTTGCCTCCAGAAACCTCAGTGATCTTAAGGCAGTAGTTCTCAACCTCCCTAATTCTGTGACCCTTTAATACAGTTCCTCATGTGGTGGCGACTCCCCAACCATAACATTATTTTATTCCTACCTCAAAACTGGACTGTTATAAATCATAACATAAATATCTGAGATGCAGGATATCTGATGGTGACCCCCAAAGGGGTTGCGACCCACAGGTTGAGAACTGCTGCTTTGAGGGTTTGTGATGAGATTCAGCAAGAGTCTGTGTGGAGCATCTAGTATCATACCAGGTAAAGGGCACCCAGTCATCACCCTCTGTGTCTGATGAGGGACGATGATGCTCGAATGTCGTAGTCACAGAACTAAACTCGCCTTTAGCAGATCCTAAGTTTACCTGTAAGAACAGTTGACCCATAGATAACGGAGTTAACCTCCATAGCACCCCACTTCTGTTTAAATTTATTGTACAGCCCGCCTTTTCATACCCCTCCTAACCACTTCACTTTCCAGATGAGGAATTCAGGGCAGAAGAGAACAAAGGCCCTTCCACTTCGAGGACAACTACAAGTGGACTAAGGCATTCCGGCTACAGATCGTCTGCCCTTTGCATTGTGTTCCCTGATTTCATGCGTGCTTCTTTAAGTCTGTCACTTTCATACATCACCCGCCCACAGAAACATGCCTGCGGCATCTCTGAAAATACAAAATGTACTATTAAGAAGATTCATCTTGTAAAGGAAAGCAGTTTGCTCCAGGTGGCTGTCACTGAGGTTTTATTAGGTGTCAAGTGCTAACTAATCTCATCTCTTCACTCTTAAGCCTTGGGTCCCTTCTGTGTCTACACAGCTCTTTGACCTAAACAGGCAGAAAAGCCCCAATTTCTCAGACTGTGGGGGTTTGCTTTTGTTTATAAATGATGTTGAATCATTTGATTGTTTGTTTATTCTGTATGTGTTGGCATTTTCCCTTCATGTATGTGTGTGTGACGCTACCGCATCCCCTGCAACTGGAGTTACAGACAATTGTGAGCTGCCGTGTGGGTGCTGAAAATTGAACCCAGGACCTTTGGAAGGACGGCCATTGCTCTTAACCACTGAGCCATCTCTCTAGCCCCCTTCCAACTGTGGCTTTTATGCTAGAATTTCAGGCTGCAGTAATCAAGAGAGTCTGAGACACACAGAGCCTGATGTCTGCCTGCGGAAGCCCTCTTGCTTGGCATTGGCCCCTCCAAAAGTGCCAGGTGCACAGCCTGCAGACCGCCAGTATTATCAAAGTGGCTCTTTGGTTTCTTTTTCTTTTTAATTTCATCCTCAAAGACCTTGACCTCTGGACTCTTTCTTTCTGTTATAGCTTCTGGGCACCCACACTGTTTCTTTTGCCACCTTGAACTTGGCTCTGACCGGGAAGTGCCTTCCAGATTTGCCAGTTACGTAAACGTCGAGTTCAGCATGCCCACGACGTCTGCCTCCAAAGCAGCTGTGAGATCCATCTCTGTGGAAGACAAGCCTGGTGTCAGGAAGTGGGTCAATTACTCTGCACACTACAGCTACAAGGTAGCCTCAGGGGGCTCCGGGCTGATGTTTCCAAGTCCTTTTGTTCGTTCCGCCCCTCCCCCTTCTTCCTTTAGCAAAGGCTTCTCATATCAAGGAACTTTCCATTAATAGCTGTGGACGAATCAGCTCTGGCTTTAATGAAATAATCTCTCCCTGGTAAGCGAAAGGTTTGGAAAGAAAGAATTAAGGGGCTGATGACAGAGAAGAATATAGTGTCTGGCATCATGAATAATAACAGAAAGAGCAGTGGGACCAAGCAGTAATTGTTACTCATCTGTGGCATAATTCATGTTTTGGAATGAACTTGGAAATGGAGGGGAGTATTGTGAACGTGATAAGCTGAATCAAGTATTTCATCTACAGGAATTGTGTATCAGAACCAACATAGGCAGGCACAGAGCCGTAAGAGTGTAAGGCTTAAAAGCCAAACCCTTTCACAGTGATAATAGGATTGAGATGTCTGCTTTCAATGCTGGAGAGCTGGTTTTCTTGGGGAAAGGGAGGTAGAGACAGGGGTTGACAAGGTTTCCCTCTGTAGCTCAATCCGGTTCAAATCCTGTTCTGCCTCTGAGCGCTCAGATTATAGTAGGTAGATCGTTGTGAAAACAAGGACTTTTAACACTTGTAGACTTTGGTAGAAGAACGACTTCCAAAGAGGGAAGAAAAAGAGACACTAAAGGTTTTGCAAGGTTGTTTGGTAATTTCCTACGTACTCTGCAGATTTATGTAATTTATTATTCCTTTAAATATTTTCTTAGTTGTGTCATCTTAAAACTTTTAACTACCAAAAAGAACAAATGCCCCATCTTGTGGCCAGGACAAAACTAGCACTCCCCCTGTCCCCCACAACTATGAACTGTAATTTTATCTTCCCTTGTTGCCTCCACATGGAGAAGCCTAATCTTCAATTTAGGGCTGGGGAGCAGACGGAATGATGGGATTCCTCGATTCAAACAGTCCCTTACTGTCTTAGCAGAGGCTTTATTTAAGACACCCTACTCTAAAAACATTTGATTATTCATTTGATTATTTATTTATTTGTTTATTTATTTATTTATTTATTTATTTATTTATTTGATGCATGGGGGTGTTTTGTCTGCATGCATGTCTGAGCACCACATGCTTGCAGTGCCTGAGGAGGCCCTGGGACTGGAGTCACAGACAAGGGTGAGCCACCATGTAGGAGCTGGGAAGTGAGCCCAGGCCCTCCGGAAGAGCAGCCAGTATTAACCACGGAGCCCTCTCTTCACCCAAGGCCTGTTACTTTCAAAGGGCAACTTCTTGACAGGATTTTACAGAAGATGGGCTAGCCCAGTAAATGCTCTGATACTTATTAGCGTAGAGATTTAAAAGAAACGAAGTAGCTGGAGGAGCCTTAAGTGGTCAGTTACAAAAGGCTGTAAACTGGGCAGTTACTTGCTGAACTGGATCTTGCTCCTGTCCGTTGGAGATTATGGAATAGTGGAGCCAGAGACACCAGGACTATTCAGAGAAAACCCAGTGTCCGTTCTGAGTGAGGAGCAAAGATAATCTCTGAGCAGTTCTGAAAAGAATAAAGAGTTTGCCAGGACCACAAAGAAGAGAGGATTCACACCTTCCAGGGGCTCATGGTTTAAACCGGACTCAGCGGTTCCATTGTGGCACAAAATTCCAGGCAGCCCCAGGAACCGAGGCTCTTCTGTTTTTGTGCTTTGCCTCTCCCTCTTATCCGAGATATGCTATCCTTCTTTTATTTCTGCAGGTGGAAATTGAACGAAAAAAGAGTTTGAAGCCAGACTTTGAGGGAGAAGAGCTGGACAACCCAGAGGAATGTGGGGTACAGTGACAGTGGCCTGTGTAAGGACCTGAGGAATGCTGAGTCAGGATCGGGTGTCCTGAATAACTCAAGCTTAGGTCAACACCGGCTGTGGCTGCTCCCTGTTGGGGGCTGTCTACCACAGTTTCCTATGTGCAGTTAGTTACCTGTGAGTGACAGGAAATCCCGAGGGGCTGCTTTCAATCCACTCCTTGACACAGCATGCCTGAACACCTGGTGCACCCGGCTTTTGGAGTTTATTGTGTGTCAAGCCTCCTTGTCTCCTTTCTGCTTCTATTATGGCATTGGTGTGTGGTTTGTGGTGGCTGTTAGAAACCCAAAAAGAATGGCCAACATCAGCGTTGGCACAATTTGCTCCCAATATCCATCAGTCACTTGTCAGTTTCTGGAAAAGGCAGCCTGGAAAGTTAATCAAGAATCCATCTTTCCCTCTGTAAAAGAATCAGAGGAATTTCAAAACCATTTCCTCTTTGAGTCTACTAGGCCTTTTCTAGAAGTCTCCATTCTTTAAATGCTGGTTTTACTCCACAGAGTTTTTCCAGATGTTTTGTTTCCCTTCTGGTTCTGGATTGTTCAAGATCAAAATACTTTTCCAGCATCTACTTTTCCATTTGCTATCCCGAGTCATGATGCACAGTGGGAGAGGCCAGTCGGATTTTTTTTTTTTTTTTCCAAATTCTGGGACTGGAGTTTAACTCTACAAATGGACTGGATTGGATTCACAATCTGTTGAAGAAAAAAAGCCAAACTTATTTTTCTGCACTTGAAGGAAAAGGGACTTTAAGTGTAAGTTTATATTCAGTTCAGAAGGCAACTTCAATCGTAATGAGTGGCCAGATTCTCACCGATCTTTTCTAATTCCTGAAATACTGGCATGGCTATGGGGGGAGGGGATATTTGGCATTTCTTGTTATACCTCATAGGCAATGACTGTTACATGTCCCTTTATCTCAAAATGTTGAGGAAACTGAAGTTAAAGAGATCATTGTACAATCTTAATGGAATGAGCTTTGCCCCAAATTCAGTGTTGTGAAAGATCAAAAAGGGAGCGGGCTCCAGGGTAGACCTGGGGAAAAGCCAGTCTGACAGCATCATGAGCATGAAACCCTGATTCCAACAATCAGAAAGGCCACCTTTCCCGTCACGTGTTCCCAGCCCCCCCCCCCCCCCGCACTGTTTCCCCACACCCTGTATTTGCACCTTGGTGTTTTCTCTCATGAAGAATAAAGCAAGGGGACAGAACGCTTATTTTATCAGACTTGGGAACATATGAAAATATAAAATGCCTGCAGTTTGGGACTGACTGATTCAAGATGTATATATTCAGCTCGTATTTAGTGAGATCAAGCTATGTTCTGGCACCAGGCATTAGAAATCATCGCAGTTTTTGAGCTATGTTTTTTTGTTTGTTTGTTTTGGGTTTTTTGCTTTGTTTTGTTTTTCTTTGAGGCAGGGTTTCTCTGTGTAGCCATGGCTGGCCTGGAACTCTCTCTCTCTCTGTAGACAAGACTGGCCTCAAACTCAGAGATTTGCCTGCCTCTGCCTCCGGAGTGTGGGAATTAAAGGCGTGTGTGCACTGCCACTTCCCAGCTTGAAGAATGTTTGTAACCATCTAAGCATTAGAGTGAAACAAAAAGGAGCTGTACAGGCATAGATGACCTGTATTTTGACTTTTTAAAATGCAACCCATTCAGTACAGAGAGAGAGAGAGTGTGTGTGTGTGTGTGTGTGTGTGTGTGTGTGTGTGTGTGTGTGTAATTCAGAGGGGTTGGTTTTATATAAACATTTTCTTGAGGAAATGGGAGTTCATTTTTGAAGCAGCAATATATCATGGCTATTCACAAAACTAATGCATTCCATCTGTGGTGGTAGGTATTTAAACAGCTCTGCATGGTGCATGGGCCAGCACATGCCTGAATGGAGGCTTACATTCAATCATAGCTACTATATTTGAAGGGAGACATGAATATGGTGACTGTGTCCACAGGCAGGTGACCAGGGTTGTGAAGATCAATCATGATTATGTTAGGAACGGGGGTTGGTGGGGGATATAGCTGGGAAGGGAGTTCCAAGAAGCTGGGGAATGATGTAACAGCTGCCACAAAGTTTCTGCTAAGCTATAAACATGATGGGTTAGATTTGTTTTGCATAGCTTCAAAGGCAAAAATAAAATAGAAACAAAGAACTTTACGGATGACAGATGTTTGCTTAATATAAGAATCTTCTAGTAAGAAGTGTTCTAAAGAAGAAAGGGGTCATTGAAAATTTCCTGCCATAGCGATGCCCAGAGGTTAACAAAGACTGTCGTGTTGGATTTGGGCAAGGTGGCAGGACAGGTCTTTTCCAAATAGACTTGATAGGAACGAGGCTGTCTAGCTCCAGATAACCTTTCCTCTGTGTTTTCGTGCTGTTGGAGGACAGTGGGATCCTCACATAGAACATTGTCAAAGAAATCCATGTCATTTCCTCTGTTGGGCTAAAGGCCTTTAGAGTTCCCAGAAGTTCAAGGGCTTGGAGAGTTGGCAAGATGAATGAAGGTCATCCCTAGCTCAGAACCGTCAGGGGTCCTGCCTCGTTGGTAACTTAGTGTACACAGCACCTGCACTGTCCTCTCTCCCACCCCCTTGGCTAATTCTTCTCGCCTTGGTACTTCCCCTGGACTGTTTGGACTTTTGTTGTTGTGTTGCCATTAATCAGAACTTGGGGGAAAAAAAACTCTCCTGTGCTATTTATTTTTAACAAGCAAATTATCACTTATTACCTTGATTCCATCTGATTTGTTTTGCCTCTGCCTTGCTTAGGATCATTATGGATAACATGTAGGTAGCTGAGGGGTATGATGACATGTATTTTAGGGCTTACTAATAACTACATAAGGGGCTGGAGAGATGGCTCAGAGGTTAAGAGCACTGACTGCTCTGTCAGAGGGCCTGAGTTCAATTCCCAGCAGCTCACAACCTTCTGTAATGTGATCTGGTGCCCTCTTCTGGCCTGCAGACAGAACACTGTATATATAAAATAAATAAATACATCTTTTTAAAAAAAAAAAAATAACCTACATAAAAACCGTAGTTGAACAAAATTGCACTTGCCATGTTGTACCTCAGTTTTTATTTTTCCTGTGGTTACCAAAAAGAAAAAAGGCCTAGTCTATGTGATCAATAATGTAAAAATATAAAAAGGGATGGATTTTACCAATACAGTTAGAGCATGTTTGGTGTTACATGGTATCAAAGACTATTTACTTTTGAGTCCAGGACTTATTTTTCAACTTTGCAATGACACGGATTTAGAAAAAAAAAACTCATTCTACTCTATCAGACAAGAGGTCCGACAATGTGGCTCAGTGGTAGAGCTTGCCTAGCTTGCACAAGGTCCAGCACCACACAAGCAACAACAAAAAAGTCAGTGGGAGGGATTTTGAGGACAGATCACTGGCACTCCTCTTATAGACAGAGTGCTAGTTAGTTATTCCTCATCAAAAGTTAGCCCTTTGTTCTTAGTAGATTTTTCCAGACTGTTTTTGTTGTTGTCGTTGTTGCTTTGTTTTTGTTTGTTTGTTCTTTTTGTTTGTTTGTTTGTTTGTTTTCTATTTGTCCCCATCTACTCACTACCTTCCTACATTTACTGTGCGGACTTACCCTCAAGCGTATTATTTCGTTTAAAAGAGTTCTTATTTGAAATAAGACTAGTTTCTCTTTAGAAGCATGGTTGGGATCAGGAATGTATGTCCTGAGAAATGTGACACATGAAGACGAAGAACCTATCATTGTGGTTCAAATGCCTGTCACACCATGTGAGCTACAATAGGGCCCGGCCACCTTAATTCCTTACTGCTAAGTACAGGCATTAAACGAATGGAAATTTTCAGCACTTTGACTCTGAGGCTACTTATCCCTCTGCTTAGCATCCAGTGTTCACATTGTAGCCGGCAAGCAGCATTTGTGCTCCAGAGGACTTAAATAATTTTGCTTTGCTTTTATTCCGCCTGTGTCAACCAAGTGTCAGGACAGAAGCACCTAATGCATGGCTGAACATGAACCACGATGTCCCTTATTCTTACTGAGAACTGTTTCTATCCTCGGAGGCAGAGGGGCACAGTTAGGCTATGGATCCAGTTTGATTGCTGCCAGTCACACAGGCCTGTGCTCCTCTCTGCCTTGCCCCGGAGGGTGACTGGCGCACGGTGCAGGAGGCTGAGGGAGCGTGCAGCCGGCCAGTCCTGCAGCGTCAGATCTTTGTCCTCCCAACTGCAACCTCTGACCAGTGCTACTGTGCTCGTCACGTTCCCACGTGAGATGGGGTGCTGAGATGGGAAGGCTGAGGCTTGCCGAGTGAAGTCATGATCTCAAAGCTGATTTCCATTTTATCATTTCCTATTTTTCCTTAACTTTAGGAATTAATTGTTACGAGCAGAAAGTGCCACCAACCACCCTACTTTTATAAATTCTCCTGGTAAAAAGTGATAAATTTAACTTTTTTCCCCCTCATATTTCAAGGCAGGGTTACTCTGGGTACCTCTGGCTATCCTGGAACTCCATAGGCCAGGAATCTACCTGCCTCTGCTACTATCCCAAATTTAACTCTTCTAAATGGTTGGTTTAAATTAATCCTAGCATGTCTGAAGTTGAAACTGTGATTAGAATAGAATTTGGTAGAGAATTCAAACAGAGCTAACAACAAATTAAATAAAAATATACCATCTAGTAAATGAATCTTGCATTAACACTTTACTACCAAACTATGACAGCATTTTATATAAAATTAGTCAGTATATTCTCACTTTGGTTCTAATGGATGTTTCTAAACAACACCAATGTCAATTTACCAATTCCATACACATCTCCACATTTAATTATGTTCTCTGTAAATGAGATTGACTTTGGATATTATCATTCATAATTGTATTAAAGGAAATGTAAATGCAGGAGATATAGAAGGCAATCTCAAGTGTAGGAACAAATGCATGTATTAGTAATGATCCTGTGGCCACTTAAGCAAGAACACGGAAGTTTTAGATCTTCTTCTAGTGTGCCTTAGACAGTATGCTAATGAGCATCCAGTCCTATACTATAAGAATGTGGATCATTATAAAATAGCTTCTCTGTGAGGTGTGTTTGAGTATGACTTAGTTTCTCCTCTGGTTGTACTTAGTCAGACATAATAGTCAGCATCCCAGCATCCCCTCCTTCTTCACTCCCATGTTCTGCCTCAGATGAAAGCCCAGCTCTCACTGTGGACACTGGCCACACTGGGACTGGAGTCTAAGTGCCATCATTGCTCACCTGCACGTGCTATGGGACGGGCCATCCCAGTGAGACTCTACAGCAACAGTTCCGTGGGTCGGATGAACACTTAGCTCCCTCCCTGTTGGATCTGAGGGTTTTCAAGAATGGTATGTGAGAAGAATGGCGTGAGTTGCTTCAGCCAGCATTTGTTTATCTTTTATGCTTACTTGCCAACAGAAACTGGAGAGCCTTTTGCTATATTCAGAAGGCTAATCAGGATCGAGGTTTGAGAAAAGAAAAGAGAGGAGCATCCCTCCTCACCCCGTTCTCGTGATGTCCATATGAATTTCAGTGTGTCAGCCGCTTGACCCCAAGGCCCAGTGAATGACTTGACCGGTCCAAGGCTTGTGTTTTCCTCCATTTGTCATCTATCCTCACTCAGTGTAACTTCTTGCACTATTGTGGCTAATTCTACATAAAACTGGTTAACTTTAAAAACAATGTGCCTATGTAATAAAGTCTACACACTGGCTATTTCTGTAGAAGCGATGTTTTGTTTTTGATGTTTTGCTGAATAATCTGTAATATCTTCTTTGAGCTATGAAAAGGAAGTATTAATAAAAAATGTAAGAAAAGTGTCACTGCATTGTTTAATGAATACAGGCACCAGATAAGATGGCACGTGTCTTTAATAAAAAAAAGCAAGAGTACATGCTTAATGAGGTCCATTATCCAGCAGATAAGGTTTTTCATCAAAGGCTACAAGCAATTTGCTTAAATTATTCTAGATTAATTTATTGTTTATACAATATAATGTTGGTTCTAAATACATTAATCACATTCCATTTTGGGGTGAATGCTATGAGAAAATAAATGGAGCATACTAATTACTGATGTCAGCATAAACCCAGTTAGAAAAAAATCAGTGTGGACTAGAATATTTAAGAAGATTCCACAGAAAGCTTTGGGAGAGGCCTGCTGCTTGTAAAAAGACTCATATGTCAAAAATGCATTGAGTGTTTTAGACTATGGGAAAGATTAAATGCAAAGAAGATGTCATGGTTTGGTTGGTGGTGTGTTTTGAAGTAAACAAAGCATAAATAAATAAACAGCATTGTGTTTTGTTTAGTTCACATTGACCAAGGAAGGACATTTTATTACAAAACAAAAGCATGTAGTGTGGGACAGCTCAGGCTAGTTTAGAGGTTCCTGCTGTCAAGAGATGTCTGTCCTGAACTGAACACAGAATCCCAAAACGGGGGCTGGGAAGCTGCATGAGAGATTAAAAGCTAAGAAAGAGCACAGCATTTTCTTAAGTTGGGGATTCTGGAAAATTATCTCCTTTCCACTCTTCTCCCATACCTTTAATAAAATTGGAGACATAACTGTAGGTTCCACGTTGTTACAGATTTAGCCTTCTAGGTCCTTCTCCCCAGCAGAAAAGTAACTGAGGCCAACATGCCAGCCCCTGTCTTACAGGATTTGGATAGGGGAATTGAGGATGAGAGAATGATGAGAGTTAAAATGTCTTCAATGCCATTTGTCATCTCTTCTAGACTCCTCTCAACCACATGGTCACCTCCAGCCATCTTCTACTCCTCCATGCTGAGGTAGCTTTCGTCTTCAAACAGAGTTAGGGGCTAGAGAGATGGTTTAACAGTTAAAGAGTGCTTGCTGCTCTTCCAAAGGACACAAATCAAAAATGTCCTCTAACTCCAGCTCCTGGGGAACTAATACTCTGGCTTCTGTGGGTCCCTGCATTCACATATATACATACCCACACGAAGACATATGTACATACACACCACATTTTTAATCCTTAAAAAAACATAATATTAATGCTTTTAGCCCATAATTCTGGCACTTAGGAAGCAGAGGCAGGTGGATCTCTGTGAGTTCAAAGCCAACTGGATCAACATAGATCCCGGACAGCCAGAGCTACATAGTGAGACTCAGACTCCAAACAAAACAAACCAAACAAACAAACAAACAAAAAAAATACCCATAATATTTACACACAACTATGTAGTGACTATACTCTGATGTGACCACCAGTACAAAGATTTGCTGTGTGTTTTCTCACTTCCAGGTTGGTGGATGTAACAAACTTTACCAAAAGTTAGGAACTGGGATGGTGGTTTGACTGAGAGTGACCCCACAGGCTCATGTTGGCTTGTCTCTGCGGTTGATGGAACTGTTCAGGGAGGACTAAGGGGTGTGGCCTTGGTGGTGGAGGTGTGTCCCTGGAAGTTGCCTTTGAGGTTTAAAAAGCCCTCTCCATTCCCAGTTAGCTCACTCTATCTCTGTCTTGTAGTTGTTGTCTCTACATAGGTGCTCCCAGCTATTGCTCCAGAGCCACGCCTTCCTGCTGCCATGATTCCCGTTGTGACCGTCACATTCTCGCCCTCAGAAGCTGGGAAAGATTTTAGTTTGCAGAGCAAGGATGTGGGAAAGGGGTAGGAGAATAGTTCTTGCAAGCAGAATATAGAAAATCACAAAGAATGGACATGGGTGGAAAGATCAGAAATTATGAAAGCAAGAAAGGTTACTGTGGGGATGGGGCTAGTGGTTATATGCTAGGCTGATCTTGGTAAATAGGGCTAGTTACCGAATCATCAAACCTTTGTGGAATAACTGAAGGCTCTAAATGGACAGCCAAGAGAAAGCCAGAGTATGAAAGACTCTTGGTCCAGGTCTTGACCCACAACAAGGAAATAGGCCCCAACCCTGAAACAAATGATTCCAGATGACCAGCCCTGTCTGGGTCACACCTGGCCAATGGACAGTCTGGGGTCCTTCCAAGTCATTCTATGGTTTTTCCTTTAAAGAAGAACAGGTCACACCTGGATGATCTCTCAAACATGAGATCATACTTTGTAATCAATCACCTTGTGCCCCATGCATGTATGCTGATTGCGGTCTTTCTCTATAAAAAGAATCTGAACCCTTTGAGGGGTGTGCAGCTTTCCCTGAGATTTGCTGACACTCGAGTGGACTCGTTCAATAAACACCTCTTGCTTGTTGCATCTCCTGGTTTTGGTGTTTGTGTCACGGGGCTCTCCCATCAGGACCCTGAAATTAGGGTCTTACAGCTTTATGCAAGCCCTCAGTTAAATGCTTCCATTTGTAAGTTGGTCATGCCTTGGTCATGGTGTCTCTTCACAGCACTAGAAAAGGAACTAAAACGGATAAGAGTTGTAGCACAAAAGCAGCCACTCCTGCTCCTAAAGGAGTGGCTCCATACCCTACTGAGGGAATTCCCTATGAAACACTTTCTCCTTAAGCCCCGACCTAAGTTCCTCAATCCCCAAGCCATTCTCTGCCAGTGAAGACTAAAATCTTAACATCCTATCCCATCACAGTGAGCATTATTTTCTTCCTTCTTCGAGACAAGGTTTCTTTGTAGACCAGGCTGGTCTAGAACTCACAGAGGTCCACCTACCTCTGCCTCCCAAGGGCTGGGATTAAAGGCTTGTATTCTTTGTTTTTTGTTTGTTTGTTTTTTTTTTCTTTAAGGTTTGTTTATTATGTATACATAATATACATGTATACATGTATGCCTGCAGACAAGAAGAGGGCACTATATCTCATTACAGATGGTGTGAGTTATCATGTGGTTGCTTGGAATGGAACTCAGGACCTCTGGAAGAGCAGTCCGTGTTCTCTCTCCAACCCGAGAGATTGTATTCTTAAGTGAATACTGTCAACTCTCCTATAAATGCTCACAGAGAAGGCCAAAGAGCAGATGAGGGACAGTTTTTAATAACAGTTGCTCTATGGCCCTCACTTTTTAATTTTTCCCTTGTGTATACAAATGCTCATCACTAACCAAGATCATGAACAGTGGGAGGAAGTCATTAAAATGAGTCACACACTTATTCCCTGAAATCTGCTGACATGAATGGACTGTTCCAGATTTGACAGACTCTTTTGTCTGCCCCACAAGCACACCAGCAAACAGGACAGCTGACCAAACAACCTGGATGCAAGTAAAAATAACTTCGCTTTCTGCTTTACTCTATGATACAAAGCGGGTTTGGTTTCACTTTGTTTCATCTTGCCCTGTACCTGGGGAAGGATCTTTCAAAAAAAAAAAAAAAAAAAAAAAAAAAGGAGTCAATCTTAAATTGTCAAAAAATACTAAGTTGTTAAAAAATGACAGAACCTGGCTATGTTTACCTTATAAGTAGTTCAACAGAAACCCAATGATTGATCAAAAATAAGCTATCATTTCTTTTGCTGCCAAAATGCCGCATACAATCCGGAGATTTTGAAATTATTAGCTTAATTGTATCCAAAGCATCAGTTCACTGTCTTTGGAAGTGAGCCAGCAAAGTATGATTTGCCAAGAACAACACAAAGATAATGAAAAGCTGTTGAACCAAGGAAAAAAATCAGAACTGGGTCTTCAGAAGTCCCACAATGGTGAACACACAACTTGTGATTGAATGAAATGACCTTGTTTCAACCCAAGGTCTTTGACCCCTTCTTCATAATTCTGGTAATGGGACTCTTATGTACAAGTAGATAATGCTGTTGCTGAAAAGTGTTCTGTGAAAAAGGGCAAGCTCAAACGCAAGCAAATTTGATGATCTTTCACCCCTCTAACCAGATTCTAGAACTTTCCCCTTCTAAACCACTTGGTGCTCCAGAGCCAGTGGAAAGGAGAATTCTTTTTTTTTTTTTTTTTTTTTTATTTTATATAACAAAGTCCAATTAAATGAAAACAAACATTTATACACAATATTTGGGAATTTGGGCGTCATTCTTTCCAAACTACTTCCTGCTGGTAAGGGGCGCTGTCATGGGGGATTCGAAGAAGATTCAGAAATCCTGGCTGTAGTCTATAGGGCTGCTTTGTCCAGCTGTTTTGAATGTAGGATCACCTTATACTCTGTTTCAGGTGGTCTGGCGTGATCAAACCACATTAGTCTGGAAGGAATCCATATCTTTTTATTTTCTGTGGAAGGAAAGGAGAATTCTTAGTTCAATCTCAGGGCCCACATGGTCCCCACATAGACCTGGCTCCCACAAGTTATCCTCTGACTGACGCACTGTGCTGTCTCTCTCTCTCTCTCTCTCTCTCTCTCTCACACACACACACACACACACACACACACACACACACACACACACAAGAGAGAGAGAGAGAGCAATATTTTTTTTAATTTGGTGCTCCAATTATTCCATAGCTAGTTTAGTTTCCTAACACAGTATACCCTAAAGTCCTCAAAGAAAAGAGAATTAAGGATAGCATAAACAATCCCAGATTTTGGTTACAAAATTTTCAGGTACTTCTTTCTGAGTATTAGTATTTTTCATGAACCCTGAGAGATGTGCAGATAATAGTTCTGTAAGTTGGCCCTGGCAACAGTAGCAAGCACCGTTATTATCATTAAAGTAATTTTTAAACCTTTCTTCCTCCTTGCTTCTACTAAACACAAAATACAAAGTGCATGCTTCCTACAACAAACCTTTATCAACTTCACTTAGCATTTAATCTCTACAGTCTTTTGATAACCCAGTGAATCATTAAAGAATGTATAATGTGGGAGGGTCTTGAAGGCTCCAAGAAAACCCATTAGTAATTAATGACTACCTAAAGGAGGCAAAGTCATCTTCTTCAAGTAGTGTGGTCACTGATTTAGTTGTCCATGTTCCAGTAAATAACCTCACATACACCCATGAAATCAAAATCAGTGGTGCACACACAGAGACACACATTTACACTCACACACACAAACATACACACATACACACACAAACATACACACATTCACACATAATCATACATACACACAGACACTCATATACACTAACACAAAAACATGTACACACTCAGACACACACGCACATTCATACACACAGAAATAGAAGTGGGGGGGACTTACTGGGAAGAAAAGAGGGGTCAGGGCGTGTGAGATAACGGATGGTAATGACAGTATGTGTATTTAATCAGGATAAATTATATTCATGTACAGGCCTGCCAACAAAGAATCTCAAAAGTCATGGAATTTCTAACATTCAGTACTGTCTTTACATACAATACTTAGCTCTTACAAGCCTATGAAGCAGGCATTGTTGATGCCCTTATTTTACAGATTAAAAGAAGAAAACCAGAGTCATGGAAAGGTTACCACAAGAGTGGTAAAAAGTGAACAGTGGTAGAGCTTGTCTAACCAGGTTGAGCTCCCATCTGTGTTAGTCTGCCACCTGCAGGACAGTCATGAGTGGGCTGCCCTGTTGTAGGTTCTTTATTCTTTCTGTCTTCTCAGGAAAAAACAAAAAACAAAACCAAATACTTGCTAACTAATATTCTGTTCACTCAAGAAATATTTTTCTTTATTCACAATAGCTTTTTCCTTACAATATGTCCTGGTTATACTTTCTTCTCCCCCAACTCCTCAAAGATCCTCATTTCCCCACCCACCCAATACCCACCCAAATCCACACTCTTTCTTTCTCTTGCTCATCAGAATACAAACAGGCATATAATAATAATGGTGATAATGATGATGCTAACTATAAAATAAAAACAAACAAACCAGAATAGGACAAGACAAGCAATAAAAAGAGCCAAAGACAAAGCTCATGAAACACATGTAAAGAGACAGATTTGCACACACAGAAATCCCATAAAAACATAAAACCAGAAATCATAATATGTAATACTATGTATGCAAATGACCTGTGAAGTAGAACAAAGCACTTAAAAGAAAGAACCCCCCAAAATGTCACTGAATTTGTTTTGTGTTGGCCATCTACTGCTGGGCATGGAGCCTGCCCTTAAGCGTGGTTTACATACCCCGTGAGACTTCATTGAACAAAACTAATTTTTCCTTTGCAAGTGGTTATCAGTTGGAGATAACTTCCAGGTTAAAGATGGGGGCTTGTGTCCACTTTTCCTCTCAGTGCTGGGACCCCATCTGGCCCAGACCTAAGCACACCCTGTACATGCTGCCCCAGTCCCTGTGAGTTCATATCTTTTGTCGTTAGTCCTGTTGTGTCTTGAAGGCTTTGTTTTTTTGGTGTCCTCCAGCTCTACTGGCTCTTATGATCTTTTTGCCCCCTCTTCCATGAAGTTCCCTAAGTTTGAGAGGAGGGATTCAATGGAAATCTCCAAGGTATGGCTTAGTATTCCAAGGTTTCTCACTTTCTGCACATTGTTCAGCTGCAGGTATTTATTCCTACTGCATTGCTCTACTACAGGAGTGGCTGAGCAAGACACAGATCTATGAGTATAGAAGAATGTTGTTAGGAGTCATTTTATTGCTACATTGCTACATCCCTAGGTCTCTGGCCTATCTAGTCTCAAGGTCCCCCGACCCAGCAAAGTCGGGAATGGATTCCTTAAATGGAGTAGAACATAAATCCAACCAGGTATTGGTTTATTACTCCCAAAAGCTTTGTGCCACTACTATAGTAGCACACCTTGCAGACAGATCACCATTGAAGATTTAAGGGTTTGTAGCTGGGGTTGGTGTTTACCTTTTGTCTTTGGAAGTATGAAGAATATCTCCACCACCCTGAACACTAGTCCTCCATAGCGGTGAAGGCTCTATGTATGTAGGCACCAACTTGACTTCTCCATATTCAATGCGTTGTGTGGGTGTTGTGGAGAGCAACCGATATTTTGGCAATAGCCTAGGTTGTTTAAGGGTTCCCATGGGACCCCTTTGGCCAACAACTCAATAAGATCTAACCCATTCCTGCAACTGGGGGTTTCATTCAATGACGAAAAATGCCCAGTTGGCAAACTATCTCCCCCATTATTTGGCAATTCCATTTAGATCACCTTCTGTGGTAGTTTGAATGTAATTGGCCCCCATAATCTCATAGGGAGTGGTACCATTAGGAAGTCCGACTTGTTGGAGTGAGTATGGTCTTGTTGGAGGAAGTATGACACTGTGGAGGTGGGCTTTAATGTTTCCTATGGTCAAGGTACCATCCAGTGTCTCAGTCAACTTCCTGTCGCCTGCAAGATGTAGCACTCGAAGCTCCAGCATCGTGTGTACCTGCATACCTCCATGATGCTAATTAGATTCAACCTCGGAAACTGTAAGTGAGCCACTCCAATTAAATGTTTTCTCACCAAGGTCATGATATCTTTTCACAGCAATAACAGCCCTCCCTAAGACACCTTCTTATATGTATTTTAGAAAGCTTTTACGGTATTCGGTATGACCCTCAAATAGCTCTTAGTTTTAGATGTCCCAGGCCCTCCTCTGTATTTCCTTCCTCACCTTCTTCCTTCCCCTTCCCTGTTTGATTCTTCCATTCCAGTCTCTACTTCTCACCTTCCTAGGGAAATCCAACCCTCCCCTTGAGTCACTTATACCAACCTCTGGGATTATGTGGATTGTAGCCTTCTTATCGAAGACTTAACAGCTAACATCTACATATAGGCAAATACATAGCATTTTAGTCCTTTTGGGTCTGGCTTACCTAACTCAGGATGATTTTTTTTTTCTAGCTCAACCAGTTTACCTTTGAATTTCATGATTTTATTTTAACATCTGAATAATATTCCATGGTGTACATGTACCACATTTTCTTCATCTGTTGATGGACATCTAGTCTGTTTCCAATTTCCGCTTGTTTCAAATAGAACAGGTGTCTCTGTAGTAGGATGGAGAGTCCTTTGGGTATGTGACCAAAAGTGGTATACCTGGATCTTGAGGTAAATCTAGTCCCAGCTTCCTGTGGAACTGCCACACTAATTTCCATAGTGGCTGTACCAGTTTTCACTCCCACCAGCAATGGAGGAGTGTTCCTCTTACTCCACATCCTCTCCAGCATGAGCTGTCATTTGTTTTATTGATCCTGGCCATTTTGATGGGTGTAAGATGAAATATCAAAGTAGTCTTAACTTGCATTTCCCTATGAACATTTCTTTACACCTCAACCATTTGTTTCCTCTTTCAAGAATACTGTTTAGATGTGTGCCCCACTTTTAAATTGTGCAATTTGTTTTCTTGATGTCCATTTTTTTTTTTAGTTCGTTATGTATTTTAGACATTAGCCCTCTACTGAATGTGCAGTTGATAAAAATCTTTTACCCATTCTGTAGCATGGTACTTTGTCCAAATGATAGTGTCCTTTGTCACATAGACAAAGCTTTCAAGTTTCATGAGGTCTCACTTATTATTATTCTTAGTGCCTATTCTGTAGGTGTTCAGTTCAGAAAGTCTTATCCTGTGCCAGTGAGTTCAATACTATTCCCATTCTCTCTTCTATCAGATTCAGTGTATCTAGCCTTATGTTGAGGTCTTGATTCACTTAGAGTTAACTTTATGCAGGGTGAAAAGTATGGATCTATTTGGATTCTTCTATCTGCAGCAATCCAGTTTGGTCAGCACCATCTTGATGAGAGATGTCATTCTGTAAATATGTTTCTCATATTGGTTAATGAATAAAGCACTGTTGGCCAATAGGAAAGCAAGATAGGTGGGACTAGGAGACAAGCAGGAGAGAGGAAGTAGTAGGGAGGAGATTCAAGATGGAGGACAGAGAGAGCAGAATGCCAGCCCCTCTCTCTGGTAAGATGAGACCATCTGGAAATACTTAGATTGATAGAAATGGGTTAATATTCAAGACAGAGCTAGTGGATAAGAAACTAGTAACAGGCTAACAGCTTTATATCAAATACAGCATCTCGGTGTGTTATTTGGGGCTGGCACAGCAGAGGAACCAGGCTGGCGGGAAAACCACTAACACCATTTGTTGAAGGCGTCTTTTTTCCAATGTGTGTGTTCTTCCTTCCTTCCTCACTCCCACCCTCCCTCTCTCCCTCCTACCTTTCCTCTCTCCCTTCCTTCCTTTCTTCCTTAACCAATAATCAGGTGTCAATAGGTGTATGGATTTATGTTTGGGTCTTCAATTTGAGTACATTGATCATTGAATCTGTTTTTAATGCCAGTGCCATGCTGGCTTTTGTTTTGGTTTTGAGTTAGGGGGGTTGTTTTTGTCTGTTTGTTTTTATGTGTTTGTTTTGTTCTTTGTGTTTTGAGATGGGGTTTCTCTCTTTAACTGTTCTGGAAATGGCCTCAAACTCACAGAGAAACACGTACCTCTGACTCCTGAGTGCTGGGATTATAGGTGTGCGCTGCTGCCACCCCCACCCCTTACCCCCTGGTTTTTTTTTTTTTTTTTTTTTTTTTTTTTTTTTATCATTATAGCTCTGTAGTAAAATTTGAGGTCAAGGAAAGGGAATCTTCCAGCAGCTATTTATCATTCAGAATTGTTTTAGTTATCATGGAGTTTTGTGTTTCCGCATGCAACAAAAAAAAATTGACCTTTCAGTTCTGTGAATAATTGTGTTGGAATTTTGATGGGGATTACACTGAATCTGTAGATTGCTTTTGATAGAATGATCATTTGCTATATTAATTAATGTATTATTGTGTTAATACTACAGGCACATGAGCATGGGAGATCTTTCCATTTTCTGATGTCTTTAATTTCTTTACTGCCTTAAAATTTTTTTATTATGCAAGTCTTTCACTTGCTTATTTAGAGTTACATGAAGATCTATTTTTTAAGGTATTATTTTCTTGATTTCTTTTTCAGATCATTGGTTATTTGTCTATCAGAAGGCTATTGAGTTTTGTGTATTAATTTTGTGTCCTGTTTCTTTGCTGAAAGTGTTTATCAGCTGCAGAGTTTAAACTTCAAACTTTCACATACAATCATCTCATCTACAAATAAAGATACTTTGACTTTCCCCCTTCTGAGTTTTTAAAAACAAAACAGGGTTTCACTGTGTGTCTGTTGCTGTTCTAGAACTCACTAGGATGCCTTCAGATTCACAGAGCTCTGCCTGCCTCAGCTTCCGTGCTGAGACTAAAGGTCTCATGTAAAGCATGCCTTGCTCTGGCTTTCTCTTTGTTGTGTGGTTTCCCCTTCTTTGGTTCCTGTTGCCATGTCTGGATCTTAGGATGGTGGGATGGCTGTGGGTTGCCTGGAAGGGACTGAGTGTGTCTGAGTCCCTGCAGAGTGTGGCCACTGGGGGTCCTGGATAGAATTTGTTTGTAGGAGTTGACACGAAGGAATGGGGATGGGCCAGAAGGGTGGGGGGGCTGACAGGGTCTACATGAGGGTAGAAAGCTGGGTCTGTGGTGGATCTGTGAAGTCCCCAGGGAATGAAGGGAAGAGAGGGAAGATGGGTCCCTGCAGCTGGTCTGCTACAAGGCTGGGGTTGAGAATGGGGAATTGGAAGTGGAGGATGGGAAGGAGAGTGAAGGTCACCTGACTGACTCCCAGGCTGTCATGGTCAGCAGGTTTTCAGGGAGAGTGTGTCTTGGGTGTTGGTGGGTATTTTTAAGTATGTATGTTTAATCTTAAGAATAGAAAAATACTCTTTTTGTTTGATTTTTAAAATCAAACCTAGGCCTTGCATACACGAGGCAAACGCTCTGCCACTAAGTTGTATTTCCAGGCCAAAATAATTTGTCTTAATTTTAAAATATGCTAAATCTTGAAATTGTTATCATTATTGCTCTCAAAGTGAATTATGCTTAAGAAAATAATGTATGGGCTGGACTGGAGAGGTGGCTCAGCAGTTAAGAGCACTGACTGTTTTTTCAAAGGATCGGGTTCAATTGCCAGTACCTACATGGTAGCAAACCAACTATCTGTAACTCCAGTTCCAAGGAGATCTTGTGCCCTCTCTGTGTGCACATTGTATGCATGTGGTGCATAAACATACAGGCAAAACACCCATATACATAAAATAAAAATAATAAATAAAACAACAAAAAATAAGGTAAGGCATGCTTTACATGATTTGCAATGCACTGGGGTATGGAGTTTAGAGATTCAAGGAGAAAACCAGATGGCCTATTAAAATGAAAGGAAAGATTTTGTAAAAAGAATGTTTTGAGTCAGTCCACAAAAGAAAAGACATTTTACAAAGTATAGCTCAACTGAGTTAGGGGAGCCAGTATACTCTTAAGTCCCCTAAATCTGGAGGACAAAGACAGGATTAAGTGTAATAGTGGATTTAGAGAAAATTTGTTCATTTCAGGACAATGGATGTTATAAATGGCAAACATATTTCCCCCAAACAGATGCAATAAACAGCAATATTTCAGGGCCATGCTCTTCCAGAACCTCCTATACAACATCAAATGATGATGTCTCTTTTCAGTCTGAATGATTCATGACTGCTCCAGCCAAGTGAATAGAGAAAGGGCTGCTATGTGACTTCCAAGATACATGTTCTGATCTCCATATATGACATTCCCCTTTGGAACCCTGCTGCCATGTCTCAGAGATGCCAAGGCACATCGATAGACCACATGTAATTGCTCCAATTGACAGTCCAGCAAGAGTCTCGGCCAATGGAAGAACCCACCAATGCATGTCAATATGGGAACCTTCAGATGATAACAAAGTCTCAGACTTTGAGTCTTCCAACTGAGGCATCAGATGTTACAAAACCAAGAGAAGCCATCTATGTGCATTAAACCCTACCCAAACTCCCAACTCACCACTTGTGCTCCTATTCAGAGTCGAAATCAAGTCCTGTGGCCAAACTCAAATCTAGGAGGTAAGCAAACATACTTTACCTACTTAAGTATACTAGGAAATCAGTAAAAATCAAATGCTCTTAGGCAAGAGGTAACAGACAACAGTCATTCATTCACTTTTACAAAGTTAACCTTCATAATTAGAAAGTATGCCAGACAGAGGTGGTGCACTCCTTTAATCCCAGCACTTGGAAGAAGGGTCTCTGTGAGTTTGAGGCTAACCTGGTCTACAAAGTTCCAGGACAAGCTCCAAAGCTACACAGAGAAACTCTTGTCTCAAAAAACAAAAAATCAAAACAAAAACGTAATTAGAAAGTATTATTCCCAAGCTTCATTCACTTCACTCACATAGTAAACAGAACACTGATATCATATACTATTTAATTCCTTTTATCTTATATCAGTTAATTATTTCTGAGTAATAATAAACTCTAAATATACTGGTGGTGGTGCATGCCTTTGATCCTAGCACTAGGGAGGCAGAGGCAGGCTGATTTCTGTGAGTTCGACTCCAGCCTGGTTTACAGAGCTAGTTTCAGGACAGGCTCCAAAGCAATACAGAGAAACCCTGTTTCAAAAAACAAAAACAAAAACCAAATATCAAAGCTTTTTGCAAGCTGGTTTTATGTCAACTTGACACAAGTTAGTTAACTGAAAGGAAGAAACTTCAATTGAAACAATGCCTCCATCAGATCTGGCTCCAGGACATTTTCTTAATTAGTGATTGATGGGGGAGGGCTCAGCCCAGTGTGAATAGTACCATACTTGCACTGGTGTTCCTAGGTTCTATAAAAAAAGCCTGCTGAGCAAGCCAGTAAGCAGCACCCTGTCATGGCCTCAGCATCAGCTCTTGCCTCCAAGCTCCTGCCTGTTTGAGTTCCTGCCTTGATTTCCTTCAATAATGCAGGACAAACTGGTCATGTAAGTCAAATAAACAATTTCCTCCCCATGTTGCTTTGGTCATATTTCATCACAGAATAATAACCTCAACTTAAGACAAGCTTTAGAAAGGCCATTTTTTTCCTTCTTTCCCGTTCCTTCTCCTTCCGTCCTCCCTTCCTCTTTCTTTCCTTTCTCCTTCCTTCCTTCCTTCCTTCCTTCCTTCCTTCCTTCCTTTCTTCTCCTCCCCTCTTTCTTTCTTTCTATTTTTTTATTTCCCCTTTCTAGTATTTCACATGTCTGTGGTCTACCAGGGATTTGTCTCCCTCATGTGTCTAGGTTGGCTGGGAACTCCCCTGTAGGCTAGGTTGGGCTGGATATCTTAACTAAAATAGACAAACTTGGTATAACTATTCTTGGAGCCAATGATCTATGTGAAATACATTCTTTTTGTGGGAAGACAGAGCACAAGAATGAGGCTAGAAATCCAAAGGGCTTCTTGACATCTCTGCTGAAAAATGGCCCAGCACTGCTTCTGTGACCTTCTAAAGGCCAAACCAAGTCATGTAACCAGCCCTAAATTAAAGAGGTAAGAAAACATACTTTACCTATTTAGTGAACTACAAAATTATAAGCAAGAAATATGCACATAGGAAGGGGTCACAGACTGGAGTCAGTAGTTTAATGTATCACACATTTATTCTTCATAATCATCAAGTCAGTACCATTATTCCAATTTCACCGATTTCATTGATAAACCAGTATAAGGACACATGAGCTTACTGAAGTTTGGGGAGAGTCTTTTGAATGACCTCATTTTAGGGACTTTCCAGGCCTGAATTCACTGAAAACTACCTAAGAAACCAACCCAAACTTTAAGAAAATGTTTTTATTAATTCTTTGATTTTTCCAGGACAGTGGGAAAGTGGCAAGTATGCTGGGACACCCAGTCTCTCTATCCGATCCCTGATCTTGCTCTCATTGGCTCTCAGAGCCAGCATATCCACCATCATGTAAACTATGCAGGTAAAGGTCACCATGCTGTCTGAGGTCACCGAGTAGCTGGCTCTGGAAGTGGGGCTGCCTTTCCACACACACACCCACACACCCCCATTTCAGATCCGGGCATGTTTGTCTTAATTGCCCTCCCAAGCTCCCTGTCCTGGGGCAGACTGGCCACTGAAGTCTGTAACAGGGAGATAAGGGTGTTAAAAAACACTTTGGCCTTGGGAACAGCTAGAATGTAAACCACTTCTAACACATGTTATCATTCCTTATCTCATGATATAATAAAGCCTGCAGAAGAAACACAGCACCAGCTGCTCGTCTGTGGAGTAAAAGTTCAACTGGGAATTGTAGCTTACTGCTTCAACTTCCCCGTTGATCTGTGCTGGCTGTTATAGTCCCTTCCCCAATATGATGCTGTTATCTCTGTGGTGCATAGCCTCAGAGTCCTCTGGGTAGATTCCCAGAACAGGTATAGGTAAGTCATATAGCAATTTTAAATTTTGTTGTTGTTTTTGGTTTTTGAGGAACCTCTGTGCCCGTTGCCACCGTGGCTATACCAACTTCCATTCCCACCAGCAGTGTATGGGGATTCTTCATTCCCCACATCCTCACCAGCATCTTCAGTTTGGATTGCTGGGATAGTTAAGGTTGTTGATCACATTTTCAAGTATTTATGGATCATTTTATTTCTCCTTTTGAAAACTGACTATTAATGTGGTGGCTTGAATGAAAATTCTTCCCCACCCCCACCCCCATAGGCTCTTAGGGAGTAGCACTATTTGAAAGGATTAGGGCTTGTGGCCTTGTTGGAGGAAGTGTGTCACTGCAGGTGGGCTTTGAGTTCTCAAATGCTCAAGACGGGGGCCCAGTACCTCTCTCTTTTTCCTGCTGCCAATTCAGATGTAGAACTCCTCTCCAGTACCATATCTGCCTGTGTGCCTGTGGAGTTTGGAAGGCAACTTGTAGGAGTCAGTTTTCCCCTCTGACCATGTGGGTTCCAGGGATCAAACTCAGGTGGTCAGCCTTGCTGGTAAACGAGTACATTTACTGATGAGCCATTTGCCCACCCATATTTTTTTTTGAGATTATTTTATGTTTATGAATATTTTGCCTACACATACAATGAATGTGCAGCATTTGCATGAAGTGGCCATAGAGGCCAAAAGAGGATACCGGATCTCTTAGAACTGCATGGTTTTGAGCCACCTTGTGGGTACTGGGAACCAAACTCTGGTCCTCTGCAAGGACAATGAGTGCTATTAACCACTGAGTCATCTCTCCCAGTCCCTGACCCACTGTTCTTGATATCAAACTTCTGCAGAAGATAATTGATTCCTTGCCATTCTTGTTTTTGTTTTCTTCTTAAAGTCAGGTGCTCATTCTTGACATATTGTGTGTGTGTGTGTGTGTGTGTGTGTGTGTGTGTGTGTGTGTGTGTATGTGTTTTGAAACAGGAGCTCACTATGTAGCCCAAATTGACCTTTAATTTGATAGGGGTGAGCTATCACTGTCCATCCTGGTACCACTCTCTGATCATCTGATCATCATGCTTGTCTTTCAAAATATTTTTTATTTGGTTACAATTTACAACTCAATGATGTTATTATTTTATTCCCTGTCCATCTGGGAGAAGTAAAAACTTCCCATCCCTCCCCTGAGGCTAAATAGTTCATTATCATGGTTACTGAGGTCAGGCAGGTGTCTTCTTTAGGAGAATGACTCAGGAGTTGCTAGCTTCCGAGCTCACATCCCATTGGATGAAACAAGGGCAGGGGACGTTGACAAACAGCCTCTTAAACTGGGTGTGTCGCTATACACCTGCAATCCCAACACTTGGGAGGCTAAGGCAGGAGGAGCAGGTTTGAGACAAACCTAAGCTACATGATGCGACCAAAACAAACAAACAAAACAAGACAAAAACCAAGAATCTCCCAAACACTTTCTCACTAGGAAGACCAGCACTGTGATCTGAAAAATGTCTTCTGAAATTTGTGTATTGAAATTCAATCCCTGCTGGGCAGTGGTGGCAGGAGCCTGTAACCAGCATTCAGGAGGCAGAGGCAGAAGGAGCTCTGTGAGTTTGAGGCCAGCCTGGTCTATAAGAGAGTTCCAGGACAGCCAAAGCCACACAGAGACCCTGTTTCAATCACCGTGGTAACAATGCTGGGAAGTTAGGCTTTGGAGGTACACACACACACACACACACACACACACACACACACACACACACACGTAATATATATATATATATATATATATATATATATATATATATATATATATCTCACATATGTGTAACTTTGAGAATAAAGTTCAGGTTTCCAAGCCCTGGGGGAGCTAAGAACTTTCCAATGGCTGATCCATCTCCTCCCTAAACCATAGACATAGTCATTATGCATCTTTAGTTCTCTAGAAGCATTGAGTATATGTTACATATTTGATCATATCCTTCCCCCAATCCCTATCCCTAACATCTCCCATACATTCCCACTAACAAGTTCTTTTTTTTTATCCACTAAATCCAACTAGTGAGGTCGATATTGAGCCACCTACCAAGAGCCACATCCCCCCCCCCAAAAAAAAAAGCTTCTCCTTCCCAGAAGCAATCAACTGCTAATTGCTCCTCAGCTAGGAGTAGGAGTGTGTCCCAACCTTGCCTGCATCCCCCACCCTTGCTAGAAAGTTGCTGGTTTGACCTTGCAGGTGTTTTTTCTAGGACCCACATCTGTGAGTTTGTGGGTGTGACAGCCCTGACACATCCAGAAAACAATGATTTTTCTTTTTTTTCCCAGCAGTTCTCCCTCC
Source organism: Phodopus roborovskii (assembly GCF_943737965.1). Taxonomy (NCBI): domain Eukaryota; kingdom Metazoa; phylum Chordata; class Mammalia; order Rodentia; family Cricetidae; genus Phodopus; species Phodopus roborovskii. The sequence continues at coordinate 11,651,080 of NW_026126515.1, read as the reverse complement.
TCTGGCTCTTAACAAACTTTTCTCTATCTCTCCCAAAATGTTTCCTGGGCCTTGTGGGGCTGAGGTGGGTGGTATAAATACTCATTTAAGGCTGAGCATTCCCCAGTCAACTTACTCTCTGCATTTCTAATCAGTTGTGAGTCTCTGTGTGAGTAACAATCCATTGCAAAAAATACACTCTCTGATGAGGCCTGAGAACTTTACTGATCTATGGATGCAAGGGTATGTTATACGTAGCTCGTTATGTGCTACCCGGAAGGAGACAGACAACACTTATACTTCTCAAGATTTTAATTCACCATGTAAGCAGGTCACTGATACGTCAAGGATGGTTGCCAGAGAAGGACTCAAGAGCCTTGTTTCTCCTGGTTAAAACGCCAACATTTGTAGCCAAGTTACAGTTACAATTTTCACCAATCAGAAATCAAAGATTAGGGACTTTTCTTGCATGTTCCATCATTGTCAACTGACATACAACGCAAGTCTTTTAGTCCAACCAATCAGATTCATTTGTTCCTTCTGTTGTTAGGAACAACCACAATGTTTCGAGAGAACTAAAGATGCATAATGGCTATGTCTATGGTTTAGGGAGGAGGTGGATCAGCCATTGGAAAGTTCTTAGCTCCCCCCCAGAGCTCGGGGACCTGAACTTTATTTCACACTACAGGTGAAATGGAGTCTGAAGTTAAAATGGCAGTACTCAAGCCAAGGTTCTTTCGCCTGCTCCCTTCCGGTAAATGTTTTGAGCCATGCTTGATGAGCTCACTTTGATTGCTAGAACAAAAAAGAGAATGGACTCCTGCAACAACCTGTCCCCTAATTAATCACAATTTTCTTTTCTTTTCCTTTTTTTTTTTTTGGAAGGGTTTCTCTGTGTAACAGCCCTGGCTGTCCTGGAACTCACTCTGTAGACTAGGCTGGACTTGAACTTAGAGATCTGCCTGCCTCTGCCTCTAGAGAAAGAGCTGGGAATAAAAGGTGGTGCCACCCACCCCAGGCTGTATTTTTTTTTTTTTTAAGTTTAAAAAGATAAGCATTTAGAAGGTTGTTTAATGCTATGTCCATTTAGCAAAGTAACAATAGTAAGTTCTCTAAGGCATGGTGTTTTCACTACCACATGCTGGCAGTCAACCAAGAACAATGACAATAGCCTTGTTTTGAACATCTCTGGGCCTCTTTGACCAACAGAGTGTGCCTCTTTTATCCCTGTTTCTTGTACCACAAGAGGACACAGCTTCCCTTCAGGAGAATGAGGTAGCAAGGTCCCATCCTAGAAGTGGAGACTGGCCTCTCACCAAGTGCGTGTGGAACCTTCTGGTGCCTTGCACATGGGCTCGTAGCCATCAGCACTGTACGATATACATTTATAGTCTTTTAAAAGCATTTATGTATGTAGCGCCCACGCTAAGATCTGTTCCACGAATTGAGTGAAGGCACAGAGATTGAAATAAAGAGACAAGACAGCGGGTCATTCATTCAAAGGCAATACCAGAATGCCGAATGCCGAATGCCATTTATTGACGGGATTGAATGGGCTTAAATACTGACTTACAGCACAGTGGAAAATTACAGGAATTTTAGGCTTAGCTCCTCCCTATGAGGTGTGTATAGTCAAAACGGGAAGAGTACCAACAATAGGTTTGGGGCAAGGAGTTCTTGCCAACATCTTCAGGCTTGCTCAAGGTGCCTTGGGGGGTCCATGCAGGGCCCTACAGATGTATATGAGTATTTTGCCTGCATCTATGTATGTGTACTATACTCATGCCTGATACCCATAGAAGTCAGGAGAGGGTATTGGATCCCCTGGAACTGGAGATACAGATAGATGGCTGTGAGCCACTGCCTTAGTCACTGTTCTATTGCTGTAAAGAGACCCTCCCCCCCATGACAAGGCAACTCTTATCAAAGAAAGCAGTTAATCGGGGGCTTGCTTATAGCTTCAAAGGGTTAGTACACTATCGTCATGGCAGGGAACATGATGGTATGCAGGAAGACCTACCCATGTCTGGGTGCTGGAGCAGTAGCTGAGAGCTTTATGTCCTAATCCATAGGCAGTAAGCAGAGACAGACAGATAGGCAGGCAGGCAGGCAGGCAGACAGACAGAGAGACAGACAGACATATAGAAGGAAGACTGGGCCTGGTATGGGTTTTTGAAACCTCAAAGCCCCACCCCCAGCCATATACCTCCTCCAAGGCCACACCTCCTCCTAATGCTTCCCAAACAGTTTTTCAACTGAGGACTGAGCATGCAAATATTTGGGGTGGGGAGCATTGTCAATCAAACCACACAGGCTTCAGGTGTATTCCCGCAATCAAACCAGGTCTTCTGTGAGAGCAACAAGTGCTCTTAACCACGGAGTCATCTCTGCAACTCCATAAATGTATATCCTTTATAAATTACCCAGCCTTAGGATAATACCACAAATGGACTAAAACAGCTAGTTCAAACTCCAGACATCCTATTAGTTAATACAAGGAAATGCAAATATTTGAAGTAAGTTAGTTATGTGTGCCACATTTGTTAGGCCCAAATTTGCACCTTCTCAGAGTCATCTGCAGAGAGCCTAAAGCAGTGACAAGCATGCAGATAGGATAATTACCTTAAACACAATGACCAAGTCTGTATAGCCGTCGTATTTGTACTTTCTCTTTTTTTTTTTTTTTTTTTTTTTTTTTTTTTTTTTGGACCTCCAGCAATCCCTTACCACTCTTTACAATGGACTTTTCAGATTATAACTGTTTTATCTTAAAAAAGAAAGGAAGGAAGGGAGGGAGGGAGGGAGGGAGGAAGGAAGGACCCACCACCATATCTACCAATCTAGCCGTCTAGCTAGTCTCCACTTCAACTTGGTCTTTCTCATTCTTCTCCTCTTTTACCTAAGTCGAGCGCCCAGCAACGGGGCCAGGGTGGGGGCCAGGGTGAGAGCACAGGTGAATAAATACCTCCTTTATGCACAAGCCCATCTTTAAGAAATAGCATTAGAAAATGGCCTTCAATTCTGGAGCACAGTGAAGACTTGCAACTTCACAGGGAAGCCTTAGATGGCAAATGGCTGTTATTGTTGGTCATTTTCAGCTCTTGGCACGTTAACAGTTACCCGACTACCACTCAACCTTTTGGCAGACAGTCAGGCACTCATTCCAGGAACAGCTCTCATACAGCTTGTGGGAGCCACCGCGGGTACAAAGGACACTGGCCTGTAAGTGTTTGGATCTGTGGCTCACTGGCTGATTGCAGTTCAGACAGATTATATTTTTAGAATGGTTTTAGGCTCTCAGAGATTTCCCATATACTCTGCACACAAGCATCAGCATTATGCTCAGTAGTGAAAGGCTGAAGGCTCTTCCTTTGAGACAGGAACAAGGCTGCCCACTTTCACTATTCCTGACCATCATACTGCTGGAAGCTTTGCTAGAGGCAATTAAGAAAGGAAAAGAAATAAAAGGCATCCAAATTGGGAAAGAAAAAAAAGTAAAATGACCTCTTGCCCAGATGGTATGATCATGTGTGTATAGAACCCTGAAGAGTCTGTAAAAAATTCATCGAAAATAAAAATGCAAATTTAGCTCTGGAGAGACAGCCCAGAGGTTTAGAGTACCTGCTGCTCTTGCAGAGGACCCCAGTACACTTCTCCACATCAGCAATGTTTGGAAGTATTGGATGATGTTGACCATGGCGGGCACCTGTACACACATGCTCATACCCCCTCTCAGACAACACACACACAATTAAAAATAGCTGGCTGGTGGTGGCACATGCTTTTAATTCCAGTACCCAGGAGGCAGAGGCAGGTGGATCTCTGTGAATTCCAGGCCAACCTGGCTTACAGAGCAAGTTGCAGGACAGCTAGGGCTACACAGAGAAAGCCTGTCTCAAAAATAAATAGCTAAAAATAAAAAATAAATAAATCTTAAAAAAAAAATTGGTAAAGTTGACATCAGATCAATACACAACAACTAGTTAGAACTTGTTTATACTAACATCCATTTACAATAGCAAGAAAATATTAAAATATTAAGGAATTAATGTAGACAGAGAGGTTTGATTGATTCCCAGTACCCACATAGAAATTCACAGCCATCTATAACTTTAGTTTCAGGGGACTGGGGACCAGCTTCTGGCCTCTACCAGTGCCATACAGGTTAGTGATGCACAGACACACAGCAGGCAAAACACTCATACACATAAAATAAATATTTCAAAGTAGTTTAAAGTAAACAAAATGCCTAAATATCTAAAGCTCTAAGAAGAAAGTACAGAACGAAAACTTCACAGTTAGATTTAGTCATGATTTCTATATATGTTTCCAAAGGTACAGGCAACAAAAGAAAAAAAACAGACAAATTGGACTTAATAGAATATAAACTTAAATGTGGTTGAATGTGATTTTAGCGTGCCTGGAAACCCAGGTTCAATTCCTAGCACCCTTCACCCACCCTTAAAAAAAGTGTGTGGAGAAGACACTGTTGGAAAACTAAAGAGTAAAATGGCAACCCATATAATGGGAGACAAATTTGACAGGGTTTTAATATCCACAACATAGAGAGAACTCTTAATTTTCAACAGAACAACCCAATTCAAACAGGAACAAAGGACTGGAGTAGAGTTTTTTTTCCAAAGATGCCAATGGCCAATAATGGATAGAAAATGGTCAACTTAACTAGGGAGATATAGACCGAAAGCATAAAGTATCACTTTATAGCCACAGGTGTTTAGGGAAAAATTCAGAAAATGTATTGGCAAAGATGTGGAGAATTTGGGGTTTGTGTGCAGTGACTGCATAAGGGAACACAATTTGTCACCCATCTCTACTATCACACTACGGTAGACTTTTGTCATAGTTTCCTAACTTGACAGATCTAAGGTCCTACCTGTCGTCGCCTTATGTGCCTCTCAGCAGCTTTTGACACAGTTCACGTTTCTCCTCCTAACACGCTCCTCTCTTTGCTGTCTAAACTCTCCTCCCCATCCTCCTCCTGACTGACAAGCTCCTTCATGGGTTTTTTCCCGCCTTTCCAGTTGAGGGAGCCTTTTCTGCCCTGGGGTTCATAATCTAAGTTTGAGAAAGCCTCCCTTTTCTCCCCACAACCCCTCCAGTGATCATGTCACCCTTCTGGCTGTAATGAAGACATTCTAAAGGCACTCCTGCCCCTCCCTTTGGCTATCGGACTAGTGAGATAAAAGTCTCCAAGGGATTGGAATTTCCCTAGGAGACTGGTGCTGGGATAAGGAAAATGGTCAGATCCTAGACACCAGCCCAAGGAAGAGCCTGAGCAAAATCACAGTTCTGACAAGGTGTCAGACCACGTCACAGGAGAGACTAGAGCTAAAGCACAGAGGGTGCCAGTGTACCACACTTTAAGGGAACGCTCACTTATGCACACCTTTTATTATCTACATTTACCTATCTAACCGCTACCCTCCCTAGCCTGAAGAGGTCCCTGATATTTTCTGGGACCTTGATTTAGGCCAAAGTAGGATTTGAGGCTTCAATGCTGAGGAGAATTTCAGTTATTTAGAATATATATTTAGAATAACAGAGAATTTAGTTATTTAGAATATATAGAATTTCAGTGGCTATAGTGAAGCCGATTTAGAAACTATATTAAAGATATTTTACTTCAGGCTTGAGGACATGGTTAAGAGAAAGAGAAGCGATCAGAGGAAGGTAAGACTGGAGGTCAGGGGGGTGGGATGGGCACGCAGTTTCCAAGTGAGACAAAGAGTATGGGCTCCTCCGGGGAGAGGAAGCCATTAACTTTCTTAGTATTAGCATGGTGGCTCTGAGGTGCATCTGAAGGTCACTATGAACTCTCTCTGTTTTTCTCTCTTTGCCTTGAACAAAATAATTATAATCTTAAAGGTAAAATTGGAAGCCACTAGGGTTGTTCAAGGGGTTGGTTAGTACATGTCCTGTCCTTAGAAATGGGTTTTCTAGAAATTGCTAGAAATTGCAGGTTTATGCTGTGAAGAGAAAAGGGTCTTACACAGGTAGTAATTGTGCTATAGCCCTTGCTTCTCACTGGCTTTAACCAGATTCCAGAGTGAGGGGGTCCTTTCCCTACGCAAGCATCCATAATTCCCCTGGCTCTCTGTACTACCTCAATAATGGGAGTCATAATTAGAATTTCTTCTGGAAATTCCACCCTGGGGGTCAGGATAGGCCTAAACCTTGGCTCCCACGAAGATTCCTCTCACAGTTTTGATGGCTTTTTTCATAGCTATACTGACACATTCGAATTTTCTGGCCTTTGTTCCATCTTTTCTGTGAATTCTAACACTGCTGCAAGGCAGAGGGAAGCTGAGAATTTTACTTCCTCGGTTCTAGACAAAACTCTAAGTTCCTTTCCTTTGACTGGTTCCTTTTCTCCTGGTTTTCAGTGGAGATCAACCCACCTGAAATTCTGATCACATTATGCCTTAAATAAATAGGATTTTCAAAACCTGCTCCACTTGTGACCCCTTTCACCCGAGTAGGTGTGGGGGTGGGTGGGATTTTGTGGGGTTTTTGTTTTGTTTTGTTTTGAGATAAGGTCTCATTGGAACTTGCTATGCAATCCAGGGTAGCCTCCAATTTATAAGTAACCAGCTGCCTCTGCCTCCCAAGTGCTGGGATTGAAGATGTGTGGCACCACACCCAGCAAGAATGTTTTTAAAAATATATTTTATTTATATTTAATTATGTACATGTTTATGCATGTGAGTTCAGGCTCCAAGGAGGGCAGGGGGGGCATCAATCCCATGGAACTATAGTTACAGTTGGAAGCTACCAATGTGGGTGTTGGAAATTGAACTCTGGCCCTTTGTAAGACTGGCAAATACTCTTAACTGCTGAGCTACCTCTCCAGCCCCACACTAAACATTTTTTTTTTCATGTATTCCCATGGATATAGGCATATAAAATAGATACATCAGGCCAGGCATGTAACTCAGATGGTAGAGTACTTGCCTAGCATGTGCAAAGCCTTGGGTTTGCATCCAAGCATCAGATAAACTGGCCTAGCTGCACACACATAATCCAAGCAATCTGGAGGTGGAGATAGGAGAATCAGAAGTTCATTGTCAATTACACACTGAATTCTAGGGCAGCCTTGGGCTCAAGTGTTTCAGGCAGCATTGCTTGACGATGGGGCAGCATGAACAGTGCAAAGTACACACTGTGTGTTCAGAACTAAGCCTGTAGTGTGAACAGTGCAAAGTACACACTGTGTGTTCAGAGCTAAGCTTGCAGTGTGAACAGTGCAAAGTACACACACTGTGTGTTCAGAACTAAGCCTGCAGTGAAACCACATGATGCAACTAACACGGGCAAGCACTACCAGAGACACCTCAGAGTCCCTACCCATTTGATTTTTTAAAAATTAAATGTTTATTTATTATGTATGCAGTTTTCTGCCTGCATGTATCCCTGCAGGCCAGAAGGGGGCACCAGATCTCATGATAGATGGTTTATCAGCCACCATGTGGTTGCTGGGAATTGGCAAACTCAGGACCTCTGGAAGAGCAGTCAGTGCTCTTAACCTCTGAGCCATCTCTCCAGCCCTACCCATTTGATTTTATATGAAATTTTGGTCAATGTGCACTTAGAATCTTTTTCTTTTTGCCACATGTCTCATGATCCTTCAGTTAAGCAACCCCAAACAGGTTCATAAATCACAGTTTAAGATGCTGTAGCCTAGGACACAGACTGATGCCCAAAAAACATTTGTTGGATGAAAAACCAGACACGAATGCCTGGAATTCTAGCATTCTGAAAAGGCAGAGGTAAAAGGATCAGAATTCAAGGCCACCTGTGGCTATACAGTGAGTTCAAGGCCAGCCTGGGATTTATGAGACCAGTCTCAAAATGTATGTTTTGGCTGACTGGTAGTGGCACACATCTTTAATGCTGGCACTTGGGAGGCAGATGTAGGTAGATTTCTGTGAGGCCAAGGCCAGCCTGGTCTACAGAGTGAGTTTTAGGACTGCTAGGGCTGTTATACAGAGAAACCCCATCTCAAAAAACCAACCAACCAACCAACCAACACCCAAAGAGTATGCTGTGTTTTATTGAATGAATATAAAAACCATGATAATTAGACATAAATTACAGTCACAAGATGTATTTTAAAAGAGGAATACATACAAAGTTTAGAAAAGGGAACATTTTCAGATATTTTTGAAGTAGGGACAGCTTTAGTTTTTCTCTTGGGACAAAAGAAAAACAAACACAAGGTTAAAAAAATACTGTGAGAACACTCATTTTAATTTCCCTTTGAAGATATATGTCTCAGCAAAACATGCAACAAGTATGCCAAATGCTATCACTTTTCAAATGTTTAAAACCAGGAACACAGGGGTAGGAGAGAGAGAAGGGAGGTGGGGGAGGGGAGGTGGGGGGGGGAGCCAGTGGAGGTGAAAGGAGGGAGGGTTAGAAAGAAGGGATTTAGACCTGACCATCTTTGGCTGCAATTAGAGAGACTTTAGAAGGAAATATGTGTGGAATTCCGTGCTCTGAAAATGAGGCCATTGTTATCCACACATTTTACCACGGAGACTGGAAAAGTGAAATGTTTTCAGACATTGTGCTCTCAGGGCCCAGTGTGTTTCTGGGTTCAGGCATATTTTGCCATAACATGGCCAGCGAATAGTACTGGATATCATTTATCTCACATATTATAATACAATATACCTGATGCCTAGAAAAAGAAAAAAAAAGCACCCATATTTTAACCTAACAGCTACTGAAGAAGAGTAATGCCTTTTGCACTTGAGCCATGATATATCTTGTCTAGACATTGATATAAAGAATCTAGTTTTAAACAAGTTGAATCATCCCAGAAAACCAAGTGATGGTTTTTAGCTGATAAACAGAGAGATTAGTCACTCAGATAATTTAGCTCAAAAAGCTGGCACAATATATACTAAAACAGAGTGAGATGTGCATTTAATTTCAAACTTGCAATAACTTTCTTTCCTGATTCTCATTTTACAAGTGGAAAAATGCATGTGTTTCTAAGATAGACACTTGTGCTTTGTTGGAAGCCTGGGTTCACAGCCATGTCCCAATGCCTGGTCTACTCCATCACTCAGTAAGACCTAGGCAAGGGCAATGTAGAATTCATTGTTTATAATCTTCTACGCTATCAATAGTCATTGTTTCTGACATTTACTGAAGATCTGCTCTGTACCAAGCACTAAACAGTACTAAAGTAATACTATTGAATGCCATTTTATTTTTTTTTAACTTTCTTTTGTTCATTTTTTGCGTCTTTGACATCATGCATCTCAATCCCACTCATTTCCAGCCCCTTTGTATCCACTTTCTACCCCTGCAACCTCCTCCAACAAATGAAACAAAATAAAATTTAAGAGAAAAAAAAAAAAAAGGAAAAATCTCATCATGGAAACTGTAGTGTGATGTAGTGAGTCATGCAGTAAACCCTTTTATCCGTGTATCTCTATGTGCAAGTGTTCATTGCAAAGAATCACTGGTCTGGTTCGAAGCCTCTGTTCTCTACCACAGCACCCATGCTAGGCTCTCAGTGGGACTCCTCTTGGATATCCTGTTGTTGCCCTGTGTTGTGGAGAGCCTTTGGGTCTGCAGGACCAGCCCCTTCATGTGTTCCAGCAGATTATAGATGGGGTGGGTTTTTAGGATGGGCCAACTCGTAACCCTGGTTCTGGGCCTGTGTGATTGCAGGGTTGGTCAGCTTCCAGCTCTTTCCAGTCCTTACCACCAGGGTGAGCTCTCTAACATTGCCCTGGCTAGTTCACTCGTTGCAACCACGAGCAAAGGGCAGGCCAGTTCTCCTTCGCCTACCTTCGGGGCCAGCGCCACTGTGTTGCCCAGGCAAGGCGGCAAAGGGGACACTCTTCCAAGTTCTGTAGCTGATGAGGGGCAGGGACAACTCTCTTGCTCTTAGGACCTCAGGGCCCGCTCTCCCACCTGCCACAGGCAGCAAGGGGTTGGGGTGGGGGTCGGTGGTGGTGAACGCCATTTTATAAATGAAGTAATTTGCCTGTAGGGAGGATAACACTTGATTCCTTTTGACTCTGGAGCCCGTGCTCCCAGGACCTTGCGATAGCAGGATCTTTTCCAACACACACTTTCTCTTCTAATTACCGAGCAGCAGCATTGGCACAGGCACAATCTATTTTTCTGTTTCCACACTGGGAGGTACGCCATTGGCCCATTAAGTAAAATAAGAATTCTCTTTTCCAATTTTCTATGACTGAATACGACCATCCTTCATTTTTCTGGTTTTATGGAAGCATTTACAATTTATAGTGGAACTAGATGGCAATGTTTTCCATTAGAAAGAATCTCATTAGAGCATGACTGCTTTTTTGCCAAATTTAGTAATTGAGAAATTGCTTTTTCAAAGCAGAAAAAGGAGGGCTTCTGACTGATATAGAAGCAGAGAAAATCAGTTATTTAAATGACTTTACAAAGTCTTGTTTGTTTACTTGTTTTGGTAGATGGAGTCTCACTTACTATTTAGCCTGGGTTAGCCTGGAACTCATTAAGTAGACCAGGCTGGCCTGGAACTCACAGAAATCCAACTGCTGAGATTAACGTTGTGTATGTTCCACCATGCTAGGCAATAACAAATATTTTTTGATGGCTAGGACATCTATATTTAATTGGGGTACAGTCACTGTTTCAAGTCTTAATCTTATCTACTATATAAGTATCTCTTCTCCCAAACTTAAATGATTTATAAAAGTATTTTATATAATTAAGAAATTTGACAGTTTTGAAAACTGTTCCAATGCAAATGCTCCTGGGCAATTCCATATTGCTAAGATGGGTGCAAAAGGCACCTATATAATGGTTTACATCCACCCATAACTCCAAATTTCAGGGGTCCCAGTGTCGTTTTCTAACCATCATGGACACCAAGCACACAAGTGGTGCACGCACATACATTTGGACAAAACACAAATTTTTAAAAGGAGAAAAAAGTCCTTAAAAAAGGTTTTAAAATGCTAAACAGTTGTACAAATTGCCACTAAATTGATTGCCAGTCTGACAGAGCATACAAAGCCATAAGCTACACATTCTTACTTTTTGTTTTTCGAGACAGGGTTTGTCTGTTTATCCTTGGCAGTCCTGGAACTAGCTCTGTAGACCAGGTTGGCCTTGAGCTCACAGAGATCCGCCTGCCTCTGCCTCCCTAGTGCTGGGATTAAAGGCATGCGCCACCAACATCAGGCTGCATTCTTACTTTTAAAGTCCTTTTTGTTGTTAAAATATCTATTCTGTTTGCCTACAAAAACAACCTTACTTACTTAGGTCTTGGTTCTTAAGAAAACATTTGAATTGCACCTGTTAGTTTTTGTTGTGGTTTTTCTCCACAAATGATCCTGTTATGGACAGATAAATCTTAACTTTTTATGGAGATTTATTACTTTATTTTTTAAAGAATTTCATTTTAATTTTAATCAGTGTCTCACTATGTAACCCTAGCTGTCTTGGAACTCACTACATAGATCAGGCTGGCATCTAATTCACAAAGGTCTCTGCCTCCTGAATGCTGGGGTAATACTTTCTTTTAGACTGGATCTATGATAATTATCTCTTTTGCCTGTTTTTAAGCTCTTCAAAACCTCTACTTAGAACTGTAACTTTCACAGGCAAGAACATTTTGGAGAACAATTACCTACATGTGATAGTTAATCATGTCACCTTGACTAGATTCACCTTGGAAGCATACCATTGGCGTGTCACCGAAGGAGTTCCCAGATAGGTTTAACTGGAGAAACGTGGGTGACACTATCCCATGGGCAAGATCTACACTGAATAGAACGTTAAAAAGGGGGAGGCTACTGGGCACTCCCAGCACTCAGGAGACCTCCAAATCACCATGGTTAATGGAAAGCTTCATCCTCTGATCTTCAGACACCATTTATTTATTTATTTGAGACAGGGTTTCTCTGTGTAGCTTTGGAGCCTGTCCTGGCACTCTGTAGACCAGACTGGCCTTGAAGTCACAAAGATCTATCTGCCTGCATCTGCCTCACAGTGCTGAGATTAAAGGCATGGACCAGACATGCTTTATTTGTATTAGCAAGATATCACCACAAGGCACACTAGTAATACTGTGTGAAGTTGAAAGACCAAAAAGTGAAGTTAAATGAAGGACTGTCTGACCTGGAAAGCTAACCAATATCTGTTCCTTGGAATTTGCTAGCTTCCTCTCACCAGGCCCTGAGATGACAAGAATTCACACTGCCCCTCCTTTCTGCCCCTCCTTTCCTGTGAGTCAACAGGTGGTAAATAGGGTCCTTAGGAAACAAAGAGATAACTCTGGTTTGCCCAGACAAGATTAATTAGCACACCTTGAGGCCCTAAGGTCTGCTGACCCTAACAGCAGACCATCCGGCCTCCAAGGGTCACGTAGTACTCAATGGACAGAGGGTCACACCCCCTCCCTAAGCTTGTGGGTTTGCCTTTAAAAACACATAGGCCCAGGGGAGGGGGCTTCTCTCTAGCCTGCGTGCTGGAGAAGCCCGTTTGCGCAAACGTTTCCTGTTCATTAAAGCCTCTTGCATTTTGCAGCAACTGGACTGGACATTGAGTTCTTGGGGTATCGACCGAACCTGGAAGACTCCTCATTCTGAGGGTCTTACAAAGTTACCTTTAGGCTATGTGAAACATTGATGAATTTTGTCTTTAGACTTGTCCCATCCTCAAGATGATTCATTCTATGAATCTGGAAAAACTCAAAACACTTCTGGTCCCAAGCATCTTGGATAAGGGATACTCAAGCTGTAATAACTAATAATTCTCTAAGATATCTACACAAACACCATAAGTTTTACCTCTCCTACATTACCACTGCACTTGTAATTCAAGTGGGCCTATAACACTGAAACGTAAGAATCAAATATAGAGGAAATCACTGTAATTAATCCCGGCATCCCGACACTTAGAAGTGGTTGTATTTATACTATAATACCAGGCTTTCCTGGGATTTTTTTTGGAACGCAGAGATCCTCCTGCCTCTGACTCCCAAGTGCTGGATTAAAGGTGTGTGCCACCAACACCTGGCTTTTCTTGGGAATTTCCACCAAGTCTAGAAGATAAATCTTGTAAATATGAAACTATTATCAATGGTAAAATAATACTAAATTGGGTTTATTTGTAAAAGTTTTAGTTACTTTAAGAAAGATTTATTGCCAGGCTGTGATGGTGCATTCATTTAATCCCAGCACCTGGTAAACAGAGGCAAGCAGATCTCAGTGAGTTCAAGGCCAGCCTGGTCTACAAGTAAGTTCCAGGACAGCCAGGACTATTACACAGAGTAGCCATGTGGGGGCTGAGAACTAAACACTAGCCCTCTCCAAAAGTGGTGAGTACTCTTGACTGCTGAACCATTTCTCTAGTTCCCCAAACATATTTTTCATGCATGTATACATGTGTGTGAGTATGCACGTGTCTGTGTGACTGCCCACCCAGAGGCCAAGAGTCAATGTCAGGGTTCTTTGTCTATTGCTCTTTACCTTATTTTCTGAAATAGGGTTTCTCATTGAACATGGAGCTATTTTGGCTAGACCCGCTGCCCAGCCAGACATGAAAGATTCAGCTGTCCCTGCTTCCCAACATTGAGCTTTATAGATATGTTCCACTATGCCTTCTACTATGCCTGGCTTTTTTGCAGGTACTGGGAATCCCAGTTTAGGTTCTCATGCTTGCAATGGATGCACTTTACTCAGTGAGCCATTTCTCTAGTCCTTTATTATTTATTTATTTTTTTCTTGAGGCATGGTCTCTTTTTTGTGGCCCTGGCTATCCTGGAACTTACTGTGTAGACCAGCCTGACTTCAAACTCACAGAGCTCCTCCTGTTTCTACCTCCTAAATTCTGGGATTAAAGGCATGCACCATCATACCTAGCTAGCACTTTATTTTTAAAACATTTTGATGGAACTTTTCAAACAAGTAAGAAAAAGAGCCATGTGTGATAGTATGTGTCTTTAATTTGAGTACTTGAGAGGCAGAGGCAGGAAGGTCTCTGTGAGTTTGAGGTCAGCTTGATCTATATAGTGAATTTCAGGACAGCTAAGACTATATAATGGAAAGGACCTGACTCAAAAATCACCAAATGAAAAGAAAAAAGAAATGTTTAAAATAGTGAGCTGGGCAGTGATGGCAGACAAGTGGACTTCTGTGAGTCCAGCCTGCTCTACAGAGTGAGTTACAGGTCAGCCCTGTCTCAACTCCCACTTGCCAATATATAAAGAAAGAAAGAAGACAAGATAGTATTCTGAAGGCCATTATACCCTGAATTTACATGTAACCATGTTCAACAATGATAATTTATGCTTCTGTTTTTGGATTACTTGAAAATAAATCAAGAGCTCATGCCAATTCATTCTTAAATTCTTTAGTATGATATTGACTGTATCACTCTAACGTCTACCCCATGGTCATATTTTTTTCCTCCCTTTTTTCTGCTTCTTCTCTTTTGTGTATCTCTTTAAAATTTGTATATTTTTTATTTTCATTTATGTATAGGTGTTTGTCATGAGAGAGAGAATGTGGGTGAGTACATGTTAGCACCCTGGAGCTATAGTTACATGTGGTTGTGAGTTGCCCAACATGTGTGCAGTGATCTGAACTTGGACCTTTGGGAGGCATCAACCACTCTTAACTGCTGATCCTTTTCCCCAGCTCCACTGTTTCTCTTTTAAGGATAATTCTTGTTAGACTGAGGTCCTGTCTAGGTAATGTACCAATTCAACCTAACTGATGCCCTTATAAAAGGGGAAAATAGGGTACAAAGACAAGAGAGAAGGCTTGTAGAAACAGAGGCATCAGGCATGGCAGCTCATGCCTGCAATCCAGCACCCAAAGGCTGGGACAAGAGGATTTCCATGAGTTCAAGGACAATCTGGACATACTGAGTCCAACCTATGTACAAATTAAGAAACATAGGGATTGCTGTCTCCTGATACTTGGAATAAGCCAGGAAGAGATATATATTATTTTCAATGTACAAAGAAACAAGACCATCGGGAAATATGTATTGAGAACAGGTGGATTTTGTTATTGAGGTTGAGAAATCCAAAGACCAGCCATCTGAAAACTGAAGAACCAGGAATCCATTGGGTGTAATCCAGTGTGATTCCAGAGGCCAGGAAAATCTTGGGAGCCAGTGGGATAAGACCAGGTCCAAATCTGTAGGACTGAGAACTAGAGTGAGAGGCAGAAACATTATGTTCAATGTTCCAAATTCTTGCTCAAAGCCCCAAAAACCCAGGAATGCTGAAATCCTAGAGAAGAAGACAGGTGTTTCAGTTCAAGAACAGAGAGAAGTCATCTTCATGGTACTTTTTTGTTCTACATGGCCATCAACATGTAGGGGGATATGAATTCACATTCAGAATGTTAATCTTCAGTATTTAGTTTACTGCTGAAAATGCTAATCTCTACTGAAAATACTTGTATTAGTGACCTCTGTATATTTGTGATCAAAATACCCAAGAGAGCAACTTAAAGGGGAGGAAAGATTTAATTCATAGTTTCAGACTCTCATAGCAGAGAGGGTGAGGCAGAACAGACTGGCTCACATCATAGAGGGACAGAAGCAGAGAAAACAGGATTACACAAAGGACCCAAGGAAAGATATAACCCCAAGGGAATGCCTCCAGTGACCTATTTCCAAAATACTTTTATCAACCCCCCAATAATCCAATACCATCATATTACTATTTCATCAAGAGAATAAGCCAAACCACAATACATCTTCACAGACACACTTGTAATATGTTTTATTACTT
The DNA here is from genome assembly GCF_943737965.1 of Phodopus roborovskii. Taxonomy (NCBI): domain Eukaryota; kingdom Metazoa; phylum Chordata; class Mammalia; order Rodentia; family Cricetidae; genus Phodopus; species Phodopus roborovskii. The sequence goes on along the minus strand of NW_026126515.1, from coordinate 11,635,311 downwards.
ATTTGGGCCTTCATTAGCCCAGGAAAGTTAACACAGGACAATAATTAACCATTACAGGATTCTATCCAGAATCCATGACTGTATAGACCTGCCAGCACCTAAGTTTCAGAATGCTAGTTTTCAGAATGCTAAATTTCAAAATTCTTGTTTAAACTATGTAGTGAATGATGCTTTGTCACAATAGGAATTACGTTCTTCTTTTTGGTTATCTATAGGAAAAGGTATTACACATTTGGTTTGGATGAATAACAACAGATTTCTTTTGGTTTAAATAACTTTTTTTTTTTTTTTTTTTTTTTTTTTTTTTTTTGTTTTTGAAGACTGGGTTTCTCTGTGTTACAAACAGTTCTGGCTGTCCTGGAACTTGCTCTGTAGACCAGGCTGGCCTAGAAGTCAAAGAGATCTGCCTACCTCTGTCTCCTGAGTGGTGAGGAGTGATGGGAGATATCATTCTGTATATGTTTCTCATACTGGTTAATGAATAAAGCACTGTTGGCCAATAGGAAAGTAAGATAGGCCGGACTAGGAGACAAGGAGGAAAGAGGAAGTAGCAAGGAGGGTCAGCATGGAGAGACCGGGGAGACCAGACGCCTGCCGGTAAGGAGACTGCGTGGAAATACACAGAAATGGGTTAATACTTAAGACGAGCTAGCTGATAAGAAACTAGTACCTGGCCAACAGAATTATATCACTCACAGAGTCTCTGTGTGTTAATTGGGACTATTTCACCACAGAGGAGTGTGCCACTAGCGCCTGGCTTCTTTTTGTTTTGAGACAAGATTTCATCTAGGCTAGACTGGACTTATGTAGTCAAGAACGATTTTCTACGGCCCCATTTGTTGAGATTATAGGCTTAGTGCTGGGGATGGAGCTCAGAGCTTCAAGTACACTGTGTACTCTACCAACTGTATTACATGCTGTTCCTGAAGCAAGATTTTTCTTGTACCCTTTATGGAGTTGTTGTAGGGTATTCACCAGAGAAGACTATAGTTTAACCCAATAGAAAGTCTTCCTTACCTGGCTGGTGATTACACTGGGTGTTCAGGATCCCAGTGTAGTCCTGAGCCTTTCTCAGGATGAGTGTTTGAGCACAAAACCCATATCCTGGTTTGACACACTTCAGTTAACAAGAACAGTTAGCTAGAAGTGGAGTTCCAGAAGCCAAAAGGCGAGGTTAATACTTTAGAGATTTCCCCAGAACTGTGGACTTTGATGGATTAGGTCTTTGTTTTTGTTTTTGCTGGTGATACTGTCTATGAGCTGAGTCTTATGGCCTGATTCCAAGCAACCTTGATTCCTCTTAGTGAAAAGATCATAACCTAGAAACAAGTGTTATTCAGTTACTGGACTAGTCACTGTTTTGAGGCTTTTTGAGATACATATTTTATAAAATAAAAAAGTAAGAGGTTTTGTTCTTAAGAAAGGCACTCTGGGCACTTGGCTTAGAATTAGAAATTTCTCAAAAGCACCAGCCTTGAAATAGCACACGCAGGCTAAGTACTAAGTGTACTTGTTGCTGGACTGACTTCTAGGTCTCTTCAAAGACAGAGGAAAAGAATAATGGGAAAAATCACCAAGATTTAGTACTAAAGAACTTTGTTTCTGCTCTGTGTCTTACACATGTATTTCTTCTCTCCCACCTTGATAAGAGAGTCAAATTTCTTTCTTCTCTCTCTTTCGTTTGCTTTTTGAGACAGGATTTCTCTGTGTAACAGTTCTGGCCTTGAACTCACTGAGATCCACTGCCTCTGCCTCCTGAGTGCTAGGATTAAAGGCATTTGCCACCACCACCCTTCAAGATTTGCATTTCAATCTGTAGACTAGATAAGAATAGTTAATCCACATTTTGGGCATCATCATGGGGGCCTTGGTTTTCCAGAATATACAGTTGTTTTGTGTTTGAGACAGGATCTCTCTCTGTATAGTCCTAGCTGTACTGGAACTCACAGGGATCTTCTTGCCTCTGCCTGAGATTAAAGGTGTGCCCACCAAGGTTTATGCAGGTCTTTTTTTTTTTTTTTTTCTTTGAACTTTCTTTTTTTTCCCATTTTAATTTATCCACTTATTTTATATTCTTACTGGTTTCCTCTCTCTCCTTGACTCCCATTCCCTCCCCTCACATTCCTTTTGTTCCCTACCAATCCATTCCTCCTACGTTTCTGTTCACAAAGGGGCTGGCTTCCCATGTGTATCAACCAAGTATGACATTATCAACTTATGATAGGACTAAGCTCCTTCCCTTACACTATGGCTGGGCAAGGCGACCCACTATAAGGAATAGTTTCCCAAATGCCAGCTAAAACATGGACAGCATCTACTCCCACTGCTAAAAATCCCACAAGTAGATCAAGCTATACAACTGTCACCAATATGTAGAGGGCCTGGGTTGGTCCTATAAAGTCTCCCTGGTTGTCAGTTCAGACTCTGTAAGCTCCTATGAGCCCATGTTATTTATTTCTGTGGCTTCCCTTGTGACACTCTTGACTTTCCTGGTTCCTCCAATCCTTCCTTTCTTCAGCAGGATTCCTTGAGTTCTACCCAGTGCTTGGCTATGGGTCTCTGCATGTGTCTGGATGAAGGTTCTCTTATGACAACTGGGGTAGTCACCAATGTAATGGATATAGCAGAATATCATTAGGCATCATTACATTGACATCCCCCTACCCCCAGTTGTGTTTGGTTCTATCCTAAGTCTCTGGATCATCCAGCTTCTGGGTCCAGGAGTGAGCTCATTCTCCTGGTATGGATCTAAGGCTAGACCAGTTATTGGTTGGCCACTCCCAAAATCTCCAGGCCACCCTTTTGCAAAGGTTGTGTGGTTGGGCTAATGTTCCAATCCCTGTACTGGAAGATCCACCCAGTCACAGGAGATGGCCAGTTCAGGTTACTTATCCACCACTGTTAAAGAGTCTTAGCTGGGAGCTAGGCGGTGGTAGCACACGCCTTTGATCCCAGCATTTGGGAGGCAGAGGCAGGTGGATCTCTGTGAGTTTGAGGCCAGCTTGTTCCAGGACAGCTTCCAAAGGCACAGAGAAACCCTGTCTCAAAAACAAAACAAAAAAGTCTTAGCTAGGGTCATCCTTGTAGAATCCTGGGAGTTTCCCTGGAACCAGGTTTCTAACTGACCCCAGTATGAAAGAAAAGATACTCATTACAAAAACAAACAAATAAATGAGGCACTGTTATGTGTCTACGTACCTTAAACATATGAACTCAAAAATTGGAAATCCAGTATGTTTCATACGAAGCTATTAGAAGTTTTCAAGCTTTAAGTAATATTGGGGGAGGGTCAGGTAAAAATAAATTAAACATGATGAAGTTTTACTTGAGTGTTTTCTGGCTTCAGTCTTTGTTTTATACATTAAAAGGCTAGAGGTTCCCAACATTAAGTTCCAGACAATTTATTTATTTATTTATTTATTTTTTGAGACAGGGTCTCTCTGGATAGCCTTGGCTTTCCTGAAACTTGCTGTGTAGAGCCTCAGAACTCACAGAGATCTGTCTGCCTCTGCCTCCTGAGTCTGGGATTAAAGGTGTGTGATATCCCTGCCCAGCCCCAGCTGTAGAATTTTGATACAAGATTAGACAAATATTAGAAACTTGCTGACATACATACATTGATTAACATTGATTTCACAAATCAGACCTAACAACGTAGATCCCATCAATCCCGTATGGAGATTAATTCTGAAGGAAGTTTATGGGTTCACTTCCATGTTCTAAACATAACAGATGGAAAACAAACAAACACCACTGCTCGTTTAGTTACAAATACCAAGTGGCAGGAAGAAAAACTAGGTGCAAAAAGTTCCTAGTGTGTATGCATACAGGTTCTCAAAGTAACTGGGTGACTCACTAGGAATGGGTCTCCAAACTTTTCAGACTAATTGTTACCTAAATGTGAAATATTTTCAGAATGTTGATTGGCTCAGTTTCATATACCAAGAACACGTATATCCTGTTAATTATTTCAGTGGCCGGATGAAGTGACACACTTCTTTAATCCCAGCACTAGGGAGGCAAAGGAAGGAGGATTTCTGTGAGTTCAAGGCCAGAATGGTCTACAAGCTCTCTATGCAATCCAGGCTGTCTTGAAACTTGACCCTGACCAACAAAAAAAAAAAAAAAAAAAAAAAGCAGAGGAAGGAACAGCCAAGGCTACACCGAGAAACGTTGTCTCAATAAACCAATAAACAAATCCAAAATCTATAAAACAACAAATTCCATAGAAATATCTAAAGAGAGACCTTTTAATGTCCAATTTCCCAGTATCCATGGTCTCTGTTTTTTCTAATCCCTTTCCAGAGGTCACAGCAGACTTCACGATGTTGCTCGCTTGGATTTGCACACTTCCACAATACATTTTATTTGTTCTCAAGTCTCTGAGACCAGGAAAAGTGGCACTTAAATTCTGCCTACCTAACAGGAGCCTGTTCCGTGAAATAGATACAAAGGCAGGATTTGGTTGGATGTCACGGGTCAAACTGCTGATAATTGCAGGCTAAGATACCGAAGGATTCTGCCTGATCTCTTGTAAGTGACAGGCCAGGCAAGTTAGTGAGTCAGGGGCATGGGTTTCAGATGTAGTTAGTCACTATGTGCTGGCCAATGTGCAAATCACATTACTTTGATAATATTACAAAACAAAAGCGGTAAGACTGCCGGGCAGTTCACAACCTAGTGGGTTGTACCTGAGTTCGTTTTCCTAAGAAGTCATGTAAGGTACTTGAGAGGCTGAATCTTTTTGGGGGTCCTTACAGTAACCCAAACCACTTTAACTGCCTAAATCTGTAGAGACAAACAGCTCAAAACGCCTTCAGGAGCTCCTGATTCTGGACTGCAGATAGCGCGAGCACAAAGCTTTCATTTCCTTTACACTTTCACACAACTTGGCGGTCTGTCCCTCGCAAGAGGCGCGAACTCCCTCCCCATCCGACCTAGGCTCACAAATCAGAAGATGACTCCGCATTTAAAACTGTCCCAAGCCCCTGCGCGCGGGCCACCCCCCCCCCCAAGCCGGATCACGTGACTCGCCCCTCCCTCCGCAGCCATCCTCAGAGAGAGCCGGTCCTCCCCCGACTCCCCAAGGCTACTCCATCCCTCCTGTCCACCGGCGAAGTCCGCCGCCCACCCGAGGCCGTGCTGGGTACCCTTGAACTCTTGACGAGGGGCGGCGGCCACTAGGTCACCAAGCCCTCCTCCGGTTCCACCTCCCGGCCAACTCCTCCCCGCACGCCAGCCGGGACCGCTTCCGCCAGTGTGCCAACCACGTGATCGCGCGAGACGGTAAAAAAGGCGGCGGCGGAGGCGGCGGCGCGCCTTCTTTTACTCTAGTCCCTCCGCCCCGCCCCCCCACACACCTCGGCCCCGCCCACCCGGGCCCCATCGGCGGGCGAGCGACGCCCCGGCGCGCGTGCGCACGCGGCTCTCGCGGTGTCTCGCGCTCGGCCCCGCCCCCCGCTGCCCCCGCCCTTTCCGCCCCTCCCTCCCTCCGCCCTGAGTCTCGGCGGCAGCGGCGGCGGCGGCTCGCGCAGCTTGTTGGCTCGCTATATAAAGGGGAGAAGCAGGCGGACCGGACGGCTGGAGCTGCAGCCGGTGGCGGCAGCGTCGGTGCTGGGAGCGGTGACCGGTGTTGGTTTCCCTCCGCGGCGCCGAGTGGGGAGCGGGCGACGCCCCCTAACCCCCCGAGGGGTCGTGGCTTATTTTTTTTTTTCTTTCCTTTTTCCTTAAGGCGATTCTCGAGGCTTCTAGCTGCGGGAGGAGTGCCCCCCTCCTCCTGGTCTCCCGCCTCTTACTACCTTGAGGATCGGTTTTGTTGAACAAAATTTTGCCCCACTCTTGCGGGTGACCTGGGTCACCCTCCGGGTCTTAAGTTCCTTTTTTTTTTTTTTTTTGTAATTGATTTTTTTTTTTTCCTTTTTCCTCTCTTAAATCTCGTTCCCTCTTGTTAGTGTTGTGTGTGGAAATGGCGAACTCGGCAAACACAAACACCGTGGTAAGGACGTGGTGCGGTGGCCGGCGGGGGCTGCGAAGGTTCCGGCGGCAGGCAACGGCCGGGGCGGGCGGGGGCGGGCCCGGGCGAGGCGGCGCTCCCGACCCGGTTCCCCCTCCGCCCTCCACCGCCGCTGCCCGCCGCGGGCCTGGCCGGGCGGGGGGGCGCCAAGGGCTGGCGGGCGGAGGGCGGCGGGGCCGGGAGCGCCGCGGGGCGGGCCACGCAGGCCGTTGGGCGCTGGCTGTCGACCCCGGGGCCACGATAGGCGGGCGGCGACCCCCACGCGGGGCCCGGACTCGGCCAGCCCCCGAGCGGCCGTGGGTCGAGCCCCGCGCCTGGTGAGCCAGCCTCTCGGACGCTGCCAAGTTCGGCGTGCCTTCGGGGGCCTCTCTGGAGGTGGTGCTTTGGAAAGCCTGCATTGGGGGCCGATTTTGCTAATCCTCCAAAAAAAGGGGGAAAAAAAGACAAAATCTGAAGGTTGGAAAAGCACTTATCTCGGTTCCTCCCCGGTGGGTAAAATGGCGAAGGGGAAGCAAAACCCCCGTGGTATCTTCGACTAGCAAAAGCACCAGAACAAACAAAGCCTTACAGTGAGTGGCCCAAGTGTCCCCGCATTCGCCTTGAAATTTGCCTACTTCTTCCCGCTGCTCCCTTTTTTTTTGGTTACTTGCGATCACGTAGGTTTGCAAAAAGCAGTCACATAAAAATAACCTTTTCAGTTGTCACCAAAGCAGTGTGATCACTAGGCCACCCCCAAGTTGATTTTTTTTTATTATGAAAATAAAAGACGTGGTTTTCTTTTTTGTTTTATTTATTTATTTATTTTTTTGTTTCGTTTTGTTTTTGCCCGGTCCCAAACGCCGCAGAGCAGCCCGCAGATGCCCGTCACCGTACCGTTGGCGACTCGGGTAGATCCATCATGGCTGCGGCCGCTTACTCTGCTTTTCAGTGCCTGCGCCTTGTGGTCCTCCTCCCTTTGGCTGCCCTGTTTATATAGAGCCATTGCCGCTCTCTAATATAGACTCTGCCAGGATGGGAAGGTGCTTTTCAGGCCTACGTCACCGCCTCTCCATTTAAACACCAGATCCGGCTTTAAATAGTGAGAGCTGCTGAGCGCGGGGCTGGGAGGTGCGTGCTCCCGAGGCGAGAGGCGCTCGCGTGCGGAGCTCAATTTATTTCTAGGTTCCCTTCACGCCGAAATTTTGCTTCCCAGCCGGGAGGCTGCTTTCACGAATTATGTTTTAACTGTAGCTGCTAGGATATGCCGCCTTTGTTTGTCGTGGGAAGTAGATAAGAATTGCTGTAGCGTTTTTTTTTTTTTTTTTTTTTTTTTTTTTTTAAAAAACTCCCCCTTTTATATATATATATATATATATATATATATATATATATATATATAGAGTTTAATAATCATTTTAGATGACATAGGATGATTTTTTCCCCCCTTGAAGAGGTGCCTTCAACATTCTCGGCTTAAACAAAAAATGCGTTGTACATTAAATGTCCCGTGTCCCTGTCCCCCCCCCCCCCCCCCCCCCCCCCCCCCCGTTCCCCCCCCCGTCCCCCCCCCCCCCCCCCCCCGCCGCAGAGGGCTTGAGTTTGGCAGTGTTTTGTTCATCAGGTATCCAGGAAATGTTAGAAGCTTCTAACATTTCATCCGTGTTTTCTTAATACAAATACCCAAGGCATGAACTTGCTTTTCAAGGAAATAGTGATGGAAGCTTCCTTGTGACTTGTGAGATTTTATGCCCACAATACCTTGATATGAAGAGGCATAGCCTAACCTGGATTTTAAGAATTAAAGATCAAGTGGTGGTTTTAATTGTATCAGCAGTTAATATGGGGTCCAGTATAAAACTCCACCCTGTTTACTTAATATTGTGCCAGAAAATTAGCATTTTTCTAAAAGGAACTCTGCAGTGAATTACTGATGATGCCACATGTGGCCTCTAAATTTGCAGTTTTCAAAGTTTGGGATATTGTGTTTTGAAAGGACAGATCCAAATGACTTTGTATACAGTAAAGACAAGAACTGGCTCAATTTTAGAATTTAAGCATTTCACTTTTTTCTTTCAACCATAGTGAAACCAGGTTTGTACCTAAGTGTCTGAATCTCTAAGGAGAGGATTTTGGGGGATCTGATTTCTGAAACAGGAAAACATCTGGTCTCCTGGAAAACTGTCTTACCAATTACAGGGCCAGTGAACAGTTTAGTGCTGTGGCTTGAAGGGGGTGGGGGTCATTTTGTATCATTAAATGCTGACGAGACTGCTGGGTATGACCAGGAGCTGCCTAGTGAACAAAAAGTTCCCCAATATCTGAGAGTTGGAAAGGTTATGAGATCACATAGGTGTTAAACCAAGCATGGGAGTAGGAACCAGACATGATCATGTACTATTGTTATTAATCATAATGTTCCTGATTTTGCTCACAATCAAGGAAGTAACTGGAATCTGTATGGACTCTTGTGCATAAAGAACTTTGGTTTATGAACTATATTGCATAGCTTTAAAACACGTAGTTATCAAATCTAGTTTAATGAGGTCAAAATATATTTTCTGTTTTTTTTTTGTTTGTTTTGTTATTTAGACAGGGTCTCTCTATGTAGACTAGCTGGCCTGGAACTCTGAAATCCTCCTTTCTCTACCTCCCAACTGGTAGGCTTAGGATTGCTATTATCTTTAAGGGCACAAAAAGTCAATTTCAGATCGTCGACCAAATGGCTTGTATTGAAGGGTCAGATGTTTAATTAAGGATTTCTTAAAGCCTGCTAAACTTTCAAAATCAGTCTTTTATTAAATCTTATTTTTCTGTTGTAGCCTAAATTGTATAGATCTGTGATTGAAGATGTTATTAATGATGTACGAGACATCTTTCTGGATGATGGAGTGGATGAACAAGTCCTGATGGAACTAAAAACTGTGAGTTTGTCTTTTTTTTTTTTTTTTTAAAAGAATATCTCCCTCAAGAAAAACCCGTTTCCGTAGTCCCCAGTAAGTCATTTTTCTGTAGGAAGGCTGTTTGACTTTAAGGAGAGATGCTGTAATCTAGTGAACAGCACTGATTTTAAACCCCAGCCTCGACATCCTTTCTTCCTCTGACTGTGGGCAGAGAACTTGCATTTTAGCTTCTTTCCCTCTAGGATAGGAATTGGTAGTATAGACTTCTTAGATAGTTGTTCTCAGGATTAAATGTAATGAATGCAGAGAATACCTGTCAGAATGCCTAGTAATAGCTTTACTTGTTCACATGCAGTGTTTTATTGTCCAGATACTTGACATGTCAGTAAGTTTTTAAATTTTTTTTGTAGTCTTACTATATTTATATTCTACAATTTGTTTATGTTAGAGGGATTGAATGAATGTTTGATAGAATTTAGATACCAGAGTCAAGTCCTTTGTATACTAAATGCTTTGTTTATTATGTGTTAAATACTGAGAGATACTTTTTCCCTTAACTTGATGCAGAAATACTTAGATTTTTAAAATGACATTTGTGTGAGGACCGAAGAGATGGTCCTGTCTCTGGCTGCTCTTCCCAGAGGAACTGGGTTCAGTTCATATGGTGGCTCACAATAGTGTACAACTACAGTTCCTACAGTTCCAGGAGATGCCCTCTTCTGGCCTTCACAGGCATCAGGGCACAAGTAGTACACAGACATTCATGCAGGCAAAACACTTGAAAAGACAGCATTTGTGTTCCTGGTCATAGAATGACTTGAGACTGTGGAGAGTATTTTTGTACTAGTTGGACTAAGTACCCAACTTTGAAAATTTCATAGTTGTTTGTTCTTTAATTTAAAAGTTGTATCCAAAAAAAAAAAATTGTGTCCAATGTAGTTGGGGAAATGACTTATTGAGTAAGAATTTTTGCTCTTAATTGAAATTAAGAGGACCTGGGTTCAGATCTCCAGCACCACATAAAAGCCAGGCATGGCCACATGTGCCTGTCACCCCAGTGTTTGGGAGATGGAGACATCTGCATCCCAAGAGCTCACTGGCTGGCCTGAAACTTGGAGCTCCAGGTTTTAGTGAGAGACCTGTTCCTAGGCAAAAGTGGAAAGAGATGAGAGGAAAACTTTACATTCTTTGTAGGCCTCACATGCACACATAAAAAGTTGTCCAGTGAGAAACCAGTGACTCAGCTCACACTTGTGTGCATAGAACCTCCTGTGTTTCCTTTAGAGCAGCAGGCTTGCTTCAGGGGATATTGACTATGCCCATGACTATTTTAAAGAGGTGGTATACTCATTGTATAGGGAAACGTGTTAGAAGAATTTGAGAGATCTGCATAGTTCATTTTCAGTGCATGTTGGAAGATTCATTTAAAGTACAAGATACATTAATAGATTTTACTGTAAATATGAAAAGTTCATTGGTATATAGGTTGAGATAGATTGCTGGACTATTAAGAAACATTTTAAAATATCTTTTGCTTTTTCAACTGTGTAACCCTTGAACCAAAACAGTAGCAAAATGCAGAAGCAGATGGGGGATCCCGTTTCTTTTCAAGTCTTTTTTTTTTTTTCTTTTTTTTGTTAATACCAGAAAAATCAGTGTCATTTATGTAAATATAGACCTTTTATTTCATTTTAAAAAATCTTCATAACACTAAAAATATTAAGTCCTCAGAAATTTTTGAAAAGAGATTAATGGAGCAGAAACTGATTCCATAAAGTTGTTCTCCATGTGCCATGGTCTGTGCACCCTCCCTCCCCAAATCATCCATTCGCAAACTAATGAATTAAAAACAGGTGATGAGCCTGAGGTCAGAAGATACTAGAACTGCTGGGGTAGAAGTTGGGAGCAGTTTCTTTAGAGCTGTATTGAAATCATCACAGCTAATAAATGGCTAGGGACATCAGCTGTGGTCTTCTCCATTCTGATGTGGAAGCTAGAATTTAACACTCATTTGAAGTAAAACAAATCTGAACTTTATTGTGGAGATGAAATATGTCTTAATATATTTAAGCACCTATGGAAACTTATAGAATATTCAATAAGAATTTGCCAATGTGAGAAGGAAAAGTAAGTTTCAGTGAGGTGAGTAATATTAGCGGGAGAGAAATGTAAATTTATTAATGCTTAAGGATACAAGTGTTAGAATACCTCCTCAGAAGCAGGAGTTGTAACAGCATGAAGTACCTAAGTTACACAAAGAGTAACTTAGCATGATCCTCAGTTTACCGGGGAGTGTTTTACACTTTGCTGCAATGACTGGTTGTTGTTAACACTTCTGTGACTTTATGTAGAAGATACAATTTCCACAGGTGTGGAAATGAGCCCTAAAGAGTAACTGATTTATAGTAGGGGTCAGTCCAAGATCTTGATTTGCTCTGGTTTTGTAAGTTACAGTCTGGAGAATTCAGTGTTACGACTGGTTCCCATAACTTTAAGACATTCTGTTCAGAGAAACTGAGTTGTCTTGGAAAAATTAAGTAACTTTGTTTGCATGTTTCTTACATTTGATTGAAAGTGACTCACTCAATTTTTAATCTTCAGTTTTTACCATAATACCTGGCATGTGTGGCTGGCACTCAGTTAAAAATTTAGCTGAACTGGTTAATAGCAGATGTGGCTCCAGACTCTTAACAATGCTATTTTTGTTACTGTTAAGTGGGGCATACTCTCATGTCTTGAGTTGTAATAAGAGTTAAAGCGGTTGGACAGAATGAACTTAATTTTCTGCACTAAATTTCTTCAGGCCCTCATTAGAATTTCCAGAAGGTGCCCTAAATTTAACAGTCGAACACTGGCCCTGTCCAGGGACAGCTCTATAGTGATGGAAAGGTCTGTCTGTGTCTGTTGTCCGCTGAATGGTAGTTATTAGCCACATGTGGCTGTTAGGTATTTGGAATGAGATTAGAGGAATTGAGGAATACATTTTTCATTAATTTTATTTAATTTAAATTTAAATAACTATATGTGGCTAGTGATTACCACATTGAGCTACACAGATTTTCTTGCTAACAAGGGTAACATCCATTGTGTATTTTATCATTTATAATGGACTTTGGTTGAGTGCTAGCCCTTCTCCTTTTTAACTGTTTAACAGCTTATCAAACGGTTGCTAAGGCAACGAGATAAGTGGTAAATTAGATTATGAACTGAGATGCATGGTGAGAATGCCTGTAACTTAAAAGTTAACTAAATACTGCAGGTAATGTCATGATTTAAAAAAAAAATATTAAAGTGTTGAGAGCTTACTTTGATGAGTGAACAATGGGAGCTAAGGAAGACATGAGATATAATTGATAAACTTGTATTTAAGTGGATTGTGGATCAGCAAGTAATTGGGTGGGAATAACACAAGGAATTTACTTCGAAGTGAATAATGAGCAACTCAGGAGGAGAAGGTAAGAGAATCTGCACAAATTTGAGGCTAGCCTAGTCTGCATAGTGCCAGACCAGTCAGGGCTACATAGTGAGATCGCCTCAAAAAACAAAAGAAACCAAGCCAAAAACTAACAAACCAAAGAACCTGTAAAAACAAAAACCTGCTCTTTCTCTGTCCTCCCTTCCCCCAATAAAACTTCCCACAAACAAAAAACCTAAAGTAAATGATTAAAAACAATTTGTCAGACCTGTTTATATCGAAATAGCAAGTACAGCTTACAAGACGGTTTTTTCCCTTGTCATTGCTGGACATTAAATATAGAGCCTTGTACATCCCCCGCCAATGCTTTACCACCAAGCCACATCCCTATGCATCTGCTGATAAAAATTGATTCCTCAGTTAGAGATGAGTCTGAAAATTCAGGTTACACGTGTCTCTAGTTGAGTGCCTCAGCTTTGGTGCTTTTGACTTGTTGGCATGATTGGTTAGGTGTTAGCAGAGAGGTGACTTGTGCTCACTATATGCCAGTAGCACCTTGTAGTTGTGTTCAGAAATGTGTTTATTGCTAGTCTCCCTAAGGAAGTAGTAGCAAAGCCACCCCAAATTGAGAAGCACTTCTCTAAACATACTCTTAATTATATATAGCTAAGGTGACACATACTATAAATGTCTAGACTATAAATTCACTGATTACCTATTCTCTACCCTTTGACAAGAGCATTTATCGCTAGTAAAAGTAGAATGTGAACCATGTTCTGCTCTGAGATAAAAGACCTACTTTCACATTCCTACCATCTTTAGGTAAGTGCCCTTGTCAAGGGTTGGTTAGAATTTACTTTTGAGTCAAATTATGAACTGCCCATTCTCCAGTAGTATGTGGGCTAGAAATTTTAAACAACTCTTCTGTTTCCACAAAATACCTGGCTCCCGGATAAAATGTACAATTCATTTCATAGCTTCCAAACACTGTTAGGGAACTCAGCTTCCCCCAGGAGCAAATGAAATAGAAAGTAGATGAAGTCACAGTGTGGTTAGATGAGAAGCGAGGATTAGAACCGGCATTAGGGTGAGGCAGCATTTGGATGAGGCAAGTGAAGTACCCAGGGCACATTGTTCAGAGACATTGAAACGAGACTTGTGGGTTATAATTAACCTATTTTTGCCTTCTATTATTTGTTGATCTTGGATAACTTGCCTAACTTCTCTTTGGGTTGTTTTTCTCTAAAGAAGCAGGTGATAATAATGTCTACATATGTACTTACTATATAGAACTAACTAAATTTCAGTTATTAAACTCTAGTAACACATAGTTATATACCTCATTCTTTTGTGAACAGAAAATTTTTTTCATGTCAGTTTTAGATACCTAGGCAAAAATTGCTGAAGTGTGGGTATCCCGGAATTAGTAGTTATTTGTGGGAAAGGGAGCAAATGAAAATAAAGTAAAAGGGCTCTTGCAAATTTCTAAGCACAAGAAATATTTAACAATTTAGTATTGCTAATTCATCATTACTAATTCAGTTACTATTGCCTGAGCAATGTAACATTGTTTTAACAGCTGATATTTAGAACCTGGAACTTTATGATACAGTTGAAATTGTACTGAAGTGAAATTGAAGGGCTGGAAAGATGGCTCAGCAGTTAAGAGCACTTGCTGTGTACAGAGGACCTGGCTACAATTCTCAGTGCCCACTTGGAGGCTCCCAACTGTCCATAACTCCCATTTCCCAGTCAGTGCCTTCTGACTTCTGTGGCTATCAGACACATACATACATACATACATACATACATACATACATACATACATACATGCAAAACAGTTGTACACATAAATCTTTTTTAAATGAAGATAAAGTGTAAATATTGAATACATCAAATTTTACTTGATGGTATAAGCTTGGTGCTTAGTTGTATGTATTGTTTTTTATATTTGTTAAGTTACTAGAGCACTTTACCATGATTGCTAAGTCCTGATTCCTTGATTGGCTAGCCCAACCCCTGCAGAGCTCTTGGCAATATGTGGGACCATGTTCATTTAGTAGGCAAGAACTAGGAATGTTGGGTTTCCTATGGGACCATCCCAGATGATACAGGCGTACTCTGCCTAAAATGCCAGTAGAGTGCAATACAGAAAATAGAAAAAACAGTAGTTTACTTTTCCAGTTTTGTTTGATTTTAATGCTAAATGGTTGTTAAATTCTTAGGTATCTGTTAGGTCCTGAATAAAATAGTCTCTTCATGAAGGAGTTCATTCAAAAGTAGAATTATTTCTAATATGCATAGGGAGTGACTGCCATACCCTACCCCCTTTTAGAGCCCTGGCTGGCCTTGAACTCACAGATCCACCTGCCTCTATCTCACAAGTGCTGTGGATTAAAGGCACACACCACCAAGCCCAGCCTAAGTGACTGCTTTTCTTTGAGGCTATGGGACTTTGATTTTAGAAGACTGTAGATTAAAAGCAATGGAATAGTCTAAGGTTATATCACTGAAAGTAGTTAATACTAAAAGAAATTGAGGAAATTAGAGTAACAGCAGCTAGTCTGTGGCAAATCGGCATACTAAACTTCTGTTCCACTAAATGGGATGGATAGTACCTTAGAACCAAGCCACAGTTTTTTAAAAAATAAGTGTACTTGTTTTCCCTATCTATGGTTAGGTATGTGGGTATTTTGCTTGCATGCATGTCTGTATCATATGTGTGCTTGGAGCCTGTGGAGGTCAGAAGAGAGCTGGGGTTACAGACTATTGTGAACTGCCATGTGGGTTCTGGGAATTTAAACCTGGGTCCTCTGGAAGAGCAGAAGTTTATTTAACTACTGATCCTATTCTCCAACCCCTGATTTTATTTTTTGAGGTTTTTGTTACTCTTGGTCAGCTTTGTTAGAAAAATGTGTTTGTAAACTTCAGAAAATTAATCCTGTTGACAGTGCAGAAGACAATGTTCCTTAAGCTTCTGCGCATACTATATAACAAAGATACAGTAACTTTCTTATGTTTCATTTTCCTTTCCATTTGGTTTTCATAAAAAAATTGAACTTTGACTTTATGACCCACTAATGGGTTTCAATCCTCATTGAAAAGCATTGGTTTAGACTTTAATACTCTTACTTTTGCAAGCATCACAAAATAACCTGGACAGTTCATTGTGACGGCTTGTGGCTCACTTCTAAACCTGCCAAAAGAATAGGTCTGGGATCACACCTCAGAATTAGCTTTCCTTCTTGCAGCTGCTACCTCCCCTCTCCTCCTTTCTTTATGTGGTTCAGGATTTGTGGTTCTCATTTCATGCTAATGGGGCTAACACTCTTAACCACTGAAGGACACCCTAAACCTCAATTATGAAGTTTGATTGCTACGTCCTTGATAAGAGAAAGTAAGGGAGTTGAACATGCATTCAGCTGCACATTAACATGTAGTCAACCTTTCTGTTTCCCATAAAGGCTTCATTGGAATGATGAGCTCTCATTCCAGTGGGTAGACCAACGATAGTAATGAAAATGAAACATGAATTTAGGAAAGTGTGTGTGGTGGGGCTAGAGCAGTGGCTCAGTCAGTAAGAGTGATAACCGCTCTTCCTGAGCATCAAAGTTCTGTTCCTAGAACCCACTTCAGGTGGCTCCAAACTGCCAGTAACTCCAGTTCCAGAGGATTCAACACCCACTTTTGGTTAGGGAGGGCAGCCACAAGCATGTGACATATATTCCCGAATGTACACAAGTAATAAGATGAATCTTTTTTTTTTTTGAAAGTATGCTATTGGGATTTTTGGGGCCAGTGTTAGAAGATGTACTCTAAGAACTAGGTTGGATCCTCATCATTATCTCAGTTAGAAAATTTTGGTGTAAAAATAATAATAATTAAAAAAACCCTGTTTTTTTCCCCCACCTTGAAGCAGGATCTCACTATGTAGCTCTAGCGGTCCTGGAACCAGGCCAACCAGGTTGGCTTCGAACTAATAAAAATCCTGTGATTAAAGGCCATTACAGCTGGCTTAAAAACCAGTTTCAACACTAATAATTCTTTTACTTCACACTTAATTTTTTTTTTTTTAGAAAAAATTGTGTGTATGTGTGCTTGTATGCACATGTATGTATATGAATATAAACCACCTTGTGCATGTAGAGGTCAGAGGGTAACTTGTTGGTCTCTTTCCACCGTGTGGGTACTAGGGAATCAAACCCATTGTCAGCTTGGTGGCAGGTGCCTTAACATTAACACCTGTCTTTTGACTTACCTTGATTTTTGACTCATAAGAAACTAGGTTTTGTTTTCAGTTTGAAAGAGGGAAGAGGAAGACAGGAGGTTCAAGCGACTAGCATATCTGAGAAATTTACTATATATAATAC
Source organism: Phodopus roborovskii (assembly GCF_943737965.1). Classification (NCBI taxonomy): domain Eukaryota; kingdom Metazoa; phylum Chordata; class Mammalia; order Rodentia; family Cricetidae; genus Phodopus; species Phodopus roborovskii. The sequence goes on along the minus strand of NW_026126515.1, from coordinate 11,618,634 downwards.
ACTAATTATCACAATATGTCTTAATTGTCTTCAAGTACCCGTTTTGACCGGATTTTGCCCATTTTGCAGAGATCAGCTAGACACAATTTGGAGTCTAGGAAGTAATACTTTGTTGCTACAAGAAGAAACCAGTTGTTTTTAGTGTGGGGTTTATAGAAGCCTCTATTATTGTCTAGAAGTTTAGGAGTAATGTAAGTTAATTTTCCTTTAATTTTAGATGAGGAAAATGTCCAAGAATATTACATGATTGAGTCAGATTAGTAGACAAACCAGGATTAACTGGTTCCCAGCCTCTGATGTAATAATGCCCTTACGTAATTAAAGCCATTACTGAAGTAATAACAGCTATCGTTCAATGGTCACTGGCTTTAAACTCTGATAACTATGAGTAGAGTGTAGTATCTTCTTAAGTGTAGATTTCGGGCACTTAAGTATTGGGCTTGTTGGGGAAATAGTTTTACTGTGAACCTGACTTACTTCATTCTTTCAGTACACATACTGTTGGAAAGATGCTGGGGTTGTTACAGCATGTAGTCATCTGAGAGGATCTTGGAGAAGCCTCTAAATCAGCAGTATTCCAAGAGCAGGTCCTGAAGTTAAAAGCAGTGTGTATAGATGATCAAGTGTGAAAAATGACCAAATTGTTGCATCTGCGTTGGATAATTTCTTATGGGAGTGAGGCTGTACATGAAACATTAAACATAAGAGAGCAGATATGTTAGGAAATAGTTGGGAATGTTTTCATTTCTTTCTCCTCCCATTATAGAATTTACCCTATGGTGAAATGAGAAAATGCAGATTGGGAATCTCTAATATGAGAGGTGTCACCAACTAGGAATATTTCCTTTTTGCATTTTTTTTTTCAGATTTTGGAATACTTGCAAATAATATGCAGTGAAGTTTACCTATGTTTTATATATACCTTGTATACATTTCTAGAAACTAATTTCACACAGTATTTTAAATAATTTTGTTCATAGAATAAAATTTCAGGTAGAATTTTCTACTGGTAATGTCATGTTAAGAATACAGATTTTGAGAAAATTGCAGATTTTGAATTTTTAGGTTAGATATATTCTGTCTGTAGAAATGACTAAGCAGAAAATGATTGTCAATCTTTGGCATACTGGAAGAAAGGAAATTTTAAGAGGTGTAGAGGATTGGAATGACTGCTGAGGCCTCACTTTCTTATAAGATGAGACATGGAAAGGAGGTTGGTCTGTCTTAATTTAGAATGTCTCTATTTCTCATTCTATGGAAGGAAAGATGAATATTTGTTCTGTTGACTGCTAAGAGAGAAAAAATTTTTGCTTCTTTTTTTGGTTTTGTTTTTGATTTTTTTTTTTTTTTTTTTTTTTTTTCAAGATAGGGTTTCTCTGTATAGTCTTGGAGTCTGTCCTGGAACTCGCTCTGTACCTACCCAGTCAGGCCTCGAATTCACAGAGATCTTTGCCTGCCTCTGCCTCCTGAGTGCTGGGGTTAAAGACATATGCCACCATTGCCTGGCGAAATAGAAAATGTGTATTAAGCAAAGTTCTATAAAAGTAATTTAATAATGGTTTTGAAATGAAAAGATGAAATTTGATAGATTTATTTTCCTTATATAAAACTTGGGTAAGAATTAAAGGCTAGTTTTTTATGATTGTATCATTTCTTAAAATGGGAAAAATTTATAAACACCTAGTAAATGTTTTGTCCATATGTGCAGAGTTTTCCTTACCTCACTGAAAAGTCTTTTTACTGTTCTTTGTCTTAGTTGTGGGAGAATAAGTTAATGCAGTCTAGGGCGGTAGATGGATTTCATTCAGAAGAGCAGCAGCTTTTGTTGCAAGTTCAGCAGCAGCATCAACCCCAGCAGCAGCAACATCACCACCACCACCACCATCAGCAAGCGCAACCTCAGCAGACGGTACCTCAGCAAGCACAGACCCAACAGGTCCTTATTCCTGCGTCACAGCAAGGTGAGAAGGTCTAGATGGGTCCCAGTTACAGCTTGCAAGTTACACTTGTCTTTGGGAAGTATTCTTTTGGCTCCTGAGTTTCTTGGATTATCCTTTTAAAGAGATGCTTGGTTGGGGAGAAATCTATACCTATTTCTCTTTTTCTTCCCCTTTATTGGCTGAGTTTGTGCTTGTGGGTATTTAAGGAAAAAATGGGGATCCTGATTGATATAGGCTTATTTACAAAGGGTTTCATTATTTTAGATAAGGTAGTTTTCTTTATGAAACATGTTCTTTCAATGACATGTTTATTTTATCCATGTATACTAGAGAAATTTTGTAACTTGTAAGTCTGAAAATTTAGTCTAATTTAAGTAGAAAATGATATACAATTTAGCTTAATTTAATAGTTCTTTGCAATGTTCAAATCATTATATAAGTCTTGATCTGTTAGTCTTTTATTGGGGTGTTATAGAATAGCCATTAGCTCCATTTCACAGTTGAAGAAAACCTGGGCCCTGGTGGCGGCATCGGTGCATGCCTTTAATCCCAGCACTTGAGAGGCAGAGGCAGACAGAATCCTGAGTTTGAGGTCAGCGTGGTATACATAGTGTACAGAATAAGTTCCAGGACAGCCAGGGCTACATGGAGAAACCATCTTGAAAAACGCAGGGTGGGGGAAGAATCTTGACCCATCATACTTAGCTTTTTTTTTTTTTTTTTTTTTTTAAAAAAATGCCAATCTATTCAGTTACAAAATTTCCTCAATATTGTAGTTAGATGAATCTTGACTGGAAAGGAAACAGGATACATGAAAGCTTAGTTTAAGGTGGTCACTGTTTAGTGACTCAATTGTTTCATGTTAGTATATATGAAATACAAAATAAATACAGAGTAGAAAAACCTATATGATTTGGTTTAATGTTTATAGCTAATAGATTTTGATTCACTCTTTATTTTAAAAATTTACTTAGGTTAGTGTTTGTGGAGGAGTGGTAGACCCACCATGGCACACATGTGAACACTGTGGCATACATGTGGAGGTCAGAGGACAACTTGCAGGAGTCTGTTCTCCCCTTCTGCCATGCGGGTTTTAAGTATAGACCTCTTGTCTTTAGGCTTGGAGGCAAGTGCCTTTGCCTGCTGAACCATCTCACCAGCTCTTAATACCTATGTTAAGTCTGTACCACGTAATCACATCCTTGATGACTGTTCCTCCTATTGCCTTTAGGCATGGCACTAGGATTTTAGGTCATCATAAATTAAAATTGATTTTTTTCACTCAGAGAATATCAAGGTAATGGGATTATCTGTGTATTCTCTGAAATTTGCGGGATCAAACAATTCTATCTTTTGACTTGACATTGCCATTGTTTCTGAGTTGTGTGTGTAATGTGTGTGTGTGCACATGCAGATGTAGGTGCCCACGTACCATGGTGCATGCATGGAAGTCAGAAGACAACTTTGGGTGTTGATCCTTCTTTCCACTTGTTTGAGGCAGGGTCTTGGTTGCTTTTCCTGTGCATACATACATACACCAAGCTAGCTGTCCTCATCACCCTCATAGCTCCCCATCTGCTGTCCAGAGGGGTGGTGCCACCCAGAGTGGTGGTGCTGTGTAGCTGGCTGTTTTTTAGCTGTGTTCTAGAGATTCAGGTCTTCATGCTTATACAGCAAGCACTTAACATCCCTTGATTTGTATTTTTAAAATAGCTAATTAAAATCCCATGATTATAGTAGCTGTCAGGTTGGTCAAAGGATGTTTGGGTTTTTTTTTTTTTTGTTGTTTTTAGACAGTGTCTCACTATGAAGACCAAGCTGTCCTTGAACTCAGAGGTCTACCTGCCTGTTTACTGAGTATGTTAGAATTAAAGGCATGTACTACAATGCCTGGCCTAGGTATTATAATTTTAATGTTTTTCAGTATAAAATAAATATATCCCAGCTGTTGTTGTCCATTGAAAAATGTAAAAACTTCTGAAATATAAAATAGTTTGAGAGTATTTTAATGCAGAAAACATGACAGAAGTATGAAAAAAGTAAAAAAGTATTTGGTATTTTATAACATTACTGTGACTGTTAAGTGTCCTCAAGTTCATTTTTGCCAATGTCTTACTTTTTTCTTTGTATATTTGTAGCTACAGCACCACAAGTCATTGTTCCTGACTCTAAATTAATACAGCATATGAATGCATCAAGTATTACGGTAAGACTGGAACATGGATGGCACTTACATTGGTTTTGGTTATTTAACTCAACATTGAAATTATTCCTATGTGTGTTGTATTTAACAGTTTGAGGATTATGGGAGATTTGCGAGAAATAGCTGTTAGCCACAAATCTGAAGGGTAGCTTAATCTTAAACATTAAAGTTCATAAAATTATGTAATTTCCTCCTTTAAAAAAATACCAAATACTCTTTGTGGTCATTGCTTTATAGCTATAGGGATCAGCCAAGCATATGCTGGCACATGGGAGTTCTGTTTTAGAAAGTTAGAGGGTGGGAATGCTAACAGTTCAGGAAAGGTACTTTTTAAATTTGATTTTATTAGTTATTTGAACATTTTCTATGTGTTTTATTCATACTCACCCCCTACTCCAGCTCTTCCTAGATCCACTCCTTGGTGTTTTCCTACCCAACCGTTTGCTTTTCCTGTCGTTTTGTTTCTCTGCACCATCCTATGTATTGCTAATTCATACCTAGGCAGCATTATACATTGCTGCCAATAATAGCAATTCCTTTTTATTTTTACACACACACACACACACACACACACACACACTTTTTAATTCTGTTTGTATGACTGCTTGCCAAATATGTATTTGTGTATCACATGCATGCCTGGTAGCCTATGGAGCCCAAAAGAGGGTGTCAGATCTCCTGAAACTGGGGTTACAGATTGTTGTGATCTACCATATAGGTACTCAGAATTGAATCTGGGTCCTCTGCAAGGGCAATGAGTGCTCTTAACCAGTGAGCCATCTCTCTTGCTCCTTAATTGCACAAAGTCTTGTTGGCACTAGTTTCTCCACAGCATTTTCATACTTAATTGGCTAAACTTAATCCAGGTGTGGGTTTTCTATTATAGGTTAAACAAAAATGTATAACATAGTGTCTTAAGGAGTATGTAAACACATGGGAATAAAACTACCTAAATGTAGTTACAGTAAGATGCATAAAAATACTATTTATAAGTACAAAACGAAGCTAACGGAGTGTTGGTAACCTTTGAGGGCAAGCAAGAGAAGAAATGACGTCTTTGGAAGAAATAAATGGAGTGATTTTGCCTGTTGCAGTCAAACTCAAGTCTCTGTGGGGCCATTATATGGTACTTTTGTAATTCCATCCCTCGGAGGCAGAGTTAGGAGGATCACCAGTTTGAGACCAGCCAGGACTATGTAGTGAGACTCGGTCTTAAGAAAACAAGACTGAGAATCTGCAGAGAATACTCATTGATTAAGAGCACTGGCTGCTCTTCCAGAAGACATGGTTCAGTTCTCAGCACCCTCATGGCACCTTACAACTGTCTATAACTCTGATTCCAGGGGACCCAACACCCTCACACAGACATACATACAGGCAAAACAGCAATGCACATAAAATAAACTTTAAAGAAAGACCCTGTCTCAAAAAACAAAGCAAAACAAAATAAGACTAAGCATGTGGTATGCACTTGTGATCCCAGTACTTGGGAAGAAAAGGCAGGAGACTCACTTCATGCTAAAGACCAGTCTGTCTGGGCAGTGAGTTACAGGCTAGAGAGGATTACATACATAGAAGATTACATTCAGAAAAAGAAAAGGGAAAAAGCCCACAGGCTACTAAAATGCGATTTAAATCCAGGCTAGTTATAAATGTATGCGTTTGGGTTCACATATACAAGATAAATAGATAAAGTGTTTGTGTGTGTGCATGCATGGGAGTGTGTGTGTGTATACACATATTTCTAAATTGGGCAAAAATATCTGATGTTTGAGATAGTTCTGAAGCATTGGGATAAGAAACACTCACTTTATTACATATTTTACCTAGACTGTTGTGTCGGTGTATTTATGTTCCTTTTAGGTAATGTGGCATCTTAGAAAAATTGCCAGTTATAGACACCAAGGAATTCTTCGATTGTCTTGTAGGGAGACCTGTTGATTCTGGTAGAAATGTAGAAAATGAAGAAATAAGGATGGTTTGACTTTGGCCTTTAGTATATTATTACTTGAGGCAGGAAATTGGGTGTAAGGAACCAAAAAGTAGAAGGATGGTAGTCATGGAATGGTGGTCTCATGGTACAACATGGCTGCAAGTGCATGTATTTCTAAAAACATACAGGTTAGACTGAGTCTGTGAGAATCAGGAGGTTGCGTACAGTAAGTTTTTTTTAGGGGAACCAAACAATTAGACTTATAATTTCTTGAAATGCTTGAGTAGGTTATTTAGGCTATATTGTCTTTATTGTGCCACATGAGCGTCATCCTGTTGTTAGAGTGCCTTTCAGTGAGTTCTTCATACTCTGTAAAGTACACTACAGATAAACTAGGGTCTGGTTAGGTGCACATGCAGGTGCGACTTCTCCCTTTGTTTTTACTCTTCCAGAGTGCTGCTGCTACGGCTGCTACCTTGGCACTCCCTGCAGGCGTGACTCCTGTTCAACAGATACTAACAAATTCAGGTAATGAGAACAAGGAAAGCAGTTTAAATATTGTTCAGAAATCAACAACAAGTGGCTTTTAATGTCTTATTGTCATTGGAGGGTGACAATACAGACACTTGTTAAAATAATTTGAGGGCTATAGAATATAGAATTGTAGTCTTTGTTGAGGATACAAGTGAAAAAATGAAAATTGTGCTAGGTGTGGTAGCACACATAATCCCAGCAGTTGGGGGTTGGAAGCAGGGGATCAGAAGTTCAATGTCATCCTTGGTTTCATAGTAAGTTTGAGCCCAGCTGAAACCCTGATTCAAAAAAGCAAAAAAATTAAAATGCAAATTTAAAAAATTTAAATGGATCTTTTGTTCTGTGAATGAGAACCCTGCCCAAGTGAGATTATGGAGAAATGATTATTTACCGAGATTTGTCTTTTTTTTTTTTTTTTTTTTCTTTTAACTAGGCATCAGTTTTGCTAAATCAGATATTTGAATTAATTTGTGGTGACCAAATTAAATTCCACAGGACCTGAAGAAATGATTCATTGTGTACTTTTAGATGATATTATCTCTTGCAGTTATGTCAAATGCAAATTTTCATCTTTTGGAATATTTGTATGGACTGTTACCATCTTTATATTACTTATTGATTGATTGATTATGATTTCCAAATTTGTGCAGAATCAATTAGGGCTTTGTTTATTTTGTTGTTTGTTTTTGTTTTTGTTTTTTTTTTTTGAGACAGGGCTTCTCTGCAGTTTTGGAGCCTATCAAGGAATTTGCTCTGTAGACCAGAGCTGGCCTGGAACTCATGGACACCCGCCTGTCTCTGCCTCCCAAATGCACCACCACTGCCTAGAGCTTTGTGTTGAATGCTTTTGTTCACTCTTGAAAGAGTATATGAGGCTGATCTGTGTATTATATATTAATCATAATTACAGCAGTTCTAATTGTCTTAGCCAATTTTCATTGCTTGTTGAAAATTTGAAGCAAAGCCTCAATGGTTTTATAAATGAAATGTTACCTTTGTGTTTTTAAAGTTTAAAAGCAGCCACTGAAATGTATAATACTGTTTACTACACTTTCTTGACTGCTACCATGTGAGCAAAAAGGCTATCTTTAAGTCTTTTTTTCATTTTTTAATTTTATATGTATGGATATTTTATTTTACCTGCTTGTTTGTGTATTACGTGCTTGTAGTTCCTTGGGAGTCCAGAAGAGGCCATCAGTTCCTCTAGAATTGGAGTTAGGACTGGCCGTGAGCTACCATGTGGGTGCTGGGAATGGAACCTCAGTTCTCTGGAAGAGCGTCTAGTGATTGTAACTGCTGAGTTATCTCAGCCTCTTAATCAAGTCTTACAACCTGTTGTTGGTAAAAAGCTAAAGAAGGGGGCTCAGCAGTTCGGAGCATTGCCTATTCTTCCAGAGGACCTGGGTTCAATTCTCATCACCCACATGGCAGCTCACAACTTTCTGTAAGTCCAGTTGCAGGGCATTTAACACCTTCACACAGACATACCTGCAGGTAAAACACCAATGCATGTTAAAAAAAAAGAAAAAAAAAAAAAAAAAAAAAAAAAAAAAAGAAAAGCTAATGAAGATAATATGGGAAACATCTGGACATAGAGGGAAGTTGGGAACAATAATGATTGTAGTTTATCATGTATAGTTGATAGCCCTTAGTAAATGGTTAGTCTTCTAACTTGGTAACTTTTGGTTCTTTGACTTGAAAGCAATATAAATTCATTTCTCTGTGTATTAATTGCTGCCGAAATAGCAATTTGGACGATCTATATTCTTATTTTGCCTTAGGTCAGCTTCTTCAGGTGGTCCGAGCAGCCAATGGTGCCCAGTATATCTTTCAGCCTCAGCAGTCAGTTGTTCTACAACAACAAGTTATACCACAGATGCAGCCTGGTGGAGTACAGGCTCCTGTTATTCAGCAGGTAAAGCTGCCAATACTGCTGCTGCTATAGTTGTATGAATTTATCATGTGGTTCCCCGGCTCCCCCCCCCCCACGTTTACATGTACAGTGGTCTAAACAATCTTACTCTGAACTGTATATTATTATTCTTACCATCATCATTATCATCATTATTAGGCCTTCAGGCCTAATTTACATTTCTCATGTTTAAAGCTGAATTATTATTTGGTTCTGGTTTCCTGATTCCTCTTACTAGTTCCTAATTGGTGGTTTTGTTTGCTCTAGGTCCTAGCCCCACTCCCTGGAGGGATTTCACCACAGACAGGTGTCATCATCCAGCCACAGCAAATCTTATTTACAGGAAATAAGACTCAGGTCATCCCTACTACAGTGGCAGCAGCCACACCAGCACAAGCACAGATACCTGCAGCTGGTCAGCAGCAGCCACAGGCCCAGCCTGCTCAACCGCAAGCTCCATTGGTGCTGCAGGTTGATGGGACGGGGGATACATCATCTGAGGAAGATGAAGATGAGGAGGAAGACTATGATGATGACGAGGAGGAAGATAAAGAGAAAGATGGAGCTGAAGATGGGCAGGTGGAAGAAGTAAGTTTCTAGTAAAGAGAGAGGAGACTTGAAAAGAGAAGCCACTCGTCATTTATTTAGTGCTAAACAGACAAATTATATGCTCTTTCTTCAGAGTCAAAGAGGTGGATGCTTGGACTCCACTAGCTTTCTTTTCCCCAAACCCAGGGAATGTGTCACCCACTTTGAATGTGGTTCTTCTATTTCAGTTAGCCACATCATCGCAGACCATCATAGGCTCCCAGTTATCTGATCTTCATACCTTTTCTTGACGCCTGTCAATCAACATGGTGCTACCAATTTTCAGGATAGTTACTATGTCCCACTGAAATTTTCATGATTATTTTTTTTGGCATAAGATGAAATCATCTTTCTTTTTAGAAATCATCTTTCTTTTTAAATCTTAATGCAAAATTCTGTTTCATTTTACTGATTTGCATTCATTTATTATTTTGGTCTTTTTTTTTTTTTTGGAGACAGTTTCACACTGTAGCCTAGGTTATAGGCCTGGAACTCATTATATAGCCCAGATTGGCCTTGGGCTTGTGGCAAGCCTCCTGGTTCAGCTTCCCAAGTATAATCCTCCCAAGGATTATAGGTGTGAGTCATTGTTTGGGCCTAAGTCTTTTTTTCCCCCCTAAATAATTTAGTTAAAGATAGTTTATTAACTATCTGAATAATCAAAGTGACTAAAATATTTTAAACCATGATTATCCTGGCATGCGCCACTGAGGTGAAATTGGTGTCTGTTACTTAAAATGTTTGGTGTTTCTTCCCCTGTTACATCCTCTTCCATCAGTTTCCAAAGCATCTGTGCCAGACTTTATCATTCATTAACTTGTCTTTGTATTTCAATATATGTTTATATTTTCAAAGGTGTAGTACTGCTTGAGTAGTGTAAGTGCAGTATTCTTAATGTTTCTGTTAACTTTTCTTAAAATGATAGTTCTGAGGTTCAGCCAGGTTGTTGCATATAACTGTCATTATTTTTACTGTTGACTGTACCATTATTTGATTATCCTTTTTTTGGGTCCATTAAACATTTGGGCAACTTCTAGTTGCCCTTAATGTGTTCTGGGAACTCATATGTATTTATTTCTCTTCAGTATTATACACAAGCATGGATTTGCCTGTTTACTGTACAGAGTCTATTCTGCCATTTTTGTCTATGATTTGTAGATGTCAACATGTCATCACTTCTTAATATTGACAGACTGTTGAATTGCTGTAGTCCAATAGAAAATTGTTTCTTGGTTTGGTTTTAGGTAGAACTTCCTTGAATGCTTAGGAGCTTCAGCCTCTTTTCATATATCTACTTGTCATTTGTATTTTTTTTTTTTTTTTTTTGTATTTTTATTATGTGGAAGTACTTATTTAACATTATCCTTAGCATTTTCCCACACTTTTGATCTTTTCCTAAGAGACATTTATATTGCATTTTCTCCTGTTTGCTGGTGTTATAGATATGTATAGTATAAACTTTTAGTATTCACCATTGAGTTAGCCTGATGCCTTTTATAATGCCTTTGTTGATTCTTTTGTTTTCTATGTAGATGGATCTTTTAATAGTCTGTTATAAGTGTATTTATTACTGTTTTTTGTGGTTGTCTTTTAGGGCTGAAAGAGTTTATTTTCTTTGTAATTAATCAAGTTTTGCTGCTTTTTTTTTTAAACTATAAGGAAATGCATTTTATTATTAAATGCTTTTCTGCAACTATTAGATAGTCACAGAATCTGATTCAGACTGTCCTTTATGAATTTCATTGATTGGCCTTAATGTGCAAACCAATCTTGAGTTCCCGATAGGACCCAGCTTAGTCACTGTACATTGTACTCTCTGTAACTGCCAGATTCAGGTTGACACAAGTTAGCATCAGTGTGCGTGAGTCACCTCTTTTTCAGTAATCTTCTTAGCACTCTCATGTTAATAGCACCCTTATGAACTAATTTGGACTTTGTTGTTCTAAAAATTAAACTAATGTCTTCTGTATTTGTTATTTTTAATTTTTAAATGTATTCTTTTTGAGACAGTCTCATGTAGCCCTGGCCAGCTTGGAGCTCTGTGCCTCCTAAGTGTTGGGATTAAAGTTGTGCATCACTGTCCACGCCTGGCTAAATTTGGGGGGGGGTTATATTATTGTTTTTTAAAGGCAGGGTCTGTATGTAGACCAGGCTGAGCTATATGTAGCTCACCAAGATCATCTGCCTGCCTCTGCTTCCCGAGTGCTGGGATTAAAGTCATGGGTCATTGTTTGCAACATCTGTGGGTATTGTTAAAGCTTGTTACTTTATTCTGCCATTGAACTATCTATGCACAGTTCATGAGAACACCTCCTAAAGAAAGGTCTCATTCTTAAAAAATGTAAGCAGTTCAGTTCTGCCAATAACATGAATGAGCCTAGAAAAGGACCCAGAGATGAACTGTGTCTTGGGATATTATGAATTTTAACCTCTGTGAGACTGAACAGGGAAACTTGCTATGTTGTGCTATGCCTGCCTGCACCTTTGACCATGGGAAACTGTAATAACAGATGTGGTTTTCCTCAGCTTTTTTAGTCAGTAGGGAATTGCAAATCTAAATCACAGTTAGAGGGTTTGTCACAGCTACTAGGAACACTACAGTTTAAAAAAAAGGGGGGGAAACTACAGTAAAAAACCCAAAAACCTCTGGGGTTGTTTTGTCTGTATGTATTTCTGTATGCCACATGCATGCAGTGCCTACAGGGGCCAAAAGAGAGGGTGCTATACTGTTGGAACTGAAATTACAGGTGGTTATGAGCTGCCTGGAATTGAACCCAGGTCCTCTGGAAAAACAGAGCCATCTCTCTAGTCCAGGATGGTAGAATGTAAAGTATATATACATTGGTGAGGATTTGGAACAGTCAGAAGCCTTGTGTGTTTCTGGTGTGAGTATGAAGTGAACAGCTTTTATGGAAAATAGTGTGGTGGTACTGGGAGTTTTTCAGAGTTAAGTAGCATTAACCCTGTGCTGCCAAGCTTCACTTACAAGTGCATGTTAGGGAAGAATTGTTCAGACAAAAAAACGTGTGCATGAGTGCTCATGGCAGCACTCTTCACTATCCAAAGAGTGTAAGCATCCTGGCTGTCTGTTAGTATCTTGTGAATGGCAAATAAAAGGAATCATATCCTTACAGCACAATACTAGTAAAAGAATCTTGAAGTACTGGTGCATGCTACTACATGAGTATACATTGAAAACCTGAAAGCAGCACAAAGCCCACAAATTGTACTGCTCTGTTTAGATATTCAGGATAGGCAAAGCATATTGGTGGTTGCCAGGGGACAGAAGGGACTATATAGAGTGATTGCCATGGATAAGATTCGTGAAGTGCTCTGGAGCTACATAGCAGAGATGATTCCATTAGGAATGTCCATAGTACAGCTGAAATGTACGGTCTAAGAGGGCTAAAGTTTTTAATCACCGTTTCCCATTTAATATAAGTATTTTTATTTAAAGAGTATGGATATACCCGTCCACACCTATGTTTGAATGACATACACCTAATACACCCAAGCTTTTAATCATCCTTGATTATTTTCCTTTCTACCTCTGTTTTGCCATATCTTTTTCTTCCTTTATTAGACATCTGATTTAAAGTCTTATATCACAAATAAATTTCAACCTTATTTTATCTCCTCCTTTGGTTTTATTTTTTGTCCCTGAGATAGTTCATCCTCTGCACTTAAGTAATTTAAATCATAATTATTCATTGTATCTTTACCATAATGCCATTGTAGTTGACAAACAGTACTGATTGGCATTCAGAATATTGGTCTTTAGTGCAGCCCTCAGGCCACACTGCAAACCAATTGTATTCTTTGCTCTTTTTCTCCAATGTCACTATTGGTTTGATTTGCTTTCTTTTACTGTTGGTGGTGACTAATACCATGACCTCACAACACAGCTTTCATATTTTCTCAATATCATTTTCTGGGTATTTGAAACATTTATTGGGGAGACTTTATCTTGTGCAATTATTAAAGCCTAAAGAAAAATTGAAAAAGTACTTTATATGTAAGGCTATTTTGCCTGCATTTGTGTCTGTTGATCAGGTGAGGGCTTAATAACCAGGGAGTCCAGAAAAGGGCATCTGGTCTCCTGGATTAGATCTAGAAATGGTTGTGAACTGCCGTGTAGGTGCTGGGAATTGAACGTAGGTCTTGTACATGAGCAGACAATGCTCTTAACAAATAAATCATCTTTCTAGCCCCAAAGGAAATACATTTTAACCCCCTTTGATTCTTAGGAGTTCACCAGCTTAACTTCTATTGAGTTTCATGCTGAAATAACATTGGCAAACCTTTGCTGTTGACAGCTTTACCTTCACAGTGTGTGCAACACACCTGATACGTAGTTCTCAGAAAGCATCATGGTACCTGGACTTCTTTCCGCTAAATGGTACAGGAAACTACAGCAACACAGGGGATCTATGTATAAATTCTCCTTTTATTTGCAGGAGCCCCTGAACAGTGAAGATGACGTGAGTGACGAGGAGGGGCAGGAACTCTTTGACACGGAAAATGTTGTTGTATGCCAATATGATAAGGTAAGAACTTTTTTTGGTTTTTCAAGACAGGGTTCCTCGGTGTAAATTTGGAGCCTGAAGGACTTCATTTTCAGTTAAATGGACTTTTTTGTTGTTGTTGTTGTTGTAGTTTCTCTTCTAAGCCATGGTTTTAGCTTTACTGAAAGATTTAGGGAGATGATGACTGTCGATATTTAATTTTAGGTCTTACTTCTGAGACCAGGTTGTATTTAACAATCTAGGATGGCCTTGAACTCTGGGTGTAGGTAGCTAGCTCAGGGTGCCTTCATATTAAGCTGTACTCCTGCCTCAGCCTAGGGTTATAGGCGCACTCTACCTTGTCTGACTTTCCTTCTTAACTTTTTATAGACAGTGTGAAAGAAAGCATTGTGATTGTTTCACAGATTGTCTAAGTAGACTCTGATTCCTTAGCTTACCTTTGAAAAGTAAGTAATGAGTAAAACGGTAAGAGATGATCATTTTTCTTCCTTTTTAAAAAATTACTTTTAGTTCAAAGCATTGTTTTTTTTTTGTTTGTTTTTTTTTTTTTTTTTTTTTTTTTTTTTTGCCAACTTGTATGTCTGTGTGAGGATGTCAGATCCCCTGGAACTGGTTACAGACAGGTGTGAGCTGGCATTGTGGGTGCTGGGAATTGAACTGGGGTTCTCTGGAAGAGAAACCAGTGCTCTTAACTGCTGAGCCAGCCATCTCTCCAGCCCCAAGATGATCATGTTTCTCTTCATTCTACATCAGCTTGTAAACAGCCGCTTTTCCTTTCAGTGACACAAAGTCGTTAAGAGAATTTTATCTTCATAAACTTCAGCTTTCTTGAGTCTGAAAAGATATAACTGAATTATCTTTTATTACTAAGAGGTCCAGGAAAATAATCAGTAACAAAACTAATAGACAGATGAGCTTCAAGAGATTACTTAAATATCTGTTTCCTAACAATTTTAGGCAACTCCTGGGAAAGGGTCCTTTGCCCTCCAAAAGGGTTGTAACCCCTCACCCCCCACGTTGAGAACTGTTTTTTTTTTTTTTTTTTTTTTTTTTTTTTTTTTTGTTGTTGGGATTTTTATAATTAAATCATGAAGTGATAAGATCTTTTGTCAGTCATAAATTATTGGCTTTCATACTGTTTCTTTCTTTAAATGCTTATTGAGTAGGAGGGAGAACTACGCATGTATTATTTGTATCCTGCAAGAAATTTCCTTGTAGTTTAAAGAAATCTTAAATTTTTGTTGTTACAATGAATTTGATAAGTAGTGCTTACATCAAGTAGATCTACAAAGGAGATTTAGTAAAAGGTAAACCAGGTTAGTTGCATATCAGTAACCTAAAGCCAGATACATTATTGATAATTTAATGACACCTGCTTTTGTGCATTTTGACTTAACCCTTCACTGCACATAGTACAGCAAATGGGATTTTTTTTTTTTTTTTTTTTTTTTTTTGTTACCCACAGAAAGAGTAAGATTAAAACAGCAGGAAGGCCTAAAGGACCTGCTTGCAGCCAAATACCCAGTACATAGTTTCATGATAGCAAGCAAAGAATATTACTTGCTGGTGGTGGTGGTGCACGCCTTTAGTCCAGCACTCGGGAGGCAGAGGCAGGTGGATCTCTGAGTTTGAGGCTAGCTTATCTACAAAGCAAGTTCCAGCACAACCAGGGCTGTTACACAGAGAAAACCTGTCTAGGTCCAGGGAGAATTTTTTTTTTTTTGTAATATTTTCCTGTTGTAAGAGAATATTCATTCACCTTGGTAAGCTATATACAGTGTTCTAAATGTTAGTAAAGTTGGTTTGTTTGGCTTTCAGGTACATTTATGTTTTAAGCTAACAGACTTGGTTTATGCAGCCTAGTGAAAAACAATTTCAGAGTTTTCAGAGCTGTCTTTCAAGAATTAGAAAGACTGAAAGAATAGTCAAGTGCTATAGTATAAATGCTGAGGCAGTCTGGTTAGTAAAATAAGGATAAATGTGATTTGAGCCAACTTGAATTTTAGGACTTTTGTTTTGAAGCCTAAGCTTTAATTTCAATAGTGAGTTGATTTTAAGAAAAGCATAGAAGGAATAATGATGTTTATATTGCCACTCAAGCCTTCTTTTGGTTTTTTGAGACAGGGTTTCTCTGTATTGCTTTGGAGTCTGTCCTGGAGCTAGCTCTGTAGACTAGACTGGCCTTGAACTCACAGAGATCAGACTGCCTCTGCCTCCCAAGTGCTGGGATTAAAGGCGTGTGGCCTGAGAGATGTTTTTAAAGTTGTATTTTATACTTTTGTGTAAATAAAAATATTTTTCATTTACTACTCAACGTGACTTCAGTTTTGAATTTCTGGACTTCTTTCTGAATGTGAGAGTCTCTTCATTCTAAGATTATTGTTCTCTGTTTTATTTTAATAAGTTGGAATGTAGAGCAGGAACATGAGTGATTTCCAGATGAACAAAACACTTTATTATTATTATCTTTTTTTTTTTTTTAAATAACATATCAAAAGGTAGCATTAGGATCAGTAAGTGAAAGTTAAGAGGAAACATTTAAGAGGACAGGGTAAAGTCTAGACAAACTTCTATACAAACTTCTAATTATAATCAGATAAACATTGAACAGCCATTTGTCTTAATATGCCAGAGGGTGTCCATCTGTGCTAAGACTAGGATTTTAAGATTGAGAGCCCAGAAATGTGTATCTCCTAAATAGATCTGCATTGTTTGAAAGGTCCACGCTATGTTTTGAGAACATAAGTTTATTTTACTGAAAGAAATAAGGTTCTATTTGTATTGCTTGCAGATAACTTGTAACAATCTTAGTGAGCACAAAGTGCCGAGAGCTATTAATGAGTTAAAGAAAAAATTAAAATTCATAGTTTTGTTTCTTTCTTCTTTTTTGCTAAACATTAAGATAACAGTTTTCAAATGTAATAATTATGCAAGACAAGCTTTTGGTTTTATTATGGATGGGGTTTTATTGTGTTTTCCTCATGCCTTTTGTATTCTCAATTTTTGTTTAGATACACAGAAGTAAAAATAAATGGAAATTTCACCTCAAGGATGGCATTATGAATCTTAACGGAAGAGATTATATATTTTCCAAAGCAATTGGAGATGCAGAGTGGTGAAGAATTGCTTCTCTCCTTTTATAAGTAAGACAAAAGGAACTTACAAAGTTAAAATGGACGGTTTGAAACTTGGGACATATATCAACCAAAACGTCACTTCTGCATGTCAGAAAAGCAAAGCGCAGTAGAAGCAAAGCTACTGGAACAAAACAAAGCTAGACCTTGACAGCATAGACACTACTTCTAACTGGCAAGCCATGGAACTGTAGCACCTGGGGTTGTTGGGTGGGGGGGGAGGGTTTGTGTAGGATACTGTAACAGTCAATTTTAAATACAGGAACCTGCCATTGGTAATTAGCATGTAAAGTTTGTCTATATTCCTTTCTCCAAGTTGGGCTCAGTCAGAAGATACTTGTTGGAATGACCTGAAGAAATTTCCCTTTTGATAGATTGAACTGAATCTGTTTGTTGTATGTGCTTATATTTGGTACAAATTGCGTGTGAACTTTTTACAGAAGGGCAAGAATTATGGTGTTGAATTTTAATTCACTTGTATAGGAGAATTTAAAACTCATAATAGGTCTTAAACATTTTTACTTGTTACTCTCCCTCAGTAATACATACCTCTTGCTTCCCTGCTGTAGGAAACATCTACTTTAGATTTAAAGAAAGGATCAATGGTCACAGTTTGGAGAGAAGGTTGACCCAGGAATGGATGCTTGTTTTAATTAGGTTTTCATACTTGTTAAATGTAACTTAAAGATTTGGGTCTTACCTGTGTTGAGTAGAATTAAAGTGACAGTTTGATTTCCATATAGAAAAACTGTACTCAGTCCCACACTTAAGAAGAAACCCCAAATCAGCTCCTCAGGAATATGTTTTTATTCACAAAGGTACCACCGAGCTGAAATTGTACAGAGCACTTGATATGTGAAAGTTTTTCTTGTTGGGCTACAGTGTGTGTTTAGCTGTGCATTTAGTCTTCATGTAACACCGAGATGGCATTCTGTACATTGATCTAAGACGCAAAGGCAGGTGGTGAGGACTGGATTTTTATTAAACAATTTAGTAATTATAAAAGTTTCTTGTGTTTACTAGTAAAGAATTTTAGAAATTATTATTTTAATTGAACAATTTTTTAAAAAACTTTGTAATTTGAGGGAAAGTTTGGGGGTGGAGGGGGTAGAGGGAGGTGGGCCACTAAATACAAATTTACCTCTCTTTCATTGGGTAGCCCTTTCAGGCCATTGATCTAGACTTGGGCTCCAGTTTGCACATTGGGAAGAAAGTATAGAGATTTGACTTATTAAATGCTCTAGACATTTATTGTGTGTGATGGGAATGTATAGCTCTGGTTCACTTCTGTCAGGGGCTCTAAACAATGTGGCGCTACAGTGAGCCAGCCTCCTGGGAGCTGCCAGGATGCTTGCTCACCTTCATCTTTGTTCTAGTGATTAACAACATTTGCATTCAAGTTAACTTGCCTATTGGTTTTATTTTGTCTTCCATTTTTGTCTTCCTTTAATTTGACCTTGTGTAGTTCCAGATGTAACAGATAAAATATATTACACAAGAAAAACTGTGAGTTATATAGTGCTTTTTTAGCACATATTTTTAAATTTCTTAATGCAGTTGATTCTCCCTTTTCACTTAGCACCCCACTGAACCAATTGTGGAGTTTGGTATAAGTGGTGGTGTGTTAAACACGATAGTAGTTAGATTTTGCTTGTATGCCATAACTGGTAATACAATTGTTGTTTTATTGATGTAGCCTTTCGGGGGAAGTTTGTTGATTCTCCCTATCTCGAAGCACATGCAGTTTTGTTTATAATACTTGGAGGACGGACGGAGGGAAGGAGATCCCATGAGTTCTGTTGCTCAGTGGTCCCTCTGCCCAGTTGCTAGGTTTGTGTTTACTCAATGAAGCCAGTGACCTGAACCACCTATGGCAGTGTTGCTCCAGTGAAACCCTTGGGCTCAGCAGTAGCTGAAACTTTGATTACTACATGATGCTAATTCAGCACAGGTCCTGGGCCCTCTATGTAGTCAAACATTGAAGGTTAGCATTGTACACAAGGAGGGCTATTTTGAAGCCAGAAGTAACTGTTTGTATTTGTACCTGTGTATTGCCTATTAATGATATCCCCACCCCCCATAAATGCTTTTATCTGTGAAAACTCTGACAGCTGGTTCAAACAACCCTGCACACCAGATTGTGCTCTTATATGCTGTTATATCGTGTTCTTTTTTAAATCAAGTAGCATTTTTTTTTTATTATTATACTAGCTTTTGCTATATAAATGTCACTTGCTTTGAATTCTTAATCATGCTTTGGCCATTACATTTAACAGATGATGTCATTAGGTTCTATTAAAATGTCTTTCCTTTGGAAAGGCAAGGGATTCCCCCTTGCAGAATTTCAAGATGAAAGCAGCATGTTTACCCAAAAGGTGGGAATAGTTCTGACTTGGGAAGACTGAAATAAGCGGTGCTTTCAGGAGGTGACCTGTTTAGGGTTGTACCAATCGTGATGGCACCTTTTATGTAACACCATGCCAGTAGTGCTAAGGTAAATTTACACAGAATGAGTCAAGTGGAAATGTGTGCCTTTCAGTGTATGAACTCTTGCGTGGTGGTCCTTTGTACTCTCAGACCACTGGATGCCCGAGAGCACGTGCAATTTTTTCTTAGAGTAACCCAGCTTTGTCACGTGCAGTTTCTAGAGTCAAACATGGTAGGAGGAGATCTCTGTATTGGGCTTTTATATTTGAGATGTTCACATTTCTGTTAAATGCACAGCCCATTTACACTGTTGCCTTTTAAAAAGTCACGATGGCATCAAGATTCATGCACCATGTGCAATTGACATGTGTTCTTGACAAGCATAATAGATTCTGGCTTTAGAAAACAATGTAAAATATACTAGTTTTGATATAAACTAGTGTGCTGCTGTATTGAAAATCAAGGAGTTTTCTTTTGGTGGCTTGTGTAGACGAATGCAGAATTGTCTCCCTCTGAGAATTTTTTTTAATTATTATTATAGCAATAATGTCATCACATTAGAGGGTAAGTATTCCTTATATAAGAAAATAGACATATTTCCTCTTAGCAACTTTCCCTTTATAAAAACTTTCTGCTTGAGAAAGTTCTTATATTTTTCAGATTACTTCATCTTGAACTTTTGAGCTTTTGTGCAATGTGCTATTTTATTGATCTTTGTACATTTTCATTTCATGATTCCTGCCTACCTGTCTAAATCCCCTATAGCAAATTCTGAGGTTTTTGGTTTAAAAATGTTTGTTTTTGTGTTTTCTCATGTGTTTATTGTAGGTTTGGATTTTGATCTGTTACCCCAATGGAAATTATTCTGGTTTATATTCTTCCTCCTTGAAGCCTGCCCTTTTCTTTTGTCATTTTTGTTGCATGCATGATTTAAGGAAGAGCGCATCAAATTTAATTTTTTTGCTTATTTTGAGGAACAAAAGCTTTCTCCCTTTTGATGGGAGAACAACACAACATTTAATAAATAACTCATTCAGTCAAGCTTCCTTAAATCAGTCCCGAATGCACCGGGTTGGGGAGGGGTTAACCCCTGGCTTTTCGGAGCTACTATTGTCGACTGCTGTTGTACATACTGTTATGTGTAAGGGCGTAAATATATTTATTATGTTTGTAAAATTCATTCTGTTCACTTGCAGATCAAGGTTGCTCTTCTGTGATGTATGAGGTGTTAGGTTTTAAAGACCATCTTGGAATACAATTAAAGAGCTTAGTATTCTGATGTACTAAGACCTATTTTAAGTTTAATATTTTACCTTGCAAAAACTTTAATTAAAGATGTTATTTAAAAAAAGTAATGTTGCTTGCTTTGCTTACTAGTCTATGGCATTGGACAGCTGAATAAAACCATACAGTTTAGACAGGAAAAGCTCAACCAAAATAGGGATGTTGTTAAATTCTGTATCCTTAGTTAAATTCTGTACCTTTAAGGTAGTGAGTTTGGGATACCAGACTGAATCGTTAAACTGTCTTAGAAATCTTAAGCGCTTTTAAAAGTTGTATTTTCCAGGCACAGAGGCATTTAGGATGGGTAAATTCACACCAACTAAATGTAAATTAAGGTTAATATAATTAACATTGTATTGAATGAGTATTTCTACTCAAAAGCTTAGATTACATAGGATGAAGTTATTAAGAACATCATTTCATTTCTTTGTCTGGCTAAACTGTTTTCTCTCAGTTCAGAGTTTGTAAATAATTGCTTATTAGAAGATTTGGATTATTGAGGTTTGTATTACATATTGAATATATTTTGTGTTACTTTAGAAGATATTAAATTACTAGCAGTATTTTGATTTTATAGTTAATTCAAATGAATCATTAAGAGCTTGCCTTTTTGTAATTTTTTATCCTGTTATAAACTACTTTATCTAAGGAAACATGCAGATTTTAACTATTAAATAATCATAATAAAGATATTTTATTTATTGCCAGCATTTCTTGTATTTTGCAATTTAATTCAAGCTCCTACATTATGATCTTAATCTTTGTAACCTGAGTTCTGTCTGTGAAATAACAACGGCAATGTTTTGAGTATGAAATAATTTGGATAATTTAAAATGACTGAAACAAAAAAGGAGTAAGTCGCCAAAGTAGAAAAATGTGGTGTGATTGAGACACCAGAATACTTGTTCACAGAGCAGCCCAGAAGGAGGAGTTGGTGGACCTGTGTTGCTAAGGAGCAGGCCAAAGCAGAGGGTGGGCGTCGGGGTGGAAGGACTTCATGCTCTGAGCTACATGTCTGAAATAGATTCATGTTTTTCAAAACTGAAATTGATGGAACTATACTATGTTTTACTTTGTGTGTATGATTGCTCCCCCCTCCCCCCATGAGCATGTAGTGTCCACAGAGATCAGAAGAAGACGTTGGATCCCCTAGAACTGGGAGCTACCACGTGGGTGCTGGGAATCAAACCCAGGTTGTCTACAAGAGCAGCCAGTGCTTGTAATCGTTGAGCCATTTATTTTAAAAATAAATTTCCCAAGTATGTGTGGGTCATATGCAGTCAGTGTGAAGAGAACACATGGAGATGTCAAGCTCTGATCTATGAGTGTGACGGGTAACTCCTTTTGGCAAAGAGCTCAGTGACATCATCTAGTCCATGCAACTTCCATGCTAATGATAACACAGCTAGTTCTTGTGGGCAACCAAGAGCAATGCTGTAACCTGTGTTTTGGTGGGCTAGGGCCCTCTGACCAAGTCACATAGCCTACATCTGAAACTAGGGTTGTTTATTTATTTATATTTAACTTAAAGAGTTTACTAAAAGGTTCGTTGTGTGTGTGGGGGTGGAGGTGCTTAAGGGGGATAAGAGTAATGGGAAGAGCGTATGATCAAAGTACATTCAGTGTATGTGTGTGAAATTGTGAAAGCATAGTAGAGATGCTGTAGGCAGGGTGCAGTCAGTAAAGATGGGATAGCCCTTTGACTCAGTTTGCAGGAACAGATGTTTTCTATCTTAGCTAGACCTGTTGGGAAGAGGCTGTGGTCTGTAGCCTCTGTGTCTTTCCTGCATTCTTCATTGTCTCCTTGTCTTTCAACAGACAGGGAGTAAGTAGTAAATACATCACCCAGCGTACAGCGTAACTGTTTGCTTTACATGTCTGTCACCAAGAACCTGAACTGCCATGTTGATTTAAGACACTGGGAGCCAGACGGTGGTGGTGCACAACTTTAACCCCAGCACTCGGGAGGCAGAGGCAGGCAGATCTCTGTGAGATGGAGGCCAGCCTGCCCTTCAGAGTGAGTTCTGGGACAGCTAGGACTGTTTCACAGAGAAACCCTGTTATTATGGTGGCAGCCGTAATAACAGAATGATAGACACTCACTGACATGGTTAGAAGACAATGAGACTGTTGCTGTTTCCCTGAAGAGTGGGAAGGGTCAGGATACCCACCCTTGATTGCAGCTACCATGCCCCCTGCCTCAGCTGCACATCATCCTGCCATTAAGGTGGTCTTAGTGTCGGGGTGAGAGGTTATTTAGGGACTGAGACATCAGTGATACAGCTGCCTATGGGCAATTCCATGTCAGTTCATTTATGAGCTCCTGTCTGCCTGATCTCTGTGTGACGTGAGTAGATTTTTTTTTTTTTTTAATCATCTTGGCAGGAGGGAAGATATTCTAAAGAGAGACACTTGTGCCTCTGCTTTTGGCTATCAAACTGTTGAAACAGTGGTCCCCAAAGGAATTAGAATTTCCTTGAATCTCATGCTAAGAAAAGGGGAAGGCTGAATCCTGGTGCCAACGAGTAGGAGAGGGGAGCTTGTCTTCTGGAAAGAGATGACATGCCTGCCACCTTTGAGGAGACACAGCTAAAAGGATGAGTCGGTTGAAGGGTAGAACACACCTTGCTCAAGACTACCTAAGTGCAGACCTCTAGCTCCATCTAACTCTAAACTTCAAGTCAGAACCCCACATGTGGGCTTGGGAGGTGGTCGCTAGACCTGGATTTGTTGTTCTTCCCAATTCGTTCACACTGGAGAAGTCTTCAACTTATCCTGGTCTATTCACTTGGCTTGTTGAGGACAGGTGGCCAAGCCTAGCTAATGGCTGCCAGGGCCCAGACTTCAACCCTAACAGTTCCTAAATCAAGTCATCATCTGGAAGCATGAGGGTAGAGTCACTCGTGCTCATGTGAGAGTCAGCGGAGTGCAGTTAGTGTTTACACCTCACATGATAATGGAATGAACTGAAGGTCTTATTTTATAATTTATATTTTTGGCATGGGGGTGGGTGGGTAGTTATTTTTGTTTGCCCAAAAGTGATTTGTCTACACTCTCATGTTTGAGAGTTTCCTAGTGTAAGTTCTCAGCATTGTGTAGTACGTTTTTTAGATTATTACTGCGATCTGAATCAAAGTCTTGTGTTTATTTCAAATTCCTATATTGAAATCCTGATTCTCAAAGTAATCATAATTGAAGCTGGGCCTCTGAGAAGTGAATTGTCATGAGATCACTCCTTATATGATAGCCCAGAGTTAGCTGACCTCTTGTCTGAGTGCAGCAAAGAATGGTCTCTTGGAGGACGCTAGGGGCACCAGATCTTGACCATGGGCTTCCCAGCCTCTAGAACAGTGAGAAATGAATGCTTGTTGGTAAGTTTTTCAGTTCATAG
Organism: Phodopus roborovskii; assembly: GCF_943737965.1. Classification (NCBI taxonomy): domain Eukaryota; kingdom Metazoa; phylum Chordata; class Mammalia; order Rodentia; family Cricetidae; genus Phodopus; species Phodopus roborovskii. Next base: position 11,594,762 of record NW_026126515.1, on the reverse strand, counting down.
ACTCTTGTGATTAGATAGCCTTAACAAACCAAGATACACACTCCAGTCTTCAAAGTTAAATAGCACCCGCCGCCTGAATTGCTGTGAAGGAAAGCTGTGAAATCCTGCCTCACTTGGCATGTTTAGCAGCAGAGGTATGCTGGGGTGAGGGTGTGGGTGTCCTGGGAACAGGCAAGGAGAGCCAGATAGATTATTGGGAGCACCTATAAACAATTAAAATGCTGATTAAAGCCAGTGTGCTTTTTTTGTTATTATGAAGCTCCAGCAATCATAAATTACACCTATGAAAAACTCTCCTCTTCATAAGAATTAGTTATTTGTTCCAACTGGTTTAGTTGCCACAGTGTAGCAGCTTTAGGGCAAAAGAACTCAGCCTCAACAGGCTAGACTCAGCCACCCGCGCCAGTACACCAGTTAAAGACCAGCAATGATGGGAAGCAGGGCATGGGTGGGTCCGGAAGATGGATGTGGGGATCCAGTGATTGCCAAGCTCTTCATCATGGTACTGACATGAACTTTCTATTTAAGCAAGGCAAGGGGCAACAGTTGGGCACAATTAGGCAATCTGGTCAAGGTGTGGTCTTGGCACTTGTTCTACCAGGTGATTTAAAACTCAGAACTGTCTCTGGTAGGCTGGATCAATCTGGTTCCAATGAGATGGTACCATTGCTCCAGGGTACAGCCTCTTTGCCACAGGTATTGTTTTCAGCCTAGAGGTGGTTAGTCCTGAAGGGTTTCTGTTCCTGGAATCCAAGGTGTCTGCAGTTGTAGGGCAGATTTACCTTTGTGCCAGCAGCTCTGACTGGGGAAGGGATGGGTTAGGTTGATAGTCCTTGGTAGCTACCACTGCAACTCAGTGAGGCAGGAATCTGACGTAAAGAACAACACACAGCTGCAAGCTTTCAGCTTGCCTTTATTTGATTTTTAATTTATTAATCAAACTTTTGAGATGAGGATTCAAGCTGGTCTCAGACTCACCGTGTAGCCAAGGATGATTCTGAACGTCTGATCCTCTTGCCTCTACCTCTATAGTGCTGGAGTTACAGATGTGTATTGCTTCGTGTAGTGCTAGGTCTCAAACCCAGAGCCTGGTGCATGCTGGACAGATGTGCTACCAACTGAGCTTCTCCAGCCTCTCATGCTGCCTTTTAGTTACTTCCTGGTCTCAAGTGGACTTGGTGCTTTTCAGCAATGGCATTTCTAATTCTCTGTTGCAAGAGTGCTGAGGTCTTAAGAATTCATTTTGATGTATTGAGCCCACATAAAACTTATACTAACCATCTTTATAAGTACAACTCAATGATGTTAAATGCATCAATGATGAATTTTAGTCCTATTTATATTGCCTGTGATTTCCATTTATTTATTTATTTATTTATTTATTTATTTTTTACATTCCAGCCTGTGATTTTCTTAAGTTTTATAGAAATGATTAAGGCAATTCCCAAAAGACGAAATCCCAAAAAGAGGGTTAGTGTATGAATCTGCTTGAATGAGGCATCTATGGTAGTGAAGTTGTTAGAAACAGCCTGGCAGATATCAAGAGCTGGGGAGTGAAGAAATGCTTAATGGGTATATAGTTTCAGCTTTGCAAAAATGGAAAATTCTAGAGGTGATTTTGCAACCATATGAATCTACTTAACAATACTGAATAGCACATTTAAAATTAAAACGGTAATTTAAACCATTTTAAAGTTTATTTTTATGTGCATGGGTGTTTTGTCTGCATGAATGTCTGTGTACCATGTGTGTACAGTGCCGGCAAAGGCCAGGAGAGGGTGCTCAGTCCCCTGAACCTGGAGTTACAGAGGGTTATGAGCTATCATGTGGGTGCTGGGAACCAAGGGAACCAAACCCACGTCCTCTGCAAGAGAAGCAAGTGCTCTTATTCACGGTTAACAGACCATTAGCTTCCGATAACCAAAAGCTGAGAATGTCATCAATGGCATCTGAAACCTGTACCCGAGATTTCCTCTCTTTGCTGACACCTGCCATGTCCACCCTGTTTCCACTGATGTATCTGGAAAGTGCTTTGTTTATGGATTTTGTTTGTTCTCTAACTACAAACTTTCATGTTATTTGGGACTTTCGAAATCCATATCCCTGGGTCACAGTCACTGATATTTGGCTCAGGAATAAACTATCATTTCCTTTTAAGTGAGCACTGCATTTAACATTTTCAATGGCTGATATGCTAAGACCCAAGATATCATCTTGATTCTCTCATAACACATTGGGGCTGGCTCGGCAGTCACGACTGCTTACTGCTCTTTCAGAGGACCCAGGTTTGGTTCCTAGCACCTGAGTTGGGCAGCTGGCAACTGCTTGTAATTCCAGCTTCAGTGGGTGTGATACTCTTTTTTGGCCTCTGTGGACACCTATATTCATGTGCATAAATATCCAAACACAGAAACAGACACAGGGTACACAAAGTAAAAATTTAAATGCTTAAAAACATTATAATTCAAGCTGTCACCAAATCTCTATGGTTTCACCTGCCACATTTAGACAGCACTTCTTACCCGTGCACCATTGTCACCCTAGTCAGCTTGTCGTCACTGTGCCTCCTTCCAACTATTAATGGATGAGCTGTCTCTCTTCTTGTCTCTCATCAGAATCTGTTCCAGGGTTGACAAACTACCCTCTCCCGGTATTAGGAATACTTTTGTAATTCCTAAAAGCTAAGAATAGCTTTTTTTTTTTTTTTTTTTTTTGACATGAGGTTTTATGTGTGTGTGTGTGTGTGTGTGTGTGTGTGTCTACATGTGTTTATGTGGCTTGCATGTGTACATGGTATGGCTGTGTGTGGTCTGAGGTCAACATTAGGATGCCAGATGTCTCCTTCGTCACTGGTTCTCTAATTCTCTCCGTCTCTCTCTGTCTCTCTCTTGTTTTGAAACCCGAAGCTCCTTGATTAGGCTAGGCTGATGGGGTTAATGAGCTTCAGGACTCTGTCATCTACCCTCCAACCTCCAGCGCTAGGCCGTAGGAGAGTGACTTTTTGCATGGGTCCAGGGACTCTGAACTCAGATTATAGTGCAAAGGCGCTTTACCAACAGCTGCTCCCCAGCCCCATAGCTTCATGTTTTTAAATGGTTGGGACAGCAAAAAGAGACAGATTATTTTGAAGCATACAAGCCATGACATTGAATGCTAGCACTACTGAATCCTTCCAAGGGAAGCCTGCCAGTTGCTCCTTTTCTGTGTGCAGCTAGTCTTGTGCTGTTAACAGCTGAGGTGGACAACTGTGGCAGAAGTGTACAGCCAACAGTGTCTGACATGGCTACTCTCCGCTCTTTTCACAACAGTTTTTCTACCAGCGCATTCTTCACAGCTGAAGTGGGGTGTTTCCGTCAACACTCAAGTCACTCAGGCCGGTCTTCCACCAAAGCCCCTAAAAGGCTCTCCAGTAGTCTGTAAGGTGCTGTAGGGTGCTATCAATTGCCTCTTGGTTTTTTTTTTTTTAATCCCTTCCAGATCCTTGCTGGCTTCCTTCTAGCTGCTCTGCCTTCCTGGACCCAGATCATACGCCTACCCAGAATGTTGCTATTTGTTCATTGCTGTCTAGAATGCTTTTCTCCCTTTAGCTGAATAAGGCTCTCCCCTCCATCAAACACGGGCCCACTTAGCAAGGGTTAGTGAGGCCTGCCCTGACCCCTCTTGCTTCCCCACCTCCTTATCATACTCTATATTTTCTCCATTACACTATCACTAACAGACTGTATACCAAATACCAGCCCCATAAGAGCATATATTCGGGTTGGATTTATTCACTGCCATATCCAAGAGCCTACAATGACCCCGAGCCAATAGCAGATGCTCAAAAAATATTTGTTTGATTTGAATTGGATAATATATCTGCTCAAAAATATTTGTTTGATTTGAATTGGATAATATATCACTGTTTCGTTTATAATGTGTTTAATTGATGGAGAGCACTTAAAAACACCTCCCAACTATACCATCATAATTCTGGAACAATAGAAATGTTTGAACATGAACTGGAGAGAGAGCTGAGTGGTGAAGAGCAATGGAAGCTCTTCCAGAGGCCTGGGATTCAATTATCTAGCATCCACATGCTGGTTCTTGTTGGTTCTCAACTGTCTGTAAATAGAGTTGCAGGGGATCTGATGCACTCTTCTGGCTTTCTTGGGCACTGTTATGCAGGGCAAAACACACAGGCAAAACACATTAAACAAACAAGCAAATAAATGGAAAAATGTTTGGCCACTGTCTGCCTTATGACATAGTGGGGTATCTTTTTATAGTTGAAAATTACAGTTGATATTATGTAAATTCCAAGAGACTGTGAGAAATGATTTTGCCTTGTACCATTTTCTGGAGGGGGGGCTGTTTACTGAGTCATCAGTCTGTTAGGAAGCATTATGACTCAATCTGAAAACCTCCTAAGCTCCCAAAATTCAGTCACACATTCCCTCTAAAAAGCACAGGTAATAATTGATTAGAGCTTTTGCTTGATTCCACTCTCTTCGCCCCCAAGAAGGCTGCCTCCTTCTCTAGCTGCGCATCTATAAAGCTTTCCTGCAGACACCCTGTCCTTGTGCTCTTTGGTTGTCACGTTCACTGTCCAGTCCTGTTGCGTGGTCCTTACTAAATAGTTTATCCTTCTGTGAAAGCTGTATCTACTGCTGTGATTCATTTCCAGTGCCCAATGGAGCCTTAGAATCTACCTTAGTGATAACAAAGATCTCATGAACATTCAACCACTCTTGATGGCCTGTTTTCATGAGGCATGTACTCTTTTAAGTTCTGTAACTTAGCTACCAAGAACTATCTCATCCTATTAATAACACCGTACACCCAGTATTTATTCTCTTATCCAAACCATCCCTTGTCTTCAAAATCAGACAACAGAAAAATATATTAGGGATGACGGAACTACTTCAGTTGGTAAAATGTTTAACTTAGAAGTGTGAGGTACCAGATTCAACCCCCAGAACCCATGTTAAGGCAGGCACGGTAGTGTGTATTTGTGATTGCAGTACTGAGGAGGGAGACACCGAAGATCCCTGAGGCCCACTGGCCAGCCAGTCTAGTCTGCTAGGCAGGTTCTGGGGCAATGAGAGAGCTTGTCTCAAAGAATAAAAAAGGCAGAAGACACTTGAGGAATGATACATACATGTGACTCTGTATATATGCAAGCACAAAATGTAATAGCCATAGACCGTCTATTTAATTCAGAGACAAATAGCTAGAGCGTTTTACCCTAGAAGCCACAACTTTAAAGTTCAGCATCTCTCTTTGTCATGTTTCTTGGTCAAGTTTAATCTGAGTAGGCTTTTCTTAGCAATCAATAGAAAATTCGACTTTCTCCCATGTGTAAAGCAAGCATGAGAGGGCTCCCCCCTTCCCATCAGTTAAGAGTGTGTTTTCACAGGACATTGGTGAACTCCCCAGTTTGTGTGTGATATCATCTAAGTTATCGCCTATGTCCCAGACAAATCAGTTGTAGGAAAACTGAGCTCTGCCATGGTAACCCAAAGGGACACCAGTGTCTCAACTTCAGAGTCAAACTGTGACCAGGGATGAACCTTTCTCCATACGTGGTCAAGGCTCACATGGTTTTAAATGATGACACCTTTGTTCTAAGCCAAATACAAATGGCTGCCCTGCAAAGGGGAGTGGCACTACTGGGAGGTGTGGCCTTTTTGGAGTAGGTGTGGTCTTTTCGGAGTACCTGTAGTCTTGTTGGAGGAAGGGTATCGCTGTGGAAGTGGGCTTTGAGGTCTCATATATGCTCAAGATACTACCTAGTATCTTAGATCACTTCCTGTTACCTGCAAGATGTAGGACTCTCAGCTACTTCTCCAGCACCATGTCTGCTTGCACGCTGCCATGTCCCACCGTGATGACAAGGGACTGAATCTCTGAACTGTGAGCCGCCCCAATTAAATGTTTTCTGTTGTAGGAGTTGCTGTGGCCATGGTGTCTTTTCAAAGCAATAGAAACCCTAACTAAGACAGCAGAGAACTCAAAAGAGGGCCTTAATGAAACCCATCTACGTCACCAGGTGCTTAGCAAAGACACTCAACAGTCAGCTCAATGAATGAGGTCAAGAACTAAGTCACACTGAAGGATCCTTGTCAACCAATGGAACAGAAAGAGGAGAAGGAGGTAGAAAGTTAAGTAGTTCTGACCTGAAAGGTGAGGCTCAGCCTTCTCAGAACTGCTTGAAAATATATCTTTTTTTTACTTTCCTTTTGCCAAAGAATGAAGTACCTGTCGGGTTGTTCACAGTTGACTGATATTACACACTAATCCTTGCCTAGATAGAAGTCCTCTTCCCATTATGACAGCACAGAAGCACAGAAAAGCATCTCTCCTTGTGGTCCTGTGTACAGTTGACTTGTCCCCTGGACCCCTCACCGTGTTTGGATGTCACTGTCCCAGTTAGCACACTGTGCTATGTCTAATTTCTCTGCTGTTGATTCATAGACTAGAGAACAGAAATCACAGCTAAGTCTTATGTGAGACTGAAAGGTTGTTTTTAGTTTTTTTTCGAGACAGGGCTTCTCTGTGTTGCTTTGGAGTCTGTCCTGGAACTAGCTCTTGTAGACCAGGCTGGTTTCAAACTCACAGGGGTCTGCCTGCCTCTGCCTCCCAAGTGCTGGGATTAAAGGCATGTGCCACCCCCACCTGACTGAAATGGTTGTTTCTTGACCTCTCTGTGTTGGTCTGTAACACAGATCATGGGTTAGATACTTTTGGATGGATGTGTCTCCTAAAACCCTAAATTGGAGCTGGGAAGATGGATACGTGGATAAAGTACCAACTATGGAAGCAGGAGAACCCAAGTCTAGAAACCCTAACCCATGCAAAAAGCATGGGTGTGCCCAGCACTGGGGAAACATTGACAGGTGGATCAGTCTGTCCTAATTAGTTCAGTGAGAGACCCTGTGGGAGGCGGGGAAATAAGGTGGAGGGGACTAGAGAGAAGGCTCTGTGGTAAAGAGCATTGGTTGTTTTCCAGTGGACCTTGGTTCAATTTCCAACATCCATACGGTGACTCACAACACTGTAATTAGTTCCTGAGGATCAGATATTGTCTTCTGTCTTCTCAGGTACTGGGCATGTATTTGGATGACTTATGAGACATTGAAACATTTGGAGCTTATAACTGATGGCAGATCTATTATAATCAGGCATAAGATGCTTTTGCTTGCAAGACCAAGTCCCAAAGAATAGGTGGATATCAAAAATAACCAGAGATGTGATATTCTGAAATGACACGAATGAGGAGGAGATATTGGCCCCAAGGCTTCTCATAGAAAAAGATATCTCACTAGAGAAACATGGATTTGCTAGGATGCCCATGGAGGATGGAACTTCTTCTTGTAGTTATGTATGGGGTTTCCGGTGAGAATTCTAGAAACTTACAGGTTTGTAGCTATGAAGGGAGAAAAGCTTTTAACCAATGTCCTTTAAAATGTTGAAATTCTTGATTCTTAACTGGCGAGAGGCCTCAACCAGATTCTAGAAGGAGGGTTCCCCTACTTTTTTATTTACATAACCCCCCATCTTTTTTTTTTTTTTTTTTTTTTTTTAGCACTCTCCCTTGGCCTGCAAGTTGTCTACTGACAAAACTACAGAGTTTTCACTGGGTCCCTTGGATCCACAGGGTGATTTTCTTTCGATGTTTTCAAAACCTAGCCTGACTTTTGAGCCTCTGATTGTACTGTTTCTTAATTTGAGAATTGTGTGTTTAATAGTGTGAGGCTCTTGGAGTTCGTGCATTTGAACTTCATTTCTCCTGTAGATTTGGGGTCTGATCTGCCAGTACTTCTTTAAATCACCCTTTAATTCCTTCCATTTTCTCTGTTTTTTTTTTGGGAGGCTTCTATAACATACATTGTGGTTCATTGGATGGCACTTGTTTGCCACCCCATCTCCTACTCCCGCCTCTGGTTGAGACCCCATCTGTTTGCTTAGTTACTACAACTGTATATGGACCTTTACCTCATCCACCATGGTCTCAGCTCTAAAGCGTGGTTCTTTTGCAAGATCTGTTTCTTTGTTATTCACTTTGGTAAGGCATTTCCTGATGCTGTTTAATTGTTTCTTATTTTCTAGCTTACTGGGTATCTTTAAAGGGATTAATTTGAATTTCTTTGTCAAGCAATTTATACATTTCCATTTTTCTGTGCCCCAGGTCCCTGATGTATTGCAGCCCTTGCTTTTGCACCAATGTCTGCTCATTTGAAGATGTTAGTTACCATGCTGAGTTTTATGTAGGTTCTGGGGATTTGAACTTAGTTCCTCATGCCTGTGCACCAAGTGCCTTAGCACCAAATGTTCTGCCTATCCCAATTACTCCAAACCTTTGGGGACATTAGGACCTTATTTAAAATATTTCTATACTTCCTCTTCCCACCACTATAGTATCCATTGAGATAAAGATATGACTTAGAATTTTTTTTGAATTAGTTATATTTTTATTTTGTCCCTCTGATTATGATCCAATCATACATATATAAATATTAAAAACATGCCCAATAAAGATTTTTATTATGTTTTAGAGCTATGAAACACTTTAATATATAATTGATATATTAGACTGAGAAAAGGACTGACAAATATAGTAAAATGGGATTTATATATTAGTGAAATCAAGTTGTTAGAGTTTTAAAATGAGGCTTAATTGGGTTTACATGTTTGCAGGCTTATCCCCCCCATCTTTTTATCCTCACTTTGTAAAGGACAAAATTGAGGACTGCTTCTGGAAATAAATGGGCTAGATGTTTCTGGGCATTTCTTCCCACCACTAGCTTGGTTTTAGCTTACTAAAAAGTTAAGAAATTCACAGATTGCTTCTCCTCTCTTACACTGTTTAGGATACCACCACCACCACCACACCAGCAACACCCCATCCTACCCTCCTAGGCAGTGGTGCCTCCCAGTGTGGCCTGGGTCTTCCTACATCAATTAACAAGACATTTTCCTACACGCATGCCCACAGGCCAACCTGGTCTAGATAATTCTTCATTAAGGCTCTCTTTCTAGGTGATTCTAGGCTATGTCAAGTTGATACACACTGCTTCCGTTGCCATCTAGAATGATTCTTGGGAAGTTTCCCAAAATATCCTACATACAGGCTCGACTGCTGTGGGTCCTTTTCCAGTTTTGGTGGTGGTATTGGAGCAAGAAATCCCAATACACCCACTTAGAAAGATACATGGATATAATGTGATAGGTTGGAGGAGATTGTTCAGACATGTGCTTTGGGAGGATGAGTGTAGCATGCACATTTTCCACGTGTAACACAGGATATGCCCTTAGGGCGAGTAAGCTGCTCTCTAGATTTGGATGGGCGAACAGTTAAAAGAAATAGAAGGAAATGCTTGGATTTCAAGTATTTCTCCCACTAGTGGCTCCCCTGTGTGGATGAAAATGAGGCCAAGGGGTAGCTTGCATGTCTGGGAAGATTTATGAGTGTCACAGACATGCTGTTTATTTTCTTTTCACTACAGTTGGCTTTGAGATGTTGAAAACAGGTATGATGTGAGCCATCTCCTCTTTCTCCCAGATCATGGCGTTGATTGGCAGGGTATCCCTTTTCTCTGACACCTTCCCTAGTGCCTCTTCTGTTAGAGTGCTTAAGGTGCTCTGAGAAAGCAGAAAAGTATCTCAGCAAATGGCATGTAATTGTGTGAGTCCCATGTTTCTACTGGTCTATGGACCATTTGTCATCTCAGCAAATGGAATGTAATCGTATGAGTCCCATGTTTACACAGCTCTGTGGACCATTTGTCAATGTCTGTTTTGAGTTTCTAATTATAACCTTTATCATTCTAAAACCTTTTTCTACCTGCTGTCAGGGGAACTGAGATACACTGTAGTAAAATTTAAACATTGGTTTGCTATAAAAACCAAAACAGAACAAAACAGCAATAATAGCAGTCTTGCTGGGAGTATAGATGTGTTCTATCACACATGACTCCAGGTTTTCTCCGCCTTCCCTCCCTCTCTCCCTCCCTCCCTGCCTTCCTTTTTGCCTCCCTATCTCTTTTCTTTCTTTTTTGTTTGTTTCTCTCCTTCCTTCCTTCGTTCCTTCCTTTGTTCCTTTCTCTTATTGAGGAGCTTCCATGCTGTCCTCCATGATACCTGTACTAATTTAATTTACATTTCCATCAACAAAAGGTTTTTCTCAATGCTTGTATGATAATGGCATAAACACCATCCTGTTACCTTCACATTTGAGCAGTAATTTAGATGGTTTTGGATCATAGATTTAAAATATTTTTTGTGAAGGCCTTGAGGGTATTGATGTATTGTTTCAGACACCAATCTGATTGCTAATTCTTTCCCAATTTCTCTCTTTACCTTGGAAGTACTGACATCTTAAAAGTGCTGTTCTGCATATGAGTCCCACTCACCCATCTTAACAATTACTAAGTGGGACTGTCTTTACAGCTCTAGGCCAATCTGGAGGATGTTGGATTTGGAAGCTGATGTCTTTCAGCTTTGTATGCGTGTCTGTTCACAGACAGAGAACACTGTCAGGTACTTACCTCTATTACCCTCCACCTTATTGTTTTGAGACAGAGCTCTTAATCAATTCTGCTAGACTGGCTGGTCAGTGAACTCCAGCCCGTTTTTGCTTCCTTCCCCAGAGCACTACGGTTCCAAATTCAGGTTCTTATGTTTCAGCAACAAGCACCTCCCCAACTTTTACTTCATAGTTCACATCTTTGTTTATGTAAATAAACGTTGTAGGAGATTCCCCAGCTTTAACTTCTCCTTCTTTAAAGCTTTTGATTTGGCAATCAGATTTTAAAATTCCCAGAATTTCTCACTTTGGGTTACTTTTTTTTCTTCCCCTTTTTAAAGATAGCTATTGTGGTGAGGCTCAATAGTTTTTTCAGATCACTCTTGTTATTTATTGAAATTTTAATGCTAATTCTGGTCTTAAGTTATGGTTTTTTCTGGGAAAAATATCCTTTTTGTCCACTTGTTAATGTGAAATTCATATTTTTTTCAAGTATGTAACAATCCTTTTGCCCTTTTCTGTTTTTGAAAGAAGGATGAAGATGGCTAATATCTTCAAACAGTGTGAAATGGTTTCCCCTAAGATGCCTCTCATAAACTTAGGGAAGGAGACACTGATTATGATGCTCAAATCAGCTTCACTTTGTGTTGCCAAGGCAGGAAGTGATTCATGAAACCAGGTTTCCTGATTACACTGGTCATTCTCTTTCTTGGAGCTTTGTTTTGTTTTTGTGGCGTCTTGAGACAGAGTCTATCTCTGTAGCCCAGGCTAGCCTTGGACTCACAATAAACAATCTTTTTACCTTAGGCTCCTGTGTTTTGGGATTATAGGTTTGAGGCAACTTGCTTGGCTTTTCTTTAAGATCTTGATTTCAGTGGGGGATTAACATTGAATATAGTGTTCTTCTAGCAGACTAGAGAGATGCTGGGTGGAAAGAACCAAATGATACTAGACTTTCAAGACTCCTCAGCTCTGCATCCTCCATGCTCTGAGGTATCTCTGGGACTCTGAAGGAAAGTCTGTGGCCTTCCGTAGTTACATCTTATTCCATGAATGTATTTGAGATGGCACTGTCTCTCCTGAGTTGGCTATCACCTCACAGTCTTTCCACCTCCCAGAAGGACACCAAAGTCTCTGGTTTGCTGATGGCTGAAACCACACAGTTTCAGCTGCTCCCACTTTATACTTCTTTATGCCATTTCAGTTGAAATGAAAGAGGGAGGCTGCTAGATGTGGGGACTCAGTCTATCACTTTGAGCCGGAACTCACATAACTTCTAAACCAGAATGTGGGGCTAAGGAGACGGGTTAACGGATGAGATTGCTTATCAGAAAAAGCATGGGGATCTGAGTTCAATCTCCTGCATCCACATAAAAATCTATGCTTGACCACACATGCATCTCTGTGGTGCTTTGAATAAGAGTAGCTCTCATAGGCACACATGTGTTACAAGTATGTTTTCCCTCCAGCGTGGTCCCACAGCTGTGCCCAATAACACACAGAGATGCTGTATTAGATATAAAGCTGTTGGTCTGTTACTAACATTTCTTATTGGCTAGCTCTGTCTTAAATATTAACCTATTTCTATCCATCTAAGTATTTTCACGTGGTCTTATCTTACCAGAGAGAGGGCCGGGAGTTCTACCCTGTTGGTCCTACATCTTGAAACTCCTCCCGACTACTTCCCAAATCCTCCTTGTCTCCTAGTCCTGCCTATCTTGCTTTCCTATTGGCCAACAGTTCTTTATTCATTAACCAATATGAAAAACATATTTACAGAATGACATCTCCCATCACATATGTTTGAGTACTTAGTCTTTAGTTGGTGGAACTGTTTGAAAAGGATTAGGAATTGTGTGACTAAGGGTGAGCTTTGAGGTTTCAAGAGACTTGTGCCACTCCAAGTCTCTTGCTCTCTCTCTGGATCAAGATGTAAACTCTCAGCTATTGCCACGCATCATTCCTACCTGCCTGCTGCCATACTCCTTACCATGGACTCACAGACCCTAACCCTTTGAAAGTGTAATCTTTAGTCATGGTGTCTTATCACAGCGATAGAAAAGTAACTAGATAATCATAGCCCCAGTGCTGTGGGGTACAGGAGACAGGTGGATTGCTGATGCTTACTGCTTACTGCTTACTGGTCACTGGATGCATCAGGCCCAGTGAGTGATCACAAAGAGAGAACACACACACACTTATCCTTTTATCTCTTTGCCAGACTCATGGTACTGCCCTATATACATTCTGTTCTTTTTAACTGATAAATTATGTTGCAAAGAACATTATCCAGGAAACAAGAGTCAATGGATGTGGGGACAGCTTGAAAGATACTGGATATTGCTTTGAGCAATATGTATGAACTTTTAGTATATGATTTTTTTTCCAAGACAAGGTTTCACTGTGTAACTCTGGCTGTCCTGGAACTCACTACGTAGACCAGGCTAACCTTAAGCTCAGAAATCCACCTGCCTCTACTTCCCAAGTGCTGGGATTAAAGACATGCACAACCATCACCCAGCTTTAGGACATAGATTTTATGAAATCTCATCTATTGGTAGCTTTGCCGGTTTAATTTTGGTGTGTAGTGTGTGTGTGTGTGTGTGTGTGTGTGTGTGTGTGTGTGTGTGTGTGTGTGTGTGTGTGTATGTGTAGGTCAAAGGTAGATATGGTGTTTTCTTCTATTGTTTTCCATGCTTTCTTTGAGAGACAGTGTCTCAGTGAACTGAACAACTCAGTGAACTTGGTGAGGCTGGCTGGCCAGCAAGTCCTAGGATCATGACCATCCTGTCTCCCCTGGTGCTGGGATTATATAGTGTGGACTTGGTTTTTACACAGTTGCTGGAGCTTAGACTCAGGTCTTTGTGTTTGTGTAGTACTTATTGACTGGCCATTTCCCAGTTCTTAGCCTGGAACATCTCCTCACTAATGTTGATCAGTCTTCAGATTATTAAAAAAAAATGCCAATTACAGTGAATGTTTAAGAAGACTTATAGATCCATTCTTTCATCACAATAATATTTTTATTTGTGTGCATATCTCTCTGCTTGCATGCTCACGTATATACAGGCATGCTCAGAGGACAGAACAAGCAGTCAGAGTCCCTTGGAGCTGGAGTGATAGGAAGTGGAAACCTGTATGATGTGGGTGCTGAAGACCTAATTCTAGTCCTTGCAAGAGCAACAAGGGCTCTTTAACTGCCAAGCTGCTTCTCCAGCCCCTAGAATGCTATTTAAATTCCAGTATCAGTACTGATCATTTGTTTGATACATGTTGTTTTACTATCTTTCTGTTCTTATCCATAGATGCCTCCTAATGAATCCTCATCAACATTCTCGGAGTGACTAATCAATCAATTTCAACCAATATGGATTTCTTAGCAACTGTACACAGTGTTTTACCCTCTTTGATTTTAACATGCACATATAATGTCAACCTCAAAAGAAATTGACAAATTAAAAAAAATGCTATATACCTTAATACAGGGAGAGAATTTATTTCATTTTGTTAATGCCCTCTTCTAGGACTTTGTTTTCAAAGCCCTAGGTCAGCTACTCAAGACCAAACACATCCTCTGTCCAGATGTGATATTTCAAAATGTTGCAAGAGAGAAACATATGCCACATGATAACACATTTGTTCAATTTCAACAGTTACAAGCCACCTGTTGGGAAAGCCAGTGCTCGTGTGACAAAGCACCAGGCCTGTCAAGTAAGGACCATGTATGACCCACAAACCCTACTCCACAGACTTAAAGTGACACAGTCTTTTATTTCCTGCTTTGGTGCATGAGCACTGAGAAGCAAATGCCAGGTCTGCTTGGGGTGGGGTGGGGACACTAGAACAATGTAGTAAGGAGTTCTCAAGACAGGCAATCTGGAAGGGTCACCTGTAGACACAGTTCCTGGCTGTTTGAAGCACGGTTATCATTGGGACACAAATGTTTTATGTCAGTGACTGGCAGGGTTAGAAGGAAACTGCCAGTGCCAGATGAAAAGATTTCTCTCTTGACAGTGTTAGTGTGGTGTGAGCTGCAGAGAGCATGAAACCAATCTATGGTGATGAGGTAAATGTTTTGAAGTGAATCAACACAGTTCCACAGTGACTCTATTATTAGTCTATCTTTTTGTTGTTTTTTGAGACAGGGTTTCTTTGTATCCCTGGCTGTCTTGGAACTTGCTTTGCAGACCAGGCTGGCCTCGAACTCAGAGATCCACTTTCTTCTACTTCCCAAGTGTTGGGATTAAAGGCGTGCACCACCATGCCAGGCTATAGTATTAGTCTAGTACATAAATTCCAGTCTGTTTTGGACACACACACACACACACATACACACACACACACACACACACACACACACACACACACACACACACACACAGTAATTATATGAATAATTGGGATTTGTCTCCATACAGTCACTCAGTAGAATTTTTTTTTTTTTTTGGTTCAGACATGATGATTAAAATGAAATAAAGAAAAATCTTCTTGGGTCATATCATGGATCCAAAAAGAAGTAGACAACAAGATAGAAAACCCAGATTCTACTTAAGTGGTGCCTTTTTTTTCTATGTCATGAAGATGTATCTTTGAGGATGAGATACACCTAGAGTTTTTAAAATGGAAGAGGTCATCACATGCCTCCATTTCTACAGGACATGGAGTTCCAGGATTTGCTTAACAGTTAACTGGTGTCTAGCGATATTATTCAACAAATGGCCATGTGTTCTCTGTCCTTGATCCCACGTGTTTCTGAGAAAGACCTTTTAGAGCTCTCATCTTCTACAAGAAGATAATTCTTAGATTGCTCAGCCACCAAAGATGAAATATCAGCAGTTTCTCCGTCAATGCATATAGAGTCTGGTGAAGAAAAACTTGTTTGAGAATCAAAGAAAGAAAGAAAAAAAAAAAAAAACCTCAAAGCTAAACTTCCCCCCTTTTCATGTTCAATGGAAGCAATTATGTGACATCTAGTTGTGTTTGGGTTTCCAGGATTCTTTTGGTCTCCTGAGATGGGGTCTCATGTAGCCGAAGTTTGGAACTCACTATGTAGTTAAGGATGAACTTTGGATGCCCCCTGCCTCCACCTCCCAAGTGTGGCAATTTAGTTTTAAGGAACAAACTTTTCTTTGGTTATATGAGGGAAGCCAATGAGGACCTGCTTAAGATAATGAACACTGGCCATTTGTTGAGTCTTTACTATAAATCAATACTACATAAACCAGAGAAGACAGATTCAGGAATGGTTCAGTTGGTCTCTGTGGGACATGCTGCACAGTGTCACAGATGAGCATCAAGCATGTCCCCTGGAGAGTGTAGGCCATTTTCACATCACCTGGAACTCAGATATGCTGATAGCTTCTCTCCTTTCTTGAAGATAATACCCTCTATAGAGATGAACTGTGTCCCTGTGAAACATCACCTGCATGAAGCTATGCATCCGTATGTCGTAGATCAGAACATGTGTTCAAGAAACCAGCCTCTTTAAGTCCCACCGTGAATAACCCAGCATCACTTTACAAGGCTGTTTGCTTATATTCTTCTGAAATTTGTCCCTGTGTTTTTGGGGTTAGGTGGGCGTTTCCAAGGAGTTCATAGGCATCTTGCTTGTTGGGGAGACTCTGCCTCATGTCCTGGGGAACCTTTTGAATCTGAATACCACCAGTGCTGTTGTTTGGACAGGCTCTCTGACCCTGATATGCCTGGGCCTGGCGTTTGCAGATGCCAAACTTGCTGAGCAGAATGAACACGTCCCTCTGGAAGGCCTTGGTGAAAATAGCATAGAGGAATGGATTGGCACAGGAGTTGAGGGGGTAGAAAAGAACTAGCAAGATCTTGGAGTTAGTAACAGTGATAAGGGGCTTGTTCATAAGTGCTGAAAGGGCATAGAAGGAGATTGGCGCCATGCACATGAAGTCGGTGAAGATCAACACAGCCATCCTCTTGGCAATCTTGGTGTCTTTATCTCGAGGGTTGTACTGGGGGTTTCTGACTGTGATGTAAATCTTCACATAGCAGGAACAGACGATGACAAAGGCAATGACATTGAGCAGAAGAACAAGGACAATGTACGCGAGAGCAAGAGGCGTGTCAGTATCCATTGGCAGGCAGATGCTGACCTTGGCATAGCTGCTTATTCCCACCATAGGGAGCAGGGCAAGGAGGAAGCAGGCAACCCAGCCACCAGCCATGATGGTGTATGCATGCCTGAGGCGGATCTTCCTATCCAGGCGCATGGCGAAGGTGATTGCGTACCATCGTTCTAGGGTGATGACTGTTAGTGTGTACACTGATAGCTCACTGGCAAAAACAGTAAAGAAACCAGCTGTGTTACACCCAGGGCCTGTCTGCCAGTCAATGGCATGGTTGTAGTACTCAGAGTGTGTGTACAGGTCTACAGAGGCAATGAGAAGCAGGTATACGCCCATGCAGAAATCTGCAAAGGCCAAGTTGCACATAAGAAAGCGTGGCACAGTCAGTTTGTAGTGGCTGGTAAGGAGAATAAATAGGACAAAGATATTGCCCAGGAGGGCCAGCAGACTGACAAACCACACCACGATTCTCAGGAACTTGTAGCCCATGATGTCTTCACAGGGGTTAAACTCATCTGACTTGGGGGTACACACCATGTCTTCATTGTCCCCACACACAGTGTAGTCATAGTGGCTGTCAAAGGCTTGCAAAGTCTCTTCCTGAGGATTTTTGAGCTCTTGGCCAAAACCGATTATCTCCTCTTCTTGTTCTTCAAAGAATACATAATAATGAGAGTTGCTGGGGCTCTCCTGGAACTTTGAGTTTTGTCTGTAGCCAACACTGTTGTCACCCAGATCTTCCTCATATTCCTGGTAGATGGGACCTCTCAGGACGTTCACTGATTTTCTTTGACGCAGATTCCGGATACTGCTCTCATTACACATCAAGGACTCTAGAATTCTGTAAGGCAACAGATATGAGTCACCTCTTGCTTAAAGTCTACCTTTAACCACCTTAGCCGCTCAGAAGATACGCAAGTTACTTTGATGTTCATGATGCTACTGATTCTGCATGATCTGGTCAGGCCTGCCTCTGCTACATCATTGAAAACATTTACTTAATTTATTATGTGTGCTGCATTCACCACAGTGCAGTATGGAGTTCAAAGTGTAATGACAGAATTAAACCTTCCTAGCCAGAAACTACTCCAAGGTCTTCAAAGATTAATGAGAACACCTTAATAAAAGCATGCATCTAGATTCCAGCTAAGCCTATGGGATCCCAGCCATGGACAGAAATCCTCTTCAGTCTGGAGGCTTGAGCTATAACATGGTAACCTTACATCTGCTTTCATCTATAGGTGGCTTTTTAAGCTCCCATCCCAAGCTGCATTTTCTGAGCAATTAAGTGGGTTTTACAGAAACAAAACGAAGCTGCAGTTTTTGGTTATCTTTAGATTATACCGAGCTGCATAGATAGAACTCTTTGTTAAACAAACCAACTTTGCTGTCTGAACAGCCAAGTTCATTTCCTCTTTGCTTTCCCCGATGAGAAGAGGGGCTTCCCATGAGCGAGTTCTAATGAAACACATCCTGTGGGAATCTGAACTCTAATTTATTTTACTAGTACAATTCTGCCTTCCCTATCTTACACCTTCCAAGTTTGGTTAGTATGCTGTTTGTCTTCGAGTTGTGTCGGAGGCAATACTTCAGGTGAATTCTACCTCTGTGTAACAATGTTTCCTAAGTGAACATTAGTAAATCTTCTATGACACTTGTTCATTATTTTTCACTTTCTTTACTTCAAAAGGACAACTTGTGGGAGTTACTTCTCACCTTCCACCATGTGGGTCCTGGGGATGGGACTCAGGCCACCAGACTTGGCAGCAAGCACCTCTCTGAGCCATCTTTCCCATCCTCTGTTACATCCATTTACGTGACCTTACTTCCCCTATTGTGACTATTGACATTGCCCTTATTTCTCATCATCCTGAGCCATTTGAAGAAGAGTCATGATCAAAATGCGTGAGCGCTGGGGCCCCTTAGAACACAGCTCCTTTAGTTACTAGCTGTGTCACGTTGGGCAGGTCTGTGAAACTTGTTCCGTTTGTGAATGGAATGAGAACATTGAGTGAACAGATGAGAATCTTTTCCAAGCTCTCACAACAGTGCTGGGTACATGGACTGTGCCATCTATGTGGTTGTGATCGCTGTTAACACGATTCCTCTTCTGAGTTCAGAACTCCACACTCCCTTTGCCTAGAAACTCATGGCCACCTCTACTCACTACTCAGTTTTAAACATCTGCTGCCTTCTTCATAGGACTCTTTCCCGATCTCTTTAAATAAACCACTCACCCTGGTGTTTCAGCCCTTCACAGCCCTGACTGACATTTCCTTCTCTCTCTGTCAACTTCCTCCAGTAGGTTCTAACTACATTCAAGAAACTTCCTTGTAATCCTGCTGTGGCTAGGACATTGCCAGGCACATAGGAGATGCTCACCAAATATTGGCTAACAAATGGATAAATGGCCAAGGCACGCAGGTATACTCATAGAAGTATGACTTACTTCTTCAATTTATTATTTTAGTTTTTTGAGATTATAGTATACTCATGTCATTTCCACTTCTGAACCCTCCCATATACCTCTCTTTCAAATTCAGGACCCTTTTTCATTAATTGTGGTTATTATTGTTATTCTGTGTGTATACATAAATACAACCTGTTTAGCCTGTATGGTGTTATTTGTATGTATTTGGTTTCAGAGCTGACCATTTGGTGTTAGATAACTCATCAGTGTGCTCATCCCTGGGAAGCCTATTTCTCCTACTCCCCGCTTCCTTATTGCCTGTTGCTTTTTGTGTAGGGTTGAGACCTATGAGTCTTCCCTGCAGCAGCAGCAGCATCAGCATCAGCATCAGCATCATCATCATCATCAGCAGCAGCAGCAGAATGTCTATTGTTGTCCTTGTTCAGTTCCCATGTAGGAGCTGTGTTGGTGAGGCTCCACGGGTGTAGCTTCTGACATTCCTAGGAGATACACTCTCCTAGCAGACCCTCTGTTCCTCTGCCTCTTACAATCTTTTCATCCCTTCTTCCTCACTGATCCCTAGGCCGTGGGTTCAGGAGTTATGATGTAGCCCAGTCAGGACTGGAAGGATTTTTCATATATAATTTTTTTTTTGAGACAAGGTTTCTCTGTGTAGCTTTGGAGCCTGTCCTGGAACTAGCTCTTGTAGACCAGGCTGGTTTCGAACTCACAGAGATCGGCCTGTCTCTGCCTCTCATAGTGCTGGGACTAAAGGCGTGCACTACAACACTCAGCATAGGTCTTACATGTTTATTACATCACTAGGGCGATATCTGCCAGCAAGGTTGCCTCTAACCATGCATTCATCCCTGAACCTTTCCACTCAGTGTCACATAGTGATAGTATAGCAACTGAAGGAAGCCAACACCCAGTGCCTATGCAGTTATTGTGGCCACAATGGTCACCTTTGCCGGGCTCTTCAGCATTCCTTTTTGCCTCTGTGACTAGGTCCTGATTTTTTTTTTCTGGTTAAAATTATGAGTGTAGAAAGCCACCGTGTCGATACTTGTGTAGAAACTAAAGGAGACAGAAATAGGTAAATGAAAGTGGAGTTAGAACAGGAGGTGGCAGAAGACACAGAAGAGAAAGTAGGTCAGAGCAAGACTCGGAGACAGCTCGGAGTGTGGTGAAGGACTTTCTCTCCTTGGCACTCTTGTAAGCAGCCAGATAGTACTGGCTGGTTTTGTGTGTCAACACAAGCTAGAGTCATCAGGGAGGAAGGAGCCTCAGTTGAAGGAATGTCTCGATGAGATCCGGCTATAAGGCATGTTCTCATTCAGTGATCATTGAGGGAGGGCCCCATCCATGGTGGGCGGTGCCACTACTGAGCAGGTGGTCCTGGGTTCCATGAGAAGGTGGGCTGAGCTGGCCATAGGAAGCAAGCTAGTAAGTAGCTGTTCTCCATGGCCTCTGCATCAAGTTCCGTCTTGGGGATCCTGCCTTGTTTGAGTTCTTGTTCTGACTTCCTTCAGTGATGAACAGCAATGCTGAAGGGTAAGCCAAAAAAACCCTTTCCTCCCCAACTTGCTTTTGTTTTTGGTCATGTTGTTTGTTACAGCAATAGAAACCGTAAGACACAGATATTGAAATAATATATGTCATAACATCATATATATAAAATTTATTTATTTTTGGTTTCCTTGTGTAACAGTCTTGGCTGTCTTGGAACTCACTCTGTAGACCAGGCTGTCCTCAAACTCATTGATATTCACCTGCCTTTGCCTCCCAGGTGGTGGGATTATAGGCATAGGCCACCACCATCTGGCTAATATTTTTTATTTGTTACATTCCAGATAGTCAATTCCAGGTGTTTTCCGGTAAGCATCTTTATCTTCTCAAAATCCCTCAATGCTTAGATGCTCAGAATAGTTGAGTAAGTAGGCTGAGATAATACAGCTCGAAGCTGATAGGGTTGGGATGCAAGCCAAACCTGCTTCAAAGTCCATGCACACAGGACAAGTTAGCTTCACAGTGAGCCCTGTTTCCATGACATCATTTCTTATTGTCTCCCCTTCCCCCTGCCATTTACGATGTGGACCTTGTTTCTCATCTGCAACTCCCTGCTTATGTGGATGCTTCTAGGTCTTTCCCTCCTGGGGTTTAAATCAATCAATCAAACATTCTTTTGCAAATCTAAAAATGAATCCAACTCTCATCATGGCCTCTCAGTGCTTACTTGGGGCTCCTGCTACTTACCCCCTGATTTTCTTCTGGTTCTTGAAGGCACAGCAGTGGCTTGGGTAAGACAGGTCAGCCCGGGTGAGGTGGAGGAAACTCAGAGATAGTGGCAGCTTCTTGAGGGTCCAAGTGTCTTTTGCTATCAGTTCTTTGAGGTGCTCCAGGCCTTTGGAGGGCAGGGCTGTGACACTAGTGGAAGACACATCTCTGAGGTCAGAGAACAAAACAACACAGGCAGTGAGCAGCCAGGGCCTTCTTGTCTTTGCTCCCTCCCATCTCCCAAATCAAACAGTCCTGAGACTAATGGGAAGATGGCAAGTTCCTTTCTGCTACTGTGTGATCTGAGTTTAATACCTACATCTACTGGTCCACAGCAGATAGGAGTTTCTAAACCAAGGTTACAGAAAACTGCTGTCTTTTCTTTTTAAGTTTTAATAAGCTACTATTGTGTGTATGTATTTTGGTTGTGTATGTTTGTGTGTGTGTATGTATTGTTTGTGTGTGTGTGTGTGTGTGTGTGTGTGTGTGTGTGTGTGTACGCGTGTACATACCACAGTACACACATACTGTGGTATGCATATGGAAGCCAGAGGGCAGATTTGTGGCATTCTCTCTCCTTTCATCTTTGCACGGGTTCTGGGGATTGAACTCAGGTCTTCAGGCTTACATGGCAATTTTTACCTGGTGAGCCATCTTACCAGTCTAGAACTACTATTTTTATTGCATTTTATTTTATTGCATTTAATCAACACAAATCCATAAAGACTTTATTCTCTTGGTGAATTCTTGGAATCAGAGAGGGCTATGAACACTATTTTGTAAAATGACATCTTACAACTATTAAAAGATCTCCAGAAAAAAAAAATCAGACAAGGTCAATGGCACCTAAGCTATTATCACTTTCTGGGGGGGGGGTGGGTGCTCAGGTCTGGAGACACATAAACTACTCTTTTGTTGGGATTAGCGTCAATATTATGGAAATACTCTCCATTAAATGCAGAATTTAAGGACTCAATAGTTACATAGTAACTGAGAACCTTCCCCAACACAGTTCCTTTTTTTTTTTTAGAAGACTGTGGATATATTCCTAGTTAAAAAAAAAACTAATGATTTTTTAATAATCTAAAATATTACTTCTGCAAACTGTGGGAGATGTGGTAGGGCTAGGAGTTGTATATTAATGTTATTAAAGTAGAATGGTTTTTGGCTTTTAAGTAGCAATTCTCTCTCCTCTAGTCCCAAAGACTTGATGTCTTGTTGATACTTTTTCTTGCATTAAAAACTAGCTTGAATAAGGCCATGTACATTTAACCTGCCATCTCTCTTCTTCTTATTTCATTAAAGTAGTCACTACACATTCCCTATCCAAGGCTTTTATATTTATATTTAACACATTTAATATAAGCTGGGTATGGTGGTATATGCCTTTAACCATAGCACAGGGAGGCAGAAGTATGTGGATCTCTAAGAGTTCTAGGCCAGCCTGGTGTACATGCCGGGTTTCAGACCATCCAAGAATACATAGTGAGGCCTGGCCTCAAAAGAAAAAAAATCTGTCTATCTATATCTATCTGGCATGGTGGCATATGTCTGTAATTTCAGCACTTGGAATGTGGAGGCTGGTGAATCAGGAGTTCAAGGCCATCATCCTTGGCTACACAGTGAGTTCAAACTAGCCTGGACTACAAGAGAAACCCTGTCCACATACCTAGGTGGTAACCAATCACTCTCTATTAAAACTTAAGTCTGACTTAGCAAGAGTGCCTGCTACTGGAAACCTAGCCTACTAGCAGGGCTAGCGAAGTCATGGGCCTTAGAGGAGAACCTACAGCTGCCACTTTACTAAGCCAGCATATCCCTAACTACATTCTGAATATTTGTCTTATACCCACAGGTGAGTGTAGTCCTCACCCCTCATGAAGGAACCCTCTCTTTGCAACAGATGGAGACCAGCGCAGAAAACACAAGCAACCCAAGTGCAGAGTTGGGGAGCCCAGTCCCAATGTACACATCTATAGAACAATTCCTAAACCCAAGACTCAAGGATCACTGCAGAAATGGGGGCAGAAGGATTATAAATGGGAGGAACACGGAGTTTGTATCTCCTGGGACTGTCAGAAGGCACAGCCATAAAGTCTCACCAACATGACTTTCTAGACAGCTGAACAAGGATAAACACAATAGACAGGCCAACATGGATAGCCCAAAAGTCCTCCACCCTACACAAAGAACTGCAGGCAACCAGGGAATGCCGAAAGTGGAAGACATAGTCTTCCCCAGGGAAGGGCACATGAGCTAGTTATCTCATCCCGAACGGCCAGCCATAAAAACGTGCATATGAGAAACATTATCGACTGAGCAGGTTACATTTAATGTATTTAGAAATATGTAGGTATATGCATGTGCATATATGCATTTAACAATACTTAATGAAAACTACAGGCCATGAATTTGAAAGAGCAAGAAAGGGCATGTGGGGGGAATGTTGCAGGGAGGAAAGGGGAGGGGAGGATGATGTAGCTATATTATAATCTCAGAAACTAAAAAAATTAAAAACCAAAACCAAAAAACAATTAGTAGCATCTACTTAGCAAGTGAAATGCACTGTTGCCAACTTCTTCCATTACAACCGGGTTTAACTGAGATTATGTTATCAAGGTTCCAGGCTACCAGAACTTGATATTTTTTTTTTTGTTGTTGTTGTTTTGTTTTGTTTAAAAAAAACAAATATAAAGCTCATATATTATCTTTGTTGTTACCAAAGAACTATTATTCTTGTGGGAAGTGTCATATTCATTAGTTTGGTTTGTTTTTTGTTTAAAATTCTATGGTCCTGTGTTTTCCAACCTTGCCTAGTAACAAGAATGAACTCTGGCACTTGTCACCGAATGTTCTCCAGGTGATTAACACTAGAGAAAGAAGTGTGGGAAACTGGCACAAATAACCCTGCAGCTGGGGAAAGCAGAGGGAGGAGAAAGCGCCCTTAGCACAGCTGTGAAGTGTGGCCTCCCCTGTCCTTTGGATGCCCCTCACTCACCCCTCCCTCTTCTTAGAAAGGCCATATACAGAGAGATCTTCAGCATGCTTGCATGTTCCATTTTATCTTAGATTAGTGCTTTGCCTGGTTATAGTATTTGGTCTTGCAAGCTTTTATTAAAAATCATTCTTTCAAAATTATTTGTCTTATTATAATCTAATACCTATTGTTGATTTTCATAAACAGGATGCCACCCAAGTTCCTATTATTTGGACTAGCTTTAAATCTCTCTGTGTGTCTGTCTCTGACTCCTACCTCTGTCTTTCTCTCTCTGTGTCTCTTTGTCTCTGCTTGGTCTCCCCCCCCCCCCCCACACTCTGTGTGTGTGTGTGTGTGTGTGTGTGTGTGTGTGTGTGTATACCTGCCCATATGTACATTTGGGTGATTAAAGTCAAGCTTATACACTCTACAATTGACATTCTAACTCCCCTGGAAGTCCTTAGAACCTTCTCTTTATCCCCAGTGTGAGATTCCATTGATCTGTGCCATGCTGTGGATCTTTTTTTTTTTCCTCCTGGGTACAGGGGCTTGGCTCTTTCTCAGTCTGGACTATTAGAAAATGTTCATCGCTGGGAACTTTTCTTATATCATTCTTGGGGTAACTCACTTTTTCTATTTTCTTCCTTGCTTCCTTGCATCTTCATCTCGTGTGTGTGTGTGTGTGTGTGTGTATGTGTGTGTGTGTGTAATTCTCTTCTATTGCTCTTAAATTTCCTGGTAGAATTCCTTCACTGTATTGCCCATCTCTTGTACTGAATTTTTAACTTCAGCTTCATGAGAGCTGGTACTCTTGTCCTGTCTAGAGCAGTATTTTTGATATTTAGACTGAAGGTTCTTGATATGGTTTGTCAAGCACAAGAGAACATTTTTGAGCCTTTCTTGTTCTTTTGATCTTTTGGTAACAGGATAAACTGGGAAACCCAGCTCAATATTCATGAATGTGGATATAACCACACTGGATTTTAGCAGGGCAAACAAACAAATATAGAGGATGAGTTTGAAATTCAGGTCAGAATCCTAGCTCCTTCATTCACTAATGTTCACTTAGCAGCAGCTGCCAGTGTGTCCTCAATAGATACTAGCTGTCATTACTGTTATAGTTGTTGGGATGAAATGTCTTATCAGGATTATCAGGTCTTTAATTGCTTTGGGGAAAGTTCCTTGCTGTTCTCTGCAATGTCTGATTCTTTAGGCTCACATTCCCATTGTTTACCCAGGTTTTGATCTCTCATGTTAGAAGTATTTTTTGCCTAGTAACCCTTGGTTACTTATAAAGACTTAAGAGTGAAAGTTGCCATTGGCTGATTTTGTTTCAGGGCAGTTGTAAAGAAAGGTGACCATTTTATCACTGAACACTAAACTGTCAGATTACATTCCAACAGGGAGGGAAAGGGGCTCATGAGCTCCTACCCCAGCTGATGACCCACTGATACTTGGTGGCTTTTGGGTGAGGGAGGATCACTTCTCTTGCAGGGTTTGGCCTCTGGTAGATCTCCACGCTCCAACAAATGGCCCACATGCATGAATATTTTGGCAGCACAAATTGGACTCACTGGATTATTTAAAAAAAACAAAAGGGCTGGAAGTTGGGAGGGAGGCAAGGAGTAGGGAGTGTTTGTGGGAAGAGTTAGGGGGAAAAAGGGGGGGAGGAATATATTCAAAATATATTATATGTGCATAGTTAGTTCCCAAAGAATTAGTAGAAGTGTTGTATTTATAAAGTGTCAGGCTATGGTGTCTTTTTTGTTTCTGTGTTTTCTAACTTCTCCACAAAGGAGACTTGAAATCTAAAATCCTGGAATCCTAATAGGAGATATTATGGTGCTAGCATTTTACATGAATGGGTTAGGAAAGTATGATGGTCAATATTGACTGTTAATAAGACAGAATCTAAAATCACCCAGGAGATGAGCCTCTGGGTATGTATGCCTGTGAGGGATTATTGAGTGTGGATTAAATGAAGTGAGAAATCCTATCCTAAAGGTGAGAAAACCTACCATTCTGTGCGAGGGGATCCTGGACTAAATAAAGCAACAAGCTAGCTGAGCACACATAGTCATCTCTGTCTGCTTCCTGACTACAGATGCAGTGTGACCAGCATGCCGCCAGGCCTTCCTCGTCATGATGTACCCTTGAACCATGAGCCTATACAATAAACCCTTTCTCCCTGATTGCTTGTCAGGATATTTTATCTCAGCAAGAGGGAAAGTAACTAACACAGAGGGTCAGTGTTACCAGATAGATACATTCAGCCAACCCTTCTTCATTTAGTTCCATCTTCTCTCTTGACACAGCCACACATACCCCTCTAAATCCTGTACTACAAAGGATTTGTGCAGAGAGGGAGAGAGAGAGAGAAAGAGAGAGAGAGAGAGAGAGAGAGAGAGAGAGAGAGAGAGAGAGAGAGAGAGAGAGAGCTCTACCACAGGAGATGGGAACACAGGGACTCTGAGTCACAATTTAATTAAGAAGATGGATTTCTATGTCCTTTCAGAGAGTGTGTGCCTACATGAAAGCTCACAGCTTCCTCTTTCCTTCTACTCTTGTAGAAACAGAAGTGTAAGAGAGAACTGTAATCACCCATGTTTTCATTGAACAAAGTGTGTGCACAATTCTATGAACTAAAACCTCCAGCTTGTACTTATATTTGTTGCTTATTTGTTGAAAAACGAAATAATCCAAGGTATACCAACCTCTCCCATCAGTTAGCCAGCAATCAGTATTGTCTAGTTAATTACAGCATCATGAGTAAAAGTTGTTGCAGAATATAACACACTTGATTTTTTTTACCTTTATTACAAAGTCCTATGCATCCTCAATTTTTTTAATCATAAGTAATTGAATCAATGGGATGAAGGGTGATAGAAAGGCCATAATGTTTTGAAATTGAAAGTACAAGATAAAATTTGTATGAACATTTTGTGAAATTTCTGATATGCATTCACAAAAAGTAGATTTCTTTGTCTTTAAAAATTTGAAACAGGGAAAGACATAACTGGATTGTTCTTCAGGGTCATTGACGTGGAGGGATCTTGGTTAACAAATGTTGACTAATTAATAAACTATGAATTTACATGACATTTTGACATTTAGGGCTTTTTGCCAGTGTTGTTTTCCTGGGGTTCATTCAACAAAACTTCTTAGGTTCCATTGTTTATTATTTTATCATGCTAAAAGACAAACACAAAGCCACCCTTGAATAATTAGCTGTGATAAAAAATTGTGCTCCAAGAGAGCTTATGGATTTTTGAATTATTTTCTTAGAGATGAAACATTATTCTACTAGCATTTAGCAAATATGAAAGCATTTATTCAGAATGAATCTCTAGATTCAGGACAGCGAATCCCAGGATTTTAGTGAAATTTTTTTCTTTATTTAAAATAAAAACCAAAAAGAAAACAAAAATCCCCTTTGAAGAATGATAATGGTTATATTTTTAGTTGATTAAAGAAAAACAATATTTGTTTGGCTCTGAGTACCTTCACAATAATTCTGTCGCCTCTCTCTGTCTAAAAGGCAGCCTACCAGCTGGTGTCCACGCTGCAAATGATATCTCAGTAGTTGTTAAAAGTAATGCTACCATTATAGGCTGCTGTGACTTCAAGCATTGTTTTTTTCCCCCATCCTCCATGTCAGTAGCTATTATAGTAAGAATCTCATTATTAGATTAGAGTTTGGGGGAACTCAAGCATCCTTAGTTTCTAGTACCACTCCTTTGATCTGAAGATTCCTAGGGCTGAAGCTATCTTGCCCAGGAGAAACTATATATGATGCAGGAGGTTTAACTGCCTATATTTGCTCTGCAAAGAGTTCTGTGAGCCTCTTCCAATGCCTCTGCTGTGACCATGAAGGTGGGGCTGTGTCTTAACAAACTTCAGGCACTTGAGCTGTTTCCTCAGCAACTTGGCTCCTGAGCCAGGCACTGCAATGGATCTGTTTGTCTTGGGTTTGCAAAGCTTTCACAGTCAGTAAGCAGAGAAGCCTATCAGATTATCGTCTTCTAACTTTGATTCCCTAGGAGGTTCCCCTTTCCAAGACAGCTGCGACAGGAGCTTCTCTGAGCAGCCCAGAAAGAAAGCTAGGGTCCACCCGATGTGGCCTTCAGAGATAGATCCCACTCTCCTTTAGAAGAAGCTGGGAGATCCAGAGGAGCTAGAACCAAGTACCCAGGACTAATAAAACCAGGGTTAGAGGCAAAGAAAAGAAGGCATATAGGTGAGTTGAAGAGGGCCACGCCCTGTAAAAGGTTCTTTGGCTACTGCTAAAGTCCTCAGGGCCACCCTACAGTGCCCTTTTTCCTCTTTTAAATGCTGTGTTTTGAACCTAGCTTTTATTGACTTTGTAGTATGCCCTTGCCCTTCCTCATCTAACTCCACCCCCACGCCATATGAAGCCCACCTCCTTTACCTCCTTCATTAAGGTCTTTGCTAAATCACACTAACAACAGCTAGTATCTTGGTTTTCCAAATCCCTTCTCTCTCTCTCTCTCTCTCTCTCTCTCTCTCTCTCTCTCTCTCTCTCTCCATTTTTCTCTGTTTCTCTTTTGGTTTTCTGAGACAGGGTTTTTCTGTATAACTTTTGGAGCCTGTCCTGGAACTTGCTCTGTAGACCAGGCTGGCCTTGAACTCACAGAGATCCACCTGCCTCTGCTTCCCTAGTGCTGGGATTAAAGGCATGTGCCACCACCAGCCTGGTCCTAAATATCTCTTTATGGCTCTTCCTACATTAAATTTATGTCATAGTCACTTATTTACATTTCTCTTACATTTTATTTTAATCTGTGTAAGAGTTTCATCTCTTCATTCAACAAAATCCCCAAGACAAAAGTGAGTGAATGAACATCTACCTCCGCCTAGTTTTAGATAAGCCAGCTGTTCTCAGGAATGGAAGACAACAGGTTACAAACTAGTGATGGCAGAGGGAGTATGGTTAGAACCAAAACTGACTTCTTTTAGGACCAAATGTTACTCAGAATCACAAGTCAATAAAAGGAAACAGAGGCCCTGGTAGAAAAATGGAAACAAGATTTGAAAAGACACTTTTCAAAAGAAAATATACAAATGCTAGTAAGTACATTAAAAGATGATCAGAGTCGTTAATATCAGGGAAACACAAACTGAGACCACAATAAGATACCATTTATACGCACTGTAATGACTATACTCAAATAAATGGACAGTATACCCGAAATCCTAACACTTGGGAGCTGGCAGCAGGAGCTTGAGTTTGAGGCCAGCCCAAGCTACTCAGTGAAACTGTCTCAAAAAACTAAGGGCTTGGGATATAGCTCAGTGGTAGAATGTTTGTGTAGTGTATGTAAGCTCTGGTTCAGTCTCCATCAGTACACACACACACATACGCAAACACATGATAGTATACAATGACAAAAAATGTTGGCTGGGATGAGGCTCTCATATATTATTGATGGGGAATAGAAAATGAGACAGACAACCAGGGCTGGAGATATGGCTCTGCAATTAAGAGCACTGGCTGTTCTTTCAGAGGACCTGGGTTCAATTCCCACATGGCAGCTCACAACTGTCTGTATGAGGGATCTGGAACCCTCACACAGAAAAACCTGCAGGCAAAGCAAGCAATGCACATAAAAATAAATAAATCTTAAAAAAAAAGAAAATTAGACAACTGTTTTAGAAACGAGTTTGCCAGTATGTACCATAAAATTAAACCTACATCTATCCCTTGGCCTGGCAATTTTGCTCCTAGATTTTTATGCTAGAAAATTCAAAATGTCCATGGTTGTTTATAAGAGAGAATGTACTAGGTGTTGAAAAATGTTCCCAGGCTTAACCAGAGTAGAGTAATTAAACTGTACAATCAAAAATGGTTTGTTGTTGCATATAATTATACCTCAATAAAAAAGAATTTTTATGAAAGGATCCACCAAGAAAATTGTGCACTTGACACACCTGAGGGTTTCAGGCATTCTGGAAAGAACTTCACAAAATTTCTGCTAAGACTGTAACCCTGGGATGGACATAAGGAGCCAAAGAAAACAAAAACTTACTCTATGTAAACCAAGAAAGTTGGCAGTACCATGCCTGGGGTTTTTCAAACGATTAACTTGAAAAACAGCAGACAGCAACAAATGCTTATTTATGTTGATAAACGTAATACAAATTCAAGGATATCAACACAAAGATTGTCTCTTCTTAAGAGGCACTCATAATAGCAGGTGGGACCATGATGGTAATTATCATGAGCATGCTAAATGCTGTTAAGGCGAGTTATGTAACTTCAAATCTGGAGAGCCCCAATGGCTATGGAAAGCTTTGCATTTCACCGTGTTGTTTTCTTCCCTATTATAAACACAAAGAGCTTCTCTTTCAATACAAAGTGGGAAGGAAACAAGGCTTTCAAAAAATAGAAAGTGTAAAAATGGAAAGGGAGATTGACTGTCTCTGTGACAAAATCAGTCAATAAAAATGTTATTAAATTCCCAACCTAAATTAAAAGGCCTTCGAAAAAGAAAATAGCAAGGACTGCAGAATAGATGGTATCTCAGATTTGCGTCTGATAGAAATCAGATTCTTCTTGGAGAAGTGACCCTGAAAAAAAAAAAGGCAATGTGTAGGCAGGTTTAATGATTTTTGTTGACTGTGGGGATGGCTACTCTTTTACCAAGACACTTCATGAAGCAGAAAAATACACAACACACAATTCCCTTTTCTTTAGGTGGCACTTTGAAGTTTTCAAGTTTGGCATGTACACCAAACAGGGGCCACTGCGTCACAGCTATTTGACACTCCAATGTATCTGATAGTCATTGGCTATTGGCTAGTTTCTGTTTTGGTGAGGGCATTATAAAACTGTGAAGCAGTCTTTCCCCGTGGTAAAAGGACCTTTAAGTCTAATTAGGGGTAGATTGTGCGAAAGAAAGTGAAGGTTTTGATGCAGGTTTAAAGAGACATCCCAGGTCATGCATACACAATTGTAAGAGAATGTCTGCGCTTGGTGTTTGAGAATGATAGTGTTCATTTCTTGTTTTTGCTCTTACCGAACCTTCCAGTGCTGACACTTCTTCATTCACTTTCTTCTAACATTTTATTTGATTCAATAAAAATTTCTGTTAATTGAATGCATGGTATTTGTTAGGTCTCAAACCCAGGAAAGTCTCACTTGGTACCTTTGGCTTCTGCCAGCTTGCCTCACCCTCTGCCTCCTACCCCAAATCTCTCCTTCCCAGGGGGTGGGCTTCTGCTTCCTGACTTCAGCCTGATAGCTAAATAACTCAGCTATTTTGACTACTCTGCTGTCTTGGCCCAGGCCACCTCTCTTGGTTGGTGGCTCCTCTCTAGTGCTTCCTCCCTGTCTCTCCTCTCGTGGTCTGGTTTAGTCTGCTGACCATGTTCAGCCTGGACTCTTCCCTCTGCCTGCTTTCTCCCTTATATCTGCTTTGTAGTTAGTCTTTCTCTGTCCCACTTGCCAACTCCCAAATCACAACATAAAAATGTATTATTAATCATGAAAGTTTCTAACTAGCT
Source organism: Phodopus roborovskii (assembly GCF_943737965.1). Classification (NCBI taxonomy): domain Eukaryota; kingdom Metazoa; phylum Chordata; class Mammalia; order Rodentia; family Cricetidae; genus Phodopus; species Phodopus roborovskii. The sequence continues at coordinate 11,562,975 of NW_026126515.1, read as the reverse complement.
CTCCTAACTTAAATTAACCCATGTCTGTCAATCTACTTTTTGTCTCGTGACTTTATTACCTTTACTCTGTGTTGCCCAGGTTGCTTCCTCTCCATTTGGCTGGTCTCTACACATCTCCACCCTTCTTCCCAGCATCTTCTTTGTTCCCCCAGTCCTGACTAGCTATTGGCCGTTCAGCTTTTTAGTAAACAAGTCTGAGTGATAAATCTTCACAGTGTATAAAAAGTTGATTCCACAATACTTCTCCTTTTACTCCATATTTTCATTCAGTACTATTTCTTTAAAACTTGTTTAATAATTATTTATTTTGTTTGTGTGGGTGTTTTGGCTGCATGTATGCATGAGGGTACCATATGTGTGCCAGGTACCCTCAGAAGTTATAACTCCCCTGGAAGTGGAGTTATAAATTGTCTTGAACCACCACCAGATAGATGGGTGCTTGGTAATTGAACTTAGGTCCTAACAACAGGTGCTCTTAACTGCTGAGTTATCTCTCTACCCCTCATTTATTTTTTATTTATGTATGTATTTATGTGGGTATGTATTTGTGTAAGTACAGTTTACGTGGATGCATGTGTGTTTATCTATGTGTGGTGTATATGAGTGCATGTAGATCTGTATTCCAAGAGACTAGAGGATGGCTTCAGGTGTCTTCTCTTTCACTCTCTGCCTTGTTCTTTTGAGGCAGGGTCTCTCCCAGAATCTGGAGCTTACAGGTTTGTTGGTTTGTTTTCATCTAGACTGAAAACTGGTAAGGTGCAGTGACCCTCTTAGCCTTACCTCCTTCAATGTTGCTTTACAGGCCTGCATGGAATCACACTTGGCTGGTTATTGTTAGGTCTCAAGCTCCAAAGGGCAGCCCAGACCTCTAGAAATGGAGGTCTCGGCTCAGACCACATTGACCTACAGGATTGCTGGGGGATACTCTCAGTGTTCCTCAGGAACCTGTGAAATGGGTTTCTGTCTGCCAGGAAGAGCCACTTCCCTATATCTCCTTCCTCTGATAGATGGGCATCTTGGTCCCCATTGACACATACTAAAGCCAATGCCAATGTCCAAACTCCTCCCGTCTTACTCACTTGTACTTGTTACACACCTTAAAGCCTCTGCTGGCCTCCTGACCTTCTCATCTCTCCCTCTCCTTCTCCACTAAACTATCTCTTCTAGATTATAGCTCACGTCCTGCTCTCTTTAAAATAGCGTTCCCCCTCGCTCCCCCATTCTCTCTCTTGCTGTTCTCTGCTGTTCTTACTTCTCTCACAGACAGCCTTGGCCCTGTCCATTCTGCTTCTTTTCCTCTCTGCTCTGGACTCTTGCAGATGCCTCTGAACGTCCTCTCTCTCACAGCTACAATAAAAACCTTCCCATCAAATCATGGAGCGGGCATCTTGGTGATTCCTTTTCTGTGTCGTTGCTTATAGTAGTTATACGGGGGTTGTGGTCTGACGCCTGGTTCCCATGCTTGCGCAGCAAGCATTCCTAACTCCAGAAATATCTCTCCAGTGCTCCCTTTCCTGAGAAGAAAATGAAAACGCTGGAAACTTGGTGGCCTGAACATCAGATTTCTCTCTAATCTCCATCTCCAAGTCAATCAATCATTTTCAACTTTGGCTGTTTCCTTCCATAACTGTCGACATTTCTCCATGAAATGTTTTAGAATTCATTGGCTGGCTTTCGTCTATAGAACATGAATGTAGCACTTTTTCCTTAACCTTTACCCCTACCCCTCCCCCTCCTCATATGCCATATCTATCATCAAAGCCATATCTAGGATTTGGGCTATTACTCTGTGGTTTAAAATTTCATTGTTCTCCAACTATAGCTTTTTGTTTTGTAATGAGCTGTTTCTGTCTTCATCTCTTTCTTATTTGCATATCTTGGTTTAAATGGACCTCTTTCTAATTCCCTGTGTGCTCCAAAGTTCTATGAAACACCTCCCAAACTAAACCAGCACGGTTCCTCATTTTTTTTTTTTTTTTATTAAGCCAATTCCAAGACAAGGTCATACATGAATATAATGCATCCTATTTATTCTCCTTTATTCCCTCCCATCCATCCCAACCTCCTCTCCTATTGATTTTGTGACATGCTGTCCTTTACCAGGGTTGTCTACATGGTCATGTAGTATCTACATGGTCTCCAGTGGAGATACCCACTGGAATATACTGTGCTCACTGGTGCCCAGAAAGCTGAAGTAAGTAATTCCCTGTCCTTTGGAATCTACCCCTAACCTGTTTTTAGCTGTGAGGGCTGAGCCCCTGAGCCCCTCCCTGGCCGCTGATGGGTCACTGTGGTGCAGATTCAGCATAGTCAGCCATAACTGGTATGAATTCATGATTATAACTGTTGTCTCTTGCACATTCTCCCATCGATACTTCACTGTGAGTTAGGAGAAACTCCCTTAGAGTCCAGCAGATTTTAAGAAAATTGGACCACCAACCTGCTTAACGGGCAGGGTGCATTCACTCCCAAGGTGAAATAAAATTATTGGAGGTGAAAGAGTGGAGGTTTCAGGTGCTCAGGACTGCCAATCATCCACTCTCCTCTTGGGACATGACTATTGTCTACCAGTTTTCATGGTCATCTGTATATGTGTTAATATATTTATTTTAATTTTTTTCTGTTTTGTACATTTTTCTCTATTTTAAAATTTTTTCTATTTTCTAATGAATTGTCTGGTGGATCTTTAGTGGCAGAAGCTATAACCCAAGATAACAGCTTTCTCTTGTCTTGAATGTTGGTGTGGTGGTCTGAATGAGAATGGGCCCTCTAGGTTGTGGAATATTAGCTTAAGATGGTTATATTTGTTTATGTTGTTTTTGTTGTAGAATATTTGTTTAATGATGCAAAGATGTGTTGCATTCTTTTATGTTGCATTTGTTTAACTCTGGAAAGTGTTGTTACTTTGTCTGTTTAAAACACCTGAGTGGTCTAATAAAGAGCTGAGCAGCCAATAGGTAGATAGAGAGGGGTAGGCAGGGCTGGCAGGTAGAGAATAAATAGGAGGAGAAATCTAGGCTCAAGAGAGGAGTGAAAAAAGGAAGAGGAGAAAGAGAGGAGGGCTCCAGGGTCCAGTCACCCAGTCACACAGCCAGCCATGGAGTAAGACGGGAGAAAGATATACAGAATCAAGAAAGGTAAAAAGCCTTGAGGCAAAATGTAGTTAAAGAGAAACAGAATAATTTAAGTTAGAAAAGCTAACCAGAAACAAACCAAGCTAAGGCTGGGTACTCATAAGTAAGAATAAGTTACCATGTACTTATTTGGGAGCTGGGTGGAAGGCCCCCAAAGAGCAAAGGTTTAAAAAACAACAAAACCCAACTACACCTATAGACACCCACAGGCTCACAGGGAGTGGCACTATTAGGGTGTGGCCTTGCCAGAGGGCTTGTCACTGGGGGGGTTGGGTTTTCAGGGTTTCAGATGCTTAAGCCTGGCCCAGTTTCTTTCTCTCTCTCCTCCCCTCTCTCTCCCTGCTGCTCTCAGATACAGATATAGAACTCTTCAACACCATGTCTGCCTGTATTCCACCATGCTTACCTCTATAATGATAATGGACTCAAACTCTGAACTGTAAGCCAGCTTCCAATAAAATGTTTTCCTTTATAATAGTTCTTGTGGTCATAGTGTCTCTTCACAGCAATAGAAATCCTAACTAAGACAGTTTGCATCTCCTCTCTTCATACCTCTTTCATTCCAGAAAAAGTAAAAGAGAAAAATAATTAAAAAAAAAACCCTGCTAGCCATTCATTTGTCTTACTCACAGCAAGGTTGGTCCACTGTACACTCCTCCAAAGGCATCTTTGTCAATAGCTGTCAGGAATTTATTCTTGTTTAGGTAACTAGACAGAATGAGAGAGAGAGAGAGAGAGAGAGAGAGAGAGAGAGAGAGAGAGAGGGAGGGAGGGAGGAAAGGAGAGAGAGAATATAAATTAGATAAATAAGCCATCACATAACATTAGAATAAATACCACAATAAAGTCTAACCACGGTCACATTAATTTCAGATACTTGGCATTCTTCTGACTTAAGCACCATTCTATGTGTCAGGAATACAAAGTTTCATTGTGGCAGGAATCTTAGAAAAATTATGTTTAGAGGTGAGTTTACATATTTATATTTTATCAAAGTTACCCAAATTTCCTATTTCCGGTAATCATCTTTTTCTACTTTGACTCAAATTTTGCTTTTCAAAATTGGCCATTACTCCTGTATACGTTGAAGCTAGAATTTATCTAAGAGTTGGGATGGAGATGATAGGGGTTTAGGGGTGGGGGGTGGAGGGGGTGGTAGAGGTGGCCAGAGACCCAGTTCTTTTCTTTGATCAGAGTTTCCAGATATAGCAAATTAAAATACATGGTGTCAGTTTAATTCAAATTATAGATAAGCACTGAATAAGCACTTTTTTTCCTTTTTTAAATTTAATTTATTATTTTACATGTTGATCCCCGTCCCCCCTCCCTCCCTCTCTCCCTTTTACCCTCTCTGCCCTCTCACATGCACCGGAACCACCCTCCCCTCCCATCCCGCCACCACAATTCCATATGTAGGGGAATGCCATCCAGTTGGGGTCATGCAGATCTGACAGATCATGTGAAGTAGGGACTAGGGCTTCTCTCCTGTCTCTAGATTAAGGCAGTTATCCCTCCATGGGGGATGTGTTCGCAAGGTCCTTTTGTGCACCAGGGATACATCCTGGCTCCACTGTCTGAGGTCCCTTAGACTGCTCAGACCTTCTGGCTGAGACTCATATTCAGGGGGGTCTGAGTCAGTCCCATGCTTGATTCCCAGCTATCATTCTGGGGCCGTTAGCTCCTCCTTGTTCAGGTCAGCTGTCTCTGTGTGTTTCTGCAGCCTGGTCTTGTCCTCTCCATCTGCATCTGGGTTCTAGTTCGACTCAGTGTTTATGCATGGGTGTTTGCTCCTGTTTCCAACAAGTATTAGATGAGTGCTCCATGGATAAGTTAGTTGTTGATCTCACTATCCGGGAAGGGCATTTATGGTAGCCTTTCCACGGATGCTCAAATTGTTAGTTGGCGGCAGTTTTGTAGTTCTCTAGACCTTCCTTTGTGTTCAATTTTATCTTCAAACCAATATTGGTTCCCTCTTTTATGTTCTCTCTCTCTCTCTCTCTCTCTCTCTCTCTCTCTCTCTCTCTCTCTCTCTCTCTCTCCTGTCTTTTATTCCTAACAGGGCTCAATCTTCCTAGTCACACATGTTTTGCTTTCCTCCCCTCGCTTTTTTCTACTTCTCTCTCCATTCGCTGCCCCCCCCCACTTCCCCTGTGCTCTGGGGGGGGGGACTTGTCCCTTACCAGTTCTGTGAGGGACTTTATATTAATCTCTTAGAATACACCTTGTATCCTAGTTCCTCTGGTGGTGTGAATTACAGGCTGGTGATCCTTTGCTGTAGGTGTAAAATCCATATATGAATGAGTACATACTATGTTCCTCTTTTTGTGACTGGGTTACCTCATTCAGGATGGTTTCTTCAAGTGCCATCCACTTGCCTGCGAATTTCAAGATACCATTATTTTTTTCTGCAGAGTAGTATTCCATTGTGTAGATGTGCCACATCTTCATTATCCATTGTTCAATTGAGGGGCATCTAGGTTGCTTCCAGGTTCTTGCTATTACAAATAGTGCTGCTATGAACATAGTTGAACAGGTGGCTTTGTTGCATGGATGTGGATCATTTGGGTATATGCCTAAGAGGGTGATTGCCGGGTCCTGTGGTAAACTAATTCCCATTTTCCTGAGGAACCGCCATACTGATCTCCAAAATGGCTGTACGAGTTTGCACTCCCACCAGCAGTGGAGGAGTGTTCCCCTTTCTCCCCATCCTCTCCAGCATGAATTATCATTGGTGTTTCTAATTTTAGCCATTCTAGCAGGAGTAAGATGGTATCTCAAAGTTGTTTTGATTTGCATTTCCCTGATAGCTAAGGATGTGGAGCATTTTCTTAAATGTCTTTCAGCCTTTTTGATTTCCTCTATTAAGAATTCTTTCTTCAGTTCTGTACCCCATTTTTTAATAGGATTATTTGACTAGTTTCTTGAGTTCTTTGTGTATTTTGGAGATCAGCCCTTTGTCGGATATAGGATTGGTGAAAATCTTTTCCCAGTCAGTGGGCTGCCGTTTGGTCTTGTCCACTGTGTCCTTTGCCTTATAGAATCTTCTAAGTTTGAAGAGGTCCCATTTATTAATTGTTGCTCTCGGTGTCTGTGCTACTAGATTTATATTCATGAAGCTGTCTCCTACACCAATTTGTTCAAGGGTACCTCCCACTTTCTCTTCTAAGAGGTTCAGTGTGGCTGGATTGATGTTGAGGTCTTTGATCCATTTGGACTTGAGGCACTGAATAATTTTCAACCGTAAATACTTCCCATAAAATTTATCTATTGCTTATCTGAAATTCAAATGCATTTTATCCAACAACATCAGTTTTGGCATAGGGATGCTTGGGTAAATAAGATTACATACAGCATGTACCTTTTGTGCAAAGGGATGGTTATATTGATCTTCCCCTTTTTACAACACATTGGCCATTTGAAAAGATAATTTTCCTTAGGCAATCCAAGTCACAAAGTGCTTTTGAAATAAAATTTTACTCAAATGACAAAAGCACCCAAAGATTTTGAAATTGGCCCCCCATAGCTTTTTTAGAAAGTAAATTTCATCTAAAAATGAAATAAAAGTATATCTGTCTTTGTCATAAATGACCCCAATTTACACATTTACATGAACTGGAAGCATAGTGTAGGCAGTTTACACTAGTGAGTGACCATGGTTTGATGCAAAATAAAATATGGTGGGGGATGTTGGGAGGTCTGCTTAATTATAGATAATGCTTCATGCAATTGGATCAATGAGCTTTTCTCTACAAGATGGCAAGTGCCTAAGGATGATTGATGGCTAATTACAGTAGAGAAATTGAAGACTTTTCATCAGAATTCCTTCTCCAGAGTGTTCATAAAAAAGCCCCCCTCCCCTAGTTACTTGGATCCAGGTGTGTCTTTACTGTGTGGGTGAGAACAGAACAATCAACCACCAAGTGCTCAAGAGTTTTATCTCCCTCCTGGTTCTGGCCATGCTAAGGTAGTAAACAAACAAGTACTAGCAGTGAGTTGAATTCTTCCACATTTGAATAATACAGTTTAGAGTCCTTTGATTATTTTTTTTAAAGTAGAGCTCAAGGAGTGTTCATCTAAAAAGCACGGCTTTGCCCTATACTCTCTACTTCCTCCTGGTATTATCAGTCCCCAGTAACCCAACTAATCTTCTTAAAAGTTTTACTGTTTCCCACGAACACCAAGCTGAGAACACCAAGACTTTAAATCATAGGCCTGGGGCCTGGGTTGGGGGGCATTCCAGATAATATCTAGAGCGGAGGGTGTTATTAAGTCCTACATAGAAAAGACCCGTCTTCTATATTTTACCTGAGTAAGATTGCAAAGCATCAGTACATGTTCCCAGATGGGCTAATGCTAAATAAGGTTTGAGTCACAGAACTCTCATGTTCACACACTGATCCTGTCATAAACCCATTATGTTTATGAAGATCTTTTGTTTGGTAGTAGCTGGAGTGAGTACAACCCACCTTGGGAAAACATCAAGAGAGAAGCTCTTGATGAGCTCATCATAACGACTATGATATGCATAGCGGTCATACCGCAGGCTTGCGACGCTTTCTGTATTCTCGAGCCAGTGTAGCTATGGGTCGCATGCTGTTCCCAGGCTGCCCCAAATCAAGTAAGCTCCACTGAGCTCCTCTCTTCCCTCCTCTTCATTTCCAATGATTGAGAGCAAAAAATGGCCTTGCTCTAATCAACAGATATTATTGTCAAACTAAATTATCACTTGTCCAATTTTGTAGTGTTTTCATCTGATACTTAATACATCCCTGAGGACAAGGGGACTGGTCGATGAGCAGTGCGCTTTACCAGAAATGTTGCAGAAGGCTTCAAACTGGGGAAGGCAGCCAGAGTCCAGAATGGGAGAAAGAATGTAGCAAGAGGTACAGCCAATGTGAGTGGAGACGAGCCAGCCGGACAGAGGCCCCATTCTCAAGACAGTATGGTTATTTGGCTGCTTAACCTCTGAAGATGATAAGATGCTTAAAAAATGAGCGTGCCTCTCTTCCCTGTGTAGTCTGTTGGAATTTTGAGCCAGGTTCTCCCTATAAAGTCCAGGCTGACCTTGGGCTCATGGAGCCCCTTATTCCCATATCTCAAGAGTTTCTGGCAGTTTTCGGGGCTGCCTCTTTTAGCTCTGAAGCATGGGTTCTGATTTCTCCTTCCAGCTTCCATGAGAAGTGAGGAATTACAGATCCAGAGACTTTAACATTTAGGAAGGAAGTTCTTCCATTACCCTCATTTGCCACATGCCATTGTCTAGGAATGTCAGTCCCCTCAAACTGGTTCCTTGCTCACAGCTTATCCCAAGTCTGTGCTGTATACACTGACTTGGATAAAGCGGCCACAAATCTTGGTAAGCCAGTTGGGAACATATTTCAGACAATGACTATTTTGTGCTCGGATTGATAATAATAGAAGATGAAATCAAAGAAGGTTCAAAAGTTTAGGGGGACTTTTCAGAAGGGACAGAAGGAGAGATGTCCTAAAAGTGAGGATTGCTAATGTAATCCTGGGAAGGGCTTCTAGAAAAGCCTTAGTAGTTCCCTCCAAAGTAAAACAGATGTTGTAGACTCTGCCTGGGTAATGGGTAATGGCACTTTGTTTTTTATTATTTATTTATTTATTTATTTATTTATTTTGGCTTGGATTCTGCCTCTTTGAAGAACCTGGTAAAGAAAGTGAACTTCCTAGAAAATAGTTGTCAAATTTTCCATATTTTAATACTTGAGAATCTCTACTTTGAACAGTGAGGTCAGGAAAATGAAGATAGTGATGAGCTGGGGGAAAAAGTATCTAATTGACAGCCTCGGTATTGTGGTGTGTGTGTGTGTGTGTGTGTGTGTGTGTGTGTGTGTGTGTGTGTGTGTGTGTTTAGTTTAGTTTCTTGGACTCACTTTTTTTTTTTTCAAGATGATATTTCTCTGTAGCCGTCCTGGAACTCACTATGTAGACCAGGCTGGCCTCAAACTCACAGAGATCTACCTGCCTCTGCTGGCATTAAAGGTGTGTGCCACCATCACCTGGCTTGAACTCACTTTTTAAAAACTTTTTTGAGATGTATTTTTACTTTATGTGTTTCTTAATGTTTTTACTGCATGTGTGTCTGTGTACCATGTATGTATAGTGCCTGCAGAGGTCAAAAGAGGGGTTCAGATCTCCTCTGGATCTGGCATTGTAGACAGTTATGAACTTTTATTTAGATGTTGGGAAGTAAACCTGAGTTCAATTAAGAGCAGTTGGTACTCTTAAGCACTAAAGCATGTTTCCAGCCCCTGGATTCAATCTTGACACACAGCAGCCATTCAGCAAAGACTTGTTTGACAAGAAATGAAAGCCCTGTTTCTCGGTAACTCACAGTCAGGACAGGTTCTATTCATCGACAGAACTCACAGATAAGACAAGGACAGGTTCTATTCAGTGACAGAAGTGGTCAGTGTCAAAGAGAGGAGTATAATGTACTGAGTAAATTCGCTGTTGCTCCTGGACTTTGTTCTCTGAGGAATTGGAGTATCCATTTCAGTTCCAAGATAGGATTTCAACTCGTTCCTGCATAATTGGTGCCTGGTTATTTTGTGCCATTCACATGGGAGCGATTCTGTGGGGAACCATTTTTTTTCACATGGCTCTTATTTAAAAAAAAAAATGATAGGGACCCACAGCCTAGCTCTTACATTAGTCTAAGTCGAAGCTGGATTGCTCTGTGGAAATCTTGTTGGTTGCAGAGATTGAGACACTTGTTTATCGACAGTAACAGGTGTGAAAGTGTTCAAGACTGTAGGAGGCAGAGGGGACAGCCAACCCTGGAGCATATCCTCCAAGCTGTTCAAATACTTACCCTGTGAGAAATAGCAGCTTCCTTAATCCTATAATCTTCTCTACCTTCGTCATCTTTTCCCAGTGACTCCAAGCTGTGTTGAATTACTTCTAATCAGCTTGTGTGTGATGCTAATTAGCACACTGTTTGTGTTGACTTCTCTGCTCATAATTACTGTCTTGGTAAATCTTGAACATGTCCAAGCTGTATTTGTTTTTGGTCCGAATGTTTACAGCTAGATAGAAAGCGAATAACTAGGATCCAACGACAGAGAGTTCATCTCAGAGAATCAGACACTGTGTGGACACAACTCAGTTCTAGAAGACTAGATAAAGAGATAATAGAGAGGTCCAGAGAAAGAACATGGGACTTAACTCATGACTGAGAGCAGTTCAACTTCTCTTGAGCAAGGACACTCATATTCAACGATCTGTCATCTGAGTGATGACAATGTGCTTGGCTCTTGGTGAAACCACTGGGTGATGAGCTTTCACCCACTTGCCATGATTTTCACAAACTTCTAG